>NC_141695.1:1687203456-1688403456 GCF_964263255.1 Lissotriton vulgaris
ACCCTAATCCAAAAGACAACATTCATTCATATCTTCTTACTCAAATCCTATTAACAATACAATACAATAGAATTTATAAAGTGCAGGGTTGCCTCTGAAGAGGTGTCCTGTTGCAAGTGGTTATATAGTTTACTGAAAGAATAAGCCACAATGATACCGTGCGCCTTATTATGAAACAGTTATGTTTTCAGTAGTCTACGGAAAACTGATTCAGAGAGTGCAGGTGGGAGAATTCCATGCAGCAAGTTTTAAAGTTTGGAGGTTTAATAAGAGAAAGAGTGTCCGCCTCGTCTAGCCTAACTATTTGTCGGGACACTTAATAGTTTCTGTCCATTAGATCGAAGCGTTCTTGCCTGATGGTAGGGGAGCAGTCTTTTTCTCAAGTAAGCTGGGTCTTTATGCTCACCAGCTCTATAGTCGAGTGTTAAGGCTTTGAATTTTGTACGACTGGCCACAGGCAGCCAGTTAAGGCGGCGTAGGTGGGCCAAGACTGGGACTTGAGCAGGTTTCTTCAAAATCAGCCGGGCTGCAGCATTCTGAACAATCTACAAGCAGTGACGTGACTAGGATGGTAAACCAAAGTACAAGCTATTTGCATAGTCCAGTTTTGAAGTTATAAGAGCATGGATGACCGATTTACAGCACTTAGTTGGATTATTTTCAACACTGATTTCACTGTAAAAATACAGCTGGCAGAAACTGATCTGACCTGAGGTTCATGGAGAGATTGGTGTCAGATTTGACCACAAGGTTTCTTACCACTGCTGCAGGAAGGGGGGGGGGGCAAGCTGGAAAGGGCCACCAGTTGTGGGCATCAGTGTAGCGGTTAGTGCCAAACAAAATCAATCTTTGTTTTCTCAGAGTTCATCCTGAGGCAGCTCATTTTATCCATTCGCTGTTGGCTTTTAAACATCCTTTAAACATAGTTAACACACCCACCTCCTTCTCCTTGAGATCAGCATCAACTGCATGTCATCTGCATAAGAAATAATCCTAATGCCCCATGCCTCAAATATCTTAGCAAGGGGAACCAAGTAAATATTAAAAAGTGTTGCATTCAGGGCCGAGCCCTGAGGTACCCCACACTCAAGTGGTTTGGCTGTGGATGTAAAGGGAGGGAGAAAACCCCTGTGCTTATGGTCCTCCGTGTAGGAGTTCAACCAGGCCCCTGCAGGCCTTTGGATGCCCACATCCCATATGCTACCCAGAAGGATAGAATGGGAAACTGTTTCAAAGCCTACTGACAAATCAAGAAGGACAACCATGACTACTGAGCTCTGATCAAGATTGACCTTAATGAATTGAGCGACCTCCAAAAGGGAAGATTCCATTTTGTAACCAGCAGGGAGTCCTGATTGAGTGTCATGAAGAATATTGGGTTTTCCCAGGTAAATAGAAATTAGTTGATTGCCCCTCTTCTTTAGCATTTTAGCAGGACTGGAGGTAGGTGGCTGGAGGTGGAGGGGATGCACGAGGTAGGGGGCAGGGCGAGAGGGGCAGAGGACACAGGTAAAATAAAAACTTACCTTCTCACCACTTCCTCGCCATCTGTCATCCGTAGACCTCCCTCTGGGCCTCAACAGGAAGCACACCTAGGCTCCCAATAAGCCAATCACAACTCTACCTTAATAGCATTGTGATTGGTCTCAGCGCCCTGTTTCTGTGCTCAGATGCTGACTGGGGTTCCTAAAGATATTCACCACGTAGGCTGTAATACAGCCTGAATGGAGAAACATGCGAAGTGCGCAAGACTGTTTTGGGTGGCCTGAGAAGGCCGGCCAAGCAGTCACTGTGCACTTTAGGAGGTTGCTACAACTCCTCCCCTGACCCGCCCTTTCACACAAAACTGTAGGTGGAAGTAGGAGAAAATGAAACTATAAAAACAAGAGTTATTATCATTTTATTTTCCCTGTGTTTCACTGCAAAAAAAGCTGCGGAGCAACGCTCCTCCTCCTTAGCGAGGAACTGCCACTGCATTTTAGCACTTGTTGGAAGCCGGTAAGTCAGATGAAAATTGCTAAGCACCTTAGGGGCTGCATTTGCTTTCTTCAGCAGAGGTAACAGCACAGCCTGCTTACAGTCCTGTGGGACCATTGCTGCTTCAAAGGAGGCGTTCATCAGGTTATGAAAAATGGGATTTATTATGGGAGTGGACATTTTGAAAATATCTGGCGGGCATGGGTCCAGTGAGGACCCCGACTTGGAACTGGCCAGTAGAGTGGAAGAGTAAGGAGATCAAAAGTATCTAGCAAAGGGCTATGATAACTATTCGTGTCAGCAATAGAACTAGGGATGTCTTGTGGGGAAAATCATTTGGATTTTATTGTAGAAGACGTCAGGGAGTCCATCACAGTAAGGGCCCTATTACGATGTCGGGTGGAGTTTCCTCTGCCCAATATCGTCTCAGTCATGGGACCGACCGACACCCAGACAGTGGTCCCGACCGACTAATTAGGATGCGACCAAACACCGTTCGGTCGCATTCCTATACTTTACAATGGGAGCATGTATTCCGGCTGGAATGCATGCTCCCCTTGTAAAATAGGAGCTGCAGTTCATCCCTGCACCCTGTGGAATGCACCCCAAAGTGCCTGTCACGGGGGGTGCAGGGATCAACAGAGGGGCACCATAGGAGGGCCCTCAAAGTTGAGTTCCGATAGCCTTTCTGTATTGGAAAAGCCGGCATGGAAAGGCTGCTGAAACCCAACATCGTATTCCCATGGGTAGAGAGAACTGCCCTTGGGATCACTGGCCGCATTCCAACTGGCGGATGGGCTCTTCGAGCCACTCAGAAGCCAGTCGGAATGACCGTTCAGATTCCTTTCTGACCGCCTACATCGCAATGAGGTGGTCGAAAAGGAATTGGACCAGCATATTACGATGCAGTAGGAAAGGCTCCATTGAATGGGCAGAGCCATTTCCGACTGCATCGGCATAGGGACCATAGTTGTTCATCACACATAGTTGCTGACGGTGTCAGGGCATTTACCAATATCTAATCCTGTGCAAAGCATTAGGCAAAACCCTCATCCTCTCCTGAGCTGTAACAAAGCAAATCATAACAACCACATAACTCTAATTGTATTAAACAGAACTCTAACCCTACTATTATTCTTGACTTAACTCTGACCCAACTCCTAACCCCAAACACTGTCCTAAATCTTCCCCTAAACATAGCCACCTATCCATAACTCAAGCCATAAGATTAACCCTAAACTTAAACCTTAACCCTTACTCAACTCTAACACCCCTACTTTGATACAATTAAACCTATCACTAGCCCCAAACACACACCAGTGCCAACAATGTCAAAGTCATTAATAATAAAAATATATAATTGTAATGTTTAGTTGGTTGATTAATTGTTTCTCCTATTACGTTTATTTCCAGAATTTAGGCTGCTCTGATGACAAATGAAAAGCATGGAAAACAAATCATTAACATGGCCTACCCATTCGAGTATACTCCAGGCCCTACTAACAGTAATACAGTGCTATATATAAATATCTTTGTAATATAATGTGAACAGTATGTTAGTATTTCCTACCCTCCCCCCAACACGACTTGCTTCACTATGCTGTTTTATCATGTTGTTTTTGTAGACTGCCTGGTAGAGAAACCTGTTGTGGTATTATACATATATATGTGACTCTCGTTCTCTGACAAGCACCTTAATGCAAATCAGATGGAAACCCCACTATTTCGTATTGTCAAATAAATAAAATAATAAAAAGAAATTATTCCATAGAACTCTGTGTAACCAGAAATACACAGGTTCAAATCTGTGGTAGGTAGTCAACTTTCATCCTTATGAGGTTGATAACGTGAGTCCCATGGGGAAGGGCAACAATTAGTACCTGTTATCAGTGCCTATGGAGAAGAGAAATTTCAGTGTGTGCTTTATAAGCGCAGTACTTATTAATAGTAGCATAAAAGTACTTAAGGGTGTTTTGTGAAGCACTGTCATTCATACATGCCAGTGTGGGGCAGGTCATCTTCCCTACAGCTGTCACTCAGACCGCAAGCTGTGCCCCCTGCTGTGTAGCTGCTGCAGCAGGACTGAGTCACTCACAAGGACTTCAGAGAAGCACCAGCTGAGCGTAGCGATCAAACAAAATATCACTTAATAGGCTGGGTGTATTTCATTGAAAAATTGTTTGTTCGGGCGCAAAAGCAATAACCATATTCCATCTGGGCAGAAGCACAGACCTACATCGATTGCTCGACGGCCTTCTGTCGTGTCACTTCTGTTTAAGGGAATACAACACTTCCACCATAATGTCTTTGGAGAGCGGTGCTTTGTGAAACTGAGTTAGGACGTAGAAAGGGAACAGCGTGGGCAGAGGAGAATACACAGAGATGTGCGACCGGTTTATTAAATGACTGTGGAAAGAAACACTAGATGATCGACCAGCTCGTGTCATTTTTGGTGTTGTAAGAGTGGTAAATTGTTTTGCCCCTCCCCACGCTGATTATCCATACACAAAACCATGCCATTTTACATAATGAAGTTGCCTGGCGGTTGCCCCAGCTGGGGGCCCCATAGCCAGGGCTCAATGAATTATGTAACAGGGCTGACAAGATGATGTAGCAGGAAAGGCAAATTATGCGGCGTAATGCAGGACATTTTGTGATAGTATTACTTCCTGTTTTGTCATTTTGCCTTATGTTAACACGGTCTGGGCAAAGTTTCCATCTCATTTGTACAGGCTTAACACAAAGTACACCAATAAGCAACAGAGAGGAGGCCAGTCAATCTTTCTGAAGGACCTCCCACTGCTCGACAACACCTGTTGCTGAGTTTTGTTAACTTTTGATCTGTTTAGGCTAGACACCATTTCTTGTCCTAAAAGCCTTTTTTTCTGTGGAGGAAGAGTTGGCCCTACTTGCCACAAACTCTTGGGGTGATCCATGACCCATTCATCCCTAGAAACAGAGTTACTTCAGTCTTTGCTGGAGTAAAACTCATTTACATCGATTTACCCAATTGCCAGGGGTAGCGGAAGTGATATCATCCAAACATTAGGCCACTGATGACATTACAGGAAGTGACACCACATTAATGTTTGTCCCTGATGATCTTAGAGATGGTGTTGCCAGGAGTTTTGTTCGCAAAAAGAGGACAAAGTTCCTATATCAGGGTGCAAAAGTCACCCACGTATCAGGGTGCAAGCAGTCACCCATACATTAAAAACAGGGAAGAATGGGGAAAAGTAATCCTAGGCAAAAAGGACCCTAATGAGAGAGAGAAAGACATTCTACATCCTCTGCTGCCCTCACAGACCCTGGAGGATGTCATGCTTCATCATCGGGCATTTTGCTCCTCGTAGGGCCGGCGCTGCAATTCCCTATGGGTCCCCCGAAGGGTCACTTTGTCGGGGATCTTTTAGAGGATTAGCATTTGCATGCGGGTGTATGGGGAAGGGGAAGGGAGGGTAAATCAATTATGTGCAAACATGATAGGGTAGTAAAATCAAGGGTATGGAAGCAGGGACAAGATTGTCTAGGTAACCCTTGGCAGTGAAAAGTACTGCTTAAAAAATGACTGACCCCACAAGGCCCACTATGCCTGGGTGTCACTAGTAGAGGTCAACATGTTTCGCGCCTCAATCGCCCGTAGGTCATTGGCGCTTCTTCAGGACCAAAAACAAAAACAGTCAAGTGCACGTGAACAAAATACATAAAAGTTAAAATGAGAACCCTCTTATCTCAGCCAGGGCGGGTCAGAGGACCTGTGTCCCCACTATGTGGTTATAGCTGCTACATAGAAGCTGCTCCTGGATGATACCAAATACTAATTTGAGCTCTCCTCCAGTGGTCGAGGGAATGGACGCCCGCGAAACGTCGGGTAAGTAATGCAGGTGTAGCCTCTAGTACACCTACCCCTGTCCAAACGCTCGCCGAGAAATAACACTGGACCTTTACTGGCTCCATGGTCCCCCCCCTCTCTTTTGTTGAGTTGCCAGGAGTTTTGACATAATGGCTTTAAGATAGTGACGCGGCTGAAGCAACAATAAATGAAGGATCAAGCATTAAATGCAAAACTATTAAAATAATACAACAGGTTTCTAATTAGATACAAATGGATTTTTGTACCACACACACACACACATATATGTATCATACACACCCACACACACACACTGAATGATATGAAATAAATGAAATGAAATGAATGAATGAATGAAAAACACTCACACACACATATATATATGTGTGTCATATATATGTTTATATATGTGTGTGTTATCTGTGTATGGTACACAAATACATTTGTATCCTATATCTTCTTTAGAAATCTTTATATCATTTTATTAATCTAAAATTATTATCTATATGTTATACACATATGCACACACATCTCATAATGCCATGTTGAAGGAGGCCATCCAGTTTTATCTGTAGCCCCCTTGTGTGCTCCCTACAAATCAATTCTAGAGACACTGAGGATACAACCAGGTGAATTAAAACACCAGCAACAAAAAGTAACGAGGGCTCGTACGAGTCCCGTTTTACTTCACTTTCTAACAATGCCTTTGTAATCTCTTAGGGTAGGGGTTGCAAAGGCAGTGTAAGGGATCACAAGGAGCAAGCCATGGTTCACAGCTATGCCCCCTGGCGACCCCTAATTGACATTCGTAGTAAAACTCAGACTGTATCCATGGTGGGAAAGCATTAAAGAGCCGTTTGTGAATGGCAAAAAAATCAAACGTGTGTAGATGTCACACACTTGCATGGTAAACCATGCCATGTTCCTCACACTAACCACTATATGGGTGGAGTTTACTTCTGCATAATTCTACTCACTCTTGAAGAATTACATAGTAGCAAAGCAATTTATGCCTGGCGGGTAAGCTGTTGATATGAAGTATAAAAACCAGACATAAATGAAGATGTACAGCTCTAACTGGCTTTGTGACTTAGGCCCTCAGAATGTTAAACCAGGCTTTTACAGAAGAACAAATTGCTAAGCAACACACTTTATAACCCTGACATTTAGCCTCTTTTCTATCCTAATTAGAAAACAACTCAATAAGCAAGTATAAAACATTATAAAAAATATGAACATACATTTAAAAAATTCTATGGTGCAACCTAACAGATTACAAATGGACATCTGCAGCACATGCATTAAACTAACTTAACCAGGATTGCTGAGTGAGTTGAACACTCACAGTTGAACTTACAGGGCATTTGGACAAAATATCGGAAGAAAATATTGTGATACAAAAATATCATGTCAAGAATATTGGGATATCAAAAGTATCGTCAACAGGAATATTGAACGTAAAAATATCATTTTTAGTGTTGTTTTTATTATTGTCAAAAATATTGATGTAGAAAATATTTTAGTTTTTAATATTGCTTATAAGTGTTAATTAGTATATCCTTTATTATAGTGTGTTTGATTGTATATGTTTATTATTTTTATTTATTTGTGTTTTTAGTAGCATAATGTTTTTAATTATGAAATTGTTGAGATTTCAAATTTTTAGTTGCATTAATGTATAAGAATCATTTTTTTATAGTGGTATATTGGATTTTAAGGGGATAAGGGTGTGTAGAGGTATACATAACTGATATAATAAAATACGATTGAAGATAATAATAAATAAAAATGCAATTCATAATTAAGAATGTTTAAATGTATTTTGTTACATTATTATTTTTAATACATTTTAATGCCATATTAATGAAGATAAATAATAATGGCATTGAATAAAATAAAAAAAGTATACAATTAAAAAATATATGGAAAACTTGAAATAAAGTTAAATATTTATAAATATTTGTATTTACAAATTTTAAATAAAACATTTTTTGTGTATATTTTTTAAATTGCAGATATTGTTTCTTTTTTTGGTTTAACATTTTTTATTGTTATTTTATAAATATTTGTACATTTTTAGTAACTTATTTTTATAGTTCCCTATTATGAAGGGAAAAATGTTGGAGACTAAAGGGTTAACCTTTCCTATTCCCACTCCAATCAAATCTAATTTAAGAAAGGTGTTTGACACTAAAGGGGTGACATTTACTATTAACTATTCCTACTCCAATCTAACCAATTTGGGGAAGGCGTTGAACATTAAAGGGTTGATATTCACTATTCCCATTGCAGTCTAAAATTGGTTTAGACAGGAGTGGGAATAATAAATGTCACCCATTTAGTGTCCAATACCTTCCACCACTATGGGCATATTGGAGTGAGAATAGTAAATGTCACCCCTTTATTGTGCAACACCTTTCCCAAATTGGTATAGATTGGAGTGGAAATAGTGAATGTTACATGTTTAGTGTCAATGTCTTCTTCCAATTTAGTTAGATTGGAGGGGTATAGTAAATGACACCTCTTTAGCATTTGCCTTTTTTAAATGATTTATGTTGGATTGTTATTATTTAAGTTTAGATTTCTATTCTGAAGTATTTATTTTACTTTTATTTGTATGTAGTAGAAATGGTTTGTGTTATTTTAGTAGTTTTGGTGTTGATTAGAAATAAAATAAAAACAGTTTGTTGTATGTTTGTAGCTAATAATATTCTTAATGAAATGTTTTTGTATAATAAAGACATTTGACACATTTTTCTACTTTTATTTATTTTCCAAAGTTTATTTATTGGAGATGTTACATTTCTAATTATATATATTTTAAGCTAAAAATAAACATTTATATAAAGTTAACTAAAACATTTGTTTAATATTTTTTAATAAAAAAACAGCAACATTATATTTTGATACTTTTGTATGTTATATATTCACCATTCTTTTTCCAATATTTCTTAACTTATTAATATTCATTAGTTCAATATAATTTTAACATACATTCTGTCAGTATATATTAAATAATTGTATATATTTTTTACTAATATTTAGTTTATATTTTAAATTTTTATATTTTATCACAACCGTTGTTGTAGTTTGTTGTTATATTTAATAATTGTTTATTATACATTTATAAATGTATTTATGCACGTGTTAATTGTTTACATTTTTTATACATTTATTTAACATTTTGGTAATATTTCCCATTAATTTTTATGGGAAGACAGTCTTTCTTTAAAGTTTCATTTAGCAGCCATTTGTTTTTTACCACTACCTTATGTTTTGTAACATATTTGCATTATTCTTAGTCTATTTTCTCTGAACTAGGTTGTGGTATGGTGCTGCTGTGCATCTGAACAGGTAAGTCCTTTTTAAGGATTATTCTAGGGTTTTGAGGGTGAGGGTGTTCGGGGGAGATCTTTAAGTTAAATATAGTATTGTTTGTAGATTTCTTGTAAATTCAGATATATTGGTATTACTGTTTTTTGACTAGTTTTGGCTTTTTGCACACTATTTTAGTAATGTATTGCTATATTAAATTGTGTTATGTTTGTTATATTTTGATGTATTTTGGAAAAGTAATTTGTTTTGTGGGGGGTTTTGTCTACACGTGTGTCCTAAGGGCATAGGGAGTTTATGTTCTTTTAAGGAAATCATTTAGTTTAAATTAAACCAGTTGTCTTTACTTAGTCTTCCTATTTGTTCGGGTTTCATGGCGTGTTTCTTTTTTTCAAACACTTTTTGGGATTGTTTATGGTTTGTGAATACTTTGGAGTGCTTTGCGGGATTTCTATTATATTAATTATATTTTTGCATTTTGGGGTCTTTTTGGACAATACTTTCTCCTTTTTGATGGATTTCTATTTTTTATTATACGGATACAGAGAAAGACCTGCATTTACAAACAGTAACTTGTATTTATATCTTTTATTTTGGGTGGGAAGTGTAATATTACATTGTTTGTGTAAACATTTAAGTGATTGCTATGTAAAATTGTTTGGTGTATGAGTTCTATTTATCTTATGTGATGCATTGAGCATGTTTTTTTTTTCTTGGTGACAATTACATTTTTAAAAAAAATACACATAATTTTATTATATCAGTCTTCATTAAAATTGTACTCTAAATTAATTGTATGACTGATGTAATAAAATTGTATATTTAATATTTTGAATAATAAAGTTATGGTATTTTGATTTACAATTTGTCATAGTTTTTGAGGATTTTGGTAAGTTACTATTTATTTAGTAAAATACTTTTGGCTCTAATTTCTAAGTAATCTACTCCTTTGTTATTTATGAAGAATGAAGAGTATGACTATATATTTTAGCATCTCATACAATATTTTAGTTTGTGTGCTAAGATTAGGGGCAATTTGGCTAACTGAATGCTCCATTTGTGGTTCTTGGTACATTTGCTCTTTTTGTAACAATTCACATAGATTTGTAGAGTGTAGCTATGTTGTTTGTCATAGACATTCCACCATGGTATTTGGATTTTGGGTTGGCCTCTGTGTCCTGAGTCATGCAATCTTCCAACCCAAGTGAGAGGGGACTTAGGGCCTATTAGGATGGCAGACGGATTGCCCCTGCCGGGCTGGGGGTAGTCACCGCCGGCCCGGCGGGGCAATCCGTCCGCCATCCTCACTGAAATGACCCCCGCCACATTAGGATGGCTGGGAGTCCGTGGCAGACGGCAAGACCGTCCGCCACTTTTCCGTCAGTCACCTTCATGTCTGACGGAAAAAGGGCTTACATATGGTGGCGGTGTCTGCGAGACACCGCCAACTATATTACGATGCCTGCGGTCCTATGCCTTTCCATGGCGGCATTGCCGCTGTGGAAAGCCATACGGTCTTTGCTTTGGGGGCCCGTTGTGGGCCTCCAGGGTGAAGGGGGTGCTCATGGGGGGTACCTATGGTACCCCCTGCGTTTCAAAGTACAACATGGCAGGCACCGCGCGGTGCCTGTCATGTTGTGCTTTGAAACGCACAACATGCATTTTTAGCATTGAGGCGGGTGGTGATTTTAAGCACCGCCCGCCGCAATTTTAAAAATGCGGGATGCACTCGCCACTGTAGTGGGTGCATCCTAATTGAACGCACGGGACCTCCGCCCTTATGGCGGACGGTCCCTGTCCGCCATCCTAATCGGCCCCTAAGTTTGTATTTGTTTTTTGGCAGAAAGGGCTTCTATTAGTGAATTGTAGTGGTTGACTATCTCTCTGAGGCTAGTGCTATAATTTGTTTTTAATTTTAAGTGCAAGCTGGCTGTTTGTAGGATATTCTATACTTAGTGCATATTTTTAGAGTTGTCGCAATAAACTTTCACTGAAATGATAGTAACAGCCTTGTATTGCTATGTGGGGGGACATTTTTAGAAAAGTTTGAATCATGACTTTCTCAAAGTCTATGATTATTTTGCATTGGTAGCAGTTATTTGTTTTATGTTTTCTGTGGTGTAAGAGGTTGTAGTGATTGATGCTTTGTTTACTTGGTAGTAGGGCATATATAAAAGGGATATTTGTGTTTTGATATTCACCAAGTATGGTGCATATCTAAGTGAATGGTTTGGGCCACATTTTGAAGGTCCCATCCATCATCCATTTTTGAAATTGACTAAGTATTTCCTAATGTATCTGCTGTAGAGAATATTAGGAATTGATTCTCATTATTTAGGTTTTCATGTAAAAGGAAAGGTTCCTTATTATGGGCCCCATTACGATGATGGTCGTACAAACGTCTGACAGGCATCGTGTCGGAAACAGGACCCTCGACAACGAGTTGGCAGTCCCGCTTCCCAAATTAGGATTCTACTGCCTTCATGCCAGTTGAAAAGTGTATCTTTCCTATTGCAGCTTGTGCTGCGGGTTGCAGCACAAGCCGCAATGCATGGATGTTTGGGGGGGCAGGCCTCAAAGCAGAGGCTGTGGGGGGACGGGACCACACTAGGGGCCCCCACAGTCCATTTCAGACAGCCTTTCTATGGCAGTCGGACCGCCATAGAAAGGAAATTGGAAACATACATCGTAACCCCTTAGGGGAATTACGATCCACTCTCTGTCCCCACTGGGTTCCTTGAGCCTGTTGAAGGTGGAGTGGATTCCCTCCACTGGCATCTGTCTAACCGCCCGTATCATACTACGGCAGTGGACAGATGCCTCAGATCTCTGGCGGGATGTCACTGGTGAGCTGTCGGATGGCCTTCCTCCCGACAACGTAATGGGACCCTGTTTGTAATTGTCAAATGTTCAGTTAATAGTTTATCTTGGTATCTTTTAGGGCTATGTGGGGTATTTATGGTGACTTTTTTAGTTTCTCCAATTAAACATATTCAAGTGGGGAAAGGTGGTAGTTTCCCCGTCATGTGTTCAAGGATGTTGGGTAGAATGTCTTTTAAGGATTTTGGTTCTGGGTTTTTATAGGGAATTTGTATTTTCATTATAGATATTGAATTTCTGATCTGCTTTGTTGTGCTTTGGGTCATAATCTAAAATCTTACCATGCCAAACTTAAATGTACATACTTTCTGGTCATTAAATCTAGAAAACTATGTAATTCGTAGCAGGAAGACCAATTATTTCAAGCAATTAGAAATGACAGATGAAAGTGATAAATGAAGCGCTAAACGCAAAATTAATATTAATGTCAGGATTAGAACTTTTAACACTTTGGCTAGCAGCATCTCTGCTGCGGTCTACAAAGCTATTTTACACTGAAATCTGTGACCCCTAAGTTGCATACAGGTCTTCAAAAAAGATGATCAATCCACAAATGTTCAAATTGGGGTTGGAACCTGTAATTTGCAGACTACCCAGATTTCAGGTGACATTTGTTCATTTCACTACTCCAATCTTTCCCAAAACTCTTCTATTCAACACACAGAGGTCACCATATTTTGGCACAAATGAATGACTTCTTTAAGTGTTCACAGGGCTCTTGTTCAAAGGTATCCTTGTGCTAAAATATAGCTCGAAATTACAGATTTGCATTTTGCATAATTACATGTAATTTCTCGTGATTTTACATAATTTCATGTATTTAGGTACAAGTAAATAAAGCAAATTTCGTACATGTGAGGGATGAGAATGGAGTGGGTTCTTCTGGAATTCAGAGCAGTGAACCTGCAGTTTGGCAAATCTCTGCAATTGATGAGTTCATTTTCCTCATCTACATTTTCCAAATAAGGGGCTTGTTTGAAATTCCTACTCAATGTGTAATGTTTAGTTATTCTGTAATAGCAATGTGTTTATGATATTTCCAATTTTTCTCCACACACTGCAATTCAGATAAGAGGTGCTTTGTGAGAGCTCTGTAGACCGCAGTTCTCAGGGCCGTTTCTAGGTGTATTGCCGCCCTAGACGAGAATTGAAAAATGCTGCCCCTCCCTTTTACTACCATCACTCTCCCCCCAGTCATCCAGGTGTTGGGGAATAGAGGCCAGCTTTGGTGCCTCTTTATCTAGTCTGGACTGTCAAATCCATATTAAAGTAAGTCATCTGTGTCAATTGTTGCGGCTATGCATGTGTTATTGCCCTGTTCTGAGGGTATTAACTCAGTTATGCTATCATGGGCTTGAGTTGGGAGAACCATAGGGCTACTGGCTTCTACCACCTCCAATCACACCCATCACAGGTAAATAGACAGACCCACGCAGAATCAAACCAACCCATATTATGCTGTTTTATGAGGCGAGATTCTCGAAACAGAGCAAGCTTTATCATAGACAAGATATCACGCAATGCCAGAATAATCTTTTTCGGGGCCTCTTCTGGATTCAGGTATGCAAATACTTCTGCCTGCTTGATACGCATCAACTGAGGGTGTTGTGGGAGGAGTGCTTATCAATGCGCACTGTTTAGTCTTCCCCCAACATAACCTAGATTCCCTCTTCATCACCGAAACCAAGTACACAACCTCCCTCCTTCAAACACATCTTGGACAACCTCATCCCAGATAGTTATAGAATCCAACATATAGACAACACACTCAAAACAGGAGGGGGGTTTGCAGTCATACATTAAACATACTGATCTGGCACTGTTCACAGCTCGACAACACCTAGTATTTCAAGCTCTTTTCCTGCCGCTTTTCTCTCTCAATATCCGAAAAAGCACTCTTACGTGACGTCTAATCTTTAGACTCTGTTTACTCTGAAATAACCGTGCAGACTTAAGAATCTGAGTGGTAGGGGCTTATTGGCAATCATAGGGAGTGAGGCGCATTTCTGAGAAGAAGGATAAACTAATGGTAAATTTCTAATGAACTGTTCTGTAATCACTGGTCCCTGGGGGTGAGAATATTCCTGATCTACTATGTGTTTGGGATGATGGTTACAATTGTAGTGGGTTTTTTGTACTCTACTGTCGGAATTGCTAAAAGAAATACATTCTTTAAAAAACTGTGCAGACTGAAAATTTGCATAAATCTGATATGTAAATGCAAAGTCGCACAGACCTGTGTTTAGCACAATACAAAGTATTACCGCAAGAATAATAATGAGCATACCTCGTTCACAGGCCCACTTGGTATTGCCTTTCACGTAGGTCAAGATCTCTCCAAAACGAAGCCTAAATCGTGTATCTTTTAGCGGGCCCTGGGGCTTGAACAATTTCTTCCCAAGCGCGAATCTGTGCTCTTTATTATCATTTTTTTACAGATACCCCAGTGTAGATCTCCATATATATGGCAGGATTATGAAAACATAACAAGTATTGAAAAAAAATGACAAGATGTGCTAAATGCGATTTGCCGATGGTAGCTGTCACATTTCAGTCTAATCACAGTCTCCCGGGCGGTACGCTGTATTCTAACGAGTACAGCACAAATTAAAGGCGGCCGCCTAGTCCTGCCTAATGGTAGAAATGGCCCTGGCAGTTCTGATGTGCTAGTGGATGGTGCAAGTCAGGATAGAGTGCATGATAAAAGTTCTGTTGGTGTCTCTGTACTCTAGTAACAGTTACTGCAGACCAGGGGGCAGATTTATGATGCCCTTGCGCCGCAATTGCGTCACTTTATTTGAAGCAACTGCGGCGCAAACAATGCGCCCTATTTACAACGTGACGCATCTAGGAGATGCGTCACATTGTAAAGCCCTGCGCCTTAAGGAGGCGTTCCTGCGCAAGGGGGGCGTTCCTGCGCAGGAACGCCTCCTGAAAGTGGCTGAGTGAAATCTATGAGATTTCACTCAGTCACTTTCTGGCCAATGCTGCGTCAAAACCCTGCGCCTGCTTGAAGCAGGCGTAGGTCTTGATGCAGCATTGTGTAGATGGGGCACCCCCGAGCCTTGCTGGAGCTGTGTCGCGCTTGCGACGCAACTCCAGCAATGCGCCACATTTCCGGCACTGATGCGTCACGCATCTGTGCCGTTTTTGCACATTGGTGTGCCGCATTATAAAGGCATTTACAACAAGGGGTGGTGAGGGACAGAGTCTCTGAATTAAACAGAATACTCTCACCCAGTCAAGAGATCAGGGCTAGATCCAACACCGTTTTTTAGCTCACTGCACCATCCCAGTTTCAGAACCTGGCTGTATGCAAATTAGTCTGTTCCTGTCCCAGTGCATGATGGGAACAGGGCAAACCAAACTACAAAAGCCAATTCTTACACTGGGAAGGAAACAAGCTACCGGGGACCGGTTTCTGGCATTTCAGCCTCTTCGGCCCGGCTTGCTTGAATCCTGATGGTGCAATGAGCAAGGGACTCACATCTGAGTATACCCTTCCACGCTTAGGGTGGACAAAAATATTTACAACAAGGGGTGGTGAGGGACAGAGTCTCTGAATTAAACAGAATACTCTCACCCAGTCAAGAGATCAGGGCTAGATCCAACACCGTTTTTTAGCTCACTGCACCATCCCAGTTTCAGAACCTGGCTGTATGCAAATTAGTCTGTTCCTGTCCCAGTGCATGATGGGAACAGGGCAAACCAAACTACAAAAGCCAATTCTTACACTGGGAAGGAAACAAGCTACCGGGGACCGGTTTCTGGCATTTCAGCCTCTTCGGCCCGGCTTGCTTGAATCCTGATGGTGCAATGAGCAAGGGACTCACATCCGAGTATACCCTTCCACGCTTAGGGTGGACAAAAATATTTACAACAAGGGGTGGTGAGGGACAGAGTCTCTGAATTAAACAGAATACTCTCACCCAGTCAAGAGATCAGGGCTAGATCCAACACCGTTTTTTAGCTCACTGCACCATCCCAGTTTCAGAACCTGGCTGTATGCAAATTAGTCTGTTCCTGTCCCAGTGCATGATGGGAACAGGGCAAACCAAACTACAAAAGCCAATTCTTACACTGGGAAGGAAACAAGCTACCGGGGACCGGTTTCTGGCATTTCAGCCTCTTCGGCCCGGCTTGCTTGAATCCTGATGGTGCAATGAGCAAGGGACTCACATCTGAGTATACCCTTCCACGCTTAGGGTGGACAAAAATATTTACAACAAGGGGTGGTGAGGGACAGAGTCTCTGAATTAAACAGAATACTCTCACCCAGTCAAGAGATCAGGGCTAGATCCAACACCGTTTTTTAGCTCACTGCACCATCCCAGTTTCAGAACCTGGCTGTATGCAAATTAGTCTGTTCCTGTCCCAGTGCATGATGGGAACAGGGCAAACCAAACTACAAAAGCCAATTCTTACACTGGGAAGGAAACAAGCTACCGGGGACCGGTTTCTGGCATTTCAGCCTCTTCGGCCCGGCTTGCTTGAATCCTGATGGTGCAATGAGCAAGGGACTCACATCTGAGTATACCCTTCCACGCTTAGGGTGGACAAAAATATTTACAACAAGGGGTGGTGAGGGACAGAGTCTCTGAATTAAACAGAATACTCTCACCCAGTCAAGAGATCAGGGCTAGATCCAACACCGTTTTTTAGCTCACTGCACCATCCCAGTTTCAGAACCTGGCTGTATGCAAATTAGTCTGTTCCTGTCCCAGTGCATGATGGGAACAGGGCAAACCAAACTACAAAAGCCAATTCTTACACTGGGAAGGAAACAAGCTACCGGGGACCGGTTTCTGGCATTTCAGCCTCTTCGGCCCGGCTTGCTTGAATCCTGATGGTGCAATGAGCAAGGGACTCACATCTGAGTATACCCTTCCACGCTTAGGGTGGACAAAAATATTTACAACAAGGGGTGGTGAGGGACAGAGTCTCTGAATTAAACAGAATACTCTCACCCAGTCAAGAGATCAGGGCTAGATCCAACACCGTTTTTTAGCTCACTGCACCATCCCAGTTTCAGAACCTGGCTGTATGCAAATTAGTCTGTTCCTGTCCCAGTGCATGATGGGAACAGGGCAAACCAAACTACAAAAGCCAATTCTTACACTGGGAAGGAAACAAGCTACCGGGGACCGGTTTCTGGCATTTCAGCCTCTTCGGCCCGGCTTGCTTGAATCCTGATGGTGCAATGAGCAAGGGACTCACATCTGAGTATACCCTTCCACGCTTAGGGTGGACAAAAATATTTACAACAAGGGGTGGTGAGGGACAGAGTCTCTGAATTAAACAGAATACTCTCACCCAGTCAAGAGATCAGGGCTAGATCCAACACCGTTTTTTAGCTCACTGCACCATCCCAGTTTCAGAACCTGGCTGTATGCAAATTAGTCTGTTCCTGTCCCAGTGCATGATGGGAACAGGGCAAACCAAACTACAAAAGCCAATTCTTACACTGGGAAGGAAACAAGCTACCGGGGACCGGTTTCTGGCATTTCAGCCTCTTCGGCCCGGCTTGCTTGAATCCTGATGGTGCAATGAGCAAGGGACTCACATCTGAGTATACCCTTCCACGCTTAGGGTGGACAAAAATATTTACAACAAGGGGTGGTGAGGGACAGAGTCTCTGAATTAAACAGAATACTCTCACCCAGTCAAGAGATCAGGGCTAGATCCAACACCGTTTTTTAGCTCACTGCACCATCCCAGTTTCAGAACCTGGCTGTATGCAAATTAGTCTGTTCCTGTCCCAGTGCATGATGGGAACAGGGCAAACCAAACTACAAAAGCCAATTCTTACACTGGGAAGGAAACAAGCTACCGGGGACCGGTTTCTGGCATTTCAGCCTCTTCGGCCCGGCTTGCTTGAATCCTGATGGTGCAATGAGCAAGGGACTCACATCTGAGTATACCCTTCCACGCTTAGGGTGGACAAAAATATTTACAACAAGGGGTGGTGAGGGACAGAGTCTCTGAATTAAACAGAATACTCTCACCCAGTCAAGAGATCAGGGCTAGATCCAACACCGTTTTTTAGCTCACTGCACCATCCCAGTTTCAGAACCTGGCTGTATGCAAATTAGTCTGTTCCTGTCCCAGTGCATGATGGGAACAGGGCAAACCAAACTACAAAAGCCAATTCTTACACTGGGAAGGAAACAAGCTACCGGGGACCGGTTTCTGGCATTTCAGCCTCTTCGGCCCGGCTTGCTTGAATCCTGATGGTGCAATGAGCAAGGGACTCACATCTGAGTATACCCTTCCACGCTTAGGGTGGACAAAAATATTTACAACAAGGGGTGGTGAGGGACAGAGTCTCTGAATTAAACAGAATACTCTCACCCAGTCAAGAGATCAGGGCTAGATCCAACACCGTTTTTTAGCTCACTGCACCATCCCAGTTTCAGAACCTGGCTGTATGCAAATTAGTCTGTTCCTGTCCCAGTGCATGATGGGAACAGGGCAAACCAAACTACAAAAGCCAATTCTTACACTGGGAAGGAAACAAGCTACCGGGGACCGGTTTCTGGCATTTCAGCCTCTTCGGCCCGGCTTGCTTGAATCCTGATGGTGCAATGAGCAAGGGACTCACATCTGAGTATACCCTTCCACCCCCTTTTCTAAATCGTTTTTGGCCACTATAGGTGTGGCAGGGTATACTCAGACATGAGTCCCTTTCTCACTGCTCCATCAGGATTCAAGCAAGCCGGGCCGAAGAAGGCTGAAATGCCAGAAACCGGTCCCCGGTAGCTTGTCTCCTTTCTGGTGAAGAATTGGCTTGGTAGTTTAGTCTGCCCTGTTCCCATGATGCACTGGGCCAGGGACAGACTGATTTGCATATAGCCAGGTTCTGAGCTGGGATGGGGCAGTGAGATAAATAACGGTGATGGATCAAGCCCTGATCTTTGGACTGGGTAAGAGTGGTCTGTTTAACTCAGACACTCTGTTCATCACCACCCCCTTTTCTAAATCGTTTTTGGCCACTATAGGTGTGGCAGGGTATACTCAGACATGAGTCCCTTTCTCACTGCTCCATCAGGATTCAAGCAAGCCGGGCCGAAGAAGGCTGAAATGCCAGAAACCGGTCCCCGGTAGCTTGTCTCCTTTCTGGTGAAGAATTGGCTTGGTAGTTTAGTCTGCCCTGTTCCCATGATGCACTGGGCCAGGGACAGACTGATTTGCATATAGCCAGGTTCTGAGCTGGGATGGGGCAGTGAGATAAATAACGGTGATGGATCAAGCCCTGATCTTTGGACTGGGTAAGAGTGGTCTGTTTAACTCAGACACTCTGTTCATCACCACCCCCTTTTCTAAATCGTTTTTGGCCACTATAGGTGTGGCAGGGTATACTCAGACATGAGTCCCTTTCTCACTGCTCCATCAGGATTCAAGCAAGCCGGGCCGAAGAAGGCTGAAATGCCAGAAACCGGTCCCCGGTAGCTTGTCTCCTTTCTGGTGAAGAATTGGCTTGGTAGTTTAGTCTGCCCTGTTCCCATGATGCACTGGGCCAGGGACAGACTGATTTGCATATAGCCAGGTTCTGAGCTGGGATGGGGCAGTGAGATAAATAACGGTGATGGATCAAGCCCTGATCTTTGGACTGGGTAAGAGTGGTCTGTTTAACTCAGACACTCTGTTCATCACCACCCCCTTTTCTAAATCGTTTTTGGCCACTATAGGTGTGGCAGGGTATACTCAGACATGAGTCCCTTTCTCACTGCTCCATCAGGATTCAAGCAAGCCGGGCCGAAGAAGGCTGAAATGCCAGAAACCGGTCCCCGGTAGCTTGTCTCCTTTCTGGTGAAGAATTGGCTTGGTAGTTTAGTCTGCCCTGTTCCCATGATGCACTGGGCCAGGGACAGACTGATTTGCATATAGCCAGGTTCTGAGCTGGGATGGGGCAGTGAGATAAATAACGGTGATGGATCAAGCCCTGATCTTTGGACTGGGTAAGAGTGGTCTGTTTAACTCAGACACTCTGTTCATCACCACCCCCTTTTCTAAATCGTTTTTGGCCACTATAGGTGTGGCAGGGTATACTCAGACATGAGTCCCTTTCTCACTGCTCCATCAGGATTCAAGCAAGCCGGGCCGAAGAAGGCTGAAATGCCAGAAACCGGTCCCCGGTAGCTTGTCTCCTTTCTGGTGAAGAATTGGCTTGGTAGTTTAGTCTGCCCTGTTCCCATGATGCACTGGGCCAGGGACAGACTGATTTGCATATAGCCAGGTTCTGAGCTGGGATGGGGCAGTGAGATAAATAACGGTGATGGATCAAGCCCTGATCTTTGGACTGGGTAAGAGTGGTCTGTTTAACTCAGACACTCTGTTCATCACCACCCCCTTTTCTAAATCGTTTTTGGCCACTATAGGTGTGGCAGGGTATACTCAGACATGAGTCCCTTTCTCACTGCTCCATCAGGATTCAAGCAAGCCGGGCCGAAGAAGGCTGAAATGCCAGAAACCGGTCCCCGGTAGCTTGTCTCCTTTCTGGTGAAGAATTGGCTTGGTAGTTTAGTCTGCCCTGTTCCCATGATGCACTGGGCCAGGGACAGACTGATTTGCATATAGCCAGGTTCTGAGCTGGGATGGGGCAGTGAGATAAATAACGGTGATGGATCAAGCCCTGATCTTTGGACTGGGTAAGAGTGGTCTGTTTAACTCAGACACTCTGTTCATCACCACCCCCTTTTCTAAATCGTTTTTGGCCACTATAGGTGTGGCAGGGTATACTCAGACATGAGTCCCTTTCTCACTGCTCCATCAGGATTCAAGCAAGCCGGGCCGAAGAAGGCTGAAATGCCAGAAACCGGTCCCCGGTAGCTTGTCTCCTTTCTGGTGAAGAATTGGCTTGGTAGTTTAGTCTGCCCTGTTCCCATGATGCACTGGGCCAGGGACAGACTGATTTGCATATAGCCAGGTTCTGAGCTGGGATGGGGCAGTGAGATAAATAACGGTGATGGATCAAGCCCTGATCTTTGGACTGGGTAAGAGTGGTCTGTTTAACTCAGACACTCTGTTCATCACCACCCCCTTTTCTAAATCGTTTTTGGCCACTATAGGTGTGGCAGGGTATACTCAGACATGAGTCCCTTTCTCACTGCTCCATCAGGATTCAAGCAAGCCGGGCCGAAGAAGGCTGAAATGCCAGAAACCGGTCCCCGGTAGCTTGTCTCCTTTCTGGTGAAGAATTGGCTTGGTAGTTTAGTCTGCCCTGTTCCCATGATGCACTGGGCCAGGGACAGACTGATTTGCATATAGCCAGGTTCTGAGCTGGGATGGGGCAGTGAGATAAATAACGGTGATGGATCAAGCCCTGATCTTTGGACTGGGTAAGAGTGGTCTGTTTAACTCAGACACTCTGTTCATCACCACCCCCTTTTCTAAAGCATTATAAAGGCGGCGCATCATGGGTGGCGTAGCTGTGGCGCACTGTGGCGCACGTTAACTGGCGCATCCCTCGGGATGCGCCAGTTAACATAAATCTGCCCCCAGGTTTAGTAATGCACTTTGAGAGCTTTAAGGGTATCTCAGTGCTGGTAAATAAATAAATAGTGTTGGACAGGAAGTACGTGCTTTGAAAATCCCTCTGAATATCCAGGTATACAGAAAGCAGTGTAGTATGCAAATGCAGACAGATTATTTGGATTACATTAAACCATGATAATCATTGGGCCATGTTATGATATTGCATTTCCTTTTACATCACATTAAGAGTCGTGAAGCCCCATGGGGAGGTGGTGACAGTGGGAAGGGGCATGGGGGCTGTGTAATGATCCAGTTAGAAGAATGGCCTCCCCTAAACCATCAGTCCTCACCTGGATGAGGTGCACTCTTTTGCAAGTCACCCCAGGTCAGGTATGGGTGCCTCGGTCAGTCCTGGATTCCCCTGTACATTCAGAGATTTACTGTCTTCCATAGACCAAAACTACAAGTATCAGAATGCAAAAAACGGAGTTAGAATAAGCTGGCAATGCACAACATGGGATAATGGTGGTCCTGGGGAAGGTAGGTGGGGTAGGGGCTGGGTGGGGGGGGGTGAACCGTGAGACAATGCTGGGAATGGGTGAAAGGCAAAAGAGCGGTAGAAAGCTGACCAGGGATGTCTCTGTGGTGAGGAAGGAGGAGCTGCATCTGTGACACGAGATTTCCTCAGCAGCAGACTCTCTCTAAGGAAGGGATGTGCTGAATGCTGACTATAAGAGCCTCCAGGCTGAAGATAAGAAATTAAAATAGAATCATGGTCCCATTATTGAAATTCATTAAAATAAAATAGATTTTTGCACCCTCAAGGGGTAAAGACAACTGCACATTTACAGGCGGAAGAAATGTAATTGCATGAGCATGCACATTTAGAAATTCCATTAAATTCTCTCCCTCTTAGTCCAGGCCAATGGTGACCTTCCATTCACAGACCATAAAACCCTCCCTCTTCACCGGCCCACCACACTGCTGTTGGGTGACAGAAGCGCTCTACAAGTGTGTTATACATACATACATACATACTGCTCACTTAGCTTGGTGAGTGATGGGTCTTATTTTTTTCAATGTAAAGTATTCCCTATCAATCAATCAATCAATCAATCAACCAGGGAATTGTGAAGCGCGCTACTCACCATGGAGAATCTCAAGGTGCTGGCGGGGGAGGAGGGACGTCTGCAGCTCCGAGTTCCCTATATTTCCTAATAAGTTGCATTTGGTGGCTTGTTCAAGAAGGGCACATTTGAGTGGACAGAAAACATGGAGGATTCAGATCCAAGCCAAGAAGACCTAACTCCACGAACCTACAACCTTTCATAAGATCCCTCTCTCTGCAAACCATGGTGAGCCTGGTAGGAGTGGTGGAACCTGCATCAATCAGGTAAGGTCAGATGCAGACCCATATCAGATTAAACTCAGACCACACTAAGACATTTTTTTCAACTCTTACATATTCAATGTAAGTTCCAAAATGGGCAAGCTCAGACTTTCCTGCCAAGAGAAAGCCCATGTCCACGCACCATCTGGGTAAAGCACGTGTCAGCACAGGCACATGGAAAATACTTTTTGTGCTTGTTACAACAATCGTATAAAGAACCATTAATTGAAGGTAGTAGAGCCATATTTTAATCTTTCAAAAAATACATTGGATCACACCCCCCTACGTTGGAGCCTAAGTCTTACTACTGTTTAGTTCAATGGTTCAAGGGGGCAGAATCTGAGGGGCACGAGGTTCCCATACTTTTAAAATTGAATAAAAACAGTTCCCCTACTTTTTGTGAAAATACAACCGTTGCGGGACAGCTAATTCAGAGAGCTGAAAAGCTTCTGATAAATGTAAGGCAGAGAGGTATCGACTAACCATTATACCAAGGCCCGACTGGCCGACTGATATAGGGAAAGATATAGATGATGTAAAGTGGAAGTATTGTTGCACCCCCGAGAGACTGCATAGGTATGGGTTGCGGCCAGCGGGACACCGCTGATTGCGAGCGCTGCAGTGCTTTCCCGGCTGATTTCTTTCACCTGGCATGGCTGTGCCCAGAGATAGCAGACTTTTGGGTTCTGATCTTCAAGGCTCTTGAGGGTATTACTGATACAATACTGTTACCAGACCCCATGCTGGCCCTACTGGGATATTCCCTACACTTGCCAAAATCTATTAGAAGACTGGTTGATATGGGGCTGCTTATAGCCAGACAAAGGGTAGCAATGTGTTGGTCCCATGGCCCGACCCCTACTATGGCCTGCTGGTCAAGTGACATGCTATGCTGCAGCACGCAGACTGAAAACTATAGTGAACTCCTTCCCCCACGCAACCGCCGTAAGAAGTTCTGGGAATTATACAGAACGTATTTGGCTGTTAAGGAAAATGATGTCAGGAGCAAGGACGGCCTGGTTCACGAGTAGGTTATGACGGGACCCACTGAGTGGGGAACATCCTTTTTAAAGCAACTTTTACGACGCATGCCTTTACATCGCAAGTTTTACAACGCATGTCATTACAACGCATTGCGCTGGGGGGCGCTCTAGGATAGGGAATAGATTTATTTACTATCCAACACCTTCCCTACTATCCACGGGGACTGGAGTTGGAATAGTAAATTAAACTATTCAATATCCAGCACCCCCCAACACTATGCGTTGTAACAGCATGCGTTGTAAAACTTGCGATGTAAAGGCATGCGTAGTAAAAGCATGCATTGTAATGCCATACAACCCTTGAGTCGTTGTAATGGGAGCAACAGGCCCAGAGGATGCCCCAGGGGCTTATTCTCTGCGCAATTGCTTGAACTGCAGAGGCAACGCAATGTAATGCTATGTACAATAGGAAATGTCTTTCTGTGTTGCTAGTTAGTGTTATGCTGCACAAAGATATCAAGGCTTAGTGAGGATTAATGGAAGCATGTACTATAACATAAAGGAGTAACAAGATTGATTCATGGACTGTCATACTGTCAGGTATGCTTAAGGTCTTACCAACGATTTCTCTCTTTTTTTAATTTTCTGTTTATGTAAAAAAAAAAAAAGTAAAAAAAAAAAAAAAGCAAGGCAGAGAGGTTCCTGGGCTTCGAAACCGAGTGAGTGGCAAACAGCTAAACAAACCTGTCCCTACTCTAACTAACCTCTTTCCTGTCTCGACCCCTCCTCTTCCTCCAACCCCGTAACTCCTCCCATCCCAACTACTAGACTGTTCACATCATCACAGGATGGATCCCAAATTCGGCTGCCAGAACCAAGACCCGGACGGATCACTTTCATTTCCTGCACTGCTCACAGGGTTATATGGGTCAAGATGAAGGTAGATTAGCAAAAATTTGTATGGATCTTGGTCTCAAGGTCCGTTCGCCGTTCTAACGAGCCCCTTCGCCACCAGGACATGCCTAAAAACCAACATGTATAGGCAAAGCCAGTAGGTCTCGCCTATGGGCAAGATATTGGCTGTACCAATCGGGGGTGGAAAACAGGAGGGTGGGTGGGGGTACAGTGTGGAAGAGAGGGTTGGGGTGGAGAACAAGATTGGGGTGGAGAACAGGATGGTAAAAGAAAACCACTATGAAGCGGCCATCGCTGGCCCTGTCACAGCATTTTTTTTTCTTTCTGTAGTTTGGGTTTCCTAATGTGATTGTATTCAGCCCCTAGGAGTAGTTTAAGTCAATGATATTGAATATTTAATACTTTTAAATAGTGGACATTACATTTTGAATGTAGTATCTCTTGAATAACAACGGTTCCTATTAACCAATCAGTGTTACTCATTTTATCACAATTGTGTTAAAATGGTACTTCAGAAACCTCCAAAACTCAAGTTTGTGAATTTCAGGCTAGTCACTGATCTCTGCAGCAGGCAGTAAAACTACAGTACTGTTGCAGCAGTTGTTAGCAGCACCCTTGACACTACCCTACAAACCTTAGAGGCACCAGCTCTGGGGAATTGTGCCATCCATTTTTCCTCTGGTGCTGACAAACTCAGTTCAGATGTCAGTGTTGAGAGCAGATGGTAGCTGGAGGCAAGAAGCCTGGTTGAAGGGAGAGGGAAATGTGAATAGACATCCTCTCTTTCTCTGCGGTAATGGGGAAGAGATGTCTTTGGTGGCCTCTTCGCAGCACTTAACTTGCAAAATTAAAATGCTCTTCTCATAAAGATAGCATTAATGAATACCGGATTCCCATCTACCTCAGCTGCCTAGCTCTCGTGCACTTTCTTCCACCAGTCTGCACTTCTTCTCGCTGTTTAAAAAAAAAAGTATTTTTTAATATACATGTTGTTACCAAGAACTTTGTCATCAAGTAAGTACTTTTAAAAATATTGAATTTTGCAGGTAAGTAAGAGTCACTTTTTTTAAAACTGCATAGATATCACATTACATGTTAACTTTGCAATTTACAATATATCAGTGGTAGGCTATTTATCGGTCTACCTGGGTGCCCATATGCTCCACTCAGTGGCTTCAATACTGGGTGCATGAGAACTGTACCTTATACTCACTCTTGCTGATTCTGTTTCATCCCTGCTGTCTCCCTGTGACACTGTTTTTCCGACTTTCTCAAAATGTCTCTAGTTCTCAGTCTGAAGATGGCAAATAAGGCTTACCCCCACATGCATCAATCTAGGATTTTGCATTTCTTAAATAGCGAAAATTAAGGAATCGCTATTTAGGAAATGCAAAATCCTATGCATCAAGAAATCCTAAAAGTTTTTAGGATTTCTTAATTTTCGGAAATTGCGATTCCTTAATTGCGAATTGCAATTAAGGAATGGCATTACATTGATTCCTATGGGCCTAAAGGCCCATAGGAATCAATGCCGTTTTGCATTTCTTTTGTTTTGCACTCGCAATTTGTTGATGCATTTCAAGGGTGCAGAGGGGGGTCCGAAGGACCCCCCCCTGCACCCCTGAAATGTATTTTCAAGTGCATGTTTCACACACGCATGTCCTAAGGACATGTGTGTCTGTAACATGCATGTTTAAAAAATGCATTTTTTTGCTTTTTTTTAAATTTTCGCAAATTAACACGAGGGTCAACCTCGTGTTAATTTGCACCTCCTATTTTAGAATTCGCATTTTTTTTAAAAATCATGCATTGCATTTAAGGAATCGCACACATGCGATTCCTTAAATGCAAACGCATTTTCTAGAAGTGCAAAAAATTCCTAAAAGTTTCATGCATAGCAAAAAGTGATTTTGGAATCGCAAACGGCCGATTTTTCCGATTCGCACCGTTTGCGAGTCCAAAATCCTTTGATGCATGTGGGCCTTCGTCCTCTAAAAATAGCACTGGTGCCCACGACCAGCCCCCTCCTGCGCAAAATAAGCACTCTCTCTTCAGCTCCCCATCACCCTCCCCCAATAGGTTCAACATGCTTTTTAAAAATCTATTTACCATCATCAGTGTTTATGACTCACTGGTTTCCTTGTTGTAAACAAATCAACAACCACAACGTGTTGTAAATTGCCTGCCTCGGATCTGCAGTGATTGCAAGCGCGTTATGCTGATTCTAGGAACAGAGCAGTGCAAGGTTGACTTTCGTAGAAGCAGCAGGCGCTTCATTCATCACTCGATGACAGATATATTATCAGACCATGATCTTTTCATTGCTTTCTACTAAAAAATAGAAGTGAGCCAAGGATTATGCATCACTTGAGCGGGAAAGATGTTGGATGTTTGAGATGCATTATTTGATCTTCTACAAATCCCTTCTCAAGGTTTAGAGGCTGGTGTGACACACAAGGCTATGTTGAAATACCGTGTGGGTCGCCAATTGTAGTGTAGGCCTAACTGAAAGGCTTAACTCCATCAGAAGTCTCTGCGAAGCAGAATTCAACACTTAAAATAAAATTACAAATTGAAATTAATAGATATACTGCAGAAATGATTTCCAAAAATAGGATGGTCAAAACTGAAAACTAAAAAAATGCTGTAGGAGCAAAAATGGGAATATTTGTCTATATGGGGCGGGAAACATCCTTAACAACACAGGCTTTACCCCGCGCTGCTATTACGACGCTGCCTTTACAACGCAAGTCGTTACGACGACTTGCGCTGGAGGGCGCTATTGGATAGGGAATAGTTAATTTTCTATTCCAACACCTTCCCTACTGTAACGTGGGCTGGAGTTGGAATAGAAAATTAAACTATTCCACTATCCAGCCCTTACAGCGCAAGTCGTTGTAATGACTTGCGTTGTAAAAACAGCGTTGTAACGGCACGTGGTGTAAAAGCCCGCGTTGTAATGCCGTACATCCATATGGGGCGGATCACAATGCTGCGCATTAAGGCTCGGACATACTGTTGGAGCCTTTACAGCCGCATCGTAATAGGCCGTTCGGTGTCCTTTCCGACGGCCTTATTACGATGGAGGCAGTCGGAAAGGAGACCGTCCGGTCCTTCCGAATGGGTTCCGATGGGCTCGGAGAGCCCGTCCACCAATTGGAATGCGACCTGTAATCTCAAGGGCAGCTCTTTCCACCCTTCGAAATTTTGATACACGCTTTCCGATATGGTTTCGATGTCTGAATAATATTCACTTCTGTTTCGTAAAATCATCATAGTCCTTGTCCGATGCTGGTATAGTGTCTGCTCATAGGTCAGTGTTCCATCTGTATTCATTGGACACAGTGCCTCAAAGTTGGCTTCGTGGCACTTGATGTGACGTCATAGATAACATACATCACAGTGGCCTAGAACAGGAGAAAAATTGTGATTAGAAGGGCAAAGACGGATCTGGAGAACTAAGGGATTCTGCAGCATTGTCACTATCAGGAAGTGGACAAACTATGTAGGCCTGATGGTGTTTATCTTCCCTTCATAATCATGAACTCATGATGCTGAGGAGCATCAATGTTGGTCATTTTAATGGTGTTGTTGTAAGTTTTCAGTCTCTTCATCCCAGCTGGGTCCAACTCTGCTAGTCTCTTAAAACACAAGGCCAGACTGCAACAGAGGAAGATGGGACTCTTCAGAATGCTCTATCTGAACTACCATGAGCGCAAGGCAGCATTGTAAGTAAATCAAACGCAAAGCAAGGATAGCATCAAAAACACTTACGGCCACATGCATCATTGTAAGGTTTTGCGATTCCTTATTTGCGATTTTTAGGGAATCGCAAATAAGGAATCGCAAAATGGGATGCATGATTTTAATCGCATAATATTTGCGATTCGGTAAAAATCGCAATTTTTACCGAATCGCAAATATTATGCGAATTCTAATTTGCGATTTCGCAATTCCCATTGATTCCTATGGGCCAAAAGGCCCATAGGAATCAATGGGAAGGCATTGACATTTTGCGAATTTCAATTAGCGATTCGCAAAATGTTAATGCATTCCATGGGTGCAGGGGGGGGTCCAAAGGACCCCTCCCTGCACCCCTGAAATGTATTTTAAAGTGCATGTTTCACACACACATGTCCTAAGGACATGTGTGTCTGTAACATGACAGTGTTTAAAATGCAATTTTGAGCATTTTAATACTTTTTCGCAAATTACCACGAGGTTCACCCTCGTGGTAATTTGCACCCCCTAATTGCGAATTCGCAATTTGAAAAACAATCATGTATTGCCTTTAAGGAATCGCAAATTTGCGATTCCTTAAAAGCAATCGCATTTTTGGAAATCGCTAAAAATAGCGAATTCACAAAAATGCATGATGCATCCCAAAAGCTTATTTAGGAATCGCAAACGGCCGAATTTACTGATTCGCACCGTTTGCACTTCCTAAATAGGTTGATGGATGTGGCCGTTAAACCAGTGCTTAATTTGAGCAGGTGGTTTCGGGTACTTAATTGTCAACACCGGAATTCTGGACAGCCAGCCACATGGTGGCACTGTTTTCCAGTTTTTAAACAATTCTATATACATTAAAATGACTAATGTCTTCCAGCTAGAAAAATGGCTTGGGTGGCAAGTATTCCTAATTTTTAATACATAAAACCTCTGAAATGTCAGTAGTAGTGCAGTACAATGGGTGGTGCAAGCTGCTGTGATCTTCTCACAAGGTCCCTGGTACTTATTCATTTACAAATAAAGTACTGACTTAAACACCTCAGCTTACACATGCTGCTACATACCTGACTTCATGCACTCCAGCGCATACTCCACCTAAAAGGATGATTAGGCTAAACAAACTCTCCTTGATTCGCTGCTGTTTATAGAACATAATCTATCTTTCACCGTGCCTAATTAGATTCTGCATTTTCCGGAGAGATCTGATTGGTTATTTGAAGAAAGGCATGGTTCGATTCTCAGTGCCTGAATTACAGTCAATGTTATTGGCAGGCGAATTCGCACAAATCATTCAGGCACTTGAATAATTTCTCTGCATAAACAGTGTGTGTTGTCGGTCCACAGTCCAAAGCTATAAATTATGAATCAATATTGAGCCCATTTCTATAAAAAGTCTGAAGATCAGCCCGAAATCCTAAATGGAGGGGGCTGCTTTCTATACTATCATTTTTACCCACAATCCACAGGGACTGTTACCTTGCGGAAACAATGATTTTCTGCTGCCGCACATGTCTGTTGATCAAAACAAAATGGTTAACGGGGCAGGCTGTTTTCCTTATTATAATTATAATCCACAGGGACTGTTATCTTGCAGGAAACCCTGGCCCTCTGTGAAAGGGGCCATCAGGGAACTGTGTATCTCAAAACCCAACACTTATGATCAAACAAACATGTTATTGACTCTCAGGGTAGTCAAAATTAAAAAATGAGCTAGACCCACTGGCCATACTATTTTATTCATTGCTGTGTGTCTGCTCAATTAAAACCAAATACACCTCTTTTCTCCATTTATTGTACCTGTCTCTTGCAGGTACAATAAACGGAGAAAAAAGGTGCAGTGAGGAAACTGACCCTAACCCTGATGAAACTGCCGCAAATTCTGTGAGGCAATGAAACATGTTGGTTTCAATTGAGCAGTCACACAGCAATGAATAAAATAGAATTGCCAGTGGGTCTAGCTCGTTTTTAACCTAAGGTGCACCGGGTTTTCTATGCTAGATCCTGGTACTTCTTATGGGGTCACATGTATCACCTAGAACACAATTTTGGTTTTCTTTTTCTCCTCACTATCTATTTGTTTTCCAAAATGGCAGGTGCTAATGATGAGAACCTGAGGATACAGGCGAGTACCAGTCTGAAAACTCCCATGGTGTTACTCCTGTGAGGCTCTGACAACTTTTCCTCACCTTTTTTCACCTCTTGGTCCCCCTGACACTTGTGGGAGGATCTGATTAAGCAGATACAGCACCACATATTAGAGTTTAAATTGGTGATTTAGATCACTGTTTGGCAGATGTGAGATATTGATTCACTGCTGTGACACATAAAATTGTGTGTGTGTATAAAAATAGATATGGTGGACGTTCATAGTCCTACATACAATTAAACAGAACAGGTCCTTCTAGAAAGCTCAAACATAACCCAATAAGGAAATGTATTACTTTGTACAAAGCTAAGTGTCTCTCTTTGTGAGGGGGGGTATATAAATTCTACTTGTTTACAAACTGTAGAAAATAAATTTCTCTCCAGACTCTTAGCAGTTTCCTTCTATACCTCTAAATACATCACTCATGCTGAGGTAAGCTTGCCATACCTTGAGGACACAGTTCTACTCTGGTCTAAAATCTGGAATTCACCCCACACAAATGTTTCGCGTCTTGTACTTTAAGATTGTCTTACATTAGACTATCGCCAAAATATCCCTGTGGCTAGTCTATGTTAGAAAATGTTTTACAGACTGGGTGTACCACCATTGTTTTACTCTCCAAATGAAATTGATAGAAACCCAAAACCCCTGACTCATTCCCTTTTTTGGGCCACAGCACTGTAAATCGCTCTAAAACATTATCTGGTTTGTAAACAATGCACTGCTTTATGGAAATTGCCCTGATGGTTGGATCTGGATCATATTTGGACTGAAAACCTAACCTTGAGCATCCCTTTTATTTAACTTTGTTCACTTTTTGGTAGCTCATCCCATCCAGGGAGGTTGGTTCCCATCTCTATTTTGTTGCCCCTGCAGTGGTACTAGTCAGCAATCGTGTTTACATTTTATGTTTTTGTGTAGTTATTATTTGGTCCTCAGGCACATATTTTTATGCCCAATTTTACACTCACTTGGTTGTCGTTCCACTAAACAGAGTCTAAAACTTTCAAATATTTTCCCCTCTGAATCTGTTTGTCATGCCGTTATTCGTTATATATGTGTTGCTATTAAGATCTGGAAAGATATGAGACATTGAGTTGTGCTCTTCAGGAGTCATGTTTAATGTTTACATGTTTACATTGTATATCTTAACAGGATTTGTATGTATTTTGTGCTGTGTATGTTTTAAGGCCTTAATGGTCGAATAAAGTTTTAATTGACTTGACTTGATCAAACAAACCAATGTTCTATAGTACCTATTGTTAGTGATTGTCCTCCATGCAAGACTGGGTAACGATGAACCCCTCCGTTACATTGTAATCTAAAGATCTGTGCAAGAAGTTACTGGAAACAGACCAGAGAGTAAATTGTTTATTTTTGCATCAACATAGCTTTCCCATTTCTAACATCCAACCTTGAATACCTGATCTAGGCCATATGGTTCTTTGCATTCTGGGCTTTGTAGTCCCAATAATCCCAAGGGGAAGTCAGCGCTACAATCCCCAGAATGCACAGAAAATCTACACTGGAGGGGTTACTTATAGATGACAAATGGAAATATAAGAGCTCTGCATCAAAGCAATACAGGTGAGCGAGATAGAAGTTTCAGTTTGCTGTTGGCTCCGGCACCCCTGCCTTACTAGTTTTGGCAAAAGAGGATTTTGGAGTTGCCATATGAGAGTACATGCCAGGAAGTCCTAGTCTATCTAGTTCTGGACGTCCCTAGAACAAATAAAAGAAGCTGCATTTGTTTTATTGGTTCATTTGAAACAAAGACTACAAACTCCAGAAGGCATTTTTTAAAAAAGAAAAGCCATGTACCTGGCATCTGGTGGACTCTTTTCTTATAGAGATAGGTCAGTTTATACTGCATACTGCCCTAATTTCCGGCCTGACGCTTGTCTTCACGCAACGCCATCTACTTTTTTCGAAGAAACTAAAGATATACAACGCATGGAAGATTGCTCTCCTGCTCGATACGAATGGTTCAGCTGACTTTATAAATATGCACGCATCATAGACGTCAGTGTCAATATTGACGGTTGTGACCATTGATCTGGCTCATGGTTTTTGGCAGCTTTCTACTATTTATACAAGAGTCTTTCTTAGTGAACACCATTGTCCTGAAGATGGTCTGAAGGACTGAAGCCACAAGACCGAAACGTCGACTCCATCTTCCATTCCAGAGAAATTGTGTTATTCTTTTGCGACATACATTTTCATTAGGAGATTTGTCATGTTATATATTTTGTTGGAATAGTTGTTGGTAATGAATTGCTAGGATAATTTGAATTTACTTCTTTTCATGATCTTTTGCTGATTTAATTCATGTGTTTGTACTCCTTTTTAATTATTGCTCGATACAAATAAATTTGTACCTTTAAAGAATTAGTCTCTCCCGTGTTTTCTGTGCTTATCAAGTTCATTAGTTGAACTTGTCTAATGACACATTGGGGTTTGTTCCAGGTGGACTAATCCTTGAAGTGACTCTACATTTACATAAGCTCTTTGCAAATAAATTCCCTTGTTGGCACCTATTACCTGATATTACATTTGAGCAGTAGCACCACATTTCCCCTTTCTTTTAGGTTTGCACCGGCTCCAGTGACTTTAAGAATCTCACTTTAAGCTCTCTCCATCACAACTGTGTGATCTACAGAACAGGAACTATGCTCATACAAGTATAACACAGGCTCTTTTGCCCAAAGAGATCTCTCAAATCTAGAATGGCCCCACACCTGATCATCAACACAGTGGGGGATCGTTCTCTGTTCACACTTGTGAGATCTGAAACATGTCCATGAAGAAAATAAAGACACTCCCACCACCGTGCAGAACTGGCTCCTCGACGGAACCCGCTCCTTCTCAGTCGTCAGCCACTTTTTGGCGTTGATACCAATTTAATATTTGTCAACAGTGATTGTAAGTTGACTTTGTCACTTACTTCCTAATTCCATCAAAAAATCCTTTGTATGAGCAGATGCATCCATGGCAACTACCCAGAGATTAGGCAACCCATATCCTTGTGGTGATACAAACACAGCTCTTGGTTGCAGGGAGGTGGGAGTCACATTACCATTCAAAGCTCAGCAGTCTCTCATCTGCTTCCAAGTCCTGCACCACATACGTCTGTTGGTGTGTCTTTCCTCACTGCATGTTCAGACTTCCAGCATTGTTCTGTCTCTTGGGATCCTCACAAGGCTGGACTCTACGGCTAACCACCCACACACAGGACCTCTCACTGCTTCCTTTGGGTATGAGGCATTCATATCTCTGTATTGCAGTCATCAGGCAGCAGAAGTATGCCTGTGTGCAACTGACCCTTCAGCCTGTAACACGCTAACACGCTACACCTAGCAGAGATGGGGAAAACACCCTTTCTCTGATCTCCCAGCCATAATTTACTACCATATCTGATTTATGGTGAAAACTCAGTGAAGTAAGTGGTCTGTTTGATGCTTTCAAAAGGTTACCCTAGTAAAGTTAAAAAAGGGGTTGTCTTTTAATAACCAATAGATTAACCTCCCCATCCCTCTGGAAAATCAAGGCTGGTCTCACCCAAAGTGGTGTGGCGATCTGTAATCTTTGACCTTCCTTTAAGATTGGCTGAAACATATGCTCCCTCATTCTGGCATCCCAGATTTGCATGTCATTTGCACCTTTCCTGTGATCTGAGCCCCCGCCCCCTTCCTGAATCAGGTGTTCTGTAGCTCTCTCAGGCAAACAACAGGCAAGGATCAGCTGGGAAACTACTTACAATGATCTTAGATAACATTCGCATCACCCATATAATGAGTCTTACCATGTTCTCTTCAGATTCTAAATGAAATATGAGCACTTAGAAACCAGTCAGCGGTTTCTCAATGAACACAGTCAAAATACCAGCAGCACCTAGAAAAGAACAAATGGGGGCGCCATGCAATACAACACATGTTCTATAGAAGGGTCATAAAGATCTGGCTGTTTCCTGAAGCACAATACCAAGTAGTTGAAACTCTTAATAATATCAGTCTGTATATGTAAACTTCAAACCTATCTCTCACACCTTCTTACCGGTATACACCCGTTACAACGCATCTTTTACTCCGCACTACCATTACAACGAGACTTTTACAACGCATACCATTACAACGCATTGCGCTGGGGGGCGCTCTAGGATAGGGAATAAGTATAATTTACTATCCAACACCTTCCCTAGGGTCCACGGGGACTGGAGTTAGAATAGTAAATTATACTTACCACTATCCAGCACCTCAAAGCGCTATGCGTTGTAATGGTATGCGTTGTAAAAGTCGTGTTGTAACGGTATGCGGAGTAATAGTATGCGGAGTAACATGGTACATCCCTTCTTACCAAATTACTCCCTTAACAGCTCACACAACATGACTCCTTCCCCATTCCTAAAGGAAGTGACCCTCTACAGACCATGTTTAATATCACCTCTTCGAACCTCTCAACCTGCACTCCCATAGGGGGCTAAATATAACAACACTCTTTCCAGCCATGAATTCAGAAGGTGCCAGAACTGTGATGCAAATCAAAGTGATTTAGATCCTCACCAGGGATTCAAAATGCTCTAGACCTCATATAGTTGAGTCCATTTGGGGTAAGAAAGCACTATATAAATACAAATGTAATAAAGTGCAATACAGTTCTTAGAGGTCTTCTTATGCCATCATCTTTTCTGCACAAAGGTAAATAACACGTTCTCACTAATGTGGTAACACATATTTAAAAAGGATATGCTTCTTTTCTCCTCAGTTCTCCCCTAAAACTCTATTCCATTCTATTTACCAGTTTGATGAATCGCATGTCTACCCAAGAGTCAGGCTTCCCAGCGCTAGAAAAGGGGGTTGGAGTGACAGTTTAAAGATGAAAAATTAAGGGTATGGACATGTACATGGGGGCCGATAAAACGATATATCAAGCAAGAGGGTATCCGAAGAAGTTCCGGAAGGTCTGGCAGCCTTGGTTGAGATATTATAACCTAGAGATGGAGTAAGGGGAAATAGACAGAGCGTGACTCACTTCACGGGACATGCGGGGGTTGGGCTCGACACCCCAGAATGTAGGATTATCTGAGAGAAATGAGATATAATTACCGCGGGGGGGGAATGGACAGGAGATCGAAGAAGGAAAATTGCAGTAATGCAAACTCTGTATTCCTACCAATTATGTCTATTACCTACTGTATTTTTACAGATGCTATGTGAGATATACCTGCTGACTATTGTGTTGTTATTTTCAGTTTTTCTCAAATAATAAATAAAAACAGCTTTAAAAAAATTAAGGGTAAAGATGCGTCTTTATTTTTTTTCTTAAAAATCATGAAATTGTCTTCCATTCTGAGACTAATGTTCAGAGCATTCCAAAGCTTGGTTGCAAGGTAGGGTAAAGACCGACCCCCAGTCCTGGCTCTCTTAATCCTTGGGACAAGAAGCAATGAAAGATTACTAGCCCTCAAGTCCCTTCTGGCCTGATAAATAGTGGCCAGTTGCTGGAGGATTATGCTTTGCAAGATGAATAATGCATGAAGCAGCCTTAAATTGTATCCCTCAGCTTAAAGGCAGCCAGTGGAGAGTTTTGAGCGCATTACCTGCTGACCGTATTTTTGGGATACACAACAGTATCCAGGCAGCCGTGTTCTGAATAATGTGAAGTCTTTTTATCACTGATTTTGGACTACCTAAATAAAGCAAATTGCCACTGAATCAGGCCTTGAATCAAAGTTCAGCGTGTCTCTATCAGTAGCCAGTTCAGGATCTTCTCAGGGCTTTTAAAAGACCAAAACAGCTCCCTGCAAAACTTTTTGCTTGGGAGGCCATGGTTAGCTGATTGTCAAGAACCATCCCCAGCCTTTTTACTTCTGATTTGGGGACTGGGAATTCCCCTAGGGATGATGGCTAGATAGTATGATCCCAGAGTGTTGGTTTGCTCCCTAATAGCAGCACCTACATTTTGTCACCATTCATCACTAGGCAACAGTCTGCCAGCCATTTAGACACCTTTTCTAGACAGCTATTATGCCCAGCGGCAATGGTGTCCATGTCTGGCGCCAATGTGATGATCAACTGGATATCGTCTGCGTAGGATACCATCTTCAGGCCTTAGGAACAATTGGTGTCTGCCAATGGGAGGAAATAAATGTTAAAAAGTGTTGGGCTCAAAGACGAACCCTGTGGAACTCCACAAAGCAACTGATGGCTAGGTGACATGAAATGGCCCTTGCTAACTTGAAAGCTGCGCTTGTCCGAAAATGAGATAAACCACCAAAGTGCTGTACCTGTGATACCAGCATCTTTCAATCTATGTAGAAGAATGGGGTAAGAGACCGTATCAAAAGCGGCACTCAAATCCAGAAGGATCAGTGCTGCAAATTTGCCGTGGCCAATGATCATTTTTCGATCTTCTGTTGCTCTCAAAAGAGCTGTTTCAGTACTATACCCAGCACGATAACCTGTCTGGGTAGTATGTAGAATGCTATTAATTTCCAAATAATCTGTGATATTCCTATTGACTATTTTTTCCAAATTTTTGCTAACCCCAGGTAGCAGAGAGAAGGGTCTGTCATTACTGATTATCTCTGAGTCTGAATTCGGTTTCTTCAGAACAACACGTAAATGCAAAAAAGAGAGCTTCTACAGCAATCCAGTATAAGCTTTAATTGGCAGTACATGGATTTTGTCATTTTAAAAGAAACCTAGAAAAAGGGTTTGCACTAAGTACAGTCCGCGTATTGCTAAAAACATAAATTTTGAAAGCACTGTCAACATTTCAACACAACTTTTTTGCACGGTTTGCGCCAACCAATTCATAATGTGTGCCAACTATCTCACACTGTGTGTAATACACTGTGTAAGCTAATGACTTACATAATAACATTGCTTCCTGTCACAGACTAGGACCTTTTAGCATTGTAAATACCATTAATTCACTCTCACAGACATATGAAATGATGCATTAACTCACCAAGCTTTCCTACCAGAAGAACGAATTTCCCACAGATACATTTAAGTTTAATTTATTTTTCATTTAAGCTGTGTGTATTATTTTTTGTATGCAGTGACACGTAGGTTAAATATGGACGAAATAGTTACAGAATATTTTGTTCTTTATAGACCTATCTCTGAGCCCGCCCCACCCCGCACTCGCTGACCCCCACCCCTCTGTTCTCTGAATCACAGTTCCCATACTTTTCTTGATCCATTTTGATGATTGCAGTCCTAATATTTTACTGTACACTCGTGGTCAAGCACGTCAGTGGACATCATGCTTCACCACTCCAGGCTCTACCTCTCTGCGAGAACATGAGTTCAATGTGAACATCTGTCCCAAGTTCTAAGCTTTCATAGAGCAGCTGGGAATGTGTTTCTTTCTCTTGAAGGAAAATAGATACTGTACTTTCTCTGTCCTTGGGCAGGTGTTCTAAACCATTTTTGGCACCACCAGGTCTGCACTTTCCATGCCTCTCAGAAGACAGGGCCTCAGGGAATTTTCGGCTTTTAACTCCAAGAGTCGAGGTAGAGAGGTAGAGACTGTCACTTTTGCTTTCTTTGTGGTTTAGTTTTTTCTTTTCACTTGGTGTTCTTGCAAAGCATCTCTTCACTATTCAACTGATTGAGTTTTTAATCATGATTTTGCTATTTAAAGACAAAATTAGATTCAGCTGAATCAAATTTAACTATGCAATACTGTCTGGTTTCCCATCAGGATTAACTTCAAAAATATGTTTTTCTCTCCAAAATATAATTGTCCTTGATTAGATTAATTTATACAGGATTTCCTGCATTTTTATATAGAGTTTTTGAAAAGGAGTTCCGTGTGAACACTTGTCCCAAATTCTACACTTGATATCCATGTTCAGGTGGACATTTGGGTTTGGTAATGTTTCTTAGATCTCTGAAAGCGTGGCTGCACAGGCCCCTCTTCTGCAGGTCAGGCTTTAAATAAAGATTCTGGTTTCTGAGGATCCTGGGGGAAGGTAGACAGTTATGTTGATTAGTGCCGCTTTAGCAGGACTTCAGAGTTGGGGTGCTGGCCATTGACATCACCTGAAGTGGAGAAGTGTGGCTCAATGGTTAGAGCGGCAGACCCTGATGCAGAGGTCTGGCCCGGGACCAGGGTTCAATTCCCGCCTTGGCAGGTCTTGGGCTAAATTTCCTCGAACCTGATAATTCTCGCCTCGGTGCCTATTCTAATCATGGGTCCCACTCTGCAACTCTGGGCAATAGCTTGCTTAATCTCCACAACGGCCCCAACAGCGCTGGGATGCCTGGCTTCACCTTGGGGGTGCCCAGGAGTGGGCATTTCACAGGGAAAATCCGGGGAGAGTTCCACAGCGGTATGCGTACAGCGCCAAGACACCTCAGGGTATAAGTGCGCTATACAAGTACAAAATCATTTCATTTAAGTCCCCTGTTGTGGAGTCCATGCCAGTACCTTCCATGCCTGGAATATAATCAGTGCTTCAAATTGAAATATAGAAGGAAGTGTACTCACTATCAAGAGAACCTATTTGCTCCTGAGAAGTAAAGGTACTATCACTTTAAATGTATTGTAACCGATTCTGAGAAGCGCAGGAACTCTCCCATTTGAATTAAACAAGCACTGGCACACCCAAATAACTTGCCTAAGGGAAAGCTATTCACTTTGGCAATGTGCTTTAGCCATGTTTTACACCAGTGTGGCGCTGTTCGTTCGGCATGGCTTAATGTTTGTAGAGTGGGTTGGGGTGTGGTAGATTGGAGTGGGGTAGATTGGGACAGCGTGGGATTGGGTAGATTGGTGCAGAGTGGGGTAGATTGGCATACAGTGAAGTGGTGGACTGCTGCAGTTTTTTCCTCACTGCCACACTTTATTTCCTCACTGCCACACTTATCATAGTGGTTGTACCACCATGAAACGTGTGGCAGTGAGGAAGCTCGCAGTATGCTTGCAAGGGACAAAACGGCTCCACCAGGCATATTGCGGACTCAATACCTCCACGCCACTGACAGGGATCTCTGATCCCTGCCAGTTGAAGTGGTCCCAGGGCAGTCCGACCACCCTAATAGCAATGGTGCAGTTGGAATACCGCCACTACTGCACCCCCTCGAGTCTGGCTGTCCTTGAACTGCCAGACGTGTAAAAAAGTCTTTAGATTGAGTGGGAATAGAAACTGTCCCCTCTTTAGTGTCCAGCACCTTCCCCAAAATGTTTTAGATTACAGTGGGAATAGTAAATGTCACCTACTGTCCAGTACCAACACTGAAGAGTTGAAATTTGCTTTCCCAATCCAATCTAAACAAATTTGGAGTAGGTACCGGTCTGTGGTCCCGACTGACTAATTAGGACGCGCCCGAACACTGTTCAGTCACATTTCTATACTTTACAATGGGAGCATGTATTCAGACCTGAATACATGCTCTGATTGTAAAATAGCAGATGCAGTTCATCCGTGCACCACAGGGTGCAGGGATGAAGAGGGGGACACCATAGGTGCCCCCTCGGCCTCAAACCGGAGGTCATGCACCCATGGAGGCCCTACTGGGGGACCCCAACGGCAAGTTTAGACAGTCTTTCTGTGTCAGAAAGGCCGGCACAGAAAGTCTGTCAAAGTGCAGCATCGTAATCCCTCTGGCAGAAAGATCTGCCCTGGGATTGCAGACAGCATTCCAACAGGCTGGCGGGCTCTCTGAGCCTGTTGAAAGCCAGTCTGAATGACAGATCGGACTCCTTTCGGACCGCCTCCATCATAATGAGGCGGTGGGAATGGAATCCGACCAACATATCATGAGGCGGTCAGAAAGGCTCCAACTGACAGTCAGAGCCTTTTCTGACAGTATCATAATCAGGCCCTAAATGTCATCAAGTGGGGATATGTGGTAGTTTCCCTGTTATGTGTTCGGGGACTTTAGGTAATATATCTTTCAGGATTTTGGTTCTGGATTCTTGGGAGCTAGTGCTTGCCTCTCTTGCAACCTGCAATATCTCCATTACTTCTATTTCTGTCACATTTGGGGACTGGTTGTGCTCTCTTACATTAATTACATCATTGTCTATTGTAGTTGCCCTCCTGTATGCTATTTGAGTACATTCATCGTTTATTTAATAATTTATGTACATTTTATTTCTTATATATTTTTCCTGATTTTGCATAATTGATATTTTCAGGCAGTTTATTGGTTTTTCACAATGTAGTATTTGATTGTTAGGAATTTCTATGTAAAGAGATAGAAGTTAGAGAGTGTTTTAATATTTGTTTGTTACTTTACATTTTTAAATTTGATAACAATTATGTTTTAGTTTAAAATAAATATAGGTTTTACTTACTTGGTAAGGTTGTTGTTTTGAAGAATATATTTCTTCTTTTATGGTCTGGTGGGAGAATCCAGCAGAGTTTCCTTGTCCATCAGTGTTTTGTATTATTGAAGTATTTAGTTATTTAAATTAGTGTGCCTTTTATGTTGTTGGTGTAATTGTTTGTTTGATTTTATTGATTAAAATTGTTTATAGATTAATTTTGTTGGTTGGTTTAGTTTGTGTTAGAATTTTTTACATCAGTTGAGTCCTTCTATGGTAAACTCTCATTAAGGTTTTTTTTTGTATGATACCTAGTTTGATAGCTTTTAATATAAATGTATTTATTTATATATACTTGCTACTATTAATGTTGGAGTTTACATGTTTGTAGGTAATGCATATTTCTCTTTGGAGCTGTATTGTTAATCTTTTAGTTATATAATTTATTGGGGTGTATAATAAATATTTTGTAGATGTAATATAATATAATTTAATTTAAATATGTGTATGAAATATTTAGTGTTTATTAGAAGTGATTGTTTCATGTAAAGTGTGTGTTTTTAAATATTAATTGACCATTAATTGTTGTGGTCATAATACTGTAGCTGATATTGTGTGAATAGATATTTATGACATATTATATTTATATTTACAGGTAACGATATTTTTGTTTTCGATATTTTTGTTTTCAATGTAGGTAAAAATCCATATTTTCAAATTAACTATATTTGTGTTTTCAATATTTTTGGTTTTACTATTTCATTATAGGAAATTAATATTTCTGTAAAAGATATTTAATTTCTGATATTTCTGTGTTTTGATACTCTATGCCTCGATATTATGTCAATGATCTGCTGTGCGGTGATCTTCAGGTCAAAATTTCAAATCTTCCCATGCCGAAATAAAATGTCCATACTTCCGGGGCACTAAATCTAGAAAACTATGCAATCAGTAAGAAAAAGATTGTTTATTCAAAGCAATTACAATTGACAGAAGCAATAAATGAAGCGCTAAAAGCAAAATTAATATTAATGTCAGGATTGGAACGTTTAACCCTCTGACTAGCAGCATCTCTGCTGCAGTCTACAAAGCTATTTTGCAGTGAAACCTCTGACTCCTAAGTTACATACAGATCTTCAAACCAGATAATCAACCCACAAACATTCAATTTGAGTTTGGAACCAGTAATTTTCAGACTACCCAGATTTCTGGTGACATTTGCTCATTTCACTTCTCTAATCTATTTTAAAAATCTACTATTCAACACACAGAGAGCGCCATATTTTGGTATGATTGAAGGACTTCTTCATTTTTTCACAGTGCTCTGGTTCAAAGGTATCCATGTGCCAAAAATTGATGTAAGGATTCATTGTGTGCTAAAATATAGCTCGAAATGAGAGATTTGCATTTTTTAAATTCTTGCTGAATGTGTAATGCTTGGTTATTCTGTAATTGCAATGTGTATGTAATAACCACATTTTCTGCACACACTGTAATTCAGAAAAAAAGGTACTTTGTTAGAGCTCTGTAGACAGCAGTTATGGTGTTATAGTGGATGGTGCAAGTCAGGATGGAGGCATGATAAAAGTTCTGTCGGTGTCTCTGCACTCTAGTAACACTTTACTGCAAACCAGGTTTAGGGATGAGCTCAGAGAGTTGAATGGATGCCGTGGAACTTGCAAATAAGTAAGTAGTGTTGGATAGGAAGTAAGCACTTTGAAAACAAACTCTGAATATCCAGGTAGATAGAAAACAGTGTATTATACAAAATACACTCTAAAGAAAGAGAGAGGGGTCCAACACACCAAAGGGACAGGACACCACAGAGACATTAAAGTCTTAGAAAAGATTCCCTTTGGGATATTCTCTTAGCATTCCAATTTTGCACTCAACATTCCAATGTTACACTCACATCCACGTTTCACTTAACACACAACGGGTCAATATATTCAGTTGCCAGAAAGTCAAAATATGAATATAATTTTTAAAATTTGTAAAGTGTTTTAGGAAATGCTAGCGAAGCCCTCCATTTCTTAGTAACCATGGGGCAGATGTATCAAGCCTTTTGCGACTCGCAAATGCCGAAATTCACAGAATTTCAGCCTTTGCGAATCGCAAAAGGTCTTTTTGCATGTTTTGGCATGCATCAAAAATTCGCAAAATAAGAAATAGCAAAAATTTGCGATTAATTATTTTGCCACAGCATTTAAGGAATCGCAATTTTGCGATTCCTTAAATGCTATGTATGAAGCATTTTTGAATTGCGATTTATGTTTAAGAATTCGCAAATTACCACCAAGTTGTAGTTGATGGTAATTTGCGAAGTCTTTAAAAAATGCACTATTTAGCATTTTTGTTGATGGCATGTGACGCACATACATGCCCATAGGGCATGTATGTGCGCCATATGCACACACATGTACATTTCAGGGGTGCAGCAGGGTGTCTTTGAGACACCCCTGCACCCTTGAAATAATTCTCAAATTGCTATTAGCAAATTGCGAATTTGCAATTTGAGAATTACTTCACAATCATTCCTATGGGCCTCCTGGCCCATAGGAATGCATGGGAAATTATTCCTTATTTGCGAATTCGCAAAATGCGAATTCGCAAATAAGGAAGATTAAGGAATCGCAAAAAAATAGCGATTTTTTTCATACATTCCATTTTGCGAATTCTAAATAGAGATTCCTTAAAAATCGCTATTTAGGAATCGCAAAATGGAATCTTGATACATCTGCCCCCATATGAGCTTATAGGAGTTTTTTCTCTCATGTAGAGTACAGCAGGGTTTGCTGCCCCCTCCAGCAGGGTTTGCTGTCCCTTTTGTAAGGCCTACATTCATCTGTTTGGTTTTTTCATGAATGTAAGAGGGGTAATAAATATTAGGAAATGGCCGACTACATGTATTCTAGGTGCTGTGTCTCGATTTTAAAAGATTTAAGAAAATAGGGAGAACAAGTTATTTTATAAATTAGTGAAGTGGTGATGAATAATATAGTCTCTTTGACATTTTTGTTTGTCATAGGTTATGCAATTTCATGCCTAAACATAAAACATCTATAATAAAAAGGAAGAAAGAAGCTGTGAGCTACACCAAATGTACCAATGTAATTATTATTTAGGAGCTTTATCATAATAAGAGTCCTTTATAAATAGCATTGAGATGTGATCCGACTAAATCAACAACAGTGGGTGTGGTTTTCTTCCTTCCTTTAGGATCGTCAGTCTGGGTTGACGAGGCTTGAAAACCCTATGAGACTGCCTGAATTATAACTTATATAGGTATGTTGAAAAGTCTAACAAACTGTTTGGTTATATCAGAATGATAACATATACAAGTAGGTGGTTTGATTATAGTTAGATATCCTCCTAATCTAATATTCTAATGAACTGATGTAGCCTTATTATTTAAGGTTTGCAGAAACCGAAGAAGTGTCTTCGCTATAAATTTTAGACGGCAGCGGTCTGTGGATCTTTATGCCATTAAGCATTGAAAAGAGATCTTTTTCGACCTGTGCATATTATGTTGGGTATCTAATGGTTTTATACTTATGAGAGGAGATATGGTCAATCCTCTAAGAAAGGTTTCATCCATTAGTATACAAATACCTGGACGATTAAGGCTGTTCCAGGCTGTAGTGAGAGGTCCTAGATATATCAAGTCATTTGACAAGAAGAGTTCTTCTTCCTATTGAAGAGTGAAACATTTTTATGAGTGAAAGTAATGTGGAAAAACATAGGATGTTTGAGTTTTTAGATACTTGATTTTCAAATGTGTTGGGTCGCCATATTACCAGTGCCAGCAACTCAATAAAAAATGTTTTTAAAGTATGTTGGGAGATAGCATAAGCTGATAATAATTGTTTTAATAAATAACGGAACTATTAAGTCTGGAAGGTAGATAGATTGTTGTTTTTATGTTACGTTATGAATTATAAAACACATTCTTTTATAAATATATTCACATGTAGATATACAGTGTTGGAGCACAATTGTAGCAAGCCTGAAGAAGGAGGTTGGACCAGTTTAAACCCTCCGAACGCGTTGCTCTTCGGCCTACGTATAAAAAACAAGTTTTCATGAAATTATTGTGTGTTGTATTACACATGTAAATGTTTTTTTGTCGTAATTATTGATTCATTGACATTGTGATTTTCTATCATCAATGTTTTTAATGTGTATAATTATGTTTTTATGCTTAAATTGCATAGTTTTTATGAACCAATATGTTAAAATCCCTCAAATAATTCTTTTAAAAATTATATTCTTATTTTGACTTTCTGGCAACTGAATATATTGACCCGTTGTGTGTTGAGTGAAACGTGGATGTGAGTGTAACATTGGAATGTTGAGTGCAAAATTGGAATGCTAAGAGAATATCCCAAAGGGAATCTTTTCTAAGACCTTATACAAAATACAGACAGACTATTTGGATTATGTTAAACTATCATTGGGTCATGTTATTTATGATACTGCATCTCCTTTAACTCCATGGCTGCTAAGGCAATTCCCCTCCTGTGCTGGGAAATTGCTATATTCATTGTTTTATGACGAGCTGGGCTCGTCATCAGTGTATGAGGAGGCTACACCATGACGAGCCCAGCTCGTCATGAGTGTGGAAGGGGTTAAAATCGCGTTAAGAATCATGAAGCCCTTTGTGGAGGTGGTGATGGGGAAGGGGTGCAGGGGCTGTGTAATCATCCGGGGAGAGGAAAGGTGGGGCAAGGGAGTGTGAGAAGTGTCGTGGATAGAATGACCTCCCCTAAAACCATCAGACCTCACCTGGATGAGGTGCATTCTATGGACGTCTCACTAAGCAAGTCACCCCAGGTCTGTATGGGAGTTTCGGTCTGTCCTTGATTCCCTTTTGCATTCTGGGATTTACTGTCTTCCAAGGATCAACTCTACAAGTATCAGAATGCAAAAAACTGAGTAAGATGAGCTGGCAAAGCACAACACTGGAGAATGGCAGTGGATGTGGTGGGGAATGGTTGAAAGGCAGAAGAACTGTAGAAAGCTGACCAGGGATGTCTCTGTGGTGATGAAGGAGGAGCTGTAGCAGTGGCACAATATATCCTCAGCAGCAGACTCTCTCTAAGGAAGGGGCCTGCTGAATTCTGACTATAGGACCCTCTGGGCTGAAGATAAGACATTAAAATAGAATACATAGTCCCGTTATTAAAACTCATTAAAATGAAATAGGTTTTTGCACCCTCCAGGGGTAAAGACAACTGCACATTTACAGGTGCAAGAAGTGTATTTGCATGAGTATCCACATTTAGAAATTCCACTAAATGTTCTCCCTCTTAGTCCAGGCCAATCGTGATCTTCCATGCCCAGCCCATTAACCCCCCGGCTCCACTCACTTAGCTTGGTGAGTGACGGCTCTTATTTTTTCCAATGTAAAGAATTCCTTATATCACCTAATAAATTGCATGATGTGGCTTTATGCTACATGGGCACATCTGAGTGGACTAAAGCATGGAGGATTCAGCTCCAAGCCAAGAAGTCCTAACATCACAAACCTGCAACCTTTCATAAAGATCTCTCTCTGCCAAACATGGTACGAGCGGTAGGAGTGGTGGAACCTGCACCAATCAGGTAAGCTCAGATGTATACCCATATCAGATTAAACTCCGACCACACCAAGGTTTTTCACTTCTTACATATTCAAATACATTTCCCAAATGGGCAAGCTCGGATTTTCCTGCCAAGAAAAAGCCCATGTCTACGCATTATACGGGTGAAGCATGTCTCATTATAGGCACATGGAAGATATTTTTTGTGCATCCTACAACAATCATATAAAGAACCGTTAATTGAAGTAGCAGAGCCATATTTTATACTTTCAAATAATATCTTAGATCCTACTCCCCTACGTTGCGGCCTAAGTCTTACTACTGCTTAGACCAGTGGTTGAAGTTGGCGGAATCTGAGGGCCACAATGTGCCCATAGTTTTTTAATTTATTAAAAAACAGTTCCGCTACTTTTTGTGAACATACAACCATCGCAGGAGGGGTAATTCAGACGGCTGAAATGCTTCAGCCAAAATGTAAAGCAGGGAGGTTCCTGAGCTGTGAAACCAAGGGAGGAGCAGACAGCTAAACAAGCCTTCTTGCCAGGGAGATTTTTTGCCTAAAAGAAATGAAAATGTGCGCAACTTGTTAATCTGCAAATGTAAAGGGTGCGAAGAAGCCAGTATTGGCTTTAATTGATAGAATCACTTGAAGATTCCTAATGAGATCAATTTATTCTTAATGAGCGGTATTGCAAGGGAGCTACCAGCTGAGCTGTGCACTGTCTGCTTTTAAAGGACAGTTATAAAAAGAAAATGCATTATGGACAGTCAGGTTAATATTAAAATCTATATTTTGGACCATTTTTTTTAACTCAATCATTTTTGTGCATTTTTCAGCGGCCTATCTTATACGGTATGTAGTGCAAGTGTAAAATACTGATTTACATATTCACAGTGCTTTGTGTCACAGACTGGGACCTCGTAGCACTAAACACAAGTCCCTATTCTTCACTGCACCAAGAAGGATGCAATTATGCGGCTCTTTAGTTACAGACTCAGACCTCTGCAGCGCATTAACTAATAGAGGTTTCCTAATTTACGATATTGCATTTCCCAGTGAATAACTTAAGTTTCATTTCTTTTTCATTTAAGCTGTGCCTTATTTTACATGTAGTTACCTGAGAGTGAAAGTCCGAAAAAAATGACAAATAGTTTTTTTTAGCCATGCTTTTGACCCTACCTCTACGCTGACTCACCCCGCCCACTTTGCACATAGCATCATAGTTCCCATACTTTTTTAATGCACTTCTACCACTTGTTTAACCTGAATATGGGTATACATGCCCATTCCAGCAGTAAAGCATCACTGAATACATCAAAGAGAAAGAGAACTGCAGTTTTGAAACAAGCAGCAAGTCTTCCTGTGTTTTCTTAATTCATTGGAAGGAGGGATGGGTTACTTGTAGTGCTTAATTTCTGCTGGAGGTTACAGGTGGCGGGAGTGGCTCTCATTTTTGGAGACCACTTACTCCGAAAATCAGACTATGACGCAGAGCAAGGGAGAAAATGGAGAAGGGGGAAGAGAAAGACAGAAAACATTAACAAAGGTCGAAAGCAGGGATGACAATGAAGTTACAAGAATGAGGTGAAGAGACAAGAAGTGAAGGGTGGGAGAAGAAAAGTCATAAGGCATCCACAGAAGGCAGCCTTGGTGTTGGGCAACAGGGCAGTCGTGGTATCTGTTGGTAACCTCTGTATTTGGTAGCATCAGCAGCTGCTGCTAAGGAAAACAAATGAGGCACAGGAAGACCTATAGAGGCAACTGGGACTGGCATATCAAGGGTATCTGAGAACCCAGGGTGGAACATCTCAAGACTTGTGCATTGGCAAAAAGCAATGCTTGAATTTTGGTACAAGATAAAAGGGGTGCTGCATGGCAAGGCTCAGAAGCACTAAATGAGCCCTGTGTAGCTCGCAGTGTTGCTGGGAAGCTGCAGGTCAGGATTGGGGTGCATTGACAAAGACTTGTGTGGGTGCCTGCGCTGGGACAGTAGGGCATCAGATGAAGGTGACTGGCAGAGAATTGTGTGATCGCATTCGTGGGACAATGGGCTACACACAGGGTGCTATTGGTTAAGGTTAAAGTGGACTGGCAGAGATTTGTGTGGCTCTCAGTAGTAGGATAATGGAAGACAGAGGTTACTGACAGGGTGCTCTGGGGGAGGATAAAAGGGGATTGGCTGAGATGTGTTTGGATCTCAGCAGTTAGACAACAGGGTGCTCACAGGCAGGATTGGAATTGGGAATAAAATTACTTCGGGAACCCATAAATTGGGAGTCAAGGTGTGGCAGAGGAAATTGGGTGGAGTCATGAAGAGCAAAGTCATGAAACGCGGAGTATAAGAGTCAACGTATATATTTATTTTTTCTAAATCTGCCACAAAGATATTGGTAATTAGGACAATTGTGACAGTAATTCTGTTCTTGGTCACTGAACTTGTCACAAAGGCTGCATTTTAAAATATCTTGCAGGGTTAAGATATCTTCTGCAGAGATCTGTGTATTTCCTTCGATTATAATAATGGTAAGCTAATTCTGGTGGCTAATATAGTTGGCGTAGAGATCTTTATTTTGTAAATGTCACAGTTTTGACTAATAAAGTAGCATAGAGATTTATTATGCCTTCGGCAATGCACATTATGTAACATGGAGATCACAGATTTTATTTTATGTTTATAGGTGAGTTACTGCTTTTGATAGAGAGATCCTTTTGTAGCTTTCAGTTCATAATTTGCAACCACTCCACTATAGCACAGTGAGCTATGAGCCGGCATCAAGGAGCTGCATGCAAACTGTAAGGCAGGGGTTTAAATCCTTATTGATTTGTTTTCTAAATCAGTTAATAGTCTCGGTTTGCCCAAAACAGTTCTTTTGTGTAGTAATACATTCTTGTTACTACAAACTTCCACACTCAACGAGGTACCATTTAAATCCTGGCTTGTGTTTCTCCCGACCATGCATTCTTAACATATAATATCTACAAGTATGGATGGTATGTGACACCTAGACTTTATATCCCTCACTGTCTTATATAGCATTCCCAGTTCATTGATTTTCACATCTTTATAATTTATTTTCTCTGTGCATGTGATGTGAAGTGCTCTGTCACTTTAAGGTGGGATGAATAGTGATATTAGAGAACTAAATTAAAAATAAAGTTGCAAGTGCCAATCAAATCATTATGTGTGTAATTATTCATACACACAGATACATCTGGCTTTCTACAGTGCACATTTACCCTCTTAAATAAGGTGTTAAACAAAGTCAAAAACCTGCCTGCAAATCATAGTTTTTCTAAAGTACTTCTGAAGTAACAACAAGATGTGCTCCTTTGCTATCTGACATGTATTGGCATCTAGGTGTGTTAGGCTCCAGATATCTCCCAGCCAGGAAGATACTAGAAGAAAAGCAGGACTGTTGGTCATTTGAATTAGGCTTTTGTTTTGGGCTCAGCTGCAAGTAAAGTAAGAAAGCTCCCTTGCCTCCTGCAGGTTGCTCCTCCACAGAGATCCTCCTCATCACCTGCAGGTTTCTCCTCTGAAAAGAAATAAATGTGGCGGGCGCTACTGAATTGTGTCCCGGTGTAGGAAAACTACACCAGGACAAATTTTGACTAGTTCACTGGATTGGACGAATCCCAACTCCAAAAAATTTGGGAACCTGGATCCGGGCGGAATCCCCTTAATTTCCCTTACTGCTCACAGGGTTCTGTAGGTCAAGATTAAGATGGATTAGCAGAGATTTGTACAGATCTTGGTAGTGGGACATCAAGGGTAGAGGCTGCCTTGGCACAAAGCGTCAGAATTAAGGTGGATTGCCAGTGGTGCAAGGGTGATTTAGTACTGGTAAAAGAGGTATGCTGCAAGTCAGTCTTAAAGTAAAATTGTGATTTTTTATGTGGGTGTCAGCAGTAGAACTGCAGTGGTGATAAAACCTTTGGCAGATGAGATGGAGAAACTCAATGTTCAATTTGCAACAGCTGGGAGCAGACTCTTTTTTTAAGCCACCATACGAAATTGCATTAACTGTGACTGCAAGCCTTGCCAGCACTTTTAAGCCCAAAGCAAAAGGCAGAAAATCACAGTTAAATTACGAGCCATAGAGAGGAACATAGACGAGAACGTTGGTGGATCTGGTCCTGAAACAATATGATGTTAATTGGCATATGGGTGGAAAGCATTGACTGCGCCCACTGTTTGCCGCAGAAGAGGCAATGCTAGAGTGCAATTTATGAACTGCTCATACTTTTATCTGCCATGCTTCATGAGAACTTTGCCACCAGGACACACCTAAAAGTCAAAAAGCTTTGGAAAAGCCAATATGTAAATGTAAATGTTTTGTACTTGTATAGCGCACAGCTACCCGCAGTGGGTTTCTCAGCGCTTGTACGAATACCGCAAGGGAACCCTTCCTGGCTTTCCCTGTGAAGTGTCCACTCCTGGGCACCCCCATGGTGCAGACCAGGCATCCCTCGCATTATGGGGGCCGTTGTGGAGACTAAGCAAGCTATTGCCCAGAGTTGCAGCGTGGGACCCATGATCAGAATAGGCACTGAGGCGAGAATATCCAGGCAGGGGAATTAATGAGCCCAAGACCCGCCGGGGCAGGAATCGAACCCTGGTCCCTGGCCAGAGCTCTGCATCGAGGTCTGCCTGCTCTAACCATTGAGCCACACTTCTCCACCATGTATCACCTATAGGCGAGATATTGGCTTTACCAAACTGGCTTTACCAAACTGGCGGGGGTAGAGAACAGGAGGAAAGGTGGGGGTACAGAATGGGAGGAGGCAGGTGGATGAAGAATGGGAGGGAAAAAGAAAAGCAGTATGAAGCGGACAGCACTGGTCCGGTCATAGCATCTTTTTTTCTTTCTGTAGGTTGGTGAGGGCGGAATAAGAAACAGAGATGGTTGAAGAATAAATAGAGACAGGACATTGTAAGGTAAAGAATAAATAGAGAAAGAGGCAGGTGGTGGGTTATGAAAAAAAACAGACCGGGGTGAAAGGGTTATGAAGCAACACAGTTGAGGGCAGGTGGGAGGTTAAAGAAGCAATATGGACGGGCGAGTGGGAAGTTAAAGAAGCAACAGGGATTTAAATGTGCAACAGGGACTTGTTGCGGGTGAGAGGGGAAGAAGCAACACAGACAAGGAAGGTGGGAGGGGGAGAAGAAAGAAACTAAACAAATTAGTACCTCAATTACAGTGTCAGCAACCGAAAGACCCTAATCCATCTGAAACAATCAGCCTGTGCTCCTGCTGAAAGAAGAGGAAGTAAAGATGGTTCATGCTGTCCAATAAGTTGCCTCTGAATATGGTATACCACTAGGTGGTTATACCATGCAGAAAGTCCAGGGGTTCCCCAAAAGTATACAGGGTTCAATGTAAAACCCAAAGTGCTCTATTAGTGGTAGTGTGGGTGAGCAGCCTTAGGCCTAGTACGGAGGAGTGTAAGACATTTATTTGACAACATTGTCCAGTAATGGACACACAACTCAAAAAGGAGATTCACACCAATAAGCTTTGCTTGTACTTTATTTTAACACCAAGATCTTCACAATAAGGTACGTACATTTTTGACAAAAAATATTTTTCACTTTCAAAAGTCAACATTTAGTGAAACAGTTCAATATTATCCTATGGAGGAAAACAATAATGTGGGTAAACATGTAAGTTTGCAACTTGCAGTTCCTGTCTTTGAGATCAAAGGTCAACTAAGGTCAAGGGTCAAGTTGAATACCAACCGTGCACCACAAGCAGCACAGGGGAAGCTGGGTGCAGAGTTCAAAATCGGAGTTCAGCCCAATGCTTTTTAATCGATAATGGGGGGCTCGAAGCTACGCTGCTTGCAGGTAAGCAAATTGGTTGCAGGGGCCAAGCTTTGGGATTTAGGTCAAGCAAAGGGGGCCACAAAAGCAGCACCAAACATACACCACCAGTGGCACAGGGGCAGCTGGGTTCAGGGTGCTAAATCAGCATTGAGCGCCCAATGCTTTTCAATGGTGATTCTGCTTTCAGCAAACAGGCTGCAGGCGTCGCAGCAGAGGAAGCAGGAAGGGAGACCAATGACAGCAGAGGTAAGTAGAGATGTAGAGGACCATAAGGGCACCATTGGGTCAGCTCACCAGAGCGCAGGGTCTTTGGGTGCAGAGGTGCCTTTAGATGTCAGTCAGAGTCTTCTTACCAGAGCCGGTTATGGTCAAGGGCAGCTCCTGGAATCAGGCTGCCGACATCGGCGTAGAGTCTAGGAGGGGACAGCCAATGCTGACCTTGAGATCAGGATCACTGGGGAACTTGTTCTGGGTCATTGGACCAACTGGACACGGGCCGTAGGCCTCCGTTGCATAGTGGGCAGGACTTGCGGATCCGGAGGGCACCAGAGTCCTTTGTGTTGGATTCTTGGGGACAGAACCACTGTCCACTGGAGTTCTGGTCTTTTTCAAAGTTCAGGCAGTCTTCCTTGGTTTTCTGGAAGTTTCTAGCTGCAGGATAGGCGTCAACTTCCTTCAGGTTCTTGGAAGCTGGAGACAGGTCAGTAAGGCTGGGGCCAAGTCAGTCACCATCTTCATGCTTTGCTCCACAGCATCTTCTTTGTCCTTTTTTTTTAGGTCACAGGTAACTAGTTTCCAGGTCTGGGGAAGCCACCTGAGTACTACATGTAGGGGGTGTTTTAGGGAAGTAGCAGGTGGGGCTAATGGGCACCTTACCTGGGGTGATTACACCCACGATTATGCCACCATCCTGTGGGAGGGGGCGTAGACCTAGCCTTGACTAGTGGAGTCACCTCATCTTCGAGATGAATGGGATTGAACAGTATGCTTAACTTTGCCTCCTCCACCAGGGCGGTGGAGTTGACAAAGCTGGGCACACCTCCTAGCTTTTCTAAGTTTACCCAACAGTTTTCCTGCCTAAAGTGGGGGTGTAAAGCGGGGGCTGCCATCTGCTGCCAGCAGCAGATGCTGGGTGTCGCATTAAAATTGTGTCTGGCCCTAGATTTTTCCCCTTCAAGCACTTTTCCCATCCTGGGGGGGAGGAGTCACACCTCTGCTCCGATGGGCATTATTTCAGATCCCAGAGAGCAGAGGCGCTCCACCCAGCAGTCCAAAAATAAGTGTGTGTGTGGAAGGCTGCCTTAAGCCAGTCATCGACCACACCCGGGTCAGTAGGTTTTCAGGAGGCACCTCTGAGGTGCCCTCTGAGTGCATGGTTTAATAGATCTCACACTGCCACATCAGTGTGGATTTATTAAAAAGAGTTTTTTGGTGCCTAATACTCTTGGTTTCAGTGAAGCCACCATGGTTCTAGGGAACTTGAGTTGAGAAGATCCCAGCCTGTGCACTCTCTATAGCTTCCCGGGTACTTAAAATATTAAGGAATAACTCTTGATACTGTGAGGGCATATTTGCATGAGCAGATATGCCCTCACAGTATCATGGGTTATTCCTTAACCCGTGATATAGCGTACCCTGCCTTAGGGCTGTCAAAGACTGCTAGAATGGTGAATTACCTCTATCTTGGGCAGTGCTAGTTGGCATGGCACACTGGCAGTGTGCCATGTCGACTCTGTTGTTTTGTCTGCACCAGGCCATGCATGCTGCAGTGGCAGTTTACGTGGCCTAAATGCCCTCTGTACCCATGTACCTTTTACTAGGGACTTACAGGGGGCTGAAGGGTCAGAAACAATGCAAAAAGGGGGGGGGGGGTACTACAATAGAAACCCATTTTCTCACAGTGTTAATGAAGCCTAGAAATACTGCTGGCATATTGTATTTGAAGTGGCCCGGGCAGCATTATGGTTTTGGAGGTCAGCAGTGGGCTTCATAAAACCCATGGGTGGGAGAGAAACACTAAGACCAGTTTAAGTCAATGATGTTGAACAGTTAATACTTTTAAATACTGCACATCACAAGTTGAATTTATTATCACTTGAATAACAACCGTTCCTGTTACCCACTCAGTAGTTCTCCTTTTATCGCAATTGTGTTAAAATGGTATTTCTGGCCCCTCCAAAACTCAAATTCCTGAATTTCAGGTTCCTCACTGATCTCTGCAGCAGGTATTAAACCACAGCACCTTTGCGGCAATTGTCAGTAGCACCATGACACGGTCCTGCCAACCTTTAGAGGCACCAGCTCAGGGAACTGTGCCATCCATTTTTCCCCTGGTGCTGACAAACTGTTCAGATGTCAGTGTTGTGAGCAGAAAGTAGCTGGAGGCGAGCAGCCTGGTTGAAGGGACAGAGAGGGAAATGTGAAAAGACATCCTCTCTTTCTCTGCGGTTATGGGACAGAGATGTCTTTAGGGGCCTCTTCACAGTGCTTTACTTGCAACAACAACAAAAAACTCTTCCTATGAAGACTAATGAACACTGAATCCTCAGCTATCTTGGATGCCTCGCCCTTATGCACTTTCTTCCACCAGTCTGCACTTCTTCTCACAAAGTTATATTTTTATGTAAATATCGCATTACATGTTAACTTTGCAATTTACAATGTATCAACGGTGAGCTAATTATAAGTGTGGTATGTCACAGCGATCTACTTAGGTGCCCATATGCTCCCTGCTGTCTCCCTCTGTCACTGTTTTCCCGACTTTCTCTCCCTTTCTCTAGGTCTCAGTATGAAGAAGGCAAATAGGTCTTACAGGCACATGCATCAACCTCTTTAGGAAGTGCAAACGGTGCGAATCGGTAAATTCGGCCGTTTGCGATTCCTAAATAGGTTTTTGGGATGCATCAAACATTTTTGGGAAAATCGCTATTTTTAGCGAATTCCAAAAATGCAATTGCTTTTAAGGAATCGCAAATTTGCGATTCCTTAAAAGCAATGCATGATTGCTTTTAAAATTGCGAATTCGCAATTAGGGGGTGCAAATTACCACGAGGGTGAACCTCGTGGTAATTTGCGAAAAACTATTAAACTGCTCAAATTAGCATTTTAAACACTGTCATGTTACAGACACACATGTCCTTAGGACATGTGTGTGTGTGAAACATGCACTTTAAAATACATTTCAGGGGTGCAGGGGGGGGGGGGGTCCTTTGTACCCCCCCTGCACCCATGGAATGCATTAACATTTTGCGAATCGCTAATTGAAATTCGCAAAATGTCAATGCCTTCCTATTGATTCCTACGGGCCTTTTGGCCCATAGGAATCAATGGGTATTGCGAAATCGCAAATTAGAATTCGCATAATATTTGCGATTTGGTAAAAATTGCGATTTTTACCAAATCGCAAAAATTATGCGAAAAAATTGATGCATCCCGTTTTGCGATTCCTTATTTGCGATTCCCTAATTTTCTCAAATAAGGAATCGCAAAACCTTACATTGATGCATGTGGCCCATCGTCCTCTAAAAATAGCACTGGTGCCCACCACCAGCAACATTCTGCACAAAATAAGCACTCTCTCTTCAGCTCCCAATCACCCTCCCCAACTGCTTCACCATGTTTTATTAAAAGCTATTAACCATAATCAGCGTTTATGACTCACTGGTTTCCTTGATGTAAACAAATCAACAACCACATGGTGTTGTAAATTGCCTGCCTCGGATCTGCAGTGATTGCGAGCGCGTTATGCTGATTCTAGGAACAGAGCAGTGCAAGGTTGACTATCCAGGAAGCAGGCTCTGCATTCATCACTTGATGACAGAAATATATTATCAGACCATGATCTTTTCTTTGCTTTACCCTAAAAAATAGGAGTTAGCAGAAGAATATGCATCATTGGAGACGGAAAGATGTTGGATGTTTGAGATGCAATATTTCATCTTCTACAACGACCATTTCTCAAGGTTTACAGGCAGGTGGGACCCACAAGGCTATGACGAAGTGTCGGTCACCAATTGTGGTGCGGGCATAGCTGAAAGTCTTAACTCCATCAGATGCATCAGAGAGGCAGAATTCAACACTTTAAAAAAATTAAAAAATGAAATTAATAGATATACTGCAGAAATTATTTTCAAATATAGGATGGTCGAAACTGAAAATGAAAAGAATTTTGTCCACAGAGCCGTATGGCTGAGATACCCGCCACCCCCTCTCAACACAATCCCCAAGAATTGGGAAACCGGAAACAGTTTTTGAACTTTTTGGAAGGCGGGAAGGGAGTTACCCTTCCCGGCCGTATTTATTAAAATATGAAACAAAATCAAAACATTAAAATAACAGTTTCATATTATGTACAATTTCATTTCCACATTACGGTGTTTGGCTAACCTTAACAGATCTCTAATACAAAGGTTCTCCTAGCCGAACTAACATCCTACAAAACATTTGACTTGAAATTGTACATCCTAACGTTAAGGGCCAACGGCAAGGTCGTAACCGGTGTCAGATCCCTAAACCAGAAATACCACCCTCACTTGTGAGAGGAGCGACCGCACAGAGGCGTACCTCAAGTGCATCTACCAATTTCCCTTGGACTTGACGGGGGCCCCAATGAACTCGACGCCATTTAACGGTCGTCCGAGGACTCGTGTGAGGTGTCTAAAAGGTAGCGTAAACCCCCTCCCGCACCCCACACAACTTACCCATCTGCCGTCGCAGATGTCCTGGCCCCGGGAAATTCCCCAGGAGGGCCCGTAGCCCCTCCTATCCAGGAAGGGGCCTTGACCACCTTTCCTTTCCTTCCGGCGGCCTATCCTTAGACGGGACCGCCTCCCCGTTGAGGGGCCAATGGCCACCTCCCCCGAGCGCTCCCATCCGTAATGGGTGACGCCCCCCCCATAGGGATCTTCCAATTACTGCTCACCGATCATGACCTTACCGCCCGACCAAAATAAATACGACAATTCTACCTAATTTACTAAGATTACAAAACAAACATAACTTATTACAAGCATGAATACTGATCAACACTAGTGCAAAATTACTTTATTAGAAAAACATACTGAAAAATAACCATTCTTTATTGCATATTCAAAATTTCACGACGATCATCACAACCTGCAAGAAACAGAGTTACCACATCAAAACTTTATTCAAAACAACTAGCTGTCCTCAGGGGCTGGTGGGTGGGTCAAAATTGGCTCTTCGTTCCGTCTCGAGCTCACGTGCAGCGGGGAGGTGCAGCTTCAGAGCACAGGAACGAGAGGATGCTTTCTTGGCTTCTTGCTCCTTTTATCCGTCTTCAGGGCGGGCGTAAACCCGCCCCCGCCTGCCTCCGAGGGCATGGCCGGCCGTGTCAGTGTCTAGGACAACCTACTCTAGGGCGGGAAAAAGGCGCGCCCCGGCTACGCCGCTTCGGGCATACCAGCCGAGACTCGCCTCCCGCCCAAAATGGCTTCCCGGGGGGATCGTGGTACTCCACCATACGTTCGGGGGGACCGAATGGTCGCCCCTTTCCATATGGCTGAGATACCCGCCACCCCCTCTCAACACAATCCCCAAGAATTGGGAAACCGGAAACAGTTTTTGAACTTTTTGGAAGGCGGGAAGGGAGTTACCCTTCCCGGCCGTATTTATTAAAATATGAAACAAAATCAAAACATTAAAATAACAGTTTCATATTATGTACAATTTCATTTCCACATTACGGTGTTTGGCTAACCTTAACAGATCTCTAATACAAAGGTTCTCCTAGCCGAACTAACATCCTACAAAACATTTGACTTGAAATTGTACATCCTAACGTTAAGGGCCAACGGCAAGGTCGTAACCGGTGTCAGATCCCTAAACCAGAAATACCACCCTCACTTGTGAGAGGAGCGACCGCACAGAGGCGTACCTCAAGTGCATCTACCAATTTCCCTTGGACTTGACGGGGGCCCCAATGAACTCGACGCCATTTAACGGTCGTCCGAGGACTCGTGTGAGGTGTCTAAAAGGTAGCGTAAACCCCCTCCCGCACCCCACACAACTTACCCATCTGCCGTCGCAGATGTCCTGGCCCCGGGAAATTCCCCAGGAGGGCCCGTAGCCCCTCCTATCCAGGAAGGGGCCTTGACCACCTTTCCTTTCCTTCCGGCGGCCTATCCTTAGACGGGATCGCCTCCCCGTTGAGGGGCCAATGGCCACCTCCCCCGAGCGCTCCCATCCGTAATGGGTGACGCCCCCCCCATAGGGATCTTCCAATTACTGCTCACCGATCATGACCTTACCGCCACAGGCCGGATAGTTGACCGGCTATCCGGACCCCCCACTCCTGCCTAAAGGTCATGTTTCAAACCCTTCAACCAAGCTATGAGGTCTCCTATAAGTAACTCATTCCCCACCCGGGACAAATGAACCCCGTCCCCCAAATACATACTGTCCCCTTTGATACAACCATGCGAAACAGAATGCAGTGTACTTGAACGAAACAGTCTACTCACTTTGTTATTTATTTTCCTTACTGAATGATTCAGAGCAGAAACCGAAATAGCCCCCCGCCACACTTTCCGTGGGATCACATGGGACCATGCAATTGTGCACCCTGGAACTCTTCTAGCCAACCAACTTACTGTGGAAAGCATTGCCTCAAGAAGAAGTCGTCTACCAGTTGCCACCAAATCGTTGCCCCCAAGATGGACTATGATTATAGACGGCGGTGACCTTGTTCGCCCTAATAAACCCTCGAAAAAGGATTGAAACTGGTCAATACAGAGCCCGCCCTTTCCGTAGAAGGACACCCTGTACCCGTATTCCCCAGCCACGTGAATCATATCACCTGCATTGAATACGTCCGCGGCATGCCTCACGTATGAGTGGCCCACGACCCACACCTCCTTTTTCGCAGTCGGTGATTTCTGACCGCTGGTCCCCAGGTGCCGGGTCGACTGCACATTCCCCCCCCTCTTCGTAAGCTTGCGCAACTGAAAACCAAACAAAACAAGAAGCGTGAGTATATCATTACAGCTTCACAACATGTGCACATACCTTTTATAACAGTTCGAGGACCAACGCCCCACACGTTTTACTTCCTCTACACTCAGACCCTTGGCTGTAGCCTCAGTAGCAGCCCCTATCCGAAAGGAATGGGTCCCGAACTCGCCGGGGTTCAAGCCCGCGGCCGAAATTGACATCGCAAGCACCCTCTGGAACTGAAACCTGGTCAGTGGGGTGGCGTCAGCGTGTCGCAACAAGGTCCCCCTCCATGCTGCCACCCTCTGCGCTAAATATTGCTCTACGCACACCACAGGGCACATGGAAGAACCGGGGATCCTCTGAATGATTACGCAGTCCCCGATTGCACCTTGATCGGATTTGGACCTAACAAAAGAGACCGTCATCGTCTCCCCCCTGACCTGAATGTGCTCCCGGCACAGTCCCCCCATCGTATCCCGCTTGTTCTTCGCCACTAATTCGCTTACCCGCATAGCCCCATGGAATGCTAGTGCAAATGCGGCTTGGAACAACACTGCTTCGTACCGGGATGAACACGTTGCCGGGAGTACGGACCATAACAGGGTCAGCCTATCCAGACCTATCGGGTGCCTCTCATCTACTCTGCGACCCTCAAGGCGTTGCCACCCACGTAGCGCTTTCTGCACAACGAAAGACGCTGTCGGGTCCTGGATCCCATGAGCCTTTGCCATAAAGGAAATGGCGGCCCGATGCCTCTGGGCCGTAGCTACTGATTTGCCTGCCTGATGTAAAGAGAGCAGAAATTTCACTACAGACTCTTCCTGACCCCAAAGTTCCCCCCTAGCAGTACCCAAAAAGGCCCAATAGGAACGGAACGCCCCTTCATATGCCTTCCTCGTCCTGGGTGCTAAACTCTCTCCCACGAGGTTTTGTAGTTCGGGGCACCGAGAGACCAGAGAGCTTCGGGAAAGGGTGCCGCCACCGGGTCCGCTGTGGGCAGAAAACCCCAGAAGGCCTGCATACGGAAACGAGAAAGCGCATCAGCCGCTTGGTTCATCACCCCCGGCACATGTCTTGCCCTAAACAGTACATTCAGTTGCATGCATAACAACACAATTTCCTTGAGCAGTCTCAGAATCAATTTGCATCGTGCTGCCTGACTATTGATACACTCAACCACGGTCATGTTATCAGACCAGAACACCACAGAGTGATCACGGAACCCCTCGGGCCAAGTTTTCAGTGCCACCAAAATAGGGAAAAGTTCGAGAAAAGCAATGTTACTTGTCAATCCGCACTCGTGCCACCATGACGGCCATTTTTGAGCCGACCATTGTGCACCAAATATGGCACCAAAACCTATACTCCCCGCCGAATCTGTCCACAGCCCCAGCTCCTCGGAGGACACTGCCGGCCTGTTCCAGACAACTCGACCATTGAAATCCGCCAGGAATGCCAACCAAATGCGCATGTCCTGGCGAACCTCTGCCGAGAGCCTCGTGCGATGATGGCCTTCCTTCAGGCCGACCATGGCTTGTGCAATCGAGCGGGAAAAGGGGCGCGCCATTGGCATCACTCTCAGGGCAAAATTCAACTGACCCACCACCTGTTGCAATTGATGCAGATTTACTTTTGTTGCACGAATACATCTCTCAAGGGATAACCTGAATTTTAACACTTTTTCCTTGGGTAATCGAAAACAACCTTCTACCGAGTCGAGCTCGATCCCCAGAAACTCGAGCAAGGTCGAGGGCCCCACAGTCTTACCTGGTGCCAATGGCACACCGAATTGATTCATTAAGACACGAAATTCATGCAAAGCCTGCCCACACTCAGGATCCCCGGCTGCCCCCAAAAACAGAAAGTCATCGAGATAGTGCATAACATGTTGAAAACCTGTCTTCCTTGTGAATACCCATTGCAGAAAACAACTGAACTTCTCGAAATAGGTACAGGAAATCGAGCACCCCATTGGCATACATCTATCCATGTAATAGCGACCCTGAAACTGAAAACCAAGGAGACGCTGATCGTCTGGGTGTACCGGGAGCAACCGGAACGCTGACTCGATGTCCGATTTTGCCATCAGCGTCCCGGGCCCCAGGCGATTCAACATGGCAACGGCCTCATCGAAAGATGCGTACCGCACCGAACACACTTCCGGGTCTATCGCGTCATTCACGGAAAGACCACGTGGGGCTGATAAGTTATGTATCAGCCGAAACTCACCCGGGTCCTTCTTGGGGACCACCCCTAGAGGGGAACAAACAAAGTTAGCACCCGGTGGCAAATCGAATGGACCGGCGACGCGACCTCGAGGCACCTCTTTCCCAATCTTCACCTGTACCACCGCCGTGTGCTGCAAGACCGACAGTTGATTCTTACAATTTGCTACACCCCGAAAATCCCCCACTGGGATGCGGAAACCATATGAAAACCCGTTTCGCAACACCCCAGCGGAGGCATGATCCGGGTATTCGTTGAGCCAAGGAATCATTGCCATGGTATCAATCGGGGTAGGTAAAGGCGCCCCTCAGACTATATCAGACCTGTTTGGCGCCTCCCTTACCACCATTATCACCCGTTTTGGCTCTGCACATGGACTCAGGATGGGATGGCTGCCCACACTCATGTCTGAATTTGCATGACCCCTGGGGCCTCGTACATTTCCCTCTGTTAAAATTCCAACAGATCCCCCTTTTACCTGTGTTGCCACTCGGCTTCGAGTGGTACTCGTTACCTGCACCCGTCCGAAAGGGTGTCCCAGAGTTCTGGCGGGAAGATTCCCCCCCGCTACTCCCTAACAATGGTACCTTCAACATTCCTGTACTCTCCATTTTTTGCCATGACACGGAGTCGTAACAATCCCAAGTCAAAAATGGGTCGTGTTCCTTAGCTTTTCTAAAAAGATTGTCATAGCAGAACCACTGATTGCCCCCATATGCTACGGAATACTCCATGATACGTGATTGATAAATTGGCAACTCGGTCAACAACTCGGGCCTGCGCTCTCCCATGATGGAGGTAAAAATGCCCCACGCTCTGCCCCAAGTACCAATGTTTTCGTCAACCTTAAAGGCGGCCATTTTTGTGCGCCAAACACTCGGATGCATGAGCTCCTTCTGGCTCTTCACGTGCTCCATCTCGTAATGATCGGTAAGTAAAGAAAAAATGTTCACATACTTATTCGCCCAAATCTTTTCCTTAACTTCCAGTGGAACATGCTGAGCCACCTTCTCCCTTCGTGAAGGTACAGACCCCTCCCCCGCAATCGGCAATGGTCGCTTACCTGAACCAGACGCTGCATCTGCCACCGAACCTGGGCCTGATGCGTTAACAGAAGATGGTGCCTTCGCAGCCTCCCTCGATTCCCGTAGTTGCCTCATTACTGCGCGGGCGTCGTCAGCCGTGGTGCCCTCGCTATCTTTTCCCAACCACGCTGCCAATTGTGCCGCTAACTCGGGAGGCATATCCTCCCCGTTCACGGGGGTGACCACCACGGGGATCGGATTCCCTCCTTTCGGCACCGGGGTTGGCTCCTCAAGTGGGGTATCGGGAATCGGGGTTTCCCCCCCGAGTGCCCCCCTTCTGGACCTCTTGCCTCTTCCACCGGGGACTGCTCCCGGCAAAGGCCGTTTTGGTCCCCCCTCCCCGTTCTTAGCCGCCATCTGCTTCTTCAAATCGGCTACCTCTTTCATGAGCATGCGAAGCATCTGATCGGTACTGACCCGCTTCCCGACTTTCTTGGGCATGCTCAGACGGAATATCTGTAAGACAAAAAGAAAGATTACAACGCTCAAAATTGGCTCTTCGTTCCTTCTCGAGCTCACGTGCAGCGGGGAGGTGCAGCTTCAGAGCACAGGAACGAGAGGATGCTTTCTTGGCTTCTTGCTCCTTTTATCCGTCTTCAGGGCGGGCGTAAACCCGCCCCCGCCTGCCTCCGAGGGCGTGGCCGGCCGTGTCAGTGTCTAGGACAACCCTCTCTAGGGCGGGAAAAAGGCGCGCCCCGGCTACGCCGCTTCGGGCATACCAGCCGAGACTCGCCTCCCACCCAAAATGGCTTCCCGGGGGATCGTGGTACTCCACCATACGTTCGGGGGGACCGAATGGTCGCCCCTTTCCATTTGAATTGGTTCTGAAAGACTCGGGCTGTCCGAATGCCTTTCAGAACCAATTCAGACACCCTGAAAGGTTTCCGTGCATCGTAATAGGTCGGTTGGAAATCTGTACGATTCCGTTGGAAACAAAGGTTCCGAATAGGAGTCTGAGATTCCGAATCCCATTCGAAGCCTTTCCGAACGACATCGTAATCGGCCCCTAAGTGTGAAGAAGTTAATTAAAGTCTGCTGGGAAGCTGATAAAGTTAAACAATGTTGAAGTTCACCTACAAATCTTTTCACCAGGACCCCAAAATGGCCTGTGTGATGAGTGGACCAAAGGATCATCAGGTGTGAGGATCGGCCATGTTCTAGAAGTCTAGCAACTCCCTCTGAGCCCTGCAATTTTTCTGAGCACAAAAAGAAACGGGATGGGAGAATCAATACAACATGGTTTCAGTATTACTACAAGCAGTGTTTGTGCCACGTTCCAAGTGGTTCAGGCCAGAATGATGAATAACACACAGCTACAGTTTTACTGCATGTCAAAACTGCATATTTTCTGAACTACTAGTCACACTCTTGCACAAATTTCTCAAGGGGGAGAAAATCTCCTGATTTAGGTGTAAATTTCACTCAAATTACCATCTAAAGTCAGTTTCCTTTCTGGAGAGAAGTGTGTTTTTGGAATTGTTATCCCAGCAATGTTTTTGAGGGGGGTTCTATGAGGCTGGAAACAAAGAAGAAGCAATTGCAGTTAAGTTTCTTTGTCAATTATAAGTGAACATTTACTTTCTAGAGAGAAAACTGTGGGCTAGATGTCTGAAACCATTTTGTGTCGAAAACCCTGTGATTCGAAAAATCAAAGGGTTTGCTATCTCAAAATATGCTCATACAATATACTAAACCCATTTTAGGATTTTAGGATTTAGGAATGCATTTCTAGACTATTAAAATGGGTTTAGTGACCCATACCGAATCGCAATAAGGAAGAGGCGTAAATTGGGAATTCCTTCTTAATAGCTAATCATTGTGGTATGTGCCAATGGCTTTCAACTGCAACTGTGGTGGCAGACCATTGATCAGTTACTAACATCTCAAATAAGCTGGTACCTGATTGAGTATGGGGTCATCATATTGAGTGATCGCGGGGGGGGCAATCAGGTGGTGGTCCAGGGGATTACAGCCTGTTCCCGCTGATGTCTTTTTAAACTGGAAACTATTTTTTTAAGCAGCATCAGCTTCTTGAAGGAAATCGGCTGTTTTAAATTTTAAAAAGTTTCCTGTTTTGTAATACAAATACAGGGATGGTGGCCTGCCTGCTCTTCGTCACAGGTCCAAAGTAACACAAGAAGGGAGTGAAGAGGTAATGCTAAAAAAAGAGCAGAAGAGGCGGATAAGTCATCCTCGAGTTATATTGTAGAAAAATTGAAAAATATCTGGCTCAGTGGAATTGATCTGGTATTGTTAACAGTGGGGCCACCATTCCTGTGTTTTTAGCAAATCACAGGGGGTCTAATATAATACCTGCCTAATTAACTCCTTCGACGCTACTGACGGAATCGTTCCGTCACGCCCCTCGGGTGGGCTGTGCTGGTGATGGAACGGTTCCGTCACGGCCCCGCCGCCGCGCCTGCGTGGCGCTGATTTCGCGCCTGCGCGGCAGGTTTCATTAAGCGGGCGGGCCGTGACGGAACCGTTCCGTCACAAGCACAGCTCACCCGCGAGCCGTGACAAAACGGTTCTGTCACCAGCGCGGGTGAGCCGCGCGCCCGCCCGCGACCGTTAGCGCTGCGGCGGAATAGCCGCCGCAGCGAAGCCTATTCCGCCGCAGCGAAGGAGTTAATAGCCATTAGGTAGGTATTTTTGTTGTTATTGCAGTTTTATAAAGGGTAAACTAGACCCTAAGGTATCAGAGCACTTCACATGAGCACCAGTTGTATTTCAGACGGGCACATTCATTTTTACACCCACTGGGAGATTAAGCGATTTGCCCAAATTCACAGGATGCTTGAGCCTACCGCCAGACTCAACCCTGGTACCCCTGCTTCTGACTGCTTTGCGACTAGAGATTTGCAATGTGACCTGATATAGTATATAAGTCGCATCCCAATATCATAGAGGACTTGGAAAATCGTTGCTCAGTTTAGACCACTTTTTCGTACTTCTGGCCCCTGTGTCCTTTGAATAATATTCACTTCTGTTTCGTAAAATCCCTATAATCCTTGTGCCATGCTGGTATAGTGTCTGCTCGCAGGTCAGTTCCATCTTTATTTATTGGACACAGTGCCTCAAAGTTGGCTTTGTTGCATTTAATGTAGAGGTAACAAACATTACAGTGGCCTGAAACAGGAGAATAATTGTTACTAGAAGGGAAAGACATATTTGGAGAATTATGGGGTTCTGCAGCATTGCCACTATCAGGATGTTGACAAACAATTGAGGCCTGATGGTGCTTGTCTGTCATTTGAAGGCATGTATATATGACGATCATGAGGTTGTCATTTTACGGGTGTTGTTGTAGGTTTTTGGGCTCTTTTTCCCAGGTGGGTCCGACTCTGCTAACCGCTAAAACACAAGGCCAGACTGCAACTTTGGGTGATGGGACTTTTGAGAATGCTCTATCTGGACTACCATGAGCGCTAGGTGGCAACTGGCATTGTAAATAAGTGAAAAGCAAAGCAGGGATAGCATCAAAAGCAGTTAAACCAGAGCTTAATATGAGCCGGTGGTTTCAAGTGCTCTGAACCGGCCGCCTAATTCTAAAAACACATGGTGCACTGTTTTGCAGTTTTTGTGATGAACACAACAACAGTTTTTTAATCATTCTATATAAATTAAAATTACTAATATCTCCCACTCGATGCTAGAAAAATAGCTCGGGTGGCAAGTACTACTCGTTTTTAATTTATAAAGAGTTTGAATTGTCAGTAGTAGCGCAAAAGGTGGTGCACGCTGCGGTTGTATGATGTTACAACGCGATCCAAAAGATCGCAGTACATCACAACGCATCTTTTACAACGCAAGTCGTTACCACGACTTGCGCTGTAGAGTGCCGGACTTAGGAATAGTAAGATTTACTATTCCAACTCCAGCCTACGTACAGTAGGGAAGGTGTTGGAATGGTAAATCTACTATTCCTTAGTCTAGAGCGCCCTCCAGCGCAAGTCGTGGTAACGACTTGCGTTGTAAAAGACGCGTCGTAATGGCACCGCAGTGTTTTGACCGCAGTGTAAAGGCTGTTTACCACACGCTGCTGTTGTCTCCTCACAATCCACTGACACTTATACATTTCCAAATTAGGTACTGAACTAAACACCTCAGCTTCAGCTTACACATGCTGCTATATACCCCACGTCATGCACTCCAGCGCATACTCCACCCTAATGGATGATTAGACTGAAACTAACACTCCTTTATTCGTTGCTGTTTCTAGAAAAAAACAAAAAAAATAGTCTTTATTCGATATTTTGCAATCATAAAGGACAGAAATACAAACATACAATTTCATAAAGTACTATATGAGATACGTTAAGAACAATGATTGAATAACTTTTAAAATTCCGATAAATATGGCATTAAAAGGCTCTTTGGCCACTAAAATTGTATGTCCTATCGAAATTTAGTATCACCAATAATAATAAAAATGTTTAAAAGCACTAAATATCCGGCAATTCCCCCTAAGATACAATACATACAGGATAGACCAACTAGATTTTTTGGGCAAGTGATTATTGGGTAGAGTTTCTACGATTGTCTCCAAGTTTTTTCTTCTCAGAGCCCACATCCAGCTAAGGAATTTTGCCATAGCTATAGCCACATCTTGACGTTTATCAGTTTTCAGAATGCGCAAAGCTATTTTGTACGATCTCGTAACGAGATTGCAGCAAATCGGCTTAATCCACATATGTCGCGGACCCCTATATGCTGGGCACGCAAACAATATGTGGGCTATTGACTCTTCCGTGGTCAGACACATGGGGCATTTAGTATCTAGAACGTTGTGCCACTTCAACATTAGAGATTTTAACGGGAGAGTGCCCACTCTGAATTAGTGGTAAAGTTTCCTATCGCTGGGTCTCGTAATAAAATCCCAATAGGCTTTGAATCTCAATTCATACTTGTGCTCCAAAAGGATACCAGTTAGGGAACTACTACTTACCAGAGACATAGACTTATTCCTAATCATATCCCTGTAGAGTGCCTTAAATTCATTTTTGCTTAGGAATAAGTTTCCCACTGGCTCTTCCCACAAGTGACTAAGCCCCATGTCATGTCTGCCCTTAATCTGTTGGAGCCATTTAATATTTCTGGACAAGCCAACTTCTCTGATATGCTTGACTGCGTTAGCAAATGGTGCTAGCTCCGGTGTTGTCCAGAGCCGTCTCCAATAGACTAGGGGTCTAAAACCTGCTGCTTCCTCAAATAAGATGCAACCCAGATCTAGCAACAGTGGTTTAAGGGGGGTTGATTGAGGGAGGGCAGTCAGTGATCTCAAAAACTTGTTTTGAGCAGATACTATTTTATTTATTTATTTATTTTATTTATTTATTTATTTAGAGAGTTTTATATAGCGCGAATGTGACCCTTGGGTATCAGAGTGCTTCACAGATACATATACATGATGTAGAGATATATTTCGCATAACATTGCCATACAGTGAGTGAGGTAGGTAAGTATAGAGCTATATAGTAAACATTTCCCTTGATAAGAGGTAGGTTAGGTATAGTCTAAGGTATAGAGCTATATAGTAAACAAATACATATACATGATGTAGAGATATATTTTGCATAACGTTACCATAAGTGAGGTAGGTAAGTATAGAGCTATGTAGTGAACATTTCCCTTGACAAGAGGTAGGTTAGGTATAAGTCTAATGGATAAAGCTATATAGTAAACATTTCCCGCTGATAAGAGGTAGGTTAAGTATATGTCTATGAGGAACATATCCTTGCATGTGTACAATGGATTCGTAAAGAATAGTCTAGTGTTTGACATCGGGGTTACACCTTTCTATATACTTTCAGACTGCGTCTGCCAGGTTACTCTACTAGTCTACTATATCTGTATGTTGTATTCCTGTACAAATGATCAACATTGTCTTTTATCTGTGTATTCTTCATCCCGGTTCTGGGGAAATAAAGCGCCTCAAGCTTGTCCCGTCTAATTAGAACTTTCTCTTTCTTCCCTTCAATGTTCAGATTTGACACCTTTAGTACGTGGTGGCGGTGAGGTCCCTTCTTGGCTATGTAAGGAACTTACTCATTAGGAAGATCTTTGTTTCCCTTTTGAATGCTGTCGTGTTTGTAATTTTTCTGATATTTGGAGGGAGTGAGTTCCATATTCTGGGGGCTGCCCCTGAGAAAGCTCTGTCGTATGTTTTCTTTTTCCGGAAGATGGGTGGTTTCAGCATCAGCAGATTGACTCTCCTTATTGGTCTGCTTCCTCCAGACAGCTCAATCTTCTGGGCCAGGTATCTTGGTGTTTTATAGTGTAGAGCTTTGTGGGTGACACATGCCATTTTGATTTGGATTCTGGCTTCGTATTGGAGCCAGTTTAATGCTTTTAGATTTGGGAAGATATGGTCGAATTTCCTCGTTCCGGTAATGAGCCTTGCTGCTGCACTGAGGCATGCTTTCAGTGGTGCCGTGGAAATATTTGGTAGGCCTGCTAAGGTTGTACATCCGTATTCAATCCTTGAGATTACTAATGATTGTATTGCCAGTTTGAGATCTGCTGATGAGATGAATGGTTTCACTTTCCTTAAGTAGTTCAAGTGAAAGCGGGCATTTTTTGCCATTGAGTTGATGTGAGCTTTCATGTCTAGGTTCTTATCTAATGTGATTCCTAATGATTTCATTGAGTCCACTAGCGTAGGGGTGCAGTTAAAAGCTGTGATCAATCTGGTCCATTCTTCTGCCTCTGAGTGGTTCTTTGGTGGTGAGATTAATAGGAATTCCGTTTTTTGTGCATTGAGCTTCAGGTGATTACTTGTTAGCCATCTTAATGTCATTTTTAAAGTCTCATTCATTAACTTGATGTCTTCCAGGGATTCGACCTTGATGTAAACTTGCGTGTCGTCTGCGTACATGTGGTAGGATATGTTTGCGTCTCGGAGGATTTCTGTCAGTGGTTCGACGTACAAGTTAAAAAGTGAAGTAGATAGTGTCGATCCTTGGGGGACTCCGATCGAATTCGGACATTATGTGGATAGTGTCTGGTTGACCCAAAATCTTTGTGATCTGTTCTGAAGGAAGGATTCAAACCATTTCAGGACATTTCCCGTCATTCCCATCCTGACGTGAAGTCTGTCTAGTAGTTTTTCATGATTTACAGTGTCGAATGCAGATGACAGGTCCAGAAGGACTAGTAGACATGTCCTATTGCGATCAAGGGCCTGTACTGCGTCATCGCTGTTTCTGTGCTGTGACCTGTTCTGCATCCCGATTGGCAGTCATCTAACAGCATGAAATTAGTGATGTGTTGGCTCAGTTGGTTTTGTAAACATTTCTCGATTAGTTTGGCCAGTAATGGAATATTGGTAACTGGGCGGAAGTTATTAGGATCTGCTGGGTCCGCTGTTGGTTTCTTGATGATCGGAGCAACTTGGCCTGTTTTTAAGCATTCTGGAAGGATCCCTTGTGATAGGGAGGCATTTATTATTTTTGTCCATATTGGGATGATGATGTGGTTTATTTTTTGTAGACTTTTGGCGGGGAGTGGATCATTATAGTGGTTATTCGGTTTGATATCCGCAAGTGTTTTGGCGATGGTATTCTGATCATATAGTTTGAAGGTATCCCAGTGTGCTTTGTTTTTTGCTTCCTTGTGGTCGAATGTCGGTGTGGCAGTGATCAGTCTGTGTGGTTGGTTGTGCTTGTTCGCCTTTTAGGTGAAAAAATTTGAGAATTCTTCACAGCTTAACTGGGTTTTAGTGGTTTCTTGGGCCAATTTTGTTAGTTTGTTGGATTGTTGCTTTAAGATTTCAAATAGTTTCCGTGGTCTGTTTTTGGCGTTATCCAATTCTGATCTAATATATTCTTTTTTGGACCTGAGGATCTTTTTGTTGTACTCGTTTCTGCTTTTTCTGAGTGATTTCAGTTCTGGTGTTGCAGGGTGTTCTCTCCATTTCCTTTCGGCCATTCTTAGTTTCCTTCTATCATCATTCAGTGAACCATTAAACCATGGATTCTTGTCCTTTTCCGAGACTCTTTTCAGTTTTAGTGGCATGGTGGTGTTAACTATGTTTGTTACTGTCGTAGTGTAGTGATCCGTTAGATCATTCACATTCTGCAGGATGTTAGGTGGTTTCAGATCTTTCTCACAATTGTCTACTAATCGTGCAATATTCAGGTCTTTAGTGTCCCGTGTCCACTTTTTGAGTTTGATGGGCTGTGATATCTTATTCCTTTCCAGTGTTGGAATTAGGAAGATTATGGCATGGTGATCCGACCAGTCGCACGGCACAACTGGATGGACCACTATGTTCTTGTTTCTTGATAATATTCAGTCTAGCGTTGCTCCTTTTGAGTGTGTTGGCTGTGTGCAAGCTTGGGATAGATTTAGCTTGGTCAGGAAGGCTTTAAGAGCTTTAATCTGTTTGTCCTTCTTGTCTTCCCAGTGTAAGTTAAAATCGCCCAGGAATATGTTGTTAGAGTGAGTGTTAGAGTTATCTGTGATAATCTCCATTAGTTGGTCTATGAAGGTCTCATTGTTTCCTGGAGGATGGTACAGGGCATGAAGTGTGCATCTATGATTGTCTATTGATTTTATCTTAAGACCTAGATATTCACAGGATTCCGGAGGGTCTGATTGTATTTGTTTAATTTCTATGTCTGATCGGTGGATGCAGGCTATCCCACCCCCTATCTTCTTCAGTATATCTAGTCTCACTATGTTGTATTGCGGGGGGCACTAACAGATCCATGCAGAGAGAAGATGATTCCGAGAGCCATGTTTCTAAGTTTTTGAATCCCCAGAGCTCTGCACCATAAATTATTGATGCCCTGATTTTCCCATTATATATTGTTAAAGCTGGTCCTACCGGTTTTGGTTGTACAATCGATGTTCCTTTAACAGGGCGCCTGCTAATTGATTATGTTTAAGAACCATCAGATCTATCTGGGGATTCGAGTTCATCTTCTTACCCATTGTTACTCCCAAATACGTAAAAATTTCAGATTGTTCCAGAGACACTTTGTTCATTCCTATTCTGCCTTTTACTACTTTGTGTTTATGCAACACCATGAACTTGGTCTTATCAACATTAACTACTAATTCATGGCCATTGCAAAAGGCAGTGAATCTGTCGAGAGCACGTTGCAGACCAGATTGAATTTTTGACAAAATGAAAGTATTGTCTGCAAACATTGAAAGAGGTACCCTCGAACCAGCAAGAGACGGAGCCTCAGTTGGGTAAGCATTGTAATATGAAATAGCTTTCTTTATAAACAAGGAGAATAGGGTAGGGGCCAGAACACACCCCTGCCGAACACCCTTGTTAACTTGAAACCGGTCCGTTAGTTCACCCTGTTGTCCCCACCTTACCTGAGCCTAATTGGACACATGCATTTTAATGATGAAGACTAAAAGCTCAGGGGGCATCCTTGCCTCCTTCAGTGTGTCCCATAGCTTGTGTCGTGACATCAGATCGAATGCTGACTTAAGGTCAATCACAGTGCTCCAATAAACCATCACAAATCTGAAAACTTGGTCGATGGTGCTAACATGTGACCTGAAACCCGCTTGATAAGTGGATAAAATATCCTGGTCTATTATCCATGAATTAACTCTACCTAGTACTAGTCTGGGCACAATCTTTTGTAGAGTGTCAAATAGGCTTATTGGCCTGTAGTTGCATGAACTGGTACGATCACCTTTTATGTATATTGAGATAATTTCTGCCACACACCAGGATTCTGGCATGGGGGCACCTCTAGCTGCGGCATTAGAGATAATATGGATATATTTAGCCCGGCTTTTCCTGTCTTGTTTAAATATGTCTGCCAGAATGCAGTCCGGACCGGGGGCCCTGCCTGCTGGAATTCCATACAGAACTCTGTCTATCTCCCCCATATCAAAGATTGGGACAGCATCAGTAATAATCTCAGGGTAGGGGGATGAAATCCCTCCTGTTGAGGCACATTGGGCCTGATAATGCAACACCCACCGATTGGGTGGCACATTGTTGACTGGTAGAGGGCCTATGTTGCCACTACCCCATTTTACAATTTGCAACAACTGATGCCAATTCTTAACATTACTAGCGTGAATCAGATCCTTCCATCTATTTTCATCATGGTTCTGCTTTGCCCTATGTTGGACTTTTTTGTATTCTATTCTTGAATTTCTAACCTCCTTAGGAACTCCCAGCCGGATTGCCTGAGAGAGGTACCTGAATGCAGTCCTGCATGCCTCATCATACCATTTTGCTGATTTCTGAGTTGCATGCCTGGAGGAGCTTTTATTTTTGGTAAAGAATACTTTCAACTTTGCGAAGAAGTCGTCCTGGACTTTTATATGGGCAGGGAGAGAATCATCTTGTGTATCTAAAGCAAAAAGAACTTTTAATGTGTCTTCGAGGGCTTGTTTTAATCAAGTTTAGTGTGCTCTCATTTTCTGATACTGCCGCCCATTTTAGCCGCCAACAGTCTACGGTAATAGTTACATCAGCTGTCACTATTTCCTTACTAGCCCTGAGCATGTCCTGGCCCTTTCTTACTAAGGTTAACAATAAGGGATCACAGTCACTCTCTGTTCTTTTTTGGACCTTCATATCCATAAGTCTGGGCCATAATTCTAAACTGATAAGGAAATAGTCAATCCTGCTGCTTCTTTTCCCATTGTTAAAAGTGTGAGTGCCTTCAGTGTCTGATAGCGACCTCCCATTAACTGCCCTGAGGCCCCTCTCTAGGGATAGACTTTTTAATTGCAGAGCCGCCTCAGTCCATTTATTAACTGGGGGCAGCATTAAGGATGGTACCCCTAAATCAGATCTTCTTCAGGGCTAAAACTACAGTCAACATGGCCCAGGGGCTCGAATGTACAGCTGAGATCACCTGCAATTACTAGATGATTTGGCCCTTTCATATCTTCAATGAGAGTATCCAGGTGGGAAATAGTTGGCAATACTTCCCCTCCCGCTGTCCCTCTGGCATACACATTAAACAATATAAAATCTGGCTCACTCTTTGAACGGACCTTTATGGCAAGAATATCAGGACTGTCAATTATTAACTCCTCGACCTGGTAGTATGTCTGTTGTTTAACCCAAATGATCAGCCCCCCGCTGGGTCTCCCTTTATGTCCTCTGGTTGCCACTCTGGCAAAGGACAAGTAACCAGGGCAAAAAATCAGACTAGTTGACCATGTCTCCTGTAGCACAATAAAATCAACCCCCTCAATAAAACTTGACCAGTCAGATGACATGATTTTTAGGATACCCCAGCAATGTTCCATGAGATAAATGATACAGGGGAACAAGATGAACTACCACCCATTACAAGTGGTATCAAAATCTCTGGACAGCCTTGGTGCTTAGCCATCAATATTGGAGCTCCTGCCTCAGTTACGGGTGAGGAAATGGGTGGATTACCAATCTTCTCTACCGAAATGGAAGTGGTTGAATGTAGTCAATCACAGGCATCTAGGTTAGACAGGGGTTCGAATCTGTTGGTAAGATTTATCTCTGGCGGTCTAAATATGGTTCTTGGCCGGGCCCAAAATCTGTCTTGCTGAGCTTAGTAGCACCTCCCTTTTAAGGGGTGAAGATGGGGTTTATAAAAAACCCTAGGGCCAAGACAGAGATTTTATCAGAGTGTCTTCCTAGATTACTGCCCAGGTACAACAATAAAAATCTAACAACATTCTCATTGTTAATATTAACTACTACACAATCTCCCCTCCCTTCCCTTTTTGAGTGTCCGATCCACGCCGAGCATCTGGCCATAATCATATGGTTCTTAATATCCCCATCCCAGATCCCAGCACCCTCCAATTGCGTATTCGACCAGTGCAAAAGCGTAAGCAATAATTGTTCAGTGGTTTCAGTCTGGTCCACCACTAGGGGGGCTGATGCTGGGGGGAAGATGTAAAGGTGAAAATCCATCTGTGGATGAATTGTGTTCCAGTCCTCCAGGTATCTTAGGCAGTTCGTGACCATTAGACCCTGGTGGGGCACTACCCTGTCCTGCTATAGCGCAGCTTATGTGAGAATTAATACTTGGCTCATGGGTGGCTGCTGTCAGTGCAGGGAAACATTCATCACTTGGCGGGCTCGCCATAGAGTGTGCAAATTCACTTGACATGTTCCCCAGATCAATGGAACTTCCAGTCATTGGGACCAATGCTATGGCTAAATTGGTAGCTGTAGTGACAGTGGGCAATATTTCCATAGGGTGTTGATTGAAGGATTTAGGCTTGACTATGATGGTGTTCCTTGCCTTACTAGGTATTGGTGCTAAAGACACCTTGTTTAGAGCAGATGGGCCCTCAAAGGCGGAAGGGTTAGACTTGGTCTGTAGTTCAAGGTTTTTTAATCGATCCTCGCTCTTGGTCAGTCTGTAGTTGATAGGTTCTAGTGATACTAAAATTAAGTTTTCTAGTCTCTTCCATATTGACTCATTATCTTCAGGGCATGGGACTCCTGCTGGACCGAGGTTCAATACTTCAGAGATGAGAGGGAAACTATCTACTGCATTAGTAGGATCCATTATAGTTCCCGCTCCACTTTTGTTTGTACTAGGTACTTTGGCAGTGTTTAGTCTCTGAGGGCCCCCTCCCCGTTTACTCTTTACTGCAGGATCTGGAATAGCTTTAGTGCCACTATCTCTGGTTGGGGGCGCAGACCTCGTAGAGATTCATTTGTGTGGGCTGGATACGCACTCTTGGTGGGGCTCAACAGATGGTGAAGTAATATATCCCTCCACTGAGTTAATCAGAATCTGCGAAGGAATGCTCGGCTTATCAGTGATATTAATATGGGTGTTAAAGCGACAATCAGGAGAATGAGCTGAAGCTCAACCGCCCAGGGAAGATCTTTTGGACAGTAAGGGGTCGAGAGATAGACGGCGCTCTGTCATTGCTATCTCCTTTTCCAGAACTGATGTTGCTTACTATAAATTGATCCAATGTCCCTTCCACACTTCCTCTTAGTTGCGCACTACTCCCCTTTCCTTCCTGTGTATTCATCATTAATGCAGAATCGTGCCAGATCTATGGAATGACGAAATAATGTATAGCAGAAGGATTTATCAAAGACACTGACCTTGGGATTTTGCAGCGCTCAGGGGGGGGGCTGGCCTCTAACAGGCTCACGCGGGCCCGCCCTTGGCCCACGTTCCCCGGGTGCGCCTGCTCGTTTCCCGCGTAGCGGAAGCCCTTAGCTCACTTTAACCCCTTCCATGCTCATGACGAGCTCAGCTCGTCATGAGGCACAGTTGAGCTGTGCTGATGACGAGCTGAGCTCGTCATGAACACAGTAGAATAGCAATTTCCAGCACAGGGGAAAAATACCCACAGCAGCGATGTGGTTAAAGGTGGCGGTCGTGGTGGGCGTGACGCGTGCGGCTCCTGCCGCAACAGGCGCTGTATCCTAGGAACTTTAGTCCAGTATTGCAGGCAACAAGGATTTCTGCATCCCGCTCACGGAGGCACTGACCCCCGCTTTAAAGGTGGAGGTCGCAGTGGGCGTGACGCGTGCGGCTCATGCCACAACGCACGCTGTGTCCTGGGCACTGGAGTTCGGTATTGCCGACAACAAGGATTTCCACTTCCCGCTCACAGAAGCACTGACCCCCACTTTAAAGGTGACGGTCGCGGTGGGCGTGATGCATGCGGCTCCTGCCGCAATGTGCGCTGTGTCCTGGGTACTGGAGTTCGATTTTGCAGGCAACAAGGATTTCCGCTTCCCGCTCATGGAAGCACTGACCCCCGCTTTAAAGGTGGTGGTCGCGGTGGGCGTGACGCATTCGGCTCCTTCCACAACGCGCGCTGTGTCCTGGGCACTGGAGTCCGGTATTGCAGGCAACAAGGATTTCCACTTCCCGCTTACGGAAGCACTGACCCCCGCTTTAAAGGTGGCGGTTGCGATGGGCGTGGGCATGCGGCTCCTGCTCCAACGCGCACTGTGTCCTGGGCACTGGAGTCCGGTATTGGAGGTAAGTCAACAAGGATTTCCGCTCATGTTTCTAGAACATAATCTAACTTTCACTGTGTGTAATTGGATTCTACATTTTCCTGAGAGATCTGGTTGGTTATCTGAAAAAAGGCGTGGTCTATTCTCATTGCCTGAATTATAGTCAATGCTATTGGCAGGTGAATTCACGAGGAGGCGGGTTTCACAAATCATTCAAGCACTTGAATTATTTCTCTACATAAGCAGTGTGTTGTTCTTCCACAGTCCAAAGCTATGCTGATACATTATGAAGCCATATTGAGCCCATTTCTATCACATGGTTGGAGATCATCCCGTCATCCTAAATGGATAAGGCTCCAATTCCTATTATAATTATTACCCACAATCCACAGGGACTGTTATCTTGCAGGAATCGCAGGTTCTCTGTTAAAGGGGCAATCCGGTATACTATGCCACAATGCATCTCAAAACCAAATGTTATGTTATGATCAAACAAACATATTATTGACTAAAAGGGTGCTCAAAATGAGAAATGTGGTTGATGCAATTGTTATGCTTTCTTCTCAAACAAAAAACAATAAGGGAATTATTTAATTTGTACAACACTAAGTGTCTCTCTTTGGGCACCTATGGGGTGTGTGAGTGGGGGGTATATAAATTCAAATCGTTTACAAACAGTAGAAAATACATTTCTCTCCAGACTCTTAGCAGTTTCCTTCTGTAGCTTTCAATATATTACTCATGCTGAAGTAAACTTGCCATACCATGAGGACACAGTTCTACTCAGGGCTAAAATCTGGAGTTCACCCCACTCACATTTTTCCAGTTTTGTCACTTCTGATTCTCTTACTTTAGACTGTGGCCAAAATATCCCCTGGCTTGCTATGTTAGAAAATGTTTAACAAAACTGGGTGTTTTACTCGCTAAATGAAATAGATAGAAACATGAAAACCTTTATTTGTTCCTTTCTTTGGCCACAAGCACTTTAAATCACTCAAAACTAAATTCATATATGGCAAATGTGCACTACCATTTGGAAAATGCCAATGCTGGTTGGATCTGGATCATATTTGGACTGGATACCTAACCTGGAGCATTACTTTTCTTTAACTTGCTTTACATTAAGCCTTATTCACTTTTTGGTAGCTCATCCCATCCATTGAAGTTTGATTAACAGTTTTGGGGCCACACCTGAATGTAACCTGGTTAACCAGATTTCATGGGCTTCCTATGCATCCATACAGTGCGTTAGATATTTATTCCAATTGGATCTAGAGTTGTTTATCAAGGACCATCTGCATCTCATTAATGTAAAGTCTCTGGCATTTTTTGTTTTTAGACAGTAGGCTTTAAATCTTGCTTTTTGTATCCAGTGTTGAGATGACAGGTTAAATTCCATATGGATCTGGGTATGAGAGGTTGAGTTGGGAAGATGAAACACTCTGCGGAAACAGGCTGATTGTGCTCTACCAAGCCATTTGAACATTTTATTTTTAAAGGTCACCGCGCCATAGGCTACAGTGGGTAATCATTTAGCACCCATTACATGAATTAGTGGTGATAAATTCAGAGTATTCAGGGCTTTCCTTATTTTTAAGAAAGACCCCTCTAGGCAGTGGCCCGCTCCTTGCATTGCTGTAATATGCAGTGCCGATCTTCCTCTGTGGTCTATCCAAACTCCCAGGTACTTATATGCGGCCACTACCTCTATAGGTTTTCCTTCGATGTACCAGAGGAATTTTTTTGCTTGTTGTCTTGATACCATCATCACCTTAGTTTTTGCAATGTTAATCTTTAAAGCATTTGTCTTTTAGTACGTGGCTAGTGAGACAAAGAGTCTCTGGAGGTCCACTGGGGTTTGGTCAAGGAGAATCGTGTCATCTGTGTATTGCACTAATTGGATTTTGGTGGATGCGAGTTTTAGTGAAAATGCCCGAGTGGCTGCCAGCCACTCTGGCAAGTCTGCTAGGTACAAAGGTAGTTGGTCATGATTTTATTATTCGTTGACCATCCAGAGGAGACTCCTATTTTTACCCAGGTATTAGTGTACAAAGCGATAAGAGCATTTAATAAGGATTGCGGGATGCCCCAATTGTTTAGTTTTTCCCACAATCTGGGGCCGACAACGCTGTCGAAAGTACAACAACTTTTTTTGGGCCAGTGAGCGTGCTCTCGATCAAGTGAGCTACACAGATCAAATTGTCTTCAATGTGGCAGCCCTTTTGAAAGCAGGTTTGAGTACATGGGATCAATTTGAGATCTTCCACCCAGGTAGTCCATTCTTGCAGTAAAGTACTGGCATAACACTTCCCTTCATCGTCGAGAAGAAGGATCATCCGATAATTTTTGGGGCTGGAGCAAGAACCTTTTTTATGAATGGGAATGAGGAGAGAGCCTTGCCAGAAGTCATGAATCGACCGCCCATTTGGCTTTCACAAGGGGGCCAAGTGTAAAGCCCACTTGTGCAGCGAAGCTTTGTACACCTTTGTCAGTATGTCGTTTGGGCCGGGCGCCCATCCTGGGAATTTTTTTTTAAATAATAAGTGAGATTTGCATTGATGTTATGCTGACAATGGGCTTCAGTTCCGGTTGAAAATTGACATGGCCAGAGCTGTGGAGAACAATCCGGTTGTTACTTGTGGGCTCTATGTAGAGTGTTTCAATGTGAGCCTCCCACTTGGCAGGGGCAATATTTGTTATAGTTGATGGTTGGGCCAGTCTGGCACATTTATTTACTCAGTTCCAAAATCTCATTTGATCTTTTGATTTTAAAATTTCATGAGCAGTTGCCAGAGGTGGTCCTCTTTCAACCTCTGAAGGGTGAATCTTGCTTTCCTGTACTCCTTGCGAGCAGTTAATACCTTTTCTTGGAGAGATTTGTATTAGGTGTCATCGTAGGTGCATCAACACAAAAGTCTATTTAATTTACATTTTATTTTCACTATGATTTGCTTGCATTCAATAATGTGTTGGGTCTATTGCCATGGTGTTGTTTAGCCCTAGGATTTTCTTTATGACTAGGTTATTTCAGTCAATGAGTTGTTGCACTCTTGTACCAGTTTGTACCACCACAATGGGCAACCAAGGAGTTTTCAATTGCTCTGCCATTCGAGTTAATAAGCGTACGCCATTCCTTGGAGATGGAAGAAATTGATCCTGCATCGTGTAACGGACTACACCAAGTAGCATCTTGGTAGATACTATTGAGTAGACGAATGCCCCGTGATTCATATCACGCTTATTAACTCGAATGGCAGAGCAATTGAAAAGCTGAAGGGTAACTCGATATATATCTGAGATTTGAAAATGCAGAGACTGAAGCCTTCTTTAATATGAGAAACAGTGATTCTATCTACACACCTTGGATAAGGAGTTAATATTAACTCTGGGACAATGAGTGAAGTACGCCACTTGGTCCTTCTTCTTCCCCCACTGTAGGGGCCAACACTACTCCTTAGTTGCCCATTGTGCTAGTCCTGATGAAGACTTGCATGGCCCAGGTCCAACTTACCTATAGGCCCTAAGACGAGTCGAAACGTTGACGCTCCTTTCTTTAAACCTGGATTCTGTGACACATTTTCTTGTGCAAATAATTTTTGGAAGTTATGTTCTCCCTTTATTGAAAAATGTGTATAAAACTTATACTCGAGGCCAGGTTATTGTAGGACGGTGAACTGTGTAACCGATCCTGTGTACAAACAAATTTGTGAATAATTTTATGCCCCTGTCTGAACTTTCCCTTCTAATCACCTGATACTTTCCTATTCCTTGCACGCTCTCTTTGGGCAACCTTAAAAGCTTCTAATGAAGAGATAGTTGAAAATACAATGAATTAAAATTGTCCCTGATTTTGTAATTATTGCTGTTGCACTTTGTTCTTGTGTGAATTTGGTACATTTATTGATTAGGGTTGATCTGAGAGACATACCCCTTAATTATGTGGAAATATTGATCATGTACTGATGTATTCAGTTTAGTGAAAGAAATGGTCTAAAACCACTGTTTTTCAATATGGGGTTTACAAAGTGACGCACCTACCTAGATGCGTCACTTTGTAAATATGGCGCAACAAGGCCCATTTTTTACGCCACTGGTGCGTCACAAAAAGTGACGCACCAGCGGCGTAAAAGTGACGCACAGCCTCATAAATGAGGCCCCTGGTGCTGAATGGGGGTTCTCCATGTGAGGGGCCCACCCATCAATGCAAGGGCTTCAGGGACCTATGTCACGGCCACAAGATCCTTTAAGGGACCGCACCTCCTAAGTGGACCTATATCATGTGCAACTCATTATTGACAACACATTTGAATCTTTGAAGTTCTTTGCGAAATTGCAATGCCTGACTGCTTGCAAATGTGTTCATCTTTTTAAACGCACAGCTTTACTCATCTTAAGATCAACAATTACATTGTTTTCTTTCAAGAAAGTAGCCATGAATTAGAGCCAGAACTTTCCTGCTGCTGCACAGGGGCAGACGCGGCAGTCTCTTACCTTCTTTTTTTACGAGCCAGAGCTAATAGTCTGGAGTTGGTATCACTGGTGCAGCAGGTCTGTGGTACTGGGGCATGAGGACCTGAGGAACATCTGCAGCCCAGGTATGGCTTTCTTTAACCACCAGTGGGGACAGTTTTCCTTGCTTACACTCTGTGCATGGCGCTCATGCTAAGCCACTGGCTCCATCTTCTTTCCCTCAAGTCGAAGGGGAAATAAAATACCACAGCTACGTGAGGCATCGTGTTTACTCGTTGTCATTTGTGGGTCAGCTGTGAAACACAAATCTCGGCAGCCTGGTGTCTAGTCCCTATTGCCAGTGCAGTGCCTAATCTGTGGCGGTGTTTGCCAGGGCTTGGCTCCATCACTTATTTTTTTTACCACTGGCACCTATTTAAGACAGTCCACCACATGGGGGCACTGTCCATCTATCTGTACAAGGCTCCTGAGCAAAGTTTTCAACAGTTCAATATAGGAATTTTTAAAAAAGCACCAGAGTGCTCAGGGCATTCCTTCAGCTTTGGGTCACCTGGTATGGTCTAAATTGTCACACTTGTAGGACTATAATGGTAGGTAGGTGTCTTGGTGCTGGTATTTGACAGCGCTGGCAGCGACCGAATTTGGAGTACCCCGCAATGGTCTCCTGAGAACTATCTTCCGCCATGGCACTTATTATTTGACAACGTAAGCACTGTACATGACATCCGGCGTTAGGGATAGAGAAAGAATACTCTGTCCTTGGAAATTATCAGGAAATATCTTGCTTTTTCTAGTCTGAAATTCCCAAAAATTTGCTGGAACACGAAAAGTTAATTAAAGTTTCACCTACTGTTACTAAATTTCCAGAAATGGCTGGCAGTGGACACGAATTATTACAAATCTCAGCTGCTACTGCACAGGTTAAAGAACAGTAAAGAAAGAAATGCAGAAAATAAAAATCAGGAAAAGTCTGCAAGCATTAAACGTTGTGTTCCAAATGAATTAAGGTTCTTTGCATAGAGCATGTCTCGGATATACCCCATTGTTCAGTGTCAGGTTTCAGTAGTTCATTTAGAATTTTTGGGGGTCTCCTACTTATAGTTTCACCCTTTCCTGTCATAAGTCAAAGAGGCTGGGTTGCAAAAAGTAGCGAAAGCTACTCACTTCTTTGTTCTCAGTCCCACAGCCCCTACAATTGTAGAAGCACACTTCAAATTTCCACTCACCCTGGCAACAAATAGTTTCCATTTCCAGTTGAAGATAAAGGTGATTGCAGTGCCAGGAGCCACAGAAGGAGGAATGAAGAGGAGGCTGAGAGCTGGGGGGGCGACAACTAGTCTGAACCCCCGAATTAACTTCAATGTTTGTTTAGGACTGTGGAGCACTTGGTCCGTTATTGACCTCTCACAAAATGTCCCATAACTGTTACTGCAGCATAGACAGCACTAAAACAGTTATTAAGCTGAGTAACTTTGGCATTTCATTCAACCCAGCATCTTACCTGCATTTTGTCTCTGTCATCTGAGCAATGTTTACATATCTTGAAGCCACGAAATGGCGCTGGGGTACTCCAAAGAAAAAACAAACAAAAAAACACTTATCAGGCGTGTCTTTCTTTGTCTCATCTGCTTCCATGCAGGTTTTCTCAGTAGGTCACTGCCATGTAAGTTGTAGACTTTGGGCCATATGTAGGTAGCCTCATTGCGATCGCAAATGCTGAAATTCGCAGAATTTCAGCTTTTGCGATCGCAATTGGGGCAGTGTGCTATGTAGCACACAAAAAGCCACACGCAAAATGAGGAATCGCAAAATTTGCGATTCCTTATTTTGCGATTGCATTTAAGGAATAGCAAATTGCGATTCCTTAAATGCAATGTAGGAAGCACCCAAGTTGTGCGAATTGTGGCTTAAGGAATCGCAAAATACCACCAAATTCAGGTTAGTGGTAAATTGCGATTTCTTTAAAAAAAATCACTTTTTGGCATTGGCATGTATGTGGGCCACATGTGCACACATGTTAATTTCAGGGGTGCAACAGGGTGTCCTATTGACACCCTTGCAACCTCTGAAATTGCATTCTCAATTTGCGATTCTCTAATAGAGGATCGCAAATTGAGAATGTCTTCAAATTCATTCCTATGTGCCTTGTAGCCCATAGGAATGAATGAGAAGGTATTCCTTATTTGCGAATCGCAATTTGCGATTTGCAAATAAGGAATAATTGGGATTCGCAAAAAAATGTCTAATCCTACCTACATTTCGTTCTGCGATTCTCTAATTGCGATTCCCAAAAAAACGCAATTTGAGAATAGCAAAACAAACATTACCTACATATGGCCCTTTGTTAGGTACATTCACCAAACAGAATGACCCTTTCTTAACTCATCTTTTGGCTCAAGGCTCAAACAACAGCATTGTGGGTCCTACCTCACTAAGAAAGATTATGGAAAGTGACACTTCCTTGATCAATATTCTGTGACTTGAGATCTGGGTTGGCCTCATATTTCTCGATACCTCTACATAAAAAGACTCGCTTCTCAATGACCTCCTACCTCTACTGGCGTATGCTTGCTGGTCTGTTAGCAATTGTACTGGCCAGAGCAATCACCAGGACATCTGCCTGTGTGGACAATCACCTCCCACCTCCTTCTTCAGCTCAGGTTGGGCAGGCCTCAGCAATCTTCTGAAACAATTAATTACAACCTTTGAACTTCATATTCATTATAAGTGGCAACCATCAGGAACATCAAAAGATCACACTAGTCACCTCACATTTTGGTTGCTTGATGGCAAACAAAGGAGCTCTTCAAAATCATCTCTGAGTTTTGCAAAAATAGGACTGTAAATCAAAATGTGATAATGAATAAGTATGGGCGAATTTTGCGAATCTCGCGTTCGCGAATTTTGCGGATTTGCGAACTCGCAATCCGCAAAATCCACGAATTTGCAGATTTTTTTTTGTGTTCACAAGTGTTTCGGCCAGTTCGCGAGGATTTGGTACTAGTTCGCAATTGCGAACTTACTTGTCGGCTCGCAACGGTCGCGACTATGTTGTTTCTACATCTGGTTCATCATCACAGCCTCCCAGCACCCTCTGTTTCACCACTGCCACCCTCTCTTTGACCCATGCCACCCTCTGTTACATCAATGCCACCCTCTGGTTCATCATCACTGTAGAAGATGGGGGGAAAAGCAAGCCCACCTGCCCTGCTTGAACTGACATGAATTAATTTGGGGTTAGTTTATTAACAACACCTGCCCCAACTGACAATAATGAATTAGGGGCTAATTAATGTGTCACTGAATTTGAAGTTCCAGCCTGGCACCAGCTTGTCTGCTCCCTTAGCTGTAAATCAGGACCTTTGTGGCATACAGTTAAGGTCAGAGCAGGGTCACACAATAGTTGCAAGCAGGCAACCGAATTCTGGAGGGCCCCCTCAGGAAGCACTACAGGGAATCGTTACAAATCATGAGGTTGACCTTTTGCACCTGCTCATTGCTTTTGCTTTTGCAAAAATCGTTTTTCGTTTTTTTCGCGCTATTCGCGAGTCGTGCGAATGAGCTTTATATTTTCTTGCGGCTTGTTGTTTCGCGAGTTTTTTTGCAGTATTCGCGAGCCGCTTGCAGCGCAACACGCGAATTTACCCCAAGGTCGAGTACGGGCGCGGCCATTTTGTTTGCATGACGTATTTCCGTTTCCGCCCACTATGTATAATCTCGCACAGTAAGTGCATTGCGAGTACAAGTTCGCACGAGATCGCGAGGAAAATCTCGTGCGAACTTACTTTCGCACTCGTGAACGGGCGGCCATCTTGTTTTTCATTCATTTCCTGTGTCTGGGCATGGTGTTTAATCCTCTTGCTATCTTTGCCATCCTTTGCTTGTTTTCAGTTTTTTTTAACGATTTTGCTTCTTATCTATCCCTCTCTTTTCCTAGCTGTATATTTTTGTCTTTTCTGCTATTTTTCTTTACTTTTAAACTACTTTTTTAAACTCTTTTCTTTTCTTCTTCCCTATCCTATTCCTTCTTAATTTTCTACTTCCTACCTTACCTGCCCAGACCATGGTGAAGCCAGGCGCCGTGAAGCTGCCCAGGCACTTGAGGGCCGCAGCGGCGGTGGGGAGGAGGAGTCCTGGACCCCGTGCCAGGACAGCATGCGGTCGATTGAGGGGGGAGCAGGTGACGCAACGGGAGATCTTCAGCCCGGAGGAAGTGGGCGCGCTGGTCTACTTCGTCCAGCGCCGCCTGCCCAGGACCATCGCGGGAGGCGGCAGGATCCCGGCCGGCGGCTACAACATCCGGGAGCGCCGGAAGCGGTGGGAGAAGGTGTGCTGGGCCATATCCCACCTCTATGGGGTCCAGCGCACCTACAGCCAGGTCACCCACCGCTGGACGGACCTCCTGGACCGGGAGCGCGACCTGCTGGACCAGCTCGGCTTGGAGATCCCCGGGCTTGGTGAGTAGTAGTAGCTATTTCATCACTCACTACTATGATGTTTTCTCCTGCTCTGTGTTGTTGTATTGCAAATATTTGTTTTTTACATGGAGCAAGCCAATAATGCCGCTGATGACGATAACATTGTAGTTAAATTATATTTCAAAATCTTCTGTGCATTTCAGGTGCACTGCTCTCCTTCTCAGTGGCGTTGCTACTATGCTTATTTGTTTTCTATTTTGTGGTCTCATTGGCCTGAGTAACTATTATGTATGAGTGTACTTTACAGAACTGCGTAATGCTAGACACTAGGGGGCAGATTACATTTACAAGCCCCTTGCGCAACGTTTACGTTGCCTTGCGTGACGCAACAGCGGCGTAAACGTGGCGCATCCCTGCGAGTCATTTACAGCATGACGCATCTAGGGAGATGCGTCACGTTACAAAGCCATGGGCCTGCACCACAATGGGTGCGTTCCTAGTACGCAGGGTGGGCGGTCCGGCGGCTGTGCGCCTCGCAAAAGTGCCTGCGTGAAATCTACAAGATTTAACGCAGGCACTTCGGCGACGCTGCTACGTCAATTCAATTCCTTATGCCTGCTTGAAGCAGGCGTAAGGACTGACACAGCATGTTAAGTATTGGGTGGCCCTGAGCATTACTGGAGTTGCATTGCGTTGGCGACGTGACTCCAGCGATGCGCCGCTCTTACGTGACGAGATGCGTCACGCAAGTGCCTACCCTTGCGCCAGGGCGCGCCGCATTGTAAATGAGGCGCATCTGCCGTGTCGCAAGGGTAGTTTTGCGTGACGCATTTGATCTTGCGCATCTCTGGAGATGCGCCAGAACGCGTAAGTAAGTATGCCCCTAAGGGGCAGAATTGCAATTACCGTCGCATCCATGCAAAGTAGCAGGGATGCGCCATTAACTGTGCGGCCCGCTACCACCACCAAACATGGTGCGCCGTATTTGCAATGCGGCGCACCATGGGCCCAAAACGTCACCGAAGCTTTACTGCTGGAGTTGCGTCGCAATGATGGCGCAGCTCCAGCAATGCTCTGGGGTACCCTATCTCCCCAATGCTGGGTCAAGCCGTACGTCTGCTTCAAGCAGGTGCAGGGTTTGTGTGACGCATCATTGTCCTAAAGGTGACTGATTGAAATTTTGTAGATTTCCCTCAGCCACTTTTAGGATGTGTTCCAGCGCAGGAATGCCCTCCCTTGCGCCGGAACGCCCGCTGATGGCGCAGGGCTTTATAACGGGATGCATCTCCCAAATGCGTCACGTTGTTATAATATTATACGCCGCACCATGGCGCCTCTTTTGTTTAGCTGCTGCGTCACAAAAGTCATGCAAGAACGGAGCAAAAGAGCCGCAAGGGGCTTAAATCTGCCCCTTCCTTTGTACCCCTGACAATAAGAAAAATAGTGGCGGTGGATTGATAGTTTGACTATTTAAATGACTGGTTATGTAGCAGGCAACTGTTAGTGTTGTCACTGATCTGACTGAAATCACAATGGAGTTTGTCTGTCACTTTGCGTCTTGCCTGCGGACTGCTGCCTGCCAGTCCTAGGTGAACCTTTCAGTACTTTGTTTAGTGAGTTACGTGACTTTCGAAGTCACAGGTCCGCAAATCAATGAAAACTAACCCTAATCAATATAATTTCGCGGAAATATTTTGTTATTGTTGTTTTGAAATAGTTGATTTGGTTGACATTGACAAGCAAAAATCATCCATGTTTTCTGTTCTTTCTTTCATGTTGTACGTCAGCTCCCCCCAGGGGCGAGGGGAGGACACAGGAGCAGCAGGCGGCGGATGCTGTTGAACAGGGCCAGGATCGGGCAGGCGAGGGCTCCTTTGCTGGCCCCAGTAAGTTTTCATTTTAGACTAGTACCTATTTTTCCTAGCGTTCCTCATTTGATTTTTTCAAAATCGTCTTTGATCTTCTTGTAGACTGTATCTAAATTCTTATCCTGCCTCTACTATGACTCCCTGTGGTATTACTAGATTATTCTTATTAGTCTGTCTGTGTAGCTAACTAAGATTGCACGGTTGGCAAAACTCCCATTCTAGTCAGCAATAGCTCTATCAACTTAGTGCAGTCCTCTGGGATTGTCCATAATGTCTTTTGAAGTGTTCTATCTGCTTTGAAAATTCCCAACTATAAAATGTGAATGACCACCAAGGAAGAATAAGATACTACCTTTTGGTTTGGATAGGAGGACAATCCATACCACTACAGTGGCGTGGACAATTCTTCTGCAGAAACAGAACTATGGACAATAAATAGTGCATTGCTTATCAATTATAATAGGCGCTGTTAGAGTTTCCACATACCTCTGTGATAACAGACTTTGAACCCCCAATGTCCTTACTGACTGACTACATAGTGTGGCACAGTCATTTACCTCCCGAATTCATCGATCATTGATCCCCAATGATGATTATCCAACGTAGCTGAAGAGTACGGAGTCAGAGTCAAGAAGTGTCAGAGGCACGGACTCATGCTTGCAAAAATTGCAAAACCTTTCGCTCAGTCACTCTAGTCTGGACCAAAAAACACAGAGTCTCTCTAAGTTTAAAAGCTTTATTAAAAGTAAACACATTTATTAAAATGAAGTCATAATAAAAAAACGAAACGTTTAACTGAGAATGGAAAAGTGGTTAGTGCTGACGATTAATTGAAGACATTTCTTGTGGTCGAGCCGAGCTCTCACCTTGTTTCAACTTGATCTTGTTGTTAGAAGTCCATCTTCTGTCTGTGTGGAAAAAAATGGTGCGTGTTAAAAAGCCAGCCTTAATCAGTTGTGCCAAAAAGTGCTGCATTACATTGTTTTCACATGTCTTCATTCCTAGACCAAATACTAGTGAGTGGTTTATTCTAACATTCTTAAATGTACTTTGTAGGTGGAACATCTGGTGGCGGGGCCAACGCGGAGGTGGTGGTGTTCGAGGCGGAGGGCAATTCCTCAGGGGAGGATGCGGCGGTTCCAGTGCCGGCTGTGAGAGTTCAGACGTTGGTGGTGGCGGGCAGAGGTAAGCTCTTATATATTCCTTACTTATTGAGATTGAAGACGTGGCTGGGAAGGAAAGAATATGAGATGCATGGCTGGGTGAATGATGAAGCAATGATTGGTGGAAGGACAACAGCCTGGGTGGGTGACACAGAAACTGTATGTGTCCATATACCTGGATCATGCTACTATCTGACTCTTAGATAGCATATGTGTATCTAGAGCAGGGGTACTCATAGTACGGCCCGCGGGCCGGTGGCGGCCTGGCAAGCCTTCCTTGGCGGTGCGCAGACCTTGCAGACAATCACTGCTCCCCCAGCCCCCATAGAGCAGACTGGAGATGCAGGGCCACAAAGAGGTGAAATAGAACAAAGCCTCTGCTCTGTGGGGCCGGGCAAGCAGTGATTGTCAGGGTGGAGATGCAGGGGCGCTACAACAAACAAAGCCTCAATAATATGTTAATGGTCTTTTAAAGACCTGTTAAGTACTTTGGTGTGGCTGTCTGTGTGTGCGCGTTGAGGAAGCTGTCTCAGCCCGGGCTGAAGGCTGACACAGACAGACACACACACAGTGAGATGACAGAGGGGGAGGGAGAGGGAGGGCAGGAGGGAGAGAGAGATGGAGAGGGAGGGCAGGAGGGAGGGCATGAGGGAGAGAGATGGATGTAAATGCTGGGTCTCGTGGCTCAGTGGATGAAGGCATCTGCTGCAGGGACCTGTGTGCAACCTCATGGTCACAAGTTTTCGTTTTGCTTTAGCCCCGCCCCCTCTGACTCCGCCCCCACCAGTGCGGCCCTCGGCCACAAACTACACTGTAAATTTAGCCCCTGAGAGAAAGTTTGTGAGTACCCATGATCTAGAGAGAGTAGACGGTCAGTGGATGAACTAAGTGTAACTTTGAAGAGCATGTAACACTGCACCCGCACGTCCGTTCCAGTGTAGGAAAGGCAAGGAAAAGAAGTTTTAATTTTGTCCAAATACTACCATCAATAGTAGCAGTAGTTTGTATTGCAAGCACAGCATAGATCCGGTTATTACGGGGGCCACTCCCTACCTCTCTTAATAGGTTTAGTAGTACTCAGTCATTCATGTGTGGATGTATCACTGGTCACTCAATAAAAAGCAAAGCACCTAAAGTCATCCCATATATAAGCAAAAACATCCCATGTGAAGTGATAGATAATCAGATTATTTATCTTCTTCAATTTTTCATTTCTAGTACTCATTTGCACTGTAGGGTGAAAGTTAAATTAATTAAGCAGTAGCCCTTGTAACAGAGTATTCTCAGTGCCACCCGTAATAGAAAAGTAAGAGCTTCACCACCTGCATGTACTGGACGGGTACAGTAACGCAACGCAAGTCTAGGTCACTCATCATGGCGTGCGTCTCTTTTTCTCGGGTGCAAGTTCACTGCGCTGGCATTATGCCGGCTTGCAGAAGATAACGTACCAATTTTCCTAAACAAGAGACAAGAAGAAGAATAAGACTGGTGTACTTTCATAGTCGACTCCAATGGAAGTCCATAGTGCTCGTAGAATTTGTTCCTTAAACTCCCACTAATGTTAGAGCAAGGATGAAGAAGTGGGAGGTTAGATAGATACTGACCTCAATAGTTATGTAATGCGCTTGCAAGTTGCTAGTTGTACTGTCTGCAACACAAATTTCTGCTGAATGATTGAGTTAATCTTAAAGAGCATTGGTTACAGACTATGTCTTTCTTTCTTCATATAGATGCTCCTTCCAAACGAACAAGGAGGAAGGAGCTGGCTAGAGCGGCCCGGCAACGGAGGATCGATGCCACTGTTGCGGAATACCGGCGGCTGGTGGCCCTGGAGGACGAAGAAAGTGTGCAGTCGACCACAACAACAACGTCGTCTGCATCGGCCTCCGTGCCCCCGCGGGCTGCCACCCAGCACAGTGCTCCACCCAGACTGAGCCGGGCTGCCAAAGCCAAACGCCACCACCGAGCAGCAAGGACAACAGCTGCCTCTCACAGCCATTGCACCTGCAAGGCAGTGAAGGCACGCCTGCACCGCAGTACCCTGATGGTGTCCCGCCTTCAGCAGGAGCTCCACCACTTTACAAACGTGTTGGAGGGGCTCCGCGTAGAGCACGCCTTGCTCCGCCAGGAGCATGATGCCCTGGCCCAAAAAGTAAACAGCATCCACCCATAGTGTCCCTTGCCCCTTTTTTAGAGACTTTTGGGGGGTGGGAATTGGGAGTTGGGTTTTTGGGGACTTTTGAAGGACAATCGTTGGGGTTAGGGAGGGTCTTGCGGGAGATTATTTTGTTAGGGATATAAATATACTTTTTCAAACTTTATCTGAGCATACCTGTTTTTTACTGCTTGCCTGGTGGGTGGGGGTTTAACAGTGACTTTGTTTTCCTGAAAGTTTAGTTCCATTTTCTTCCTTTAAGTGTAAATGCCCAAATGTTTTCAACACTAAGTGCCTCTCACAGAGTAAGTGAAGTGAATTCAAGAGACCTAGGACTTTAGTAGTACTACCGTCAGTCTCTCGTCTCTCCTAATACTCCATTATACCCCCAAACCACCAAACGCTTATCTTACCTGTAATTTGTGTTTGAAAGTAGGGCTAGACCCAGGGCTGGCTCCACGGGAAGCAGCGAATAAGGTTGGCAATCCTGGGCGGATAAAATTTCCTCATAGCGGTGGTACTAGTGGTGTGACACAGTTGCATGCCTATGAAAAAAAAGAAAATTATATCTGGTTTGTCCTCTTGAGCAATTCAATTGTACAATAGAGAATATAGCAGGTGACAGAAGTACACTAGAACAGTGCCACATTGTAGCCTAACAAAAGGTAAACTACTAATTCGGTTGAAGTTCTTTGACATTAGCCATGGGTCTTTGTCAAGCAGAGTAAGAATATATCCTCGGATTTCTTCACCAGCCTGTTGCTATCACCTTATCCTCCCCAGCAAGTGTGTGGATTTATTGCTGTAATTTAGTCACACATCAATCAAAACCACACAGCCCGGGGGAAGAGGGTTAGGGTTTGAAAAATGGATGGGTACGGGGGTTTTTGGGAAAGGTTTTGGGAGACAAGAAAAAATAGCACAGCATGGACAAACAATTGTGAACTATGCATAAACAAATCTTTGGGTACAAACCTATCCATCAATCTTTGAAAGTGCATGCACTACTGCATGCATGTCAGTGAAAAGTAAGTAGTACTTTCGACAACTGTGGAAGAAAGAATGCGACAGTACAGGGTGTGTGGAAATATTGATAACTATATTCAACATAAGGTCTCTGTTGCCAGATACCTGAGAGCCTTGCTGGTCACTTTAAATCCATTCACAACACTCAATGGGGTTGGTCTGGAAGGTATAGTAGATAGAAAAGGAGAAATTGCTCTTTTTCTAGGTGTCCCCTCACTCACCAGGGTTGCCCCTTGGTGACATGCTTCATCATTGGGGCCATCCCAGTCCTCTACGGGCTGGGGCGTGCTGCGACTTGCGAATTACGTAGGAGCACTTACAAATGACTATGTGTGGTGCAGATGTGATTGTGGAGTGGACTAAGTGATGTGTTAAGGGATCAATTTAGAAGCAGAGAGAGATCCAAGAAATGCAGTCACAGTCAGAGAGAAACACAATGGATACTGTATCTGTATGTTGTTGAAGTTGTCCTGTTGAAAGTGGTAAGTAAGTTGCCTGCAGAAAAAAAATCCTCTTATTAGCGGCACTCCTCCATTGCAGCCGACGCTTCGTCCATCGATGTTGGTCACCAGAAGACACCCTGTAAAAAAAGCACAGCATGGACAAACAATTGAACATAAACAAATCTTTGGGTACAAACCTATCCATCAATCTTTGAAAGTGCATGCACTACTGCATGCATGTCAGTGAAAAGTAAGTAGTACTTTCGACAACTGTGGAAGAAAGAATGCGACAGTACAGGGCGTGTGTGGAATTATTGATAACTATATTCAACATAAGGTCTCTGTTGCCAGATACCTGAGAGCCTTGCTGGTCACTATAAATCCATTCACAACACTCAATGGGGTTGGTCTGGAAGGTATAGTAGATAGAAAAGGAGAAATTGCTCTTTTTCTAGGTGTCCCCTCACTCACCAGGGTTGCCCCTTGGTGACATGCGTCATCATTGGGGCCATCCCAGTCCTCTACGGGCTGGGGCGTGCTGCGACTTGCGAATTACGTAGGAGCACTTACAAATGACTATGTGTGGTGCAGATGTGATAGTGGAGTGGACTAAGTGATGTGTTAAGGGATCAATTTAGAAGCAGAGAGAGATCCAAGAAATGTAGTCACAGTCAGAGAAAAACACAAAGGATACTGTATCTGTATGTTGTTGTAGTTGTCCTGTTGAATTTGGTAAGTAAGTTGCATGCAGAAAAAAATTCCTCTCATTAGCGGCACTCCTCCATTGCAGCTGACGCTTCGTCCATCAATGTTGGTGACCAGAAGACACCCTGTCCACTGCCTGCCTGATGCTGAATTGTGGCTCGCTAATGTGAAGCCTGACTCCATCCTTTTTTCCCCATTGCACAGACTGAAACCTGGCCTGTAATTATTCAACGAAAAACAGGAAGTGATATAATATTACAACACCACTGATAAATAAATATAAGGTATGTAGGCTGTGGAGTGCAAAAAGTCACACTTTGATTTTCCTAGTAGACAGTACAATATTTTTGAAAGTGCGTACTCTGTCTGAGTCACCTTTTGAAGGATAAATAAGTATGGGCAAATTAATGTAGCGGATCTTTCCCCTCAAGCTAGGTGTACTGTAAACTGTGTTTTAGAACAAAATTAGATCTTCCCAGCAGTGCTCCCACAAAGACCCTTACTAAAGCCAGTCGCAAAAATGTAGAAGACCCCCAATCAAATCTCAAAAAACGAGGCCTAGCAGAAAACTGGTGACAAAACGTACTTTGAAAGTAAAAGTAGGCCCAAGTACCCCCTTACCCACCGTGGATTGCATTCAAACCACTTGCAAGCAGCCAAGCAAAAGTATCCATAGCCAGCATCGCTCCAAGACTCGAAAACCCCCCCACCCAAACACATGCAATAGAAATACTGCTAACCCTAACGAACCCTAAGTTAAGAATAGTGGCAAAGGCTTTCTTTAACTATGCCAAATCCCCCCTTTCCCACCATGGATTTTCTTCAAATGACTTGCAACCAAAATTACACATTCTCACGAGTGCTCTAAGACCCCAGAACTCAGTTGCAAAAATCTAGAACACCCCGAAACACATGCAATCCTGCTGCTAGGGCTAACCCTAACGAACCCTAAGTTACAAAAAGTGCCAAAAGGCTTTTCCGCGAGGATTTTGTCCCAACCACTTCTACCCGGTATTAGACTTTCCCAGGAATGCCCAAAGACCCGCCAACCCACCCGCCAAAAAGCATAACACCCCCAAACAGGCCAAAAGCAAAATCTCATACTTGCAATATTTCTCGGCCTTCGGTCCAAACGCGCTGCGTAGCTAGGCCATAGGTCCGGTTTGCCACCACGGATTTCCTGAAAAGCAAATGCAATCAAGATTAGAGTGTCCCAGCAGTGCTCCCAGACCCCGAAACTCACCCACAAACACCAGGAAGCCCCCCAAACAGGCCCCCGAAAACGCTACATTGAACAAAATGTCAGTAATAGCAACAACAAAAAATCGGCGTGGATTTTGTCCAAACCACTTTTATCCGGTATTAGAGCTTCCCAGCAATGGCCCCAGAGCCGTCAACCCAGGAGAAAACGAGTAGAAGACCCCCAAACAGCCAAAGAGCAAAAGTACAAAAATGGGGACTTTGTCATTTTTTTCCAAATTTCCCAAATCACTCCGTGCGCGCTTTGCAGCTAGGCCCTAGCTCCCCTCTGCCACCATGGATTTGCTTCAAACCTCTTGCAAAGAAAAGTATATATAGCCAGCAGTGCGCCCAGACCCCGAAACCCACCCACAAACACCAGGAAGCCCCCCAAACAGGCCCCCGAAAACGCTACATTGAGCAAAATGTCAGAAATAGCAACAACAAAAAATCGGCCTGGATTTTGTCCCAACCACTTCTACCCGGTATTAGACCTTCCCAGGAATACCCGCCAACCCACCCGCCAAAAAGCATAACACCCCCAAACAGGCCAAAAGCAAAATCTCATACTTGCAATATTTCTCGGCCTTCGGTCCAAACGCGCTGCGTAGCTAGGCCATAGGTCCGGTTTGCCACCACGGATTTCCTGAAAAGCAAATTCAATCAAGATTAGAGTGTCCCAGCAGTGCTCCCAGACCCCGAAACTCACCCACAAACACCAGGAAGCCCCCCAAACAGGCCCCCGAAAACGCTACATTGAGCAAAATGTCAGAAATAGCAACAACAAAAAATCGGCCTGGATTTTGTCCCAACCACTTCTACCCGATATTAGACCTTCCCAGGAATGCCCCAAGACCCGCCAACCCACCCGCCAAAAAGCATAACACCCCCAAACAGGCCAAAAGCAACATCTCCTACTTACAATATTTCTCGGCCTTCGGTCCAAACGCGCTGCGTAGCTAGGCCATAAGTCGGGGTTGCCACCACGGATTTACTGAAAAGCAAATGCAATCAAGATTAGAGTGTCCCAGCAGTGCTGACAGACCCCGAAACTCACCCACAAACAGACGGAACCCCCCCTAAGAGCACCTCAAAGGCAAGCAAGTCAGCAAAAACACTAAAAAATGCGCGCCTCGGATTTGGTCCAAACCACTTTTATCCGGTATTAGAGCTTCCCAACAATGGCCCCAGAGTCGTCAACTCACCTGCAAAGAGGTAGAACAACACCCCCACAAGTGCTGAGTCTTTCTTCATTGGGCGTAAACCAGCCCTCTGCTTTGATGGAAATAGGAGTCTGGAGGAGGAGGATAGAGGAGCATGTTCTTCTGAACTTGTGAACCTGAGGAATGCAGACTGCGGCACCTTCAAATCAATTAGCAAACAAGTGAAGACAGTTCTGCTGATGGGCTTGTTTTTGTGATTATCTGATTAAAGTTTGAATTATATTAACTGTGCACAACAAAGAAAGACAGACACACAGGAATAAAAGTGAATAAGGACGAAAAAGAAAGTTATTGATTTGTTGTCTCATTTTCAGGGCTCTGTATCACGGTCCAGGAATAAGAATAAGGCTTCGTCATCATACTCTGCGAAATCAGGCAGGGTGAGCTCAGTGTCACCTGACAGAGTAGAAATTCCCTCATCTATGTTGCTGGCCACCTCGTCTTCATCCGGCGAGCTTTCTCGTACTCTGAAATCTGGTGGTATGAGGTGCTGATTCATCTTGATCATTGTTAACCTCTCCACATTTTTGGGCGAGAGGCGGCTCCGTTTGGAAGTTACAATGCCACCAGCAGCACTGAAAACACGTTCAGAAGACACGCTTGCGAGTGGGCAAGACAAGTAGTTTAAAGCCAGGTTGGTGAGCTGTGGCCACAACTCTTTTTTCCCATGCCAATACGCCAATGGGTCAGCATTAACATAGACCTCTGTTGAGTCATTCAGAAAGGCCTTCACCATCGACTCAAGGTCCTCATCCAAGGTTCCTCCACTTTGCTTAGCTGTTGCTGTGCCTCTGACCTTTTGAGAACCAAACCCAAGCCGAGCTAGCCAATCCTCTTCAGCCTCCAATGTTTCTGTTGTGTCTGGTGCAGATGATCCGGTTGCCGGTGTCTTTAACGGCTGAGAGGTCACTTGTGCCACAGCCACAGGTGCAGAAGTGGATTGTTTTGACTGGGGATGGCCTGCTGATGCTGATTACTGCCATTTCCTTCATTTTTCTGCTGTTCTCTTTCAAACCTCTTGGCTGACAAGGCTAGCCAACGTTTGTACTTTGGAATATGTTCATCATCAAAAGGAAAGAATGCTTGGCCTGCCAGCGCCTTTTTGTAGCGTGGATCCAGAATAGTAGCACAAATGTAATGCTGTTCTGAGTGGATCATTTTAAGACGTTCATCACCTTGTAGGAGCTCTAATAATTTCTCAGCCAGAACAAAAGAGTCTTGGTTTTTTACATCTTTTTCAAACACAGAACACACCTCCTTCAGTTGGTGCTTCAGCATGTACAACAATGGGATAGCTTTTCCCAAATTACAGTCCTCCTTGCTGACTGCACGCGTGAAGAACTCAAAAGGACGAAGCATGCATGTCAGGCTTTGAACTATGTTCCATTGCGCCGCACCCATCCTCAGGTCCTCCTGAGCTGTACCCTCTGTTAAGAAATATTGATCGAGTACCGTATACTGCTCACACAGACGCTCAAGCATGTAGAAGGTTGAGTTCCAACGTGTTACCACCTCCTGGATGAGTCCTTTCACTGGCATTTGACGTTGATATAGCAGGCTCCTCAGCTGCTTCCGGGCCTTAAAAGAATGGCTGAAATGGTTGCACATTTTTCGGCAGGTGTCCAATACTCTGTACGCTGCACTGTCTTTATTACCCAAGAATTTTCGGACAACCAGGTTTATACAGTGCGCCAAACACGGCACTCTGAAATACTCACCCAGCCTCATGGCCTTAACTATATTGGCGCCATTGTCCGTGGAAACATAACCAACCTGGCATTTTTTTGGGGACAGCCACTAAAGGACCTTTGTGTTAAAGACATCCAAAATGTTTTCTGCTGTGTGACGTTTCTCCAAACCAAACATGGCTAGTGTTGCATGTTTCCGAGCAGCTTTAAAAACAATGTCCGCGTCAACACCTGCGTTTAGCTTTGCTTTAGCCCCTGAAAAAGAGACCCAGTGTGCAGTGATGCACATGTAATCAGCGCCTGCGCCACTGGTCCACATGTCTGTTGTCAGATGTATAGTGTGAACAGCACTCTTCTGCAAAGCTGCCCCAATCACCTTCAGAACATCTTCATGTAGTGCTGGAACCACAACTCGGGCAAAATAGAACCGGCTCGGAACCTTCCATTTAGGGCAGAGTGCTGCCACTAATTCTAGAAAACCATCCCCTTCTACAAAAGAAAAAGGGAGAAGGTCCAGAGCTAGCATTTTAGCCAGCTTAGTGTTATACAGACGCGTCAGTGGGTGGTTGCGTTCATGTTGCGCTTCTGTAAACAACATCTTTTTAATGTTGCCCTGGACCAAGGATTTACGGGATGATGATGATATCTTCGACCCAGTTACGCTCGCTGATGAACTTTTTCGCATTGATGTCTCACTCTCTCCCACAGTCTTAGTGTGGCTCACATGGGGTGTGCTGCTGACAGGGGTACTGGGTGTAAGTGAAGTGTTTGAATCGTCTTCTTCCTCCTCGTCATCATCAGATGAAAAATCAACGTTTTCATTACGTGCAATTCGGGCTTCCTTGACCGCATCTAGGTGCGCAAGCCATTGGACAGCGTGCGTTCTCTTAAGATGACCTCTCTGGCCTCCGGTACCATAGTTGGTACCAAACTTACCACGACTAACTCGAAGCTTACAAATGCTACAAATGGCTACGTTTTCCTTTTTTGGGCAAACACTAAAGAAGTCCCAAACTGGAGACTTGAAATGTCTTTGGGTGCCGGAGGAGGCGGCGATACTGGTGGTGGTGGTCCTGCTGCTAATGCCAGATGAAGTGGAGGATGTGGATTGCCGAACTTCAGTACGTTTTGCACTTTCACCACCACTAATTGAGGTCGAGGTGGATGGAAGTCCCTTCTTGCGAGGAAGAAATATGGAAGCGGTAGGTGTTGGTGTACTAGTTAACTCCAAATCCAATGATTGTTGTGTTTCCATTGACTCCTCGTCGACATCATCATCACGCTCAGCAGCTTCTTGGGATAGGTTCAAAATGTCTCTTTGCTGCATGCCCGCTGGGGCTGCAGTGCCCTTTATGATGACTGGCTCGTCGTCGTGAGAGGCTTCATCAGCAGCAGTATGCGTCACTTCTTGTTGAGCCTCATCACACTCCATAGCTATGAGTTTTTCGACGACCTTCCTTTTACGCTTAGGTATCTTTGTCAGATCATGGTGTGCCTCACTCTCAGGCTGCCGTGGTGGTACCCAATCATCATCCAGATCATCAGTAGGAGGTGGGCTTGAAGAAGATGTAGACACCCCCTTGATCTTTTCCTTGCTAGGGATGTGGAAGACAATGAATGATCATCAGGAGGAGTGGCTTCCTCAAATGATACCTCGGTCTGATTGTCAATTTCCTGATGTGCCCCTACTTCGGGAGGAACAACTATTGTGGGCACTTGTGACCCTCCATGCACCTCTGCTTGCGCATCTCCTTGCGCTGCCTCTCCTTCCACATGTACTTGGGCTTGTACTACTTGCACATGTTGTTGTTGCGGCTGTGGTTGTTCAACACTTGTCAGATGAGTTACAACAACCTGTGTTGATTCAGGGACATTGCTGCTACTTTCTTGCGATGAGCCAACATCACTGGTCGATGGTGATTGGAGAAGTACACTGACTGCCTCTGAAGCACTCAAGGGCTTTGACTTAAGTTGGCGTGGTGGTGGAGGCACTGAACCCAATGGAGCGGGGGTGCTGCTCCCAGCTTGGTCCCCAGCAGATCCTGCTGCTGCTGCAGGCGTTCTTTTTTATTTGCTCCCAAAAAACGTGGCGGCCGGCACACCAGCCTTCTTGGTAACTTGCTTCTTCTGCTCCTTACTAGCAACTTTCTTGCTAGAGGAGCTACGGACACCTTTTTTTGGGGGCATCTTCTTCAGAGCAGGTCAGACAGCAGGCCGCAGTTGCACGAATTGTAGAGTTGTCTGAGGCCAGACGTGACGTCGCGTGACGTTATGCTGCACACACACACCGCTGCAGGACTTCTTCCTGGCACTGGTGGTTCTCTTGAGTCTTGTGCACCTAAAAACAATGGAAGACAGAGGAACATCACTTCAGTTATACATCCCAAAAAAATCGAAAAAAAACCCAGAAAAATCAGCACAATCCCATGCCCTCCATGATGCTTAAATTCAAGACACCCCACAGAAAGACTAGGCACATGCAACACTCACTAGTCACTACCCCTGGTGAAAAGGCCACTACAACAGGCCAAAACACGAAAATCACAGAAAAATCAGCACAATCCCATGCCATGATGTTTAAATTCAAGACAACCCACAGAAAGACTAGGCACATGCACCACTCACTACCCCTGGGCCCTGGGCATATTGGATGAAAGCTAGGCAAAATGGGTGCAGGCCTGAGAACACTCCCTGCATTCAAAATGGCCCCCTCCATCACAACACATGGCCAGGGCCTGTAGCAGCACTCAAAATGGCCCCCAACCACATGGCCTGTCCATCCACAACAGGCCCAAAAAACGAAAATCACAGAAAAATCACCACAATCCCATGCCATGATGTTTAAATTCAAGACAACCCACAGAAAGACTAGGCACATGCACCACTCACTACCCCTGGGCCCTGGGCATATTGGATGCAAGCTAGGCAAAATGGGTGCAGGCCTGAGAACACTCCCTGCATTCAAAATGGCCCCCTCCATCACAGCACGGGGCCTGTAGCAGCACTCAAAATGGCCCCCAACCACATGGCCTGTCCATCCACAACAGGCCCAAAAAACGAAAATCACAGAAAAATCACCACAATCCCATGTAAGCATGGGCGGAAAATCCGTTTCGCTCGCGGATTTTGCGGATTTTCGGGAAATTCGCAATCCGCGAGATTCGCGAATCTCCTGCAAAATCCGCAAATCCGCGAGCAGCGGATTTTGCTCGCACTGTTCGCGTGAGTTCGCGGCTTCCCAGTACAACTTCGCACCCCGCGAATAAGTGCTAAATTGCAGAAATACGATCTTAGCAAAACTGAAACTACTTACCAGGTTCAAAAGTTCAGGCTCATCATTAGTAGCCATTTCCTGTAGTGCTTCCTGAGGGGCCCCTCCAGAGTTCAGTTGCCAGTTGCAACTATTATGTGACCCTGCTCTGAACCTCAGAATAGTTACACATAGGCCACAAAGGTCCTGAATTACAGCTAAGGGAGACAAGCAGGAGCCAGGCTGGAAGTTAAAATCCATTAATCAGCCCCTAATTCATTATTGTCAGTTGGGGCAGGGCAGGTGTTGTAACTAATTTTGCAACAATTAAAGCACTTAGCAAGTGCAAAAGATCACTAATCAGGGCGCCCTAAGGAAGCAGGTGCCAGCTAAAAAAATATTCTGTGACACATTAATCAGCCCCAAATTAATTCAGGTCACTTGAGGCAGGGAAGGTGTGCTTTGCTTTGCCGAAAATAATGTACACTGGACAACCAGAGGGTGTGGTGATGAAACAGAGGGTGGCATGGGTGGGCCAGAGGGTGGCATGAGTAGTCAGAGAGTGGCAGTGGTGACAGGGAGTGGCAGTGATGAAGAAGAGTGTCCCAAACAGGCTGGACACGTAGAAACAACAAGTTCGCAAAACTTGCGACCCGACAGGTAAGTTCGCAAATTGCGAAATTGTAAAAACCCTCGCGAACTGGCAGAAACACGGGCGAACACAAAAAAAAAAAATCCGCAAATTCGCGGGAATTCGCGGATTTTGCGGATTGTGAGTTCGCAAATCCGCAAAATTCGCGAACGCGAGATTCGCAAAATTCGCCCATGCTTAATCCCATGCCATGATGTTTAAATTCAAGAAAACCCACAGAAAAACTAGGCACATGCACCACTCACTACCCCTGGGCCCTGGGCATATTGGATGAAAGCTAGGCAAAATGGGTGCAGGCCTGAGAACACTCCCTGCATTCAAAATGGCCCCCTCCATCACAGCACATGGCCAGGGCCTGTAGCAGCACTCAAAATGGCCCCCAACCACATGGCCTGTCCATCCACAACAGGCCCAAAAAACCAAAATCACAGAAAAATCACCACAATCCCATGCCATGATGTTTAAATTCAAGACAACCCACAGAAAGACTAGGCACATGCACCACTCCCTACCCCTGGGCCCTGGGCATATTGGATGAAAGCTAGGCAAAATGGGTGCAGGCCTGAGAACACTCCCTGCATTCAAAATGGCCCCCTCCATCACAGCACATGGCCAGGGCATGTAGCAGCACTCAAAATGGCCCCCAACCACATGGCCTGTCCATCCACAACAGGCCCAAAAACGAAAATCACAGAAAAATCACCACAATCCCATGCCATGATGTTTAAATTCAAGACAACCCACAGAAAGACTGGGCACATGCACCACTCACTACCCCTGGGCCTTGGTCATATTGGATGAAAGCTAGGCAAAATGGGTGCAGGATTGAGAACACTCCATGCATTCAAAATGGCCTACCTCCATCACAGCACATGGCCAGGGCCTGTAGCAGCACTCAAAATGGCCCCCAACCACATGGCCTGTCCATCCACAACAGGCCCAAAAAACGAAAATCACAGAAAAATCAGCACAATCCCATGCCATGATGTTTAAATTCAAGACAACCCACAGAAAGACTAGGCACATGCACCACTCACTACCCCTGGGGCCTGGGCATAATGGATGAAAGCTAGGCAAAATGGGTGCAGGCCTGAGAACACTCCATGCATTCAAAATGGCCCCCTCCATCACAGCACATGGCCAGGGCCTGTAGCAGCACTCAAAATGGCCCCCAACCGCATGGCCTGTCCCCCCCCAACAGGCCCAAAAAACGAAAATCACTGAAAAATCACCACAATCCCATGCCATGATGTTTATATTCAAGACAACCCACAGAAAGACTAGGCACATGCACCACTCACTACCCCCTGGGCCTGGGCATAATGGATGAAAGCTAGGCAAAATGGGTGCAGGCCTGAGAATACTCCCTGCATTCAAAATGGCCCCCTCCATCACAGCACATGGCCAGGGCCTGTAGCAGCACTCGAAATGGCCCCCAACCACATGGCCTGTCCATCCACAACAGGCCGAAAAAACGAAAATCACAGAAAAATCAGCACAATCTCATGCCATGATGTTTAAATTCAAGACAACCCACAGAAAGACTAGGCACATGCACCACTCACTACCCCTGGGCCCTGGGCATAATGGATGAAAGCTAGGCAAAATGGGTGCAGGCCTGAGAACACTCCATGCATTCAAAATGGCCCCCTGCATCACAGCACATGGCCAGGGCCTGTAGCAGCACTCAAAATGGCCCCCAACCACATGGCCTGTCCACCCACAACAGGCCCAAAACACACACAAAAATCACTGAAAAATCACCACAATCCCATGCCATGATGTTTATATTCAAGACAACCCACAGAAAGACTCGGCACATGCACCACTCACTACCCCTGGGGCCTGGGCATAATGGATGAAAGCTAGGCAAAATGGGTGCAGGCCTGAGAACACTCCATGCATTCAAAATGGCCCCCTCCATCACAGCACATGGCCAGGGCCTGTAGCAGCACTCAAAATGGCCCCCAACCGCATGGCCTGTCCTTCCACAACAGGCCCAAAAAACGAAAATCACAGAAAAATCAGCACAATCCCATGCCATGATCCAGCCCCTCCATGATGTTTAAGTTCAAGACAACCCACAGAAAGACTAGGTACATGCACCACTCACTACCCCGGGTGATAAGGCCACAACAGGCTCAAAAAACGAAAATCACAGAAAAATCAGCACAATCCCAAGCCACCCAGCCCCTCCATGATGTTTAAATTCAAGACAACCCACAGAAAGACTAGCCACATGCACCACTCACTACCCCGGGTGAAAAGGCCACAACAGGCCAAAAAAACGAAAATCACAGAAAAATCAGCACAATCCGAAGCCACCCAGCCCCTCCATGATGTTTAAATTCAAAACACCCCACAGAAAGACTAGGCACATGCACCACTCACTACCCCTGGGCCCTGGTCATATTGGATGAAAGCTAGGCAAAATGGGTGCAGGCCTGAGAACACTCCATGCATTCAAAATGGCCTCCTCCATCACAGCACATGGCCAGGGCCTGTAGCAGCACTCAAAATGGCCCCCAACCACATGGCCTGTCCATCCACAACAGGCCCAAAAAACGAAAATCACAGAAAAATCAGCACAATCCCATGCCATGATGTTTAAATTCAAGACAACCCACAGAAAGACTAGGCACATGCACCACTCACTACCCCTGGGGCCTGGGCATAATGGATGAAAGCTAGGCAAAATGGGTGCAGGCCTGAGAACACTCCATGCATTCAAAATGGCCTCCTCCATCACAGCACATGGCCAGGGCCTGTAGCAGCACTCAAAATGGCCCCCAACCACATGGCCTGCCCCCCCCCCCCCAACAGGCCCAAAAAACGAAAATCACTGAAAAATCACCACAATCCCATGCCATGATGTTTATATTCAAGACAACCCACAGAAAGACTAGGCACATGCACCACTCACTACCCCCTGGGCCTGGGCATAATGGATGAAAGCTAGGCAAAATGGGTGCAGGCCTGAGAATACTCCCTGCATTCAAAATGCCCCCCTCCATCACAGCACATGGCCAGGGCCTGTAGCAGCACTCGAAATGGCCCCCAACCACATGGCCTGTCCATCCACAACAGGCCGAAAAAACGAAAATCACAGAAAAATCAGCACAATCTCATGCCATGATGTTTAAATTCAAGACAACCCACAGAAAGACTAGGCACATGCACCACTCACTACCCCTGGGCCCTGGGCATAATGGATGAAAGCTAGGCAAAATGGGTGCAGGCCTGAGAACACTCCATGCATTCAAAATGGCCCCCTGCATCACAGCACATGGCCAGGGCCTGTAGCAGCACTCAAAATGGCCCCCAACCACATGGCCTGTCCACCCACAACAGGCCCAAAACACACACAAAAATCACTGAAAAATCACCACAATCCCATGCCATGATGTTTATATTCAAGACAACCCACAGAAAGACTCGGCACATGCACCACTCACTACCCCTGGGGCCTGGGCATAATGGATGAAAGCTAGGCAAAATGGGTGCAGGCCTGAGAACACTCCATCCATTCAAAATGGCCCCCTCCATCACAGCACATGGCCAGGGCCTGTAGCAGCACTCAAAATGGCCCCCAACCACATGGCCTGTCCTTCCACAACAGGCCCAAAAAACGAAAATCACAGAAAAATCTGCACAATCCCATGCCATGATCCAGCCCCTCCATGATGTTTAAGTTCAAGACAACCCACAGAAAGACTAGGTACATGCACCACTCACTACCCCGGGTGATAAGGCCACAACAGGCTCAAAAAACGAAAATCACAGAAAAATCAGCACAATCCCAAGCCACCCAGCCCCTCCATGATGTTTAAATTCAAGACAACCCACAGAAAGACTAGGCACATGCACCACTCACTACCCCGGGTGAAAAGGCCACAACAGGCCAAAAAAACGAAAATCACAGAAAAATCAGCACAATCCGAAGCCACCCAGCCCCTCCATGATGTTTAAATTCAAAACACCCCACAGAAAGACTCAGTGCACCCACCACTGAGTACCCCTGGGCAAAAGGCCCCAAAACAGCCCAAAAATCGAAAATTCCAAAATTGTACTTGCAGCAACTGTAATACCCCAAACAAACTTACTTGTGAAATTTCTAATCCAAAAGTGATCCAAAGAAAGTCAAAAAGGCCTCAAATCCAAATATCCAGCAGCATCCACAAAAAGTAATCCTTCCCGCTCCAGATCCAAATGAAAAGTGACCAGGAGATGGACAAAGCACTGGGGGGAGCCTGCTGGACAGGAACAGGAAGTTGAAGACTGTGGGGCACTTCCTTCCTCCCACCCCCCCCTCCCCAAAATGGACTCTTCGCAAAAAAAGTGCAGGCAAATGTCAACCTAAGGAGTTATTCAGATAAAAATCAGCATTTCAAGAAGGTTTATGCTGCTTGCTGGTGGATTTCTAGTGCAGAATTGCAAATTTTATATTTTCGCGTGTGCAAGATTATTGCTGCTCCCCGCATCTCAAAGCTCGCAATTGCGAAGTACCGCGAGACGTGATCACGGCGTACTCGCGTCGTTGGCAAGCCGCGATTACGTAATCGCGCTTGCCAAATTCCTGCGGGATCCCGCAGCAAGATCCAAAATGGCGCAGCACTCGCAAAATATCAAGAAAAGTAACTCGGCAAACGATGATAAACGCCGCGCGCCGCAAAATTGTATCACCAAGAAAAAAAAAAATCCGCTGCGTGCGAATTTGCGGATTTTGGGGGAAATTCGCAAATCTCGCGGATTGCGAATTTACCGAAAATCCGCAAAATCCGCGAGCGTAGCGGATTTTCCGCCCATACTTAATAATGATTCATAAGAGCTCTGCAATTCATTGGCTGATCATTTGATTGAAATAGCCAACAGTCTGAAGTATCACTTCAGAGTGCATTCTTCCCCATGAAAATCATAGAAAGCATTTTCCCTCTGGCCAGAGTTTAGTGATGCTACACCTTAACTCTACCAATGAACTTTATATAGGGTAAACGACACATGATCAGCAAATTAAAATGGACCCAGAACAATGAAGGAAGACAGGTGATGCATTTCAGCAGTAGCACCACATTTCCTCTGCCTTTTAGGTTTGCATTGGCTCAAGTGACTGTAAGAATCTCGCTCAAAGCTCTCCCCACCACATCTGTGTGATCTACAAAACAGGAACTATGATCATACAAGTAAAACACAGGCTCTGTTGCCCAAAAAGATCTCTCCAATCTAGAATGGCCCTGCACCTGATCATCAACACAGTGGGGGACTATTCTCTGTTCACACTTGTGAGATCTGAAACATGCTCATGAAGAAAATAAGGATTCTTCCACCACCATGCACAACCGGCTCCTTGATGGAACCCGTTTTGTGAAAACCTATGTATACTATACTGTGTGCAACCTATCTAACACTGTGTGTAATACATTGTGTAAACTAATGACTTACATATTAACAGTGCTATCTGTCACCTCTTAGCATAATAAATAAAGTCTAGTCACTCACACAGACAAATGAGATGACTCACCAAGCTTTCCTACCGGAAAAATGCATTTCCCACAGATAAATTTAAGTTGCATTTATTTTTCATTTAAGTTGTGTATATAGTTTTTTTGTATGCAGTTACACATAGGTAAAAGGCCATCAAAATATTTAGAGAATATTTTGTTCTTTATAGATACATCTCTGACCACGCCCCATACTTGTTGTCCCCACCGCTTTGTTCTCTGAATCACAGTTCCCATTCATGTCATGATCCATTTGGACTGCTGCGGTCCTCCTAATGTCAGTAGAGGTTCATGCTTCACAGCTCCAGTCTCTACCTCTCTGCCTCAGCACATGGTGCTAAGAGCAGAAAATTCCCTGAGGCCCTGTCTTCAGAGGGTGGAAAGTGCAGACCCAGTGGTGTTCAAGAGTGGTACAGAACACCTGTCCGAGGTCAATGAAAGTACAACATCTATTTTTCTTCAAGAGAAAAGAAAAACACATTCCCAACTGCTCTGTTAAAGGTTAGAACTTGGGACAAGTGTTCCCAAGGAACTCATTTACAGAAATTCTGATATAATAATGCGGAAAATACTGTATCGACTTAATCTAATCGCAGATAGTTATCTTGTGGATAAATAAATTCCGTTTGGAGGTAATCTTTAAGGAAAACCAAACAGTATTCCTTAGTTAACCTGTTAACCGCGGCGGAAATTCCGATGCGGTGCGGGCGTTTTCTTGCGCGGGTGGAATGCCGTCGGCAAATGGCCGACAGCAGCACTGGGAAGGTAGTGCTGCTGTCGGCCATTGGCCGACGGCAGCAGGGAAAGGGTTAAAGTCGGTTCAGCCAAATCGATTTTTTTTTTTTAAATAGCAAAATCATAATTCAAACATCAAACAGTCAGGTGAATGGTGTAGAGATGCTTTGAGAGAACCCCGTGTATAAAGAAAAACCAAAACAATAAAGAAAGCAAAAGTTACAATATGAGTATATTGGTTACTACTCTATAAGACAGCCACATGCATTACATCTATTTGAACACAACGGGTAGGATCCCAGTTTTTAATTCACACAGAAATAAGGTTGGTCTTTGTTGGTGTTGACGGCATTTTGGCCCTTTGCCAGATACTAGGGTCTCATCAGGACTGAAACAAACCTGTAGAATGGTTCTATTGTTGACGGTGGTCTAGTTTCTTAGTAAAAGAACACTGGAGTCAGCCAAGTATACAGGTCTGGAAACATACCAGGATAATTTTCTGACTGGAGTCTGCTTATTGCAAGACGGGACAATGATGTTGTCCTGTATTCATGCCCAGCTGGAAGGTGTATGCAAACACCTATAGATATCCGGTATTTGTGAAACAAGGCATCCAGATGCTTTTGATAAAGGCGGGTACGTGCATTTAAGCCTTCTAAGTTGTTCCCTGTCACAATGAATGGTAGCTAATAAATTAATTTTTCCTGTTGGCAATTTAGCTACCATTGATTATGGCAGGGAACAGTATAGAAGGCTGTAATAAATACCCCTGCCTTTATCACAAGCATCTGTGGAGTGGAGTGAGGTACAGTGGGGTGAGGTGGGGTAGTTTCCAGTGGGGGAGGCTAGAGTGGGGTGAAGTGGGGTAGATTGGGGTAGACTGGAGTGAAGTGAAGTCGACTGGAGTGGAGTAGACAGTGATAGATTGGAGTGGGGTAGCTTGGGGTGGGTAGATTAGGGATGGGTGGATTGGAGTAGGGGTAGATTGTTGTGGCATGGGGTATATCGGAGTGGGGTAGATTTGAGTGGAGAGGAGTTGCATAGGTTGCAGTGGAGGTTGGAGTGGAGTGGAATAAATTGGTATAGAGTGGGGTAAATTGGCTTGGGGTAGATTGGAGTGGAGTACAGTGGAGTGATGTAGATTGGAGTAGAGATGGGTAGATTGGAGTGGAGTGGGTTGGATTGGGGTACATTGGAGTGAGGTGGATTGGGATAGATTGGAGTGGGATAAACTGAAGTGTCTTGGAGTGAGTGGGGTAGACTAGGGTAGATTGAAACCGAGTAGGGTAGATTATAGTGGAGTGCAGTAGATTGGGGTGAAGTGGGGTACATTGGAGTTGGGTGGGGAGGGATGATGTTGAATTGAGTGGAGTGGGGTAGATTAAAGTGGGTTAGAGAGGAGTGGCATTGGGTAGATTGCAGTGGAGTGGGGAAGATTGGAGTGGGCTAGATTGTAGTGGAGTGGTGTATATTGGATCATAGTGGAGTCGATTGGTGTAGATTGGAATGGGGTATATTGAGTTAGAGTGTGGTAAAATGAAGCAGGGTAGATTGAAGTGGGATAGATTGGACTGGTGTGGGGTAGATTGTGGTTGAGTGGGGTGGGTAAAATGTGGTGGGTAGATTGGAGTGGAATTGATTTGAGTTGAGTGGGGTAGATTGGAATGGAGTGGGGTAGATTGGAATGGAGTTGGGTAGATAGTAGTGGAGTAGATTGGGTTAGATTGTAGCAAAGTGGGGTGGGTACATTGGTGTGGAGTGGTATAGAGTGGAGTGGTGTATATTGGAGTTCATTACCATTATATTTGCACCAAAATACAGTTTTACTGCTCATAAGTAATAAAAAGTGCGAAGGTCATCACCTCGCGTATTGATGTGTTTTGATTGTATTCAAATATTTGCTTCCTCCGCGCTTCAGAATTTCCAAAAGAAAATGCTTCATTTGTACTAATTCTAACATATTCAGAAACTTTATTTGGGCTAGGAAAAAAACCATCCCACCCCCTCTCCTCTTATATGGGTAATCAACAGGACTGTCATGTGAGTTCTCACACTTTGAAGTCAGACAAAAAAACATCAACGCCAAGTTCCCTGGAAGAGAGAGCCTCACATTTGACCTTTGTCTTTGAATGCACAGCAAATGTGACAAGAACAAGATTTAAAGGCATGTATTCAGAATGTGAGTTCGTATAAGAATGCAGTAAACAAAGTGTGAGCGACAGGAGGTATGAATTCAAGCATACAGTAAACAAAGTGTGGGCAACGGGAGGAATGAATTCAAGCAGGACCGCCTAAAGCAAATCAAGCAAGCAAACAGTGTTAAAGATTGCAGGAATCGCTGTTATCATGAGCTGAAAGCCATTTTGTACTTGGCAGCCATCTTAGTTAGCCATGTGCTCGCCGTGTGCTCGCCATGTGCTTTCTCCCTCTTCCAGAGCCTTGCACATACTCAGAAAGGCCTAGCTGTCAGAATGCACCTGCTCCTGGAATGTAACTGTCAAGCTATTCTTGCTGAGGGGAAATCTCTCTCCTCCCACTTTGTTGAGCAAGCAAATTTTGAATAGCCATATTAGACAGTAAGTATTCTTGTATGTGCCAGGACCTCCCCTTGGTTTTATGCTGACTATGTAACCTATGCATATATAAGGCCCCTGTTCTCTGTACTCCTTAGAATGCCTCATGCAGTGGCCTGAGGGTACTGTGTGACACAATCTCCCTCATGTGAGGTTAATAAATGCATTGTTTTTATATTAGAGCTTCCGTGCCAATTTCTTCTTTGTTGGTTTAAGACCAGGTGTATCAGTGAACTAAGCATGGGTGAATTTTGCGAATCTCGCGTTCGCGAATTTTGCGGATTTGCGAACTCGCAATCCGCAAAATCCGCGAATTCTCGCAAATTTGCAGATTTTTTTTTTTTGTGTTTGCGCGGGTTTCTGCCAGTTCGCAAGGGTTTTGTACAATGTCGCAAATTGCGAACTTACCTGTCGGGTCGCAAGTTTCGCGAACTTGTTGTTTCTACGTGTCCAGCCTGTTTGGGACACTCTTCTTCATCACTGCCACTCTCTGTCACCACTGCCACTCTCTGACTACTCATGCCACCCTCTGGCCCACCCATGCCACCCTCTGTTTCATCACAGCACCCTCTGGTTGTCCAGTCAGTGTATTTTATTGTGGCAACGCAAGCACACCTTCCCTGCCTCAAGTGACCTGAATTAATTTGGGGCTGATTAATGTGTCACAGAATATTTTTTTAGCTGGCACCTGCTTCCTTAGTGCTTCCTGATTAGTGATCTTTTGCACTTGCTAAGTGCTTTCATTGTTGCAAAATTAGTTACAACACCTGCCCTGCCCCAACTGACAATAATGAATTAGGGGCTGATTAATGGATTTGAACTTCCAGCCTGGCTCCTGCTTGTCTCCCTTAGCTGTAATTCAGGACCTTTGTGGCATATGTGTAACTATTCTGAGGTTCAGAGCAGGGTCACATAATAGTTGCAACTGGCAACTGAACTCTGGAGGGGCCCCTCAGGAAGCACTACAGGAAATGGCTACTAATGATGAGCCTGAACTTTTGAACCTGGTAAGTAGTTTCAGTTTTGCTAAGATCGTATTTCTGCAATTTTGCACTTATTCGCGGGGCGCGAAGTTGTACTGGGAAGCCGCGAACTCACGCGAACAGTGCGAGCAAAATCCGCTGCTCACGGATTTGCGGATTTTGCGGGAGATTCGCAAATCTCGCGGATTGCGAATTTACCGAAAATCCGCAAAATCCGCTAGCGAAACGGATTTTCCGCCCATGCTTACAGTGAACCCCTTAGAAGGTTTTTATTTCTTCAACAGAACACCATAACAGGGGAGTTACAAACCACAAAACATATGGTAGTTGTTAGAAATGGGAGTCTCTAGTTGGCAGAAGTATGTACTTTGTCCATGTAGGGACCCTTCCATTCTAGTCAGGATAAGGGGATTACACACTTGGATTGATAACCCCTGCCCACACCTTTGGTAGCTTGGCATGAGCAGACATGCTTATCTGAAAGGCAATGTGCAAAGCATTTGTACACAACACACACAGTAATACAGTGAAAACAGAAAAAATTGACACCACACCAGTTTAGAAAAATAAAGCATCTTTATCTTAACCAAAGAAGACCACAATTACAAAACTCAAACATAAACAACTTAAAATATGACTTTAAAGTTCTCAAGCAATTCTGTCCATAGAAATCTATGAACGTGTGATTTTTGCACAAAGTACCTTAACTGCGTCAAAATCCACAAGGCAAAATAGCTACAGAGAGAGGAAGCACTGGAAAACACAGCGAGGCATCAGTTCCCAAGTCCTTGGGGAGGTGAGGCGACAGTTCTGCTGCACACAGGAGAAGTGGAGTGTCTAATCAGGACTGAAGGGGTAAGTGAGGCGACAATTTCCAAGGTGATCCTGGTCTGCGAGTGTTGCGTTAAAAAAGAGTGCCACAATGGTGAGTAAATTCAGCCTTTACGGGTCGATGTGGTGGTGATCCAGGCGCTGCGTCAATTTTCGTAGTCGCATGTGGGTGATGTGTTGATTATTTTAGCCGCATAGGAGGTCCTGCGTCCGATTTGGTGCGGGGGTCTCGGACTTCAGAGACCGATGCATTGCATTAAACATGTGGTGATTCTTAGAGCCGCAGGCAGGCACTGCATTGATTTCTTCGGCCGCATGGGGCTGTGCGGCAGGATTTTCTCCCCCACGGCGGTGCTTCATTGGAAATCTCAGCCGCAAAAAGAGAGAAGCATCAACTTTGCAGCTTTCTTCAGATCTGTGTAGATCTTTGCAGCAGGAACAACCTCCAAGGGCCCATAACTGGATTTGGCACTGCAAGGCAGGTCAGAACTCCCAACAGTGGAGTGCAAGGATGCTGCAGGCAAAGTCTTTGTGTCCCTGAGACTTCAGAACAAGAGGCAAGCACACACAAGGCCTTGGAGAAGCTTTACAAGCAGGAAAACAGCAAACCCTAGTCCTTTCCTCTCCCTGGCAAAAACAGCAACTGCAGGCCAACCCATCAAAGCAACACACAGCGAAGAGGCAGTACTCCCCCACAAAGCTCTTCTCCTTAGCAGAGGTTCCTCTTGATTCCCAAAGTAGTGTGAAGTTCTGTGGTTTTAGGTCCAATACTTATACCCCACTTTCTCTTTGTAGTCTTTGTTTCCAGAGTCTCTGAGCTCAGCAGAAAAACTGTTTTGTCCTCTTTGGTCCAGCTTCACTACAGCAGGGGGAGAAAGCATTGTGCAGAGCATACACAGCATATTCATGTGCTAGTAAAAACTCCTCCCACCACTCTAAATGCAGAAAGGTCTATACAGTCTGGCTATGAATCACCCAGGAAAGGCAGGGCACACCACAACCCCCTTTTGACAGTCTAGACTTAATGTACATCCCCGGCTCCTGTCACTCCGTAACCACATGGTGAATAGACAAACAGGCAGAGGCACACAGGATGGTTAACTAAGAAAATGCCCAATTTCTAAAAGTGCCATTTTCAAACACACAATTTAAAAAACACCTTTACTATAAGGTGTGTTATTAAATTCTGAGTTCAGGGAGCCTAAACTCCAAGGGCCTGATTCACAAAGGTAAACTTAGAACTGAAGTCTAAGTTTAGACCTAAAGTCTAACTTTACTACTACTAAAGTTAGACTCTTGGTCTAAGTTTAGACCAAAAGTCTAACTTAGACCAAAAGTCAAACTTTAGTAGTAGTAAAGTTAGACTTTTGGTCTAAGTTAGACTTATGTTCTAAACTTAGACCAAAAGTCTAACTTTACTAGTAGTAAAGATAGACATTAGGTCTGAGTTAGACCTTTGGTCTAAACTTAGACCAAATACTAACTTTACTAGTAGTAAAGTTGGACTTTAGGTCTAAACTTAGACTTCAGGTTTAAACTTAGACTTCAGGTCTAAACTTAGATTTTTGGTCTAAGTTTACATTTGTGAAACAGGCCCCATATCTCTAGTTGTTCCCAACTGAAAGTTACACCTCTGAAATGTTACAAGGCAGCCCCAATGATAGCCTATGGGAGAGCTAGTCTTTGCAATTATGAAAAATGAAATACACAGTATTTCACTATCAGGACATGTAAAACACACCAGTATATGTCCTACCCTTAACATACACTATGCTCCTACCCATGGGGGAACATTGGCCATTACCAGTAGATCAAATATGCCAATCATGGATAACCAATCATAATTACAATTTGCACAGGGAGCACTTTCACTTTGACACTGATCAGCAGTGGCAAAGTGCCAAAAGCATCTAAGCCAGCAAAAACTAAAGCCAGCACACTGTCAAAAATGCAGGAGGTAGAGGAGGAGCTTCGCGGGCAACCAAGATGGCCGCGTAAGCTCGGAGCTCCGTGGACCGTCCGACCCACCGCAAATATCCTGCTGGAAATCCTGATCCACGTTGGTGGAACCTTATTGCTGGTGGTCTGCTGAGGCTGGGACTGTCCTCGGCTCCCAAATCGGTGGTTCCTGTGCAGAGTTATGTCGAGCTGAACTCCGCGCCGGGATGGTGCCATTGTCCCTTCGGACTTCGCCACTTCGCACGATTGATCTGCGTAGTGGCCGCCTGCTGTCCTCACTGGCGGAGTGATAGTGTTTCCAGCTTGTGCCTTCTACACCCTGGTTTTGTCTCCTCGGCCCTGCCTGCCAGTCGGCTGAAGACCCGGACTCGAGGGACGCCTCGCCTTCGTTTTCTCGAACCCATCATGGCGGGCAGAGGCGACCCGGACAGGGCATCGAACAAAGGTGGCCGGGGCAAGTCGCAAACGCAACAGAGTCGCATTGAGCGCTATGTGAACCTAAAGTCACCGCCTACATCGGGGGCCGTGTCCAAGGGGCCCCCATCGACGAGCCCGCCGGATGGATCGGACCTTACCCTCGGCGACATCATGGGCGCTATCACGAGTTTCCGGGCCGATGTGCAATAACAGCACGAAACTCTGAATCACAAGGTCGACTCAATGGCCGTTGATATTACTCTTATAAGGGCCGACTTGGGCAAGACCAACGAGCGTGTGAAGGCGCTAGATATTAAGACCTCCAGCCTGACCTCCGACAATTCCGAGTTACAGACCGAGGTCCGCAACCTGCGGATGACCACGGACCTATTCTCGAGGCGGCTGGAGGACTTTGAGGGGCGAGCCAGGCGGCAGAACGTCCGCATAGTCGGTGTACCGGAGGGATCCAAAGATGCTGCGACGGACCTATTCGTGGAGGACTTGATCAAAACCCATTTGGCACCCACTGGACTGAGCAACTTTTTCTCGGTGGAACGTGCCCACCGGGTACCGGGTGGCCCGCCAAAGACAGGAGTGGCACCACGGCCGATTGTGGCGCGCCTCCTCAACTTTAGAGATCGGGACGTGATCCTGCAAGCTTCTAGATCGCATGGGCCACTCCACTACCAGAATGCGGAGGTGCACTTCTATCCGGACTTCACTAGGTCGGTACAGCGCCAACGTCAGAGCTACGCGGGAGTGAAGAGGCGCCTCAGGGAAATGGGTTACAAATACTCGATGATGTTCCCCGCTAAACTCCGTGTTGAATATAAGGGACGTGCCCTTTTCTTTGACTTTCCTGAAAACGTCAGTGAATGGTTGGACACAGTCTCGCCTCATCGGGATGACCAGGAAGACAGAGACGGAGGTGCCTCTGGCGGAGCGGAACAGTGAGATTAAATGGGGGCTGGTGGCACCCCCGCCTCGAATGACTGCCGGAGCTGGTATCCGTAACTTAACCTGACTCTCCTTTCCTTACATGGTGGGTGGCGGGACGGGTTCATGGAGATTCCCTACTCCTCTGGGTCTTTCGTAGTTAGTTAATGGGGCGACAGGCACACTGCTGGTTGGGAGGGCTTCTTAGTCTGATGCAGGGGTGCAGGGTGGGGGGTACGTTGGGAAGAGTTTTCTTGTTTGCTGGTTTTTTCTTTCTTTTCTCTGTTTGGCAATGGGTCGCTTATGCTCCTGAACTGCATATGAGATCGGTGTCTTCTGGGACTGGGTGGGGCGGGCTGCGGGGTGATGGGGGGTAGGAAGTTAAGAATTCTCAGTTGGAATGTCAACGGGTTGGGTGACCGAGTCAAAAGAGGGGTAGTGATACAGCTGATCAAACGTCATATGCCTGATATTGTCCTCCTTCAAGAGACACATTTGGTGGGTAACACGTGTAAAGCTTTGAATCGTAAAGGCTACAAAATGGTGGCCCACTCGGGGTTCTCTTCCGGATCCCGGGGGGCGGGTATCCTTATGCGCGCGTCCCTTCCCCTAGAGATAGATGTCACCATGATTGACGACAGGGGGCGTTACGCTGCCGTGGCGGGGAGATGGGAAGGGCGTTCCCTTTCGTTGTTTTCTGTGTACGTCCCCCCGGGGTTGCAATCCAGTACCTTTCAGGACCTTGGTGGCGCCATTTTGTCTATGCCGGATGGACTGTTGATAGTGGGGGGTGACTTTAACTCGGTTTGCTCTGGTTTGCTTGAACGCCAACCGTCTCGGGACCTCCGCAGCTCACAGATGTGGCTCCCCTCCTTTCTTGAGTCCATGGGCCTGGTGGACGGCTGGCGCCTTCTCCATCCGACACTCCGTCAGTTTTCCTTTCTCTCAGGTGCACAAGGGAGTCTCTCCCGCATTGATTATATCCTTACACTGGCATCGCACTCATCGGCCGTTTCCGAAGCCCGCTACTTAGCGCGGGGCATCTCAGACCACTCCCCTCTGTGGGTCTCCTTTGACTTTGGCGTGATCTCGTCGGAGCGACCGGTGACGGTCAATCCATGGTACTTTCGCAACATCAAGACCCGCTCCCTCCTGGCCAAAGCCATTGACCTTTACTTTGCTGAAAACGTGGGCTCGGTTGGTTCGGCCGCTACGCTGTGGGAGGCCTTTAAGACAGTGCTCCGGGGTGAGGCCCAGGCGCTCATTGCGGAGGCCCGCCGGACTAGGGACGCCGACTTGCTGAATATTGAACAGGAGGTCTTACGTCTCGAGTCCCAGCTGGGGCCCGAGCCAGACCCCTCGGTTTTGCATACCCTTTCATTGAAGCATGCGGAATACCACGATCTTGCCACGAATGCCGCACTCACTCTGGCTAAAGAGCAGCAGGGCCGTATCTATGATGTAGGAGACAAGGCGGGGAAGTTGCTGGCTTGGCTGGACAGGAGGGAGATGGCCAGCCGAGTGCTACCTGAACTCTTGGGTGACGACGGAGTGGTCCTTACGGACCCGAGTGCCATTGTCGACTCCTTCGCTGGTTACTTTCGGGGGGTCTATGAGTCCGCTTCGGACTGCTCTGAGGCGGACTCGTCGGCTTTCCTCTCGGATATTGAACTTCCCTGCCTCTCCGAGGACGAAAGCGCGGATTTAGACAGAGAGATCACCGCTGATGAGATTGCCTTGGCGATCCGTTCATTACGCACCGGTAAGGCCTCGGGACCTAACGGTATCCCGGTTGAACTATATAAAATCCGCCCGGACGCGGTGTCTCCGCACCTGCGGAAAATGTTCCTGGAATCCTTTGAGAGGGGTCGTCTCCCCCTGGATCAAAGGTTGGCCACTATTGTGGTCATCCACAAGGAGGGTAAACCACGAGACGTCTGCCGCTCGTATCGTCCTATCTCTCTCCTGAATGTGGAACCCAAGGTCCTCGCCAAGTTGCTCGCCAACCGGCTGATTGGTGTCATTGGCGACCTTGTACACCCCGATCAGTCAGGCTTCATCCCCCACCGGAATACCGCCCTCAATCTACGCCACCTTCACAGTGTCATGGCTAGAGCCCACACCCTCGAAGAGCCAGCTGTCCTTGCGTCTCTTGACGCCACGATGGCTTTCGATTCTCTCGAGTGGCCATACCTCTGGGCAGTTCTGTCCAAACTCGGAATTGGGCCGGTCTTTGTGAGCTGGGTGAAGCTGCTGTACGCTGAACCGATGGCCAACGTCACGGTCAACGGTCGCCTGTCGACGCCATTCCCCTTACATCGGGGTACCAGACAGGGCTGTCCCCTGTCGCCCCTTCTGTTCGCTTTGGCCCTTGAACCGCTCGCAGCCCTACTGCGTACGCATCCTGATTTACACGGTATTACTTGGGCCCCTGGTCTTGAAGACAGGGTTTCCTTGTATGCCGATGACATTTTACTTTATTTGACTTCCCCCTGTAAGTCCCTCATCGTGGCCTGTGACGTACTCAGACACTTTGGACGCTATTCTGGCCTGAGCATAAACTGGGCCAAGTCGTTCTTGTACGTCCTTAAAGGAGATTCTCCACGGCTCCCTAGGGGCTGCAACATTCAGATTGCCGTACGTGGCTTCAAGTACCTGGGCATATACATCTCCGGTAATCCCAAGTTGCGGTACGACCTCAACTTACTCCCTCCTCTCCAGCGTCTACAGCGCGATGTGGACAGCTTGCGTAAGCTTCCGCTTTCCCTCCTTGGTCGTGCTGCGTTGTTTAAGATGATGTCCCTGCCCAGGTTCTTGTACGCCCTGCAGAACGCCCAAGATCCGGTTCCGGCGCGCTATTTCCGAGACCTTGAAGGTCTCCTGCGAAATCTTCTCTGGGACGGTCGACCTCGTGTTGCCATCCACAAACTCACGCTTCCATGGTACGACGGCGGCATCGCCCTTCCGGACGTGCGCCGCTACTACTGGTCCTCTCAACTTGCTGCCCTCAACCACGGGTTCTATGGCCCCGTGGATAGTCCCGGCTACGCCATGGATAGATGGCTCATGGGTGACGGCAATTATTATCGGGCCCTGTACTCGAAGTCCTTCGACCGACGGTTGACGGGTCCTACATGGACGGCGATCCACGTTTGGCGGGCGGTCACCAAAGCGCAAGGTTGGCAAGGCAGACTGACTAGGTTCACCCCCCCTCTTTGATTCGGACATCCTGGGTAGACTGTGGCACACCAAGGGGTTTGATAAATGGGACCTCATCGGTATCAGCAGAGTCGAGGACATGCTCTCCAGGGGCACGATTAAGACCTTTCCCCAGCTGCAGACCGAATACCAACTGGGTGCGACGGAGTTTTTCCGTTACGCCCAGCTGAGACATGCGCTGCTCTCGGCCACACCGCCGGACGGCGACATCCCTGAAAGCTCCCCCCTGGAGGATAGGATATTGGATGGGCACATGCCAGACAGCGCGATTTCCCTATCATATAAGAAGCTGATAAACGTGCGCACAGATCTCCTCCTTGGCTTGCGGGACCAGTGGGTGGCGGATGGTCTGGAACTCGACGATGAGGATTGGCAGAGCGCAATTTCCTCCCCTAAGGAGGTCGCAATTTCCTCTCGTCTCCGCCTCGTGCAGTTCAAGATCTTGCACCGGGTGTACGTGACGGGGCCCCGATTGATGCGCATGGGATATTCGTCTGACGGGCTCTGCCGCAGAGGTTGCGGGGCCCTCGCCACCTTCCTACACATCCTTTGGGAATGCCCCGTAATAGCCTCCTACTGGAGGAGGGTGCACCGCATCATGGAAGAAGTTACTGGCGTGATTGCTCACGCGGAAGCTCGTAGATGCCTCCTGAACGTATGGGAGCCTTCTGATCACAGCGCAGCGCAGACTAGGTGGGTGACCCTGGGGAACATGGTGGCCAAAAGGGACATTGCTCAGAAGTGGGGTGCGTCCACGGCCCCCCTTGTGGTACAATGGAAAGCCAATATGGACTGGTGCATGTTCCGGGAGAAGACAGTCTATGTGGCAAGAGGGAGGCCCCGAACATGGAATAAAGTGTGGGGGGCCTGGAATGAATATAGGGGAGACGTGTGCCTGCCACCTGAACCAGTCTCCCTGGACGAACATGTGTCACTCTGACCTGTAACACCAACTGAGCTCTGATGTAATTCATTCTCCTGTTGTCCCCCCCCCCCTCCTTCCCATTCTGATATCCTCTCCTTGGTGATCGCTTCCCTGCCTTTCCTCCCCTACCCGTCCCCTGACGCCTTGATTCATATTGACCCTATTGCCATCTTTTCGTGCCCCTGGGCGCTCCTTTGTTGAGTTCTTTATCTTAATATAAAATTAACCTTCGATGATAATGTTTGGATCTTTTTGCACTATTGCTCTCCTATTACCCATGCTGCCTTGCCTCCGGGATGTCAGGCTGAATAGCTGTGTGCTCTGCTCTGAATAAAGGTTTTCAAAAATTGAAAAAAAAAAAAATGCAGGAGGTAGAGGGAAAACGTCAGGAGAAACCACACCAAGGATGCCAAGCCTAACAGTAAGCAATGGGCAGAATGCATTCCTGTCAGCTTTCTGAATGTTCCCAAGATGTCTTTAGCAAATGAGATAGCTGCGCTGTCTGGTAGGCTTTGACATAAAAAGTGCAGGTAGTCAGAAGCACAGGATAAAATGATCAATATTGTAGCATGAGCAGTACAATGGGCCGGGGCAGTGACATACACACCAACATTGTGAAATTAATAAAAGAATCACTAAAAAAAAAAACAATCAGAGGACGTTATTTTACTGATTGACGTACATTGAATCAGGGCAACCTTGGGCAGGATGCAACTAAAATAAAGTCATTTCTGGCTTAAAAAATCAGAAGTCAATCTCATAAATCATGTCTGCATATAACTGATGAGTAGTTCTCTGCCACCCCAATTATGGCAGCTTTTTAATACCAAATTGGGAGCCTTGTTTCCTTGCCTCCATTAGGGCCCTTAACATCCTCACCACAAATCTCTTCCATACTGCTGATATATATTTTGGGTTATTGAATCTTTACTTTGTAAAAATACCACATGATTTTATGAATGCATATGTAGGAAACCCCTACAACACTTCTACCTGTACCTCATCAAGCATGCAAGTAGTTACATTATTATAAAATACTCTAAAATCACTATCAGAGAAAGAATCAGTAAACATAACTCTCTAAGTTCAGAGAATTAGTCTCTGTCATGTGACAAGCTGTATTTGAAAGCACAGTAAATTATCCAAGACTAATAAAAAGATCCCAACTATTGTTAATTTTCCATTTGAAATTTATCAAGGATACCTTGGGGTGCTGAAACACCCACAGCATCCCTACTTCCAGCGCCACTTTTTTTTCATTTTCATAGTTTTATATAGCGCAAACTGGAACCGAGACATCAGGTATCAAAGCGCTTTACATGAGCACCAGTTTCGTTACAGATGAACACATTCATTTTTGTTAGGCAAGGGGAGATTACGTGATTTGCCAAGAATCATTGGATTTTGAGCGTCGTTGTTGAGACTCGAACCCGGTTCCCCAGATTGGAGGTTGACCGCTCAAGCCGTAAGGCTACATCCTCTCCCCAACTAGGCTTCATAGTGTCAAGATCTGGACTGGCCTTACTGTCTCGCTGGAATTTCCTTTGGGGCTATACTCTATCCAAACTGCTGCTTTCACTGCATGATGGCTGCCATGACCCAACGATGAAAGTTCAGATGGCCTCATTCTACTCAGGCCATCCTCCAGGGTTGGTTGTGTGCAAACATTTTTACCTGAGCTGGTTTGGGTTTTCTGTCAGGCCGTACTTGTGCCCCCTCAGGAGCCGTGATGGGCATCGTCAAATGAAGCATGGGCATCTCTTCGCCAAATTTCAAGCAACATCACTATCTCTTTCACTCTGATACCAGAGGTTTGGCTCTTGTCCCACCATTGTCTTTTCAACAGCCCTTGCCTACTGCGGTGGAGCTAGGGGACGGGCAAGGATTGGCTATTACAGATAGTCAACAGTCGTTTTTAGATCCATGGTCACTATGTTGGTCCTTCAGCTGCTTTTATGTGGTAAGGGCAGTGCAAGAGGTACCATGAGAAGCAGGGCTTAATTTGTAAATAAATAAATACAAGTGCTGACACTGCAACTAGCACCACCCATTGCACCCACCAGTGCTGCCAATGACCGTACCAACGCAACCACTAACCCTCATACACCTATAAGTGTGACATTTTTTTACTATTTCAGACCCCCAAAGTTATAAGAACAGTTTGGTAGGCAGGTATCAGTCATATTTAATGTGTAGCGAAAAAGTAATTGTTGGTGTGCTGACCTCTAAATTAAACACTATGTGGTAGACTGTTATGAGTGCCGGTGTTGACTAAGTGCCGGTGCCAAGCACCAGAAACGACCGACTAAGCACTAACGAGAAGCAAATACCCATAGTTGCCGTGCATCACTTACAAAAATCATGACTAGCAAGAACGGATAGTACCAGAGGTATTAAATGTCAACCTAGGAGTTTTAGCTACAGGTAGCTGACATTCATGCCTTAAAGTGTGTGTGTGGGGGGGGGGGGGGGGTACGTATCCATCTAATTTCGTATTAGCTGTGTTTGGTTATTTCAGGCATTTGGTTTGTGAATATCTAACATTGTGTTACTATGAGACATTTTAGTACAATTATGTTCAGTGAATTTAGCTATAAAAAGAAATATAAGGTGGACTTGTAACGCCTTCCATTACGCCAAAGTTGGCTTTATCAATCGGGGAGCAGGTGCAGGCTGAGAATGATCCGAACTGATAGGAAATGCTCACCAGGGCAGATCGAGAACCATGGGGCAGAAGCAGTCACTCACTACACCCTCCTTGTGCCAATGGGTGGGCATGAGATAACTACTTTGCATGTATGGTATTAGTATCTAAATAGCATTTAATGCCCCTTAAGAGGTGCTGATGTGCATTAGTAGACGAGTAGCATCCTGAACCGGGAGGGCACTTGTTTGGAAGAGTTTGCTCATGCATGCAAATGTAACCCTTCAAATGCCCCTCACAAGGGTCATGGAGTTTCCCTTCGATGTTTACAAGCCAGGTTCTTGTACCCAAGGTTGCACCATGGCCAGGCTGAACCAAATGCTGTTTTTCCTAATTCACAAAATCCATTCTTAGGGAATTGGCCTTCTTGGTGGCTTTCTCTCCTCATTCTAGTGAGAGGAGACCTGTGCACTGCATCCCGCCACGAGCTCCCCACGGGGAGTGGTGGCCACTTCCTAGGGACACTGAGAATCCATCGCACTCTATCGACGGCTAGAGGATTCTCATTGTTCATTGCAGCACCGGCTCGACGAGGAGCAAAAGTCCAACGATGAAGCAGGACACTCGCTAGGAGTGTGTGGGGACTCTAATTTCCAAAAAGGAACCACCCCCTCTGGTTCCACAAGCAAGCTAAGCTGTTGGAAATCCGTTCCCACTCACATATGAACTGCTTACCAATCAATTAACTGTATCAAGAGAACCATGCATTGATGTTGGGGACACCTAAGGTATGTGGATGATCTCCTTACAGCGAGACTTCCTCAACTGGAGCCAGTGGGAAATACCTGTAACTGTGAGAGAAATCTGACAGCAGCTCACGGCTCTGCCAGTGCCCTTCACGAGTGGTTTATAGTAACCCTGGGCGGAGTTCGCGGAGTGGGGCTTCGCGGAGCTACGCGAAGTGGGCGAGAAACTACGCCCACCTCCGCACTCCGCGTAGCCCCACTCCGCAAACACCACTGGCCGCCAGCCCCGCCACCCGCCTCCCTCCCGCCCTCCCTAAATACTTTAAAATACAATAATCAAATAATTTAAAAGCACTTACCTTGCCGCCGCTGCCCGCCGCGTCCCCGGGGCTCGCGATCTTCCGTCTTCCGTACTAATGCGCATGCGCGGGCGGCCGCGCATGCGCATTTTCTCGTGAAAATGCGCATGCGCGGCCGCCCGCGCATGCGCATTAGTACGGAAGACGGAAGACGGAAGTAAGTGAGCCCCGGGGGCGCGGCGGGCAGCGGCGGCAAGGTAAGTGCTTTTTAAATTATTTGATTATTGTATTTTAAAGTATTTAGGGAGGGCGGGAGGGAGGCGGGTGGCGGCCAGCTACGCTCCGTCTGCGGAGTGCCGCCTGGCTCCGCCAGCTCCGCAAAATGCGGAGTAGGCGGCACTACGCACACTCCGCAGACGGAGCGTAGCTGGCCGCCCACCCCTAGTTTATAGAACCAACCACTGTCCTACTACTGTGATGTATTTTAGCTCCTTCGCTGCGGGGGTTAATCCCCCGCTGTGCTGGGGGGGAGGAGGGCGCGCACAGCGCCCACATGCTCATAACGAGCTGAGCTCGTCATGAGCTCCGGTGCTCCTGTGCTCATGACGAGCTCAGCTCGTCACAGGTGTATTGCCTCCCGTGGAACGCTCAACACAGCGGGAGAATTCTCCCCGCACCTGAGCGTTCCACGGGCCATGACGAGCTCAGCTCGTCATGAGCATCCAAGAGGTTAAGGGGTTCAAAACGTCGACGTTCATATGATAAGCCTTGTTGCCCAACCAGGCCTTTACAACAAAGAGGATCGATCAGAGGTCTTGTTAGGGTTTTTCAATGATGATACGATGCTGTGCTATTGATATATATTGTACATGCATTATTTGTGTATGTATATTTTGTATTGTGATATATTTGTAAAAAAAGCACTGTATTCACTTCCCACATTTTCCACCATTGTATAAAAACTACTTTTGGTAGTTGTGTACATTGTGTATTTGTCCTGTTTTGGATCACTAATTCTTAAACATATGCTTTTTCAATATAACAAATGACACCATTCAATATAGTTGAAGTTGTTTGTTTTTGGGAAATAGTGTTGTGATTTACTGTATCATTGATTAGATTTCTACCATCTGTGAGGACAAAGTAAGAAATGTTGTTTGACCTAAACACAGCTCTCCCAGTGCACCTCAAGCCTGCAGCATAAGGTGTTGTTTCAGTACTCGGGCCCAAAACACTTTGGTGGTTTGTTTTAATAATGTGCTGGCATCCTCCTACGACCCAGTGTTGTTTGTGCTGGGACCCTAGACAGGTGCCTCCCCCTGGTCTGAGGCCTCGATTTGTACACTTTTGTAACATACACATATGTCCCTTTTTTCCTCTTGTAATGTATCGTTGTAATGTATGTACCTCTTGTATTTTGTTTGCTCTTGATACATGCACAATTGTCACTTTTGCCTCATTTAACAACGTTTGCTTTTGTAATTTGTTCACTTGTAATTTACTCCTCATGTTTCACTACTGTTCCTATTGTGAAGCGCCCTGACACCTTCGGGTAAAGTCCGCGCTATATAAAAACGCATTAAATAAAAATAAAATACAAATAAAGCTATCTACATGCGTCCCCAGATCTACAGCCTTTGTATGTTGTGCCCCAAAGTCCCCACCCCACCCGCTCCGAGCTCCTGCGTTCGTGTGTTTGTGCCCGCAGGCCCGGGCCTCCCGCCTCGCTGGCACCGCGCGGCCGTGACTCACCTCGGCCGGCTCTCGGCCCCCAGGGGCTTCCATGAAGGTCAGACGTGCGGATCCAGCCGCGGCCCCTGCCCGGTCCTTTACAGTGGCTGCCTCTAATGACCAGGCATTACCAGCGGTTAATGGGATTATAATGTGCCGCCAAATGTGTCTGCGTGCCCTGCACACTGAGCGCCTGGAGGAGCGCACGAGGCGGCGCGCGCCATTAAAAAGCCATGCACTGGGGGCGGGGGGGGGGGGGGGATGTAATGAGGCAGCTCTTATTACGGTACTACACGGAGCTCCGCTCCTGCGTGTCACATTTGACGCTAATTTCACACACAAAAGTTCCCATAACGGTGAGGCAATATCTGTCTTTTCTCTGCCCGTTACCAATGCAACATGATGATACTGGCTACCATTGCCCAGGTATTGAGCTGATGACTGAACAGCCAATCCTGCTGAGTAATTGCGTTGCACTGATACTCAGGGCTTTAAGTGGGATGAAAAAACGGGGGGGGGGGGGGGGGGACTCTTAAAGGGGTGTGGCCAATGTAAATAAGGGCGTGGCTTAAAACCCATAAGCTAACAATCTGTGTTTATAGTAGGGTGCCGACCAACTTTTATTTTGTTGTTTCTGTCATTGCATCCAGATATGATGCAAAAAGTAACATCATACCTACAACAAGTCAGGACTATTGGCTTTGTCAATGTATTTTAGTTGCATAAGATAAATAAGCAGCAACTATGGCTTGTATAATATTGAAAAAGCTTCCACTTAAAGCCCTGGTGACACCACGACAATGTTGCTGCTCCTGAGTTTCAAAAAGAGAAGGGAAATCCAGAGAGAAAATGAACCTTGGAAGGATTTCCTTCCCCTACAATGCTCACCTGGCATAGCTGTAACTTCTCCACTAGTGGGGGGCGCTAGAGGGCGCACACGCTAATGGCCGCACTTTAGTGAGGCTCTGGCCGCCTGGTCAGCTTTCTCCTCAATTTATCCTGTTTGCCTGCAGATCTGCGCCTGGAACTTTCACCGAGTGTTAGCCTTCCTACCCTGCAGCTCCGGTCCGAGTTTGGAGACGAACCGAGTGTCGGCGCCGAAGTTAGCCGCCTGAAGTTTTTTGCCGGGACGCAGCGCTGGAGAGGGGAGACGCGAGAACCTGCGTGCGGCGCCACGCGAGGTCGGGGCTTACCACGAGGCAGGTAGGCCTCGGAATTGGAGAGGTCGGCCCGGGGGGTGCGGGACCTGCCGGACCTCGGAGGTTAGAGGCGGCGGTGAGTCTTCCCCCTCCTTTGGCCGCGGCGCCGTGCGGTGGTGCTGGTTGGCGGATCTGTGCCCTGCTGGTGGAGTGGAGGGTATCGTGGGCTGCCGCCTGAGCTGAGGAGTGCTTTACCGGGACCCCGGCCTCTGACTGTACATTACCGGTGGTGCACCTAATCCTGCTTGGGTCTCGCTGCCCCTGGGCACTGGGGGGTCAGGGAGTGTCATGGAGCCTGTGGGGGCCACGAACTGAGAACGAACTGTGGGCGGTGCTGGCCGGGGGAGACGCACTGGGCCTTCCTCCCCCCCCCCCACCATCCTCCCAGGGCATCTTGATGGAGGACATTGCTGGCTCCTTGCCGGCGTGACACTGTCTGACGCCCACACAACGTGGCCAGCTGGAGTTCCGATCCCCCCCCACGTAAACTACGACGACTGGCCCTGGTCGTCGGAGCTGGGACACATCGAAGTGGGGGAGACATTCTGGCGTTGCTGCCCTACTCCTCACGCTGAAGACGCTGCCCGCGACGAGACCGCTGCACGGGGGGCGCGAATGCGCGGAGGATTGGCGAGGGGCAGTGAGCGACACACTGATTGCCTCTCGTTGGGCACCCTGGGCCCCCACAGGCGGAGCGCAATGGGGAAGAACGATAATAAACAGCCTAAACTCTCTTTTGAGCCTGCGCCACTCAAGAAACCACCGCGTGGTACGACTGGCACTGGCGGTGCCCACGACCCGCCGGGCGCTGAGCCCCCCTCCACGTCCATGGCCCCTGAGATGCGCATAATGCTGGAGGAGATGAGACAGGGCTTCGCCACGATAGTGGACAAGGTGGACCGCCTGTCCTCCAGGATGGATGGGGTCGTACAGAAGCTGGAGGTTCATGAAGAACGCTTGACGGAAGCGGAGAGACGCATTTCTGCCACGGAAGACTCGACTGCTTCTCACGACGTGCGCCTCTCCAGAATGGACAACATACTGAGGGTAATAGCGGCAAAGAACGAGGAGTTGGAGGCGAGAAGTAGGCGCAATAACATTCGCGTAACAGGTGTGCCGGAATCCACCAACACTGGGCGCATGGAGGAATACGTGGAGAAAATCCTGGTTGCTGCGGTGGGCAGAGAGGCCTTCTCTGGTCAATTCATCGTCGAGAGGGCGCACCGCTCCCTGGGTCCAGTGCCCAAGCCGGGGGCACAGCCGCGGCCTATCATCGCCCGGTTGCTCAACTACCGTGACCGCGACGCAGCGCTGCGAGCAGCGCGGACGAACCACAACTTGTCTTGCGATGGAGTGCCCTTCTCGGTGTACCCGGACTTTACGCCGTTGGTGCAGAAGCAGCGGAAAAAGTTTCTAGACGTGAAGAAAAAGTTGAGAGACATGCAGGTGGATTATGCCCTCCTATACCCGGCACGGCTTAGGGTGACCCATCAGGGCAAACAACATTTTTTCATCAATCCGCAGCAGGTGGAGGACTACATCAGGAAACTCCGAGCTACCAGGAGGGACAGACAAAACGCGGAAAACGGGGATGCGGACGTAGACCCAGAGGAGCAAGCTGCAGATTGAGGTTGCCACTTTGTTGCTGGTTGGCTGGCCTCCTGTTGTTGAACTGGCATTCGCCTTGGATCCTCCGACCTGTCTTGGCCCTGGTTGCTCTGACCTGGATTACGAAACTGGACTGCAGTATCATCCTTGGGAGAACTGGCTGTGGAATGGCGGACAGGTCGTATGTTGTACTCACGAGTTGAGTTTTGTATCGGAATGTCCAGGATGGGGGTAATGTTGGGGAAGTTATACGCAGCGGCGGATGCTCAGATGGCTCACCTGGCCAGCTTGGCATCTTCTCCAACAGGGGGGGATGCCGCGAGAGACGGTGTTATGTTGGACAGGCTAGGTCCTGCAGGGGTGATATATACCAGGCACCACCCCCCCTTCTCTGACTGTTCCCGTATGATCTGTGCGGGGCGGGAGGAGATGGTAGGGGTGTGTTGTTGTGTACCTCGGATGCCCCCAGGAGGGAATTCCCCACACAGTTTTTCTAGGGTTGTTGTGAGCGGGGATCGGGGTGGGGAGGGAGGATGTGATACTGGCATGTTTGGGTTGCTTCAGTGGGAGGGGGGAGGTCTTGTTGAGCGGGAGTTGGGGTGCTGCACGAATGGGATGGGGGGGTGTATGATTGGGGTGGTGTTCGTTGTTGGCCCTAGGGGCTTGTTTGCGGAAGATGTTCATGGCGTGTGTGCAGAGTGCAATGACGGAGTGTGCTCGAGCATCAGTGGTTGGGTAATGCGTAGATTCCAATCAGCAAAGAGACTGGGCATTGGTACGTTCCGGGCGGGGGACGGTGTATTGACCATGGGTTCTTTTCAGGGATGTGACGATGAGCATGGGTGATGTCAACTTGAGTAACGTCTCAATTGTGTCCTGGAATGTTCGGGGCCTCAATGACCCCCGGAAATGCAGGAATGTGCTTGCTTACTTGGATAGGCATCATGTCCAGATCGCAATGCTTCAGGAAACCCACCTACACCCACGTACCGTTCCTAAGTTTGCAAGCAGATGGGCTGTTGTGAGGGAGTTTTCCTCGTATTCCACTTACTCGAGGGGGACGACTATTCTGATTAATAAAGGGCTTCCTTTCCAGAAGCTGGGCGCGAGGGTGGACACTGAGGGGAGGTTTGTGATCCTTTGGGGCAGGTTGGGCACTGATGTGGTCATGCTTGTTAATTGTTATGCACCCAATATAGACACGCCCGGTTTCTTCCTCTCATTGTGGGGTCATGTACTGGAGGTGGAAGCTACACACTTGATCTGGGGGGGGGACTTCAACCTTTCCTTGAACCCTGGGGCAGATAGGTCAGATGGTAGTGGACAATACAACGTGAAAGCTCGGGATGCTCTTCAGGGTATATTGTCGGAGGCGGGACTGGTGGATAGCTGGAGGCACATACACCCAGTGACCAGGGAGGGCACACATTTCACGACGCACGCACGCTCATGGGCGAGGATTGACTACTGTTTCATCTCGCGTGGACTTGCTGGGGGTGTAGTTCGGGTGCAACATCTGCCTCGTACTTACTCAGACCACTGCCCTGTACTGGCAGTGTTAGAAGTGCCTGGATATGCCAGAGTACGACCGCCGTGGCGGCTCTTCCCCTCTGCACTGCTTGATCCTATTTTTAAACACGAGCTTGGTGAGGAGATCGAGGCTTTTTTCCCTAGAAACAAGGGGACGGTCGACAAGGTAGAAACGATCTGGGAAGCCTTTAAAGTGACTGTTAGGGGCGTCACGATCTCCAAAAGCTGTGGCATCCTCAGGACCATAGTGCGCACGCTGACTGACCTCGAATTGGAACTTAAAGCGCTGGAGGCGGAGATGGTCAGAGATCCTCGCCCTGACCTGGCGGAGGAATTCAGGGCCAAGCTTTCGTCCTTTGAGGAGGAGGCAGCTAGAGAGGTGAAGTTCCGTGGCAAGTATTGGACGGCCAGGCGCTATTGTGAGGGGGACCGGCCAGGAAAGGTACTCGCGGCACTCACTAGACACCAACGCCATGCCACCCACATATTAGAAATCACTGATGGCAACGGCGGGTCCTATCGGGACACTAAGAGTATCCAGGACACCTTCCTGCAGCACTATCGGCGGTTGTATTCCACACAGCAGGAAAGCGAGGTGGACTTCGGGACCTTCCTAGATGACATAGCACTCTGCTGGCTGAGTGACGGCGATAGGGCATTCCTAGGGTGTCCTTTTGAACTGGATGAGATCAGGGAAGCGATTATGTCCCTCAGCAATGGCAAAGCTGCAGGGCTGGACGGCCTTCCAGCCGAATTCTATAAGTGCTACATCGATATCATGGCGCCGGTGCTGAAGGAAGTCTTTGAAGAATCTCTGGAGGTGGGGATACTGCCGGGCTCAATGAGGGAGGTAGCGATAACCTCGCTCCTGAAACCAGGAAAAAACCCGGTCGAACCTGACGCCTATAGGCCCCTCTCGCTGCTCAATTGCGACGCAAAAATACTTGCTAAAGTGCTGGCGACCAGGCTGTCCCTGCTCATGACTACACTGGTGCTGCCGGATCAATCTGGGTTCGTTCCGGGGCGTGCCACGTCGCATAACCTTCGTACGCTATTCTCCCTTATTCCCACCATAGCGCCTACGCTGCCGGTCGCAGCTGTGTTCCTGGACGCCACCAAGGCGTTCGACTCTGTTGAGTGGGGCTACCTCATGACTATCTTAGGCAGAATGGGGTTCCCGCGGATATTTATTGCCTGGGTGAAACTACTCTACACCTCTCCAGTCGCTAGGGTTGTCATTAATGGGGTGTTATCTGCTCAAATGCCAATCACGAGAGGTACCAGGCAGGGTTGCCCCCTGTCGCCCCTACTTTTCGCCTTGGCAATCGAGCCACTGGCTTGTAGGATCCGGCAGTTACACAAGGCCAGCGCCTTCAACTGTAACCTACGGCAGATAGGCATCTCCCTTTATGCGGATGATGTTACATTGTACGTGCGGCACCCACAACAACACCTTAACCCACTTCTCCGAGAGTTTATAGTGTTTGGCGGCATATCTGGAGTGCACATTAATTGGCAGAAGTCGCAGTTCTTCCCCCTCACGGCCGCAGTTGCCCGTTTTCCATTGGATTACCCATTGGAGTGGTGTGGTTCTGACCTGAGATACCTAGGCATTGAGGTTTCACTTAATAAAGAAGACACGATTCGACTGAATTACGGAGTGGCTATCTCGCAATTGACTGACAATGTGACTCGCTGGATGGCCCTCCCGTTGTCAATGGCAGGCAGAGCCTCACTGATAAAAATGGTAATCCTGCCGCGTTTCCTGTACCTATTCCAGAACGTCCCCTACTACCCGGGAACCTATTTTTTTAAGAGGCTCCGAACCGAGTTGCTTCGCCTCTTCTGGGGCGGCAAACAACCGCGCCTTAGCTGGAATGTCCTGACGCAACCATACGACAGGGGCGGATTCGATGTCCCTGATTTGGAGGTGTATTATCTCAGTGCTCAGGCACAGCATGCGTTTCACTGGGTTAGCCCCGCCCCCTTCATGCCGCAGGTTGCCGCCGAGGATTGGATAGTGCATCCACTCCCGCTCAAGGGCATGCTACTAGGCCAGGTTGGCGATGTCGAGACGCCTGCTACCACTGTTACCTGCACTGTTGACTCTTGGAGACGAGTGACTAAACTGCTTGAGGCGCCCATGCTTTATTCACCGGCCATGCCTCTTGCTTACCACCCTAAGTTGTCACTCTTGTTGGAAACTGGGTTTCGTTCCATGTGCAAACGAGTACACATTACTACGTGGGGTGACTTGTTCCAGGATGGTCTATTCCGCACCAAAGATCAGGTGTTCCGTACCGGTCCCCCGACACCGATGGAGGTGTTCTATTATATCAGGCTACGTCAGGGTATGCGGGACATACTCCCCAGTTTCCCGGATGAGCCGGAAACGGTTCTGCCTTTGCATGTGCTGCTGGTGTCGGATGGCAGACACCTAGTGTCCAAACTGTATGCTGCCATCCGCGGGCAGCGGCCGCCGGCTCAGTCGAGGGCACGGATTGCCTGGGACTCTGAGCTGCCTGTAGCCCTCACTGACGAGCAGTGGAAATATTGCTGCTCGGTCACGGCTGACATATCCTCCAGCTGCCGATTGAAAATTATTCATTACAAGTTTGTACAGAGGTACTACTACACTCCGGTTCGTAAGCTGCGTTTTCATCTTTCAGAGGACGACAGGTGTGCGCGTTGCCGTGCGGAAGGTGCGGGTTTCCTCCATTTGGCGTGGGAATGTGGAGCGATACAGGAGTACTGGGCGCAGGTGCATACTGCTCTCCAAGTCATGATTGCTGGCTCCCTCCCTTTAGACCCGTTGGTGATGTTGATGGGGTTTACCAAGGATGTGCCCAAGGCGGACCGGAGGTTTGTTAATATTGCTTTGCTGCTAGCTAAGAGGAGAGTCGCCTGCAGGTGGGGGAGGGGCAGGGCACCGAAGTTTAAGGACTGGCTGGATGACCTAATATACTGCCAAGACCAGCATGGCATCTATGCGGAATTGCTTCCCGCCCGCTGTAGACCCACTGATTTTTGGTCCCCATTACAGGTTTACTTGTTGTCCCGGATGACTCACAGTGACTCCTCTGGGGATGATGATCCGATGCCTGCCCCCTGAGCGTGTGGCCGTTGCATAGTACACTCATCATATTGCATGACAACTGTGGGGTGGGGACTCGGGCCCCCTGCTCAGACTATGGTGGTAGGTTTACGGCTAGAGGGTTACTGGGGACCCTGGGGTGCTTGTAAGTCAGGTGCTGTTCGTCACGATACACGCCTTCCTGGCCCTCCCGATCTCCTAGAACAACAGATCAGCGGGGGGTACACATACCCATTGACTCCGGTGCCTGCACATTGGTAGAAATGATGCATGCATGAGTGAACACTGGGCTCCGCTCTTTGACATGATACACCTCTATTGCTTGTGAGCTACATGACCCCTGGAGTGATGGGAGTGGCCACCTCTCCTTTGGCACAATCGAGACATACTTATACGCATAGAGAAGTGGCTGCCTGACCGGTAGGAACTGCGATAGTCGTGGGCTGGGAGGGGTTTCGTGGCACCTATCCTCATTGATTGGGAAATATGTCTTTATGCGTGGATGCTGAGGGAACCCCGTACCCTATGCTCATGAGTGGGTGAGGGGTGGGATATGCCGTGGATGTCCTCACATTATTGATCGTTCTGGTGTGCATGTTGGGCACTGGCCTGTGCGAAATGTACCGAACCGTGGCGGGGCACTGCTCCTCTGCCGGATGTACTGTACCTGTTATGCTATAATTAATTGTTGATGCTGTAACTGTCATGAATCTCTGTTGACCGCACTTAATGATAATAAAAAGGTTTAAAAAAAAAAAAAAAAAAAAAAAAAAAAAAAACTTCTCCACTAGTGAGAAGTAGGAAGCATGAGTACACGCACACATCGATGTGTCTGCTGTCACTTCAGTCCGAAAAAAAACGGAACACCTGTGCCAGGGCACAAAACAGAGCCTGCTAGAGACCCGTTTCGAGGCCCCCTTTAAAAAACTGCCGGTGGTCAGCACTGGTGAGAACCGGCCCACTTAAAGCCCTGCTGACACTGCCTTCTATATTGTACTGATAGTGAGCACCATGGCTTTAAGAGAGATGAAAAAACAGGGGGGTCTCTCATAGGGAGGTTGCCTATGTAATTAAGGGCTTAAAAACACCTAAACTAGAAACCTGTGCTTAGCATCGTGTGCCGTCTGTATGATATTTTGCTGCTTCTATCATTGGATCCTGATATATAATACCACAAGTAACATTACACCTACAATAAGTCAGGATTATTGGCTTTGCTAATAGTTGCTAATGGTTGCTAGTTGCATACAATAAACATGTAATAACTATGGGTTCGTTGGTTACGAATGCAGCCGTTGCCATTGAAGAAGGGTCGCCTTGACTTGAAATGCGTCTGGCAGCTTAGCGCTTTATTCCAGATAACATCGCTTATCTCCTGTATGCAACCTTCGTGTACATTAAAGTAGTATCTTACCTACCTGAAGCTGCTCTTCCACATGAGGCAACTTTGTTTGGTTTGATGTTAGGCGGCCGGGCCTCGGTCGCGGAAGAGCCCCGATGCGAAGTGCAGCGTTCCCAAGGTGAAGTTATCTGACATCGCCAGCGAGGGAGGGAGCGTTTCTCCACGAAGGAGTGAACATACAGCAGGTTGATTTGGGGGTGTACATCACCCCACTGTGGTTTCAATAGCATGAACTATGTCTCACAAAACGGACTTACTTGAGAACATCGGATGTAACTGCAAACTACAGACACCAGAAGGCCTATGAAGAGGCCATGCCCACTGGGCCGGTGTGATATTCACTTTAAAGCAGTTGCACCGGACCGGCTTTGTGTTACAAATGCAGCCGTTGCCATTGAAGAAGGGTCTCCTTGACTTGAAAAGCGTCTGGCAGTTTAGCGCTTTATTAGGTCTCGCCTGTCGATGCGCATGCGCATCGAGCAAGCGAGACTATAGGGGCTCATCGACTCTTTTCTAACTTGCAAGGAATCGTGGCGATTCCTTGCAGTGCCCGTGACTTTTAAGGTCAATGCGCATGCGCATTAAGCTTATGCGCATGCGCATTGACCTTAAAAGTCACGGGCGCGTGCATGTCCGTCTTTGTTTACCCGCTCCTCCCCTCTCCGCCCCCGTTCCGCCCCCTCCCCTTCCCGCCGTGTCGCATTTCTCCTCCCCCCTCCCCTCTCTTCCCTCCGGCTTCTTTTTTTTTGTTTATTTTACTCGCACCTCTCCCCTCTCCGCCCCCGTTCCGCCCCCTCCCCTTCCCGCCGTACATTTAAATATCATTGGGAACACGATAAGCAAAGGCGGCTTAGAGGTAAAAGTGATATTAACATCAGTTACGTTGCTCTGGGACGTGAGTTTTAAAGGCGGCTTGGAAATAAAGGTTAATGCTCACTGTGCGTTCTCGCTGCAATTAAGGTGCGAGTGGAGTTAAACTAACTCATTTGTTTAAAATACATTAACACAGCGGAGCTCGCAGAGACACTTGCTTAGGAGAGGGTGCTCAAGGACATAGATGTTAAAGGCGGCTTAGAACTAGAGTTTAATGCTGACTCGCCATATATATAAAGGTAACCTGTTTCATTAGGTTACATTTAAATATCTTTGGGAACAAGCATCCACACGTTGCAGCAACACTTTTCAGCTCTCCGCCCCCGTTCCGCCCCCTCCCCTTCCCGCCGTGTCGCATTTCTCCTCCCCCCTCCCCTCTCTTCCCTCCGGCTTCTTTTTTTTTGTTTATTTTACTCGCACCTCTCCCCTCTCCGCCCCCGTTCCGCCCCCTCCCCTTCCCGCCGTACATTTAAATATCATTGGGAACACGATAAGCAAAGGCGGCTTAGAGGTAAAAGTGATATTAACATCAGTTACGTTGCTCTGGGACGTGAGTTTTAAAGGCGGCTTGGAAATAAAGGTTAATGCTCACTGTGCGTTCTCGCTGCAATTAAGGTGCGAGTGGAGTTAAACTAACTCATTTGTTTAAAATACATTAACACAGCGGAGCTCGCAGAGACACTTGCTTAGGAGAGGGTGCTCAAGGACATAGATGTTAAAGGCGGCTTAGAACTAGGGTTTAATGCTGACTCGCCATATATATAAAGGTAACCTGTTTCATTAGGTTACATTTAAATATCTTTGGGAACATGATGAGCAAAGGCGGCTTAAAGCTAAGAGTGGATATTAGCATAAATTAAGCTGCCGAAAGACGTGAGCGTTGAAGGCGGCTTGAAAATAAAAGTTAGTGCTCGCTGTGCGTATTCGCTGCAATTAAGATGCCGTGCGTGGTACTTGGGAAGGCTGCCCATCTATGCACTATCACTGGGTTATTGAAGCTGTTCCTTCTGCAACCGCAAGCACATGCTATCTCGATACACAGTTGTATTTGCGTGCTCACCCCCCCACGCCCTCTTCACTGCTTGAACCGTCCTCCCAACCCCTCTCTCATAGGGATGAGGGATAAAAACCCTCAACACACACTTGCGCTGTTCTGTACAAAATATAATTATCCCAACAACCCCTCACCCTCAATCCCTCACCCTCAACCCCTCACCCACCCTCAACCCCTCACCCACCCTCAACCCCTCACCCTCAATCCCTCACCCACACTCACCCACACTCACCCACACTCACCCTCACTCACCTTCACCCTCACTCACCTTCAACCCCTCACCCTCACTCACCCCCAACCCCTCAACCCCTCACCCTCATTCACCCTCACCCTCAACCCCTCACCCTCACTCACCCTCAACGCCTCACCCTCAATCACCCTCAACCCCTCACCCTCACCCTCAACCCCTCACCCTCACCCACCTTCACTCACCCTCACCCTCACTCACCCTCACTCACACTCACCCTCACCCACCCTCAACCCCTCATCCTCACTCACCCTCAACCCCTCACCCTCACTCACCCTCAACCCCTCACCCTCACTCACCCCCACTCACCCTCAACCCCTCACCCTCAACCCCTCACCCTCACTCACCCTCACTCACCCTCACCCACCCTCAACCCCTCACCCACCCTCAACCCCTCACCCTCAATCCCTCACCCACACTCACCCACACTCACCCACACTCACCCTCACTCACCTTCACCCTCACTCACCTTCAACCCCTCACCCTCACTCACCCCCAACCCCTCAACCCCTCACCCTCATTCACCCTCACCCTCAACCCCTCACCCTCACTCACCCTCAACCCCTCACCCTCAACCCCTCACCCTCAATCCCTCACCCTCACCCACACTCACCCACACTCACCCACACACCCTCACTCACACTCACTCACCCACCCTCACCCACCCTCACTCACCCTCACCCACCCTCACCCTCATGCTAAAGATTTACAAAAAAAACCATTAACAATTCTAAAAGCACTAACTCTAATGCTGCGAGACCTATTGCATTTCTAATGCTTGTTCCTGATGACATCACTTATCTCCTGTAACCTTCGTGTACATTAAAGAAGTATCTTACCTAACTGAAGCGGCTATTCCACATGAGGCAACTTTGTTTGGTTTGATATATATAAGTGGGTGCATAACAACTTGGGCGCTGAGGAAGGCATAACTTGCCGAAATGCATTCGCCATTTTAATTGCAATAAAGCTGCTTCCAAAGGAACCCCCCGTTGTGGCCTCTGCTCTTCTGTTCGTGGAGGAGGTTTTGTGATACGTTAATTGCGGTGGCCAGAAAATGCAATGACAGAGGTCCCCGCCTTACAAGTGGTCCGGAGAACACTGGTTAATTGCCTCGGCAGTTTGTTTCATACCCCAAGGGATTGGATTGCTCCGGTACCCGACAAGACGTCCGAGAATAATGGGGCAGTTGTCGGGTATTCACCCGACGCTGGGCAGGTTGTATTGCACCCTTGCCCCTGTTGTTATTGAACTTGGACTGACAGGCAGAGGCGGTGTGGGGACCCGAGTGAGAACTTTTTTGTTACATTTCAAGACTGCACATTATTATTTTCTCCTTTTCTCGCCAGTTCACACAGCGCCCAAACTCACTAAAAGTTAAAATTTTACAGCGCTACCTACTTGGATTCTGACATTGGTTTCTGGGTGTTGCAGTTCGTCATCACACGAAGAACTACAACAGGTGCGATATACATCATGGGGCGGAGCCTCTCTGCCTGAATAAGAGGGGGCGGTGCACTTGAACTATGAGAGAGATTTGGAAGTGGGTGCATAACAACTTGGGCGCTGAGGAAGGCATAACTTGCCGAAATGCATTCGCCATTTTAATTGCAATAAAGCTGCTTCCAAAGGAACCCCCCGTTGTGGCCTCTGCTCTTCTGTTCATGGAGGAGGTTTTGTGATACGTTAATTGTGGTGGCCAGAAAACGCAATGACAGAGGTCCCCGCCTTACAAGTGGTCCGGAGAACACTGGTTAATTGCCTCTGCAGTTTGTTTCGCACCCCAAGGGATTGGATTGCTCCGGTACCCGCCAAGACGTCCGAGAATGATGGGGCAGTTGTCGGGTATTCACCCGACGCTGGGCAGGTTGTATTGCACCCTTGCCCCTGTTGTTATTGAACTTGGACTGACAGGCAGAGTCGGTGTGGGGACCCGAGGGAGAACTTTGTCGTTACATTTCAAGACTGCACGTTATTATTTCTTTCCTTTTCTCGCCAGTTCACACAGCGCCCATACTCACTAAAAGTTAAAATTTCACAGCGCTGCCTACCTGGATTCTGACATTGGTTTCTGGGTGTTGCAGTTCGTCATCACACGAAGAAGTACAACAGGTGCGAGATACATCATGGGGCGGAGCCGCTCTGCCTGAATAAGAGGGGGCGGTGCACTTGAACTATGAGACAGATTTGGAAGTGGGTGCATAACAACTTGGGCGCTGAGGAAGGCATAACTTGCCAAAATGCATTCGCCATTTTAATTGCAATAAAGCTGCTTCCAAAGGAACCCCCCGTTGTGGCCTCTGCTCTTCTGTTCGTGGAGGAGATTTTGTGATATATATATATATATATATATATATATTCTCCGCTCCAATTGCATACCAAGGGACAATGTCCTGACGGCAAAGAAGCACTCGCGGGAAACAGTTTGGGTTATTTATTCAAGAACCAAACAGACACTGCTTAACAAACAGACGTGTTTCGGTAGTAAACCTTCATCCATGTTTACCGAAGCGCCAATCTTGGTCACAGTTAAACACAAGGTTATGGAAAGCAAAAACGGACTAGCTGAAATCAACCAGAACCTTAGAAAGATGAGCGCCATCTTTAAATGTCAAATAAATCACGTAGTCAGTGACTAAATAATGACAAACAAAAGTTAAAAGCCCATGGATGGGCAGGTCTATATGCAATAATTACGAAATAGACAAATTTATATCAAAAATCAAAAATCAACATCTGGCCCTGGAAGGGCATACGCTCCATATCCTGTAGCTTCACCTGTGTCCAGCATTGACTAGTAATGAAGAAAGACTAAAGGAGAGGAGAGAGAGAGCAAGAAGAAAAAGGAAAAAGAAAGAGAGGTAGGGAAGAAGAGAACATGGAGAAAGGAGCAGAAGGTTTGAGAAGAGTAATACTATTTCCATATTGTGCAATGTTCTACAATTTATCAAGGCATTAATTACAGTATATACAATAACTAATGGTCAGAGGTGACCAACCCCTAGTTCTTAACTCATCAGACCATTACAACAAACTCTGATAATTAGCAATTCATGAGCAATAGGACAGTTCATACTTATTCCCCCAAATGTATAGCCAGTTCTTCACTACTATTCAGCCGTAGAGGGTATTTCGTGTGCACTCTTTGGAGCACCCGCCTGCGAGTGCGACGTACTGGTGTTGAGCAGGAGCAGATATATATATATATATATATATATATATATATATATATACATATATTTCACAAGTATGGCTCAGAAACTGTAGTCCAACGGCGCTCATCCACCGGTGCTGACTTCAAAGCAGAGCCCCGCTTTCTTAAATTCACCAAAAGCTATCAATCGATAGCGCAAGTCAGCACACAACACAGAAGTTCTTTTCCCAATTTGTCACGGTTTATTTATCTATCAGGAAGCAGCATGCATCACATAGCACCAACGCGTTTCGCAACCCACTGTTGCTTGATCACGGTAAGGATACAATGTTACAGTTCCAATTTGTATTTAGAAAACACCGCCTCAAACTTCTAAAATTGACATCACTTCCTGCCAAATTCAGGAAGTAGCTTGGGAAATGTAGTTTTTGTCAAAAAAGGAGTGTGTATTATAGAAAACAGCGATCTGCTTTGTACACAAAAGTATGTTATATTCCGTAGATATTACATTTCTCAGGTAATTTCAAACTGTTTGCGCACAGAAGGATCATTATTACTCATTGGTCATTTATGTTAAAGCACACAGAGACCGTCAAAAAACCGGGAATTAGCAGTGCCATCTGGTGGGCAAATTAATTATGACAAGAAAAATGAAATTAAGCTCTCTGGTGAGCATGTTATCTAAATTTCAAATCAATAAAGCCCTCTGGTGGGCTAGACGTCATATCTTAATTATATTTAGAAAAACATTTTATCTGTTTTAGTCCCCGCACTAGGTTCTAGATCCTGTGGTAGATCCTATTGTTTATTCATATAGATCTCTTATATTCAAAGAATACCTGATCTGGTTATCCCTACTGCCAACTGTACAAATACGCTGTTGCTGGTTATTCCAACTACATTATCCACTCACATCTGTAAATTATTAAAAATTCTGTTACACTCTGTTTCTTATTACCAAAGAAAAATAATAATTCAATTCACAAACAGTTCTCATATTGTTCGCATCATCATAAATGTACATAAAGCTCCTCGCTCTGATTAAGACCCCAGGGGCTCATTGTTCGGAAATTGAGAATTTGTCTCGATTCTCTGCATCTGAGTTGTTTCTCTTGATCCCCGCCCCTTTCATGTGGTAAGACACATTCCAATGCATATGTCTTCAAGAGTTTCCAGTCACTATTGTGCATTAATTCCATGTGTTTGGCGACTGCATTATTTTTGTCTTTATTCACTGTCGCCCTGATATGCTCAAGGATACGTAGTTTGAATTGTTTCTTCGTACTCCCGATGTATTTTAGAGCACATGGGCACTCGATCACATATACTACGTGGGTGCTTGTACAATCTATCAACTGGTTGATCTTCCACAATTTGTTGTTGGGTAAGTTCACTTCTTTTTTATTTATGGCAATTTGGCAGACCTTACACCGTTGGCATTTGATAAAGCCTTTTGTATTCATCCATTGAATGCCCTTTTTCTTTTTAGATTTATCCTGGAAATGGCTCTGTATCAACCTATCTTTTAGGTTCTTGGCTCGACGATATGTAACTAATGGATGATTACCCATTATTTTGCCCATAGTTTGATCTAGTTGCAGTAATTTCCAGTTCTTTCTGAAAGTATTGACAATTTGTTTTGATTTTCTCGTATAGTCCAGGATTAATCTCACTTTTCTTTCATTAGGTTCTTTGTTCTGGGTGGTGATTGTTGCTGATTTTTTAGTTATCAATGCATCTTCTCGTTTTTTCTCTTTTTTTTTTTTTTTTTTTTTTTTGATTTGAAATTTAGATAACATGCTCACCAGAGAGCTTAATTTCATTTTTCTTGTCATAATTAATTTGCCCACCAGATGGCACTGCTAATTCCCGGTTTTTTGACGGTCTCTGTGTGCTTTAACATAAATGACCAATGAGTAATAATGATCCTTCTGTGCGCAAACAGTTTGAAATTACCTGAGAAATGTAATATCTACGGAATATAACATACTTTTGTGTACAAAGCATATCGCTGTTTTCTATAATACACACTCCTTTTTTGACAAAAACTACATTTCCCAAGCTACTTCCTGAATTTGGCAGGAAGTGATGTCAATTTTAGAAGTTTGAGGCGGTGTTTTCTAAATACAAATTGGAACTGTAACATTGTATCCTTACCGTGATCAAGCAACAGTGGGTTGCGAAACGCGTTGGTGCTATGTGATGCATGCTGCTTCCTGATAGATAAATAAACCGTGACGAATTGGGAAAAGAACTTCTGTGTTGTGTGCTGACTTGCGCTATCGATTGATAGCTTTTGGTGAATTTAAGAAAGCGGGGCTCTGCTTTGAAGTCAGCACCGGTGGATGAGCGCCGTTGGACTACAGTTTCTGAGCCATACTTGTGGAATTCAAAGTAGTGGTCCTGGTGAACGCCAACCCAGTGAAATTCATCAGCAGAGACGCGGGGCGTTTTTTGGACGAGGGAAACGCACAGGACCTGGCGGACCGACATCGAAGGGTGGAGGTAAGCACGGGAAACTGTGACGCGGTACTTCCGACACACGCTTCTGTGTCAATATGCTTTTTGCAAATAAGTAATGGGTTTGGTTACATTGTGAATTGGAGCCGTCTGAAATACTGAACAAGCACTGTACCGCAATGGAATGTGTACAATACACATAAGCGGAAAAATAGTTTGGACACAGTAATTTCCTAGCACGCCTTTTCTCACACACAGGATTTCCCATTTTGCTCCTGTATACACAAAAGAAACAGGAGACTAACCAATCTGTATCAGAAGAGAAACAAAGGAGAACAAGTACGTCGGTAACTTTCTCCTAAGCAGCACCAGCACATTTGTTTGTGTGATACACAATGGATAAACGAGACGCTGAGAGAACTGAATTGTTAGACTCATGTTTCTTTGAACAAAGAAAAACAGAAACTGATAAAGACAAAAATAAAAATAAAAATAAAGATGAGAAATCGGATACAAAAAGTAAGCTTAAGATGTGGGAGAGACTAAGCAAGAAAGAAATCAATAAGTGGTGGGAACTAATCACATTGAAAAAATACATTGAAGTGAAAAGGGTCCCAAGAGGACTACGGATCTCACTAATGCCCAGCCAACAAGATGTGTCGGATGAATTACTGAATGAATGGGGTGAATATATATTAGAATCATCTTTGGGACTAATCAAAATCCTGGTAAAACACCTGGAAGTCTCACTAACCAAAATAAAAGAGGATTTGGCAGAGTTGGAAAAAGAACTGGCGCTTTTAGAACTCACCCCAGAACAAACAAAGTTCAAGGAAGAGTTGGAAAAATATGTAAACAAACATGAAGAAGTAGTAAGAAACCGCAAGCAATCTAAATTTCAAAGAGATGAAGAGGACTACACCAATGGGTGCATCTTCACATATGCCAGAAAATTTGATATTTTCAAAAAACAACGCAAAGGTCTTAATAAACAAAGTTCATCAAGTGCGACATCATTGACCTCCACTGGAACAAGTGAAGATGGAGCGCAGAACCTGGATCCAGCTAACAAGGATTTTTTAGGGGATATGAGACTGGTATTAGAACAAAGGACATGGGAGTTCAATCAAAATCAAAGTATCAGAGGAAGAGGTCAAGGGCGCAGATGGGTACCCAGATCAGGAACATCACAAAAAAAACAACCAGAAGGGGACAAAGGAGAAAAAAATGGATCAGAAACGATAGGTACAGAAACGAGATCAATGCGTCAGAAGAGGGGCAAATAGACAACATAATACAAGATGATTTAGTGGTTTTGAACCTTTCTCATAGAAACATCAATGAACATGAAACATCTTTACTAAAAAGAGGGATAACATTCTGCCCATCAGAATCAATGGATATGGCACAGACAAGAATAGATATATATAAATATATCAGAAAAATCAAACTCATGAAAACCTTTGAGGAAAATGAAAAAATGGCAACATATGTAAAGAATAAAAACCTAAAACGAACTAATGAATCCAGCTCAGAACAAATTTTAACCACGGCGGATTTACCGGCTTTGACAGTACTTACCAACTTGGACACAGATAATGAGGGGGATAATATTTCAGAATCGCAAACAGTTCACCAAAAGGGCGCAGGATTAAGCGGGATGAAAGCACCCTCCAAATTCTATCCTCAATTGCCTCAAGGGAACAAGATTGACCTATTTCAAGAGGCCATTGTCAAAGATATCTACAAAATCAAGGGATTCAAGTATAAAGACAATCTATCAAAAGACGAAAGAACTGCTTTGAACAGCTTAAAAGATGACAAAACAATAACTATAAAATCAGCCGATAAAGGCGGGAATATTGTCATTCTAAACACAACCGACTACATGGCTGAAGCGCATCTACAATTGGACAACAAAAAATATTACAGAAAATTAGAATCAAATCCAACGAAGATATTCAAAGAGAAATTGGATCAAAAACTTCAGTTATGGAACAGCCAAAATTTAATTGACATGGATGAAAAGAAATTTTTGTGCACAGACCATCCGAAAATGGCCACAATCTACTTTCTTCCGAAAGTGCACAAGAACCCACTAAAACCACCAGGGAGACCCATTGTGTCATCGAAGGGGTCCCTCATGGAGCCAATTGCAAATTACATTGATTTCTTTCTTTTGCCGTTTGTTACCAGCTTAAGCTCTTACCTACGTGACACAACAGACCTATTGAAACATCTAGAGGACCTCCCATGGCAAACTAACTACCTACTTATAACAATGGACGTTGTGTCTTTGTACACAAATATTGATAACGACATCGGATTGAATGCTTGTGCTTTTTTCCTAAAAGAACGGGATATCCATTTAAACCAACACAATCAGATGTTGATTGACATGGTGGAGATGTGCCTTACCCAAAATGTGTTCTTATTCGGAGATGAAATTTACCAACAAATCCATGGCTGTGCCATGGGTTTCTCATTCAGCCCAGCATATGCATGTCTCACTATGGGGTGGTGGGAGCAACAAATTGCATGGCATACTGATAATGATATCTATGTAGAAAAGGTAGCAAAATGGATAAGATACATAGACGATCTTTTGATAATTTGGGAAGGAACGGCCTGTGAATTTGAAGATTATTTCCAGATTCTGAATTCCTCAACTTCAAACATTCGCTTTACGTATCACATCAGTAAAGACAGAGCAATTTTCCTGGATACGGAAATCTACATTCAAGACAACAAAGTGGAGACTACGCTCCATAGAAAAGTTACGGCTACTAATTCAATCTTACACTTTGACAGCTTTCACAAACCTTCTGTCAAGGAGAACATACCGTATGGGGAGTTTTTAAGGGTACGAAGAATTTGCTCAGAAGAAAAAGAATGGAAATTAAAAAGTAAGAACATGACGCAGAGGTTCAAAACCAGAGGATACCATAAAGCTATCATTGAAAAAGGGTGGCAACGAGCGAACCAGAAAAAACGAGAAGATGCATTGATAACTAAAAAATCAGCAACAATCACCACCCAGAACAAAGAACCTAATGAAAGAAAAGTGAGATTAATCCTGGACTATACGAGAAAATCAAAACAAATTGTCAATACTCTCAGAAAGAACTGGAAATTACTGCAACTAGATCAAACTATGGGCAAAATAATGGGTAATCATCCATTAGTTACATATCGTCGAGCCAAGAACCTAAAAGATAGGTTGATACAGAGCCATTTCCAGGATAAATCTAAAAAGAAAAAGGGCATTCAATGGATGAATACAAAAGGCTTTATCAAATGCCAACGGTGTAAGGTCTGCCAAATTGCCATAAATAAAAAAGAAGTGAACTTACCCAACAACAAATTGTGGAAGATCAACCAGTTGATAGATTGTACAAGCACCCACGTAGTATATGTGATCGAGTGCCCATGTGCTCTAAAATACATCGGGAGTACGAAGAAACAATTCAAACTACGTATCCTTGAGCATATCAGGGCGACAGTGAATAAAGACAAAAATAATGCAGTCGCCAAACACATGGAATTAATGCACAATAGTGACTGGAAACTCTTGAAGACATATGCATTGGAATGTGTCTTACCACATGAAAGGGGCGGGGATCAAGAGAAACAACTCAGATGCAGAGAATCGAGACAAATTCTCAATTTCCGAACAATGAGCCCCTGGGGTCTTAATCAGAGCGAGGAGCTTTATGTACATTTATGATGATGCGAACAATATGAGAACTGTTTGTGAATTGAATTATTATTTTTCTTTGGTAATAAGAAACAGAGTGTAACAGAATTTTTAATAATTTACAGATGTGAGTGGATAATGTAGTTGGAATAACCAGCAACAGCGTATTTGTACAGTTGGCAGTAGGGATAACCAGATCAGGTATTCTTTGAATATAAGAGATCTATATGAATAAACAATAGGATCTACCACAGGATCTAGAACCTAGTGCGGGGACTAAAACAGATAAAATGTTTTTCTAAATATAATTAAGATATGACGTCTAGCCCACCAGAGGGCTTTATTGATTTGAAATTTAGATAACATGCTCACCAGAGAGCTTAATTTCATTTTTCTTGTCATAATTAATTTGCCCACCAGATGGCACTGCTAATTCCCGTTTTTTTGACGGTCTCTGTGTGCTTTAACATAAATGACCAATGAGTAATAATGATCCTTCTGTGCGCAAACAGTTTGAAATTACCTGAGAAATGTAATATCTACGGAATATAACATACTTTTGTGTACAAAGCATATCGCTGTTTTCTATAATACACACTCCTTTTTTGACAAAAACTACATTTCCCAAGCTACTTCCTGAATTTGGCAGGAAGTGATGTCAATTTTAGAAGTTTGAGGCGGTGTTTTCTAAATACAAATTGGAACTGTAACATTGTATCCTTACCGTGATCAAGCAACAGTGGGTTGCGAAACGCGTTGGTGCTATGTGATGCATGCTGCTTCCTGATAGATAAATAAACCGTGACGAATTGGGAAAAGAACTTCTGTGTTGTGTGCTGACTTGCGCTATCGATTGATAGCTTTTGGTGAATATATATATATATATATATATATATATATATATATATATATATATATATATTCACTGAAAAAAACATAGGTTTAAGGGGCGTTATAGTTGGTTGGACATTTCACTCGTACTAAACCATAGAAATTTCCCCATTATAGTTAGTTCATCTAACTATAACTCGTGCGCCCAAAATGCACTGCTAATGACGTCACATATTACATCACTCATGACATGGTGGGCACTCCGGGACACTGCAGGAGCTGGCCCTGGGGGGTGGTGGTTCACCAGGCCATCACTGGCTCCATGAGGGGGCAGCCCGGCCCCCTAACAACCAATCCACAGTCTGTAACAGACCCCCAAATTAGAATATTAGTGCCCCTGGATGTGGCGGTCCCCGGGGCGTGTGGGGGGTTCAAGCCCCCCACACAGGAGTATTTTTTTTTAAAGCCCCAGGAGTGGAGGTCCCCGGGGCAGCAGGGGGCCGTGTGCCCCCGCTATTTAATTAATGAAAGCCCCGGGGGTGGCGGTCCCCGGGCTTGGGGGCCTTAGAGGCCTCCCCACAGATTAAAAATGAAGCCCCTGGGGGTGGGGGTCCCCGGGGCTGCAGGGCAGCCGTGTGCCCCCGCAAATATTTTTGAAAAGCTCGAGGGGTGGCGGTCCCTAGGGCAGTGTGGGGGGATTGGGGCCCCCACCCACATTTTTTAACTGCCATCGGGACCTGGCCCACCCAGGGGCTTAAATTAAACGAAGTAAAAAAATGCTTTTTTTGGCCCTGGGGGTCCTTGTGGGACCCCCTGAGCAGGCCTAGGGGGTCAGAGTGTTTATACCCTGCCCCCTTTTCTTGTTTTGTGCATTAGTTTTTCTCTTTTCTTGTGCCTCGGTTCTACTGATGCAAACACAACAGTTGATGGACAGAATGCAGAACAATGTCATACATTCACCCCAGTACAGAGATCTGGGCCTAAATCCATCGTTTTTTTGCACTCCACACCACCCCAGTTCAGACATGGCCATATGCAAATCAGCCTTGACCCTGTGCCTCATGGGAACAGTCCAGCCCGAACTGCCAAGCCATGTCTTTACAGGACCGGAATCAAGCATCCTAGGACCGGTTTCTGGCTATCAGCCGTCTTCAGCCAGGTTAGCTTGACTCCAGTGGTGTGGAGAGCATGGGACTCACGTCTGAGCATACCCATCCCACTCGGGGTGACAAATGCAAACACAACAGTTGATGGACAGAATGCAGAACAATGTCATACATTCATGCCAGTAGAAGGATCTGGGCCTAAATCCATCGTTTTGTTGCACTCCACACCACCCCAGTTCAGACATGGCCATATGCAAATCAGCCTTGACCCTGTGCCTCATGGAAACAGTCCAGCCCAAACTGCCAAGCCATGTCTTTACTGGACCGGAATCAAGCATCCTAGGACCGGTTTCTGGCTATCAGCCGTCTTCAGCCAGGATAGCTTGACTCCAGTGGTGTGGAGAGCATGGGACTCACGTCTGATCATACCCATCCCACTCGGGATGACAAATGCAAACACAACAGTTGATGGACAGAATGCAGAACAATGTCATACATTCACCCCAGTACAGAGATCTGGGCCTAAATCCATCGTTTTTTTGCACTCCACACCACCCCAGTTCAGACATGGCCATATGCAAATCAGCCTTGACCCTGTGCCTCATTGGAACAGTTCAGCCCAAACTGCCAAGCCATGTCTTTACTGGACCGGAATCAAGCATCCTAGGACCGGTTTCTGGCTATCAGCCGTCTTCAGCCAGGATAGCTTGACTTCAGTGGTGTGGAGAGCATGGGACTCACGTCTGAGCATACCCATCCCACTCGGGGTGACAAATGCAAACACAGCAGTTGATGGACAGAATGCAGAACAATGTCATAATATTCACCCCAGTACAGAGATCTGGGCCTAAATCCATAGTTTTTTTTGCACTCCACACCACCCCAGTTCAGACATGGCCATATGCAAATCAGCCTTGACCCTGTGCCTCATGGGAACAGTCCAGCCCGAACTGCCAAGCCATGTCTTTACTGGACTGGAATCAAGCATCCTAGGACCGGTTTCTGGCTATCAGCCGTCTTCAGCCAGGATAGCTTGACTCCAGTGGTGTGGAGAGCATGGGACTCACGTCTGAGCATACCCATCCCACTCGGGGTGACAAATGCAAACACAACAGTGTAATTCCGTTCAGCAGTACAAGCTGTAGCTGTGTCTAAATTTTGCAATGGGAAATGCATTTTTTGACCACTTTTTAAACAAAATTCTCAGGAACTACTGAACGGATTTACACCATTTAAAGAAAAGGTCTCTTTCTGAACCAAGAGCTACCTTTTTGCCAAATTTGGTGTAATTCCGCTCAGCAGTTTCGGCTGTAGCCTTGTCTAAAGTTTTCTATGGGAATTAATATGGAGAAAGCACGTTTTGGGACTCCCCTTTTTTCTTGGCCCCCGCTTGCCAAATCGCCCGAAACATTCAAGATAGGAGCTGACCGGAGCGCCTCACGAGTTTTGAGAATTTCGCAAAGATTCGTCAACCGGCGCCAAAGTTATTGGGAATTGTTTTTACAAATTTCCTATGGATAATAGGTCAAAACTATAACTGCCTACTGGCGGAGATAGATAGATAGATAGATAGATAGATACATCAAAATAAAGTTTCAAAGAGAAACCGGGCACTCACTCAGTTGCTTACTATTCCTTTAATCACCAGTTGTACGCATTTCAGAGATAACTGCCTTTCTCAACACTGAGGTTGCACAAAAAGTCTTGTTACTGATTTTAAATAGGTTTGCACTCACTCTCACTTGATAGGGCATCTCTAACACATACAGCAGAATATTCTTTTTCCATAGACTCTTGCCATCAGCACGTCATTGTTACCGCGTGCATTTTCCCAATGCTCATCGATCTTGGGTATGAGTGCGCTCTTCACAACGTAAGTTGCTCTTTTCTCCAAAATGGGTCTGCACTGCATTATCAACAACTTGTAACATGCAGGTAGCATATTCAGTCTCTTAACAGAGTGATCTTTGCTTACAATATGTGCCCTTTGTTGCCACACTTGCCAATCAGTATGCATACCTGAAGGCGACAGCTGTAGTTGCCCTCTCTTTTCTATTTAATAATGTTCCATTTTGGCAGGTATTTATTTATGGTTGCAGGGATTCTGCAGTTTACTTAAACACATATCACCAATGCCATTTAAAAACTGTATAATTAACACAGACAGTGGACAATTCTGTCTCCATTGGCTCTTGCCGCAGGCATGTCATTGTTACTTCATGTATTTTCACAATGTTCGTCAATCTTGGGTATAAGTACGATCATCACACCGTAAGTAGCTCTTTTCTCCAAAATGGATCTGTGCCACACTATACTCAAGTTGCAACGTGCTGGCCGAATGCATATTCAATGTCTTAACTGAGAATGATCTTTGCTTGAAATATGCATCGTTTGTTGCCACACTTGTCAATCAGTGTGCATAGTATATGCAATGCCAGTGTTGAGAAAGGCAGTTTTTGTTGAAACGTGTCCAACTGGTGAATAAAGGAAAATTAAGCAACCCTTTGAGTGCTCCAGTTTCTCTTTGAAAAGTAACATGGTAGCTACCCATCACTATGTAAACTGTAAAACAAACAAGCACACTCATTGAATGGAATCATCAATTATGCACTTTGAGATTTTGTCAGTGGTCAAAAATTATGTCATAGAACATGTCAAGAGTGATGTAATATCTGCGCTCATTTATTTATTTATTTTAAAGGTTTTATATAGCGCTGGCTAGACCCTGAGGTATCAGAGCGCTTTACATGAGTATCAGATCATAGTTGCAGGTTACATTGTTACAAAGGTTGCACAGTTATTAGAGCATGGCAACATAGTGATTTGTAAGGTCGAGATAAACAATAAGCACAAGGGAAAAAGCAGGCAAGGGGAGAGATTCAGGGGAGGGAGTAGGAGCAGGGGAAGTAGACAGAAAATGAAGGCGGGAAAGAGGAGGGGAGGGTGAGAGACACAGGATGGAAAGAGGAGGGGGAGGGTGACGGGGACACAAACCGGTAGACGAGTCAAAGCTGCGTCCAAAGTCCAGTAAGCTGTGATCCCAGGGGAAGTGGTATAATTTCCCCATCTCTGTTGCGAGAGGCTAACTTTATGCAGTGGACTCTCTCAGCGGAGTCTCTGAGACTCCACGGCCTCCATACTGGACCCTTCCCCAAAAAGGTGAGAGGGAGTGCTTTGGCAAGGGGTGCCATACCATACCTCAGCTGTAAGTGGCTCCCTTGGTGCTATGGACTCTCTCAGTGGGTTCGCTGAGACTCCAGAGAATAAATATTGGATCTTTCCCCAACAAGGGGAGAAGGAGTGCTTAGTCAAAGGGCACAAAGGACAGGGGGCTAGGTGGTGTAGAAAGCAAGGGGAGAGGGGATAGGAGCAAGGGAAGTAGACAAAGAGAGAAAGAGTACTAAATGGAAACAAACAGCATCAGTTTAGGTAACAGACTGTTTTCTCTCTGTGGCCCTGCATTTGTCCCATCTCAAAGGTAAAAACCTAGCACAGGCCATTCCACAAGCTTTGTCATCCAGGACATAGAGCACACAGTTTGTAATTCGATTTTTTTTCTCAATTCACACAAGTTTATAGTACGCTGCACATCAGCAATCCAGATGTGTTCATATTAAGTTCTTGGGTGCAGAGGATGATGCTCAGATCATAGAATCAGGGCACACAACAGAATCAATGTGAGTTAAGTCAACTATGACTGAATCTGATGCAGATTCACATGTAAGATCAACAACTTCTTCATCAGCATTTTCTACAAGTTCTATTGTTTCGGTTTGTGTTGCCATTGGCGCTGATGTAGGGGCTCCACCCAACTAGCAAATATGCAGTTCACGGCATGGGTGCAAGTTATAGATAGCTCTGCTAACTATAGCTGGTGAATTTCAGTTTTTTTTTCAATCAAAACATTAATGTTGTCACTGACCTAGTCACCTAACTATAACGTTACTTAAACCTTTGTTTTTTTTCAGTGAGTATATTTGAGAGTTGAGTGATAAGGAATATATGGTCAATGGTGTCAAGACCAGTGAGAGGTCTAAAATAATAAGATCTCTAGTGCCTCCTGCATCCAGTAGTCATCCAATGCAGAAATAACAACAAATTCCTTACTTTTGCTTGTTGTTTTGTTCCATAAAGGTTTGTAACTGGATACAAACTCTTTCTTCCTAACTTCCTAACATTTCAACAGTTAAGGGAGTAGGGTACTGGCATGAAAGATGTTCAAATCAGTGGGATGCATTGAAGATGTTTTTAGTAATTGTCTGGCACAGCCTTTTCCCACAATTTAGGTACTATCCCAGTTTCAAGACAGCAATTGAAAATCAATAAAAACTCTTTTTACATGATTAGGGTTATCGCCTACAAACATTTAGATTGGCATGGACCTCATAGAGATCCGGTAATGAGGTGGCATTGTGGTTGATCTTTAAGAGAAGAATCTGAATTAGTGCATCTTCAAAGCAGATGCTTACATTCTTGGACACATGACAATGAGGTAAACAGTGATAATTCGGTTGTCAAACACTCATGGTATAAAAAAATGCAGCCTCTGTGTAGACATGCAGTATTTACTGATGCTCAATACTGCTTTACAAATTGTCTTATTCTTTATTGCGAACTTCGCGACCCAGTGGATACACTTTGAATTCTGAAGATCGAGGTAATTGAGATGTATGGGTAAGAGTGAATATGGAATAAATGATGCATTCAATGATTGCTTTTCACTCATGCTGAAACTGATTGAGTACTAAGTAAAACTGAGCCTCATTAGTTTTGCGAAAGACATGTAATTATAGAGCCTCTCTGCTAATTAGTGTTGGTACTGTCCGATCTATGATAAATATCAAAGGGAGAGAGAGGAAAGGTACAGGAGCTAGTTCATTTCCCCGGGCATAATATGTATGTATCAAGGAGCACTAGCTATGGGGTGGGTGCTCCTAGTGTATGTTTGTTTTATGGAAAACACATTTTGGTTTTTAGAAGGTCCTCACTCACCAACCTAGTTGGTGGCATGCTTCATTGTCAGGCCCCACCCAAGGCACTGAGTGCACCTTAGGTGTGCTATGATGCCTGGATACAGCGGAGAAGGTTTTATGCTGTGAAAGAGCAGTGAAAGTGGGTGAGTGGATGTTAAAAAACTGTCCAATGGGTCCCACAGAACAAAAAGGACCATTTGAATGTATGGGCCCTTGGCAGTAATTAAAAACGAGAGACTGATATCTTAGGAGGTCTAAAGTACCTCCCATATCCTAATCCATTTTTTTTAACATTCTCTCACCCACTTTCAATGCACTTTCAAGGTGCCTTGGGTGGGGCCCGATGATGAAGCATGTCACCAACTAGGTTGGTGAGTGAGGGGCTTCTAAAAACCAAAATGTGTTTTCCATAGAACAAACTTACACTATAAGCACCCATCCCATAGCTAGTTCTCCTTGATACATACTGTCCAATCTACAGCAGGGCAGTCAAGCTGAAAGCTGCACAAAGCGTCCCAACAGAAGAACAGTAGGACTACTGACAAGCACTACCGAAGCATTACAGCCCTGCAAAATGTGAAATACTGGCTGGACACTGCTGAAATATGAGCCTGTGACCCTATGATTGGCCATAAACCTTTGCAGATGGCATATTAGGATATTTAGTGATCCCTCCCTCTGTGTAACTGGACAGAACCAATCCCCACCAGGGTTGTAGTGTCATCCCCAGCCCAAGAGCATGCAAATAAATGCGCCGTAAACTGGGCTTTGTTACAGATGCCTTTATTCCTCAGCATATGATCACACACTGCCCTCTCCTTGCATCGGAACCATTAATAACCGCACCTTAATACCTCCCAGCAAGTTACGTTATTCCTCTGTAGAGTCTGCCCAGACCACAAGGGTCCGATCACACATAGTTTCAGGACACTACATCTTCCCCTTTGTTAAATAAAAAGTATAAACAGTCACATCATATTTCTTCAATATGTCATCAAGGCACTCTCACTAGTCTGTCAGATCGAATCGTAGGTTGCAGTTGAGATGCACACTGTTTGTGCACCAATGGCACAGGTTCAAATGCTTGATCTGGAGTATTAGGCTGGGCCACTTCATTCATGGTCGCAGAAGTTGATGAACGTCGAGGTAGGTGCTTAAAGTGTGACGAGTCCTGTGTGATGGACTTTCCGGGATGATGCATCATCACCATGTGTCCTTTGCACTTCACAACCCTAAGAGGATCGTCAACAAACAGAGTGTCTTTTTTTCTGATTTAATTTCTGCCTGACCAGGATCCAGTCAGCTTCACTGAATACTTTCCTGAGCTTGTCGACGCTGATCGGCATATGTTTTCATTTAGCTCTTTCAAGAAGTGTCAGTGAAACAAATCTTATCAGCATTCCTGAATCTGACGGCTGTCCACTGTGGCAGTTTGGTGCCGATAGCTCTCCCAAATCGCAAGTTGTGGAGTGAGGTATTGAACTGTAAGCATGGAGGGCTTCACACAGGGCCTGGTTGAACTTCATTTTCTCCATCGATTCTCGTTGAACTACCCTTATGAAGGTACAAAGGAATCAATCCACAATACCATTGGCTTAGAGCAACAGAAGTGTACTCTTTTGATGCTTGGCATTGTGTTTGACTAGAAACTCCTTGAAGTATTTGCTATTGAATGGTGGGCCATTGCCAGATTTGAAAATGCAGGAAATTCTGCAAGCTCCAAAGATGTCATCCAGCCGCTCAAATACCTTTTCATGGTTTGTTGATGATAACTCCTCTACTAAAGGAAAGAATGACTACTCATCAATGACTTCCATGAGAGGATGTCCATTTCCTAAGGGCCCAGGGAAATCAACTGCAACTCTTTCCCAGGCATGTGCAGGAAGGTCAGACATTGTCAATGGATACTGCATCACTTTGGGAGAACTTTGGGAGAAAACCAGTTGCAAAGATGGCACTCTTTCAGTTCCCTCTCAACTCGCTAATCTAGGCGCGGGAACCACACACGGTCTCTTAGGGCTCCTTCAGGGGCTAGATCAATGACTTGCTGTCTTAGGCTCTCAGGTGTGACAATTCTTCAGCTTCTCAATACAACACCTTCCTTGGTAACAGACAGTTCATCCTGTACGTTTTTTAACTTTTGAAATGCAGGATCGTCAGCAAAAGGTCAAGTGGCTAACATCAGCAGCGGGCAAATTTAGGCCCAAAAAGTTAATGATGGCAAAAAGAGTTAAAACGTCATCGCCATGGTACACCCCAGAACTTAAAAGTTTAAAAATCAACTGTAAAAGAGCGGAGTGCCACTGGTGGAAACATATGATAATCTAAAGAAGGTCATCTACAACCACACTATTTTATTATATAAAGAAGCAATTATTGCCGCAAAAAAACAGTTTTTTACCCTAAAAATAAAAGAGGCAGGCAATTCCACCAGGGAACTGTTTAAATCAGTTAATCTGCTGGCTAAACCTCAGCAAGACAAAGCGTTCAAGTCAGACCAAAATCTATGTAATAAAGTGGTGGATTACTTTCAAGAGAAGGTGCAGGAAATCTATAATATTTCCCAAGACCTGTCAGACCTCAGGACATGATAGTGCCCTAAATCAGCCCACAATGCAAGCTGACCTGTTTCCAGCCAATGAACTACAGAGAGGTTCAAAAACTTTTACTTTCCGTAAAATCTGGTGCACCCACTGATCCTTGCCCCCTCCCATGATGCACCAAACAGCACATAAGATCTGTGAAAATCTTGACCCTATTTTGACCAAGTCTTAGCTGCCAGCAGTTATCCTACTACTTGGAAATTGGCGGATATTACGCCTCTTTTAAAGAAACCAAACTTAGATCCTAATGAGCCTAAAAACTATCGACCCATAGCCTGTCTCCCTATCACTGCAAAAGTGCTAGAAAAACAACTCTGTAGAGTGTTAACAGGCTTCCTTGACGTAAACAACCTGCTGGATACTTCACAGCATGGCTTTCGTCCACGTCACTCTACAGAGATGGCACTAAACCTTGCAGCTGAAGAGATCCGCAGGGCTGTAAATGAGGGGGGAAGGGCGGTCCTCGTACTACTTGACCTATCAGCCGCATTTGACACTGTAAATCATGGTGCAGCGGCTGAGGGTTATAGGGGTTGGAGAGACCCCCCTGTCCCTACTGTCCTCCTTTATGGAGGCAAGGGAGCAGAAGTTGTTTTGGGATGGCATGCAGTCAGAGTTTTCACCTCCCCTGTGGAGTGCCACAAGGGTCTGCGTTATCGCCAATTCTGTTTAATCTGTATGTCACTCCTTTGGCCAATTTAGTTAGGACAAACGGGTTCGGGCTGGTCTCGTACGCCATTGACTCTCAGCTCAATATTTCCATCACTAACCAGCCAGAGACCACAGCAGCCAAGTTTCACGCCTGCCTTATTGATATCATCGTCTGGATTGGCCAGAATTATCTGAAAATCAATACAGAGAAGACAGAGGTGATGGAGTTTGGGCCAGGCCAACCACTTTGGAATCAGGTCTGGTGGCCGTCAAAGGGTGGAGAGTGCCCTCATCCAGTCGAAAAGGTCAGAAATTTGGGGATTATTTTGACAACAAACTGAATTTGGGTGCGCAGGTGAATAGTCTTATCTCCTCAGGTTTTTTCCTTTTAAAAACTTTGAGAAAATGTTTTCCTTTCATACCTCAAGAGCTCCAAAAAACAGTGATGGTAGCTCTTTTTCTGTCAAAGCTGGATTACTCCAATGCACTGTTTTTGGGTATTGAAAAATTTCAACTGCAAAAACGGCAGTCCTTACAAAATCGGCAGCTAGACTTCTCCTGGGGTTGCACAGAGGACAGCCAACATCAGCTGGAATTAGATCACTTCACTGGCTGCCCATTAAACAGCGCATTGAATGTAAACCCTTAACTTTGGTATACAAAGCAATAAATGGTGGGAGTGCAGCTGATCCTCAAAACCTTTTTATACCATATGTTCCCACACATGCTCTTAGATCGGCCACTCAAGGTCTCATAGAAACAGTGAAGTTCAAACGAGCTAGATGGGGGGGGGCAGAATCATAACACACTGTGTGGCTAAGCTTTGGAACAAACTGCCTCTGTCCCTGAGATGCCAGCCAAACCTCCAGATTTTCAGAAAGAATCTGAAAACCTGGCTTTTTACAGCTACATAGGCTTTTGTCACCACTTCACTTTTTACCCTCACACCTCAGCGCCAAGACGCTTCGGCATTCGAGTGCTTTACAAGCAATTAAACATAAACATAAACATTCCATGATGGAACTGAAGTGACAACTTTGAGGATAAGTATGTGGTGCCAGCAATAATCTGTTCAATGGATAGAGCTGCTGCTATGATGGAAGACAAAATTAAGTTGATGTACTCCTCAGCCATTTTGGATGTCGAACTGACAATGTAGCATTACTCGAAAAAGAAATCAGCAGGGTTCTGATCTTAACCTGGCTTGTGTACAATTGCATAGTCATGCTCTTGAAGTCACAACCCCCACCAATCAATACGAGGTGGCTTCTTGTCTTTTAGGTTTCCAAAAATAGTGAGCAATGAATGGTGATCTGTAACAGTAGTGAAATGTTTTCTGTAAAGAAACACCTGAAAATGTTTGCATGCCCACACTACAGCCAGACTCCCTTTATCCAGCTGAGAATAGGCATGCTGTGTGTCAGGCAGACTTCGACTGGCATAGGTCACAATGTGTCTCTGAGCATTCGGATGACCATTATGCTGAGCAAGGATTGCCCCCAGCCCCTCCAGGCTCTCATCTACTGTGATCTCTGTACGTAACATAAGGTCAAAATAGGCCATCTTAGTTGCATTCTCAATCAGCACCAGCAGTTCTAACAAGCAGGTGCTGAGGCAGGTCCTTTTCGGGATCTCTGTTGCTGCTCTCACCCTCAACTTGATTTTTTTTAAAACTTTGCAGCAGTACCCATCTTCACTGCCTTTGATGCATCTTTAAAGGGACTCATTACAATTCTCCTCTTTCACAGTGTTCCCACCGCTTCCCATAACCAGAAAAGGACAGTTTTTCATGTTGCTTGCATTTTAGAAGTGGCAGCACGAACGCTCTCGCGGGATGTGCTGTGTATGCGCACTTCACAGAGGACACTGCACGCTCAAGCTCACAGAGATGCGTGCACCTTACAGAGAACAATGGTGCTGTCTCTGGTGGTCCAGTTTTGACATTGTGTTTGAACTTGCATTGGTGCTGCTGTCTCTGTTGCTCAAGTCCTGGCTTTGTGTGAGGGAAACTTGCATTGGTGCTGTCTTTTGATCCAGTCCTGACTTTTTGGGAGAGAAACCTGCATTGGTGTTGTCGCTGTTGCTCAAGTCCTGAAATTATGTGAGGAAATCTGCACTAATGCTCCATCTGCTGTAACTTGTGTGTGATGATGTTTACATTGCCTCTACCGATAGTGCCCTTTTCCCCTCTACCTTATATAATTTCTTTGCAGGTATTTATAGTGGAGCACTTTACATGAGCACCAGTTACGTTACACGAGGACACATTCAGTCTGTTAGCACTGGGTTAGCATTAGAGTCATGCTTTTGGGTTTCCTGTGCTTCATACCGTGCACCTGTACTCGTCAGCCTCTATTTGTTCCCTCTCTCTCCTGCTCTCTGGTCACTGATTCCTTATTCTGGCTACTCCTTGACCAGAAGTATTGCAGCAGGGAACATGGACCCCTGGAACTGTATTAAACTATACAGAGACCTGCACGCCTAAAGATTCATCCCACACTTTTGTGGCTGTTAGAAATGGGGATTCCTGGTTGGCTAAGGCTTGCCCCAAAGCCAGGCATAGACCACCATTCTACGTCAGGGCAAGGAAATTACACTCCAAAGATAACCCCTGCTCACCCCCTTAGCAACGTGACACAAACAGCAAGGCTGATCCTGTAGGCAATGTGAGTTAAGTAGTTGCGCACGCACCCACCAACAACAACATCCCAGGCCCCCCACAAAAGGAGGTTGCCCACAACGTTGGAGTCCTCCCTCTGTGGACTCGGACCGACAATGGCGCCGGGAGTCCCTCGTGGACTGTGAGGAAATGTAATGCGGCCAAATGTGGGAGTCCCGCTCGGGGGACTTGAAGAACAATGCCCCCTTAAAAGGTGGACAAAAATATTTACAACAAGGGGTGGTGAGGGACAGAGTCTCTGAATTAAACAGAATACTCTCACCCAGTCAAGAGATCAGGGCTAGATCCAACACCGTTTTTTAGCTCACTGCACCATCCCAGTTTCAGAACCTGGCTGTATGCAAATTAGTCTGTTCCTGTCCCAGTGCATGATGGGAACAGGGCAAACCAAACTACAAAAGCCAATTCTTACACTGGGAAGGAAACAAGCTACCGGGGACCGGCTTCTGGCATTTCAGCCTCTTCGGCCCGGCTTGCTTGAATCCTGATGGTGCAATGAGCAAGGGACTCACATCTGAGTATACCCTTCCACGCTTAGGGTGGACAAAAATATTTACAACAAGGGGTGGTGAGGGACAGAGTCTCTGAATTAAACAGAATACTCTCACCCAGTCAAGAGATCAGGGCTAGATCCAACACCGTTTTTTAGCTCACTGCACCATCCCAGTTTCAGAACCTGGCTGTATGCAAATTAGTCTGTTCCTGTCCCAGTGCATGATGGGAACAGGGCAAACCAAACTACAAAAGCCAATTCTTACACTGGGAAGGAAACAAGCTACCGGGGACCGGTTTCTGGCATTTCAGCCTCTTCGGCCCGGCTTGCTTGAATCCTGATGGTGCAATGAGCAAGGGACTCACATCTGAGTATACCCTTCCACGCTTAGGGTGGACAAAAATATTTACAACAAGGGGTGGTGAGGGACAGAGTCTCTGAATTAAACAGAATACTCTCACCCAGTCAAGAGATCAGGGCTAGATCCAACACCGTTTTTTAGCTCACTGCACCATCCCAGTTTCAGAACCTGGCTGTATGCAAATTAGTCTGTTCCTGTCCCAGTGCATGATGGGAACAGGGCAAACCAAACTACAAAAGCCAATTCTTACACTGGGAAGGAAACAAGCTACCGGGGACCGGTTTCTGGCATTTCAGCCTCTTCGGCCCGGCTTGCTTGAATCCTGATGGTGCAATGAGCAAGGGACTCACATCTGAGTATACCCTTCCACGCTTAGGGTGGACAAAAATATTTACAACAAGGGGTGGTGAGGGACAGAGTCTCTGAATTAAACAGAATACTCTCACCCAGTCAAGAGATCAGGGCTAGATCCAACACCGTTTTTTAGCTCACTGCACCATCCCAGTTTCAGAACCTGGCTGTATGCAAATTAGTCTGTTCCTGTCCCAGTGCATGATGGGAACAGGGCAAACCAAACTACAAAAGCCAATTCTTACACTGGGAAGGAAACAAGCTACCGGGGACCGGTTTCTGGCATTTCAGCCTCTTCGGCCCGGCTTGCTTGAATCCTGATGGTGCAATGAGCAAGGGACTCACATCTGAGTATACCCTTCCACGCTTAGGGTGGACAAAAATATTTACAACAAGGGGTGGTGAGGGACAGAGTCTCTGAATTAAACAGAATACTCTCACCCAGTCAAGAGATCAGGGCTAGATCCAACACCGTTTTTTAGCTCACTGCACCATCCCAGTTTCAGAACCTGGCTGTATGCAAATTAGTCTGTTCCTGTCCCAGTGCATGATGGGAACAGGGCAAACCAAACTACAAAAGCCAATTCTTACACTGGGAAGGAAACAAGCTACCGGGGACCGGTTTCTGGCATTTCAGCCTCTTCGGCCCGGCTTGCTTGAATCCTGATGGTGCAATGAGCAAGGGACTCACATCTGAGTATACCCTTCCACGCTTAGGGTGGACAAAAATATTTACAACAAGGGGTGGTGAGGGACAGAGTCTCTGAATTAAACAGAATACTCTCACCCAGTCAAGAGATCAGGGCTAGATCCAACACCGTTTTTTAGCTCACTGCACCATCCCAGTTTCAGAACCTGGCTGTATGCAAATTAGTCTGTTCCTGTCCCAGTGCATGATGGGAACAGGGCAAACCAAACTACAAAAGCCAATTCTTACACTGGGAAGGAAACAAGCTACCGGGGACCGGTTTCTGGCATTTCAGCCTCTTCGGCCCGGCTTGCTTGAATCCTGATGGTGCAATGAGCAAGGGACTCACATCTGAGTATACCCTTCCACGCTTAGGGTGGACAAAAATATTTACAACAAGGGGTGGTGAGGGACAGAGTCTCTGAATTAAACAGAATACTCTCACCCAGTCAAGAGATCAGGGCTAGATCCAACAGAGTGGTCTGCTCAATTCAGACACTCTGTTCATCACCACCCCCTTTTGTAAACCTGCCAGAAGGGCCAAGTCCAACAGTGGCCTAGATCATACAACATGATGTAATAACATTTGGGCCTTAAGGATTGTAATTTGACCACAGATTTTCTCCCTGGAAGGTCTCATGCTTGGCACAGAGGGATTTGTTATGTTGGACCTCCTCGGCTGCCATCCAGAACTCACCAACAACACCCGGAGTCTGCATGTAGGTACCCTCCTCCCATCTTTCAAATCACTGGTCTTATTTTATCAGCTAAATTCACAAGAGGGGGGCAGGGAGATAATAAAGATCCAGTACCCATGCTAGTAAAACATAATCATTAAATCTAGAAGGAAAAGGAAGGAAAACTAGCTTGGGAGCGAATAATCCAAGGAAATCCTTCTGATTATTATTTGGGGCCCTCTCACATCCAAATGAATGTCATGCTTCATCATAGGAGGTGCTCCTCATCGGGCCGGCACTTCAATGCCCTACGGGCCCTGCAAGCGTGCTTTGTCAGAGATCTTTTTAGTATTCTGCCATAATGATGAAGGCGTGTCTGAGGATACGGAATGTGTAGGGGTGGAGTGAGTGTAATATTGAAGGAAAAGGAAGGAAAACTAGGTTGGAAGCAAATAATCCAAGGGAATCCTTATGATTAATATTTTGGGTCCTCAAACATCCAAATGGATGTCATGCTTCATCATAAGAGGTGCTCCTCATCGGGACGGCACTTCAATGCCCTATGGGCCCTGCACCAGTGCTGTTTGTCAGAGATCTTTTTAGTATTCTGCCATAATGATGAAGGCGTGTCTGAGGATACGGAATGTGTAGGGTGGAGTGAATGTAAATAGAGTGCTAAATTAATTAAAACTGTCTAAGGGATACCTAAATAGTTTTAATATGATGGTTCCTTTGCCAGAGATCAAATCAATGGAAAGGGGGCTATCATGAGAGCTCAATTAATCAAGATAGCCTTAATGTATATATGACAATGACATGTTTCATACCTAGTGGTCCAGGCAAATACCTGGTGTTTCCTCTGGACCAGAAAGATCCCTACCCTAGACCTAGAAAGGTGTGTAGTGCGGGGTACCTCAGTTTAGGATTGCACAACCTAAATAGAAATAGGTGAAAGACATTAAATACAGGTAAAAAACACATGTAGGTAGGTGTTACCTAGTGTCTCAAACATTTTACTCAAGTCTACACGTGGTAGACACAACGTGCTTCAAAAGGTGCTAACAAGTCACTGTTTAAGTGGCAAGTGCACATACATACAGAAAGCCAGGCAAGTGATCACATGTGTAAAAACTTTAAAACCATAATGCATCAGGGACTTACAACATATAACATTGATAAACACAGGGTAGTGATGTCCCAATAGAAGAGAGTAGGATTCTTACCCTGTTGAATCAATCGGTAAAGCCCCGTAGGCCAGAAGCAGAGGACTGCCTGCTGCTCCTAAGAGACTGATATCTACACAAATACATATTGCACCTCCACTGTCCTTTTTTGGTACCACCACTATCGGTGAGACCAGTTGAACATTAAATTATGTCATGCTTCACCAGCATTTCTAGTTCTTCCTCAATGGCTTCTTCCAACTGAAAAGAAATTCTGTAGTGCTATTGTGCAAAAGGGGAAATGTGCTCATTAATATGAAGTTTCACTTCAATTTTTGAGATTTCCTAAACCATGAAACTAAGACGGGAACTGATTTACAATTTAAGAGTGCAAAGTTTGTAATTGAGAAATATCAGTCCCTTGTTAGCAGCAGTGGCAAAGCTGACTGGGCGTGCACAGGATGAGGTTCTTTGAAGGACATGGATTGGCGCTTGCACTGATGTCGTTTTGTGTCACATGGTTGACGTGAATGACCTGTGGCTTTGCAGTGGTTCAGAAGTAGCCCATGTGCAAACCTTTGTGCCTGATCAGGTAAGGCAAGGCAAAGGGGACACAGGCTGTTACACTTTTCTCGGGAATGATGTTGATCGAGGCACCACTGTTTATGATGAAAATTTCTGGTTGATCATTCACTTTCACTGTGATTTTGAGACAACGTCTGAATTTAGTCTGTCATTTCATTTGGTGACTTTCTTTTGAACTGTGGTCTTCTTTGCAAGCAACTAGTGCACGTACACAGTTTTCGTGCTTGTTTTAAGATCTATCTTTCATAGTCGACACTTGGCATTGGATCGAACTTGGCTTCCAATGCTTCTTTTATCTTTTCATACGATTTAGCTTCAGTTGGCAAGATTTACTTTATCACTTATTTCACTCCATCACCAGCAATGTTCTTTAAGTATTTAATGATCTTCTTATCATCTTCTTTTTCTAGCACATCTACGAGGTCATCAAATGTGTTGATGTATGCAGTCCATCTGGCACGGTATTCTGCTTCGTAGCATTATTAAACGGGGTGGTGGGTTCAGAAACACAGCACATCGTATTTTATGCTCCCTTCTGTCGTCATTCCAAGTATATGCTGCTTGGACAGCGTTTTTTGCACTGGATGCCACATACAATGTTTCCATGCATCGGCCTCTCACCTGGGCTTGGGTAATCACGAACGATTCCAGGTTGTGTGGCACTTCACTCACTTGTGCTGGTAAGTGAGTTTCTGCTTTCGTACTGCCTTTAGCATTTGCTTTGCTTTGATGATGGCTCTGTGTTATGGCGCAGTGAAATATCTCTTCTTTCAGTTTCTGGTAGGCTTTTAGAATGTACTCTTCTGTCGGGCCTTTTAATTTCTATGGTCATGTACGTGCTGGAGCAGGGGTTTGACTCCACACACGCCAACCCCAGACTGCTTCACATCAATTTAGGGCACACATAGCATGCCTGTACTGTTTGTTGTATCGTTATAAACTCTCAGGGACAGCAGCCATGTGCCTTCAGGGCTTGGATCCCATCCTCGTGGCAAATTGTAACATCCTCCCCAGCACAGGAGCATGCAAATGAAACATGGTACACCGGAGCTCTTCTACAGATATCTTTATTCTTCAGCATACAATCACACACTGCGTGCATTGCATCATAACTATTGGAACTAGACCTGAACACCTCACAGCAGCTTGAGTAATTCCTTTTTACAGTCCACCCAGAACCACAAGGGTCATAGCCCTCATACTTTAAGACACTACAGAAGGCACCCACTAATGAAAACTCCCACACAGTGTGGAAATTTCGCATGCACAGAAGGGGTTAAGGCTGGGAGCTGGGCGCAAATTATGTCGAAAAACGTTAAGGAGTGGTGGAGAGTTGGAGGGATTGGGTGTCTACCAAAGATGCAGGTCCATTACCTAGTTTGTTTTAACCCCTTTCATGTATCGGATGGCCAGGAGTCATACAACACTGCAGTGCTACTGTGCGTCGGACGGCTCAAGGCCGTCTGTGCACATGGCACTTGAAATCCCTCTGGTGCGGGCAAAGCCCCTTATCTACCCCTTGTGGGCAGAAAGCCCACTGGGTACCAGGGATTTTACTTTTTTATATACATTGGATTGGGGCTGCCCAGAATGGGCATGCCAACGCCTCCACAACCCCCCAAAAAAATGACCACAGTCTTTTTGCCCCCCCCAGGAGGCAGATGGGGCAATAGCGCTTTATCTCCCCCCCCCCCCCCCGGGGGCTAGAAAGCCCATTAGGTACCAGGGATTGTGTTTTTTATTATACATAGGGGTGGGGCCTGCCTGGAAGGGGTATGATAATGCCCCCACCCCCAAAACAATTAGCCAAAGTCTTTCTGCCCCGGGGGAGCTGAAAGTCCCATAGGCAAGGGTTGCTCCCCTTTTTTGAGGCACACATTTTGGCTGTTTCAGTGATATTTTTTGTCTCATCTGTTCCCAAGCGGGGGCAGGAAACCATCAGAAACCAGTAAGAGTTTGTGTGCATGTGAATGGGAGTTTGGCTGGCTGTCTGCATGTACTGGCCTTTGTCTGGCATTTTTCTGGCAGTGTGTGGGCCTGCACTTGGCTAATGGTGTGTGTTGACTCACGCTTGATGATGGTGTGTGTGGAGTGGCGCTTGGCTGGCAGTGTAAGTGGACTTGTGCTTGGCTGATGGTGTGCATGTATGGTGCGTGGATGGCGGTGTGTGAAGAAGGCGGGTGGCTGGCAGAGTGTGTGGGTTGTGCTTGGCTGGTGGTGTGCATGGATAGTGCTTGACTGACTGTTTGCAAAGATGGCATTTGACTGGAGGTGTACGTGGATGGCGCTTGGCTGGTGGTGTGCATGGATGGCGCTTGGTTGGTGATTTGCGTGCACTGACTCTTGGCTGGCTGTGTGGCTTACATGGTTCTTCCAGCGTTTTCTTACCCAGAATCCCCCGCAAACCTCAAATTTACTTACAAAGTCATGTTTTCCTCACATTTCTGTGTGGGTATGTTGTAGGATCACCGTGCAGGCACAAATTTCCTACCACCCAGTGTTCCCCTTGGTCGACCGAGAAAAGTGATACCCCATTTGTGTGGGTGCCCAAAGTAGCATCAGCCTAAAAACTTTTCTGAGAACTACACAACCAGGGGAGTCCAGGGAGGTGAGGTTAGTGTGGATCTCCCAACATTTTCCTACCCAGATTCCCCTGTAAACCTCAAATTTAGCTAAAAAAAAAATTCCTCACTTTTCTGTGGGAATTTCCTACCACCCAGCGTTCCCTCAGGTGTTGCAAAAAATGGTACCTCACTTGTGTGGGTAGGCCTAGTGCCCGTGACAGGAAATGGCCCAAAATATACTGTGGAGACTTAGAACTTACCAATCGCAAAACTACCTGGTTTTGGGAGGGAGTCACCTGAGTTTTTGGTCCCGGGGTCAACACCCATCCAGAGAAACCAAACCCAGAAATTTCTGAAAATTATAGACCTGGGTGAGTCCAGTGAGGTGTGGCTTGTGTGGATCTCCTAAATTTTTTTTACCCAGAATACCCTCCAAACCTCAAATTTAGCTAATAAAATCACCTTTTCCTCACTTTTCTGTGTGGGAAAGTTGTGGGATCACCGGGTCACCACAACTTTCCTACCACCCAGCGTTCCCCCAGGTCTCCCAATAAAAATGGCACCTCACTTGTGTGGGTAGGCCTAGTGCCCGAAACAGTAAATGCCCAAAACGCCCTGTGGAGACTTCAAAATTATTGATCGCAAAGCAATCTGGTTTTGGAAGGGAGTCACCTGAGTTTTTGGTCCCGGGCTCAGCGGCCATATAGGGAAACCTACCAAACCCAGACATTTCTGAAAGCTAGACACTGAGGGGAGTCCATGGAGGTGCAGCTTGCATAGATCTCCCAACATTTTCTTACCCAGAATCCCCTGCAAACCGCATATTTAGCTAAACAAATCACATTTTCCTCACTTTTCAGTGTGGGAAAGTTGTGGGATCACCGAACCGCCACAAATTTCCTACCACCCAGCATTTCCCCAGGTCTCCAGATAAAAATTGTGCCTCACTTGTGTGGGTAGGCCAAGTACCGGTGGCAGGGAAGAGCTCAAAACGTATTGTGGAGACATCAAAATTATCTATCACAAAATGACCAGGTTTTGCAAGAGGGGCACCTGCATTTTTGCTACCGGGCTCGCCGGCTATCTAGGGAAAACTACCAAACCTACACATTTCTGAAAATTAGATACCCAGGGAGTCAAGGGAGGTGTGAATTGTGTGGACCCGCTAAGTTTTCCTAACCAGAATCACTTGCAAACCTCAAACTTAGGTGAAAAAAATCACATTTTCCTAAATTTGAGGTTTACAGGGGATTGTGGGTAAGGATACACTGAGGGATCCACACAAGCAATACCTCTATGGACTCCCTCTGGTGTCTAGTTTTCAGAAATGTCTGGGCTTGGTATGTTTCCTTAGATGGCCGCCGAGCCCGGGACCAAAAAACCAGGTGACCCCTCTTGTAAAACCAGGTTGCTTTGTGATTGGAAATTTTGATGTCTCCACAGTATGTTTTGGGCCCTTCCCTGGCGAGGGCAATTGGCCCACCCACTTAAGTGAGGTACACTTTTTATCAGGAGACTTTGTGGAATGCTGGCTGGGTGGAAGTTTGTGAATCCATGTAGGTTCCAGAACTTTCCATCACAGAAATGTGAAGAAAATGTGTTAGTTTTTTTTACAAAGTTTGAGGTTTGCAAGGGATTCTGGGTAGCACAACCTTGCGAGAGCCACACAAGTCACCCCATCCTGGATACCCTGGATTTTTAGGCCTACCCACATAAGTGAGGTGCCATTTTTATTGGGAGACTTGGGGAAAAGCTGGGTGGGTGGAAGTTTGTGGCTCCCCGCAGATTCCAGAACTTTCCATCACAGAAAACTTAGGAACATTTGTTTTTTTTACAGTTTGAGGTATGCAGGGGATTCTGGGTAACAGAACCTGATGAGAAGCACAAATCACCCCATCCTGGGTTTCCCTGGGTGTCTAGGTTTCAGAAATGTTAAGGTTTGCTAGATTTTCCTAGATGCCAACTGAGCTAGGATCCAAATCCAAAGCTAGGCACATTGCGGAAAAGGTGCCAGTTTTCACTTGAAAAATGTGATGTGCCCACGCTGTGTTTCGGGTTGTTTCCTGTCGCGGGCACTAGGCCTACTCACACAAGTGAGGTACCATTTGTATTGGGAGACGTGGGGGAATGCTGGGTGTGTGGAAGTCTGTGGCTCCCCACAGATTCCACAACTTTCCATCACAGAAAAGTGAGGAAAATGTGTTTTTGAAAAAGGTTGAGGTTTGCAAGGGATTCTTAGTATCAGAACCTGGGGAGAGCCACACAAGGCACCCCATCCTGGATTCCCCTGGGTGCCTAGTTTTCAAAAATGGGCAGGTTTTCTAGGTTTCCCTAGGTGCCAGCTGAGCGAGGGTCCAAATTTCAGTTAGTCAAATTGAAAAAAAAGTGTTTTCACTGTAAGAATACAATGGGTCAACATTGTGTTTTGAGCCGTTTCCTGTTGCGGTCAGTGGGCCTACCCACACAAGCAAGGTACCATTTCTATTAGGGGACTTGGGGGAACACATAATAGTAGAAAAAGTGTTATTGCCTGTTGACTTTCTATGCATTTCTGCCTTCCAAATGTAATAGAATGTGTAAAAAGTAGTCATTTTGAAAATTTCCTCAAATTCCCATGCTAGTACGGGTACCCATAATTTCAGAAATGTGCAAATAACCACTGCTTCTAAACTCTATATATTGTTCCCATTTAGGAAATGCATAGGTTTCCTTAATAACTAGTTTTCACTATTTATATTTTACCAAATGAATTGCTATATGCCTGGTACACAATGAAAAACCATTGCAAGGCGCAGCTCAGTTATTAGCTCTGGGTAACTTGGGTTCTCGTTGAACCTACATGTCCTACATATCCCTGCAACCAAAAGGATCCAGCAGACAAAATGATGCATTGCTTTAAAAAATCTGCTATACTTACAAGAAGTTACAGGTGAAAATGTTGGCGCGATTGCATGTTTTTTTTCAACTCAATTTCATTATTTTTTTATTTCAACTGTCAGTTTCTATAGTAGAACCTTAAAGGAGATACACAAATGACCCCTTACTGAATTCAGACTTTTGTGTACTTTTCGGAAATTAATAGCTTTCTGGTATCCTATTTTGCTTTCATACCCATTTCTACCACTAAGTAGAAGGAGGTTGAAAGCACCAACAATAGGAAAAATAGGCTATGTTCCAGTGAAATGCCAAAACTGTGTAGAAAATTTTAGTTTTCTGACAAACATCTGCCTGTTACTGAAAGCTGGGAAGATGATGATTTTAGCACAACAAACTCTTTGTTGATACCCTTAGCAGAGAAATAAACTGAAGCTTTTTTCTGCATCACCTTTCCCCCATTTGTCCCCAAAAACCCAAAATGTAGCTGTATTTTGGCTAATTTCTCGCTCTCCTCTAGGGGAATCCACAAACCCTGAGTACCTTTAGTATCCTCAGGATATTAGAAGAAAAGTAAGCAAATTTGGTATAAATACCTTATGTTGACAAAACATTACAGGGGCCTAAGCGCAAACTACGCCAAATAGCCATAAAAGGGCTATGCAAGGGGGGAAGGCTTAGCAGCGAAGGGGTTAAGACCCATGGCAACACTGTTATCCCACTGGGGATGAAGTCTCTATAGTAAATGGCCATGAGATGAGTGCTACGATAGATGATTAGCCGGTCTGCTCTAATGTAACCCTTGCACTGGCATAAGCCTCACTAATGGACCTACCTATTTGCTTGAAGTAACAGCTATTTTCTCTAGCCTCTCAAAATACTAGGTTATTGGGAAATAATGACGGCCTGATGTATGAAATTTCCATTTGCAGAAAGTAGTCCAAATTGTACTTTAACTTTTTGTGAATGAAAAAGAATTTTATATACAAACCCGTATACTAATATGTTAGTTCGCAAAATCCTGAATCTTAGTGGGTTGCAATCCGATATACATCATCAGTATTTTTGAGGTAGGTTGTGAATTGCGGCTCACTGTGATTGGATGCCATCACAAGGATGGTGGCCTGGTCGGGTCGGCAGACCACAATGTCTGTGATCGCATTTTAAAAAAAATAATGAAATGCAGCCCATTTACCTTCCAAGAAAAGGGACTGCATTTAAAAGGAAAAGGTATTTTTTTTGTTTGTTTGAGCATTCTGACGCATTTCCAGGTTTACAATTGCTCGTAAATCTGGAAATGCATTAGTGGATGTGGGGTTTGCATGAAAACACCCCCAGCAACACCCATGTTGCGCCCTTAACACTCAAAGTGTTGCATGAAAAGGGGTGATATTTAAAAGCAGACATAAAGCCAAGCAGGATGCCTTTAAGTGTGCTTGTAAATATCACGCAGCAGGTTGCGTCGCCGGAGCGTCTCCCAACGTGACGCCCCTGTGGCACAAGGGGCTTGTCAAAAAGGCCCTCAATGTTTTGCGACCAGACTACTGTTGCGAAACATTGGTATATCCCATTGCTATTTGAAAGGGTTGCCATAAACACGCCCCTTCAATTGAGTGATTTATTAATTATATCGAAACGAAATTTGGGATTAAGACATGACAAATATCCAATTTGCCATTTGTGATTTTGCTTTGTGGCCACAAAATGACCTAAATACATGAAACCCGAGATTCTCTGCTACCTCTGAATTACCTGTTGGTATGAAGGAGAGTATTTTGCATTCAAAGCCACTGAAAAAAGATCACCTTCAAAAGCAGTACAGTAACAATAAAAGGCCTGTAGGGTTGTTGTTGTGTCTTTAGAATATCAAAAATGGCAGGGGAAAACTTAAAAAAAGTGAAGGATTGAGATAATCCCGGCTGTGGAATGAGCTGCCCCAGAACATCAGGCAAGCCGACTCCCTGATAGGTTTTGGAAGGAGCCTAAAGACCTGGCTATTTGCCAAAATCTGAGATTTCAGTGCCCACTATTCAGCCCTGCCATCGGCCGGCTCCATCTGATTAGGTTCTCTCAAAAAGCACCAGGATACCCGTAGGGTGGCAGTTGCGCTATACAAGAACTATATACAATACAATACAATACAATAACTATGGCATGAAGCCTTGCTAGACCAGTTCAAGTTTTTGATTGTCCCACCTATGCAACCGCGTTTCTCGCGCTCTTCACTTATACACTAGTCACTTATACAATTGCTTAAGCGAAACCGCAGGTTATTTGTTACATAGTGTGACTAGTGCGAGCAGTGGCGGAACACAGGCCCCCCAAAGCTCCAGGTGCCCCCTCAGAAAAGAACTCTGGCCGGACAGCTCCTCATTGAGTCCGGTTGGGACCCCTAAGTGTACCTTGCAAGGGCCCCCCTCAAGTTTCGTTATGCCAGTGAGTGACTGCCATACAAGCACAGGACCAAAACACTTCCGCTTGAGCCGCACCACAAGTTCACACTTTCTGTTTCGATCCATACATTTGCCCTTAATGAGGATGCGCCCAGCAGTGCCCACTGCAGGTCAGCGCAGTGGGGTGTGTGGGCGCCCTATCTCTTTACGGTGCCAACCCGACCCGAAGGTATGGGGGGGCTTTACGTGAGCACCGGCTGCTGTACAGACGGACACATTCGTTTTGTTAGTCACGGGGAAATTAAGTGAGTTGCCTAGAATCACAGGGTATTGAGCATCCCTGCCGAGACTCCTTGCGGTTCACCAGCTTCAAGGTCACCCGTGCTATCCGTTATGCCACATCTCAATGCAGTGTTGGCATTCACGTGGTAACTCAGCTTAATGCACAACCAGTCGCTCCTGCTTATTTGATATCACAATTGAGATCATGACCTACGCTGAATCATCCTTGGCAAGGGTCATCTCGTTCTACTCGGCTGACCCTGCAAGCTGGTCAGTGCGCTACGCTCAGTGATTAGCAGGTGGTGATTGGCGTGGGCGTCCTTTCTTCACGACCAATTATAATTCATTGGTTCGAGTCTTGCGTTCATTTATTAAATGCCTCATTTCCATCCCGGCCTTTCTGCCTCAACCCTGCGTCATTCCGCGAGGCACCTTTTGGCTGTAACTAAAGGACTGGAAACGGGACAGCGATGGCTTGCCTTTGGGGTGGGAGGGGGCAGTGTGGGATGGCCCCTTATCACGACTCATTAGGTGGCGCGTGCTTGACCAGGCAGAGGACTGTCTGGCAGGCACGCGCAGGGCCGTCCACAATGTGCGAAGAGTGATAATGGGAATTGAAGAGCCAATGGGCAAATGTCATTAAAGATGACTGAGGATGGACGACAGTAGTTACTGAACAGAAAAGTAATAATGCCAAAAAGAATAATTAAAGAATAAACAAGCACTGGCAAAGCCAATGCGTCTTCGGCTGACTGGCTCTTGGATTTGAAAGTTTATTCAAAGATATTTTCGTAACTCTTTATTAGATTGTCTTGTATTTAAACGTAGTGATGGGCTACTGAGCATAGAAACTTCTGAGGGAGGTGCGAGTACGCAGCATGTTGATGCATCAACAACAGACTCTTAATAGGACAAATAAATCAATCAATCAATCAAGGAATTTGTATGGCGCGCTACTCACCCGTGAGGGTCTTAAGGCGCTGGGGGGGAAGTCGCTACTGCTCAAACAGCCAGGTCTTGAGCTGTCTCCTGAAGGCGAGATGGTCCTGGGTCAGTCGTAGGTGGGTGGGGAGGGAGTTCCATGTCTTGGCTGCCAGATAGGAAATGAAATGAAATGAAATGAAATGAAAATTTATAAAGCGCTACAGTTGCCCTGAGGCGTCCAGGCGCTGTGACTACACAGAAATACCTTCAGAGGAACAGGAGTAGTTTGTGGTAGCTAAAATAGAAAAGTTTTAAGATGCTTCCGGAAGCTAGTTAGGTTGGAATTGCATCTCAACTGCAGAGGGAGGGTGTTCAACAATTTTGACACATTGTACGAGAACGAACGTCCACCTGCTCTGGCTCTAAAGATTCTAGGAATTTTGGCCAGTGATGCAGTCGAAGATCGAAGCACCTTGTTGGGCAGGTAGGGGGAAATCAGGGAGCGGTTGATTTCTGGACCAGTTTCCCAAAGGGTCTGATGAGCAATGCACAGCGCTTTGAACTTCACTCTGTCCCTGATAGGCAGCCAGTGTAGCATTCTTAGGCCATTTTTTATTGAAGTTCTTCGTGGGACTCTCAGTAGCGCACGGGCAGCACAATTTTGAGTGCGCTGGAGTTTTTTAAAGGTGTAGTCTGGTGCCCCGAAATAGAGGGCATTATTAAAATCCAGACGAGATTGGACAAGGCCCTGTATGATTATTTGTCTGGCCTCAAATGGAAGAAGGGGAAGAATTTTTTTTATCACCCTAAGGAGACCAAAACATGTGGCTGACACCTTGGTGGCCTGTGTATTGAGGCTCAATGACTTATCCAACCATACCCCCAGACTTTTGATGTTGTCTCTGGGGGCAGGGGCCGCCCCCATGCTCGCGGGCCAAAGCATCTCCATGGTAGAGGGGGCTGCCGGGCCCAGGAGCATGAGCTCGGTCTTATCGTCGTTGAGCTTCAGGCATGAGCTCATCATCCAGCTCCTAACTTCCTCCATACACGCCGCTAGATTGGGCGGTGATTGGAGGCCACTCTTCTGTGTAAGGGAGACCACCAGCTGGGTGTCGTCCGCATAGGAGATGATGTTAATCCCATGCGGACGAACAATCCCAGCCAGCGGCCTCATATATGCGTTGAAGAGCGTGGGGCTCAAGGATGACCCCTGCGGGACTCCACACCCCAGAGGCCTGTCTGATGACATGGATGTGCCGTCAAAGACCTGGAAGGTTCTGTCCGATAGAAAAGACTCAAACCAAACCAGGGCTTCTCCGGACACTCCTAGGTCGGCGAGACGGTTCAACAGAATTTTATGATGTACCGTGTCGAACGCGGCACTCAGATCGAGGAGGATCACTGCCACTGATCCCCCACGATCCAAGATCCGTCTCGCCTCCTCAGTCACAGCCAATAGGGCGGTCTCTGTCCCATGTTTTGGGCGAAAGCCCGTCTGGGAAGCATCGAGGAGGTGGTTTTCCTCGAAAAACTTCGTCAGAATGGTATTGACGTACTTTTCCAGGATCTTTGATGCCCATGGGAGCAGAGAAATCGGGCGATAGTTGCTAGGATTAGCTGGGTCGAGGGAAGGTTTTTTTAACAAGGCCCGTACCATTGCATGCTTCCATGTCGCAGGTACCATCCCACTCGAAATGGAGGAGTTCAATAATTCCAGAAGAGTAGGGAAGATGGTTTTACTGGCCAACCCCAGCGAGGCCGGAGGAGCAGGGTCACGCGGTGAGCCGGATTTTATTTTTTGTGCCAGAGACTCCAGTGTTTCCAAATTCAGCAATGGAAAGGACTCCAGCTTGTTGTGAAAGGGAGTTACCATGTCCCGTGCTGAGTCCGAGTATTGTGGGAGTGAGCCAGTAGCTGGATCGGGAAAAGAGAGGTAGATTTTATTAACTTTCTGAAAAAAGAAATCAACCAGCTCATCGCATTTAGAAGGGGAACTACCATTATCTACGATGGACAGGGAAGGTTTTATCAGGGAGCTCACTATACGATATATTTCTTTCGGCTTAGACTTGGACGCTGTTATTTTATCATTATAGTAAGCTGCTTGTGAAATTTTTATTGCCAATTTATAGTTCCTGATGGCTTCCCTGTAGGTGGCTTTATCAGAAGGATTGTAGGTCAAACGCCATTTTCTCTCTAGTCTCTTACAGGAGCGCTTTTGGTCCCTAAGATCTTCCGTTTACCACGGTGCTGATTTACTCTGCCTCTTTGACCCAGATGGATGTAAAGGGAGAACCAGGTCAAGAGAGGCAGTGATCCACTCATTGTACTTATTGTTGTTTGTCGTCGGGTCATGGGAGAGTATTGGTCTGGTGGTGCTAAGAGCCTCCGTCCAGTTGTCTATAGAGATTTTGGACCAATTTCGGATTTTCCGAGATGTAGGGAAGGATGGAGGGGGTTTACTGGTGGTCCAGGTGAAGGCTATCAGAAAATGATCCGACCATGGAAGGCTACTTATAGTGCCTACTTTAAGTTGGTCACTATTACTGAAGATCGGATCTAAGAGATGACCTTTTTCATGCGTAGAGGAGGGAACTAATTGCTCAAGTTGGATGGCAGCTAGACTTGACATCATCTCTAGTGCCCTAGGGTCCAACAGATTGTCAAAATGGATATTAAAATCTCCCAATACAGTGAAATTAGAGGGAGAGACAATCAATTGGGATGCCACCGACAGAAGGGAGGTGTTGAATTGTCCAATAGCTCCCGGAGGGCGATAGATAAGAATACCCGTAAAAGTGGTATTAGGGGAAAACTCGATTGCAAAAGAAAAATTTTCACAATCTTCAATCTCCTCTGTCAGGCAGCGGCAGACATAGCTAGGAGAAGGATCTTCCTCCGGCGGTGGCTTTGCAAATTCGTGGGACGGTGGCGAGGGCGAGGCTGGCGGAGCGGAGCTGACGGGTCGGTGTGTAGAATGCGAGGCGGTTATTGAGGTACATCGGGCCCGCGTCGTGGAGAGCCTTGTGTGCGTGGGTGAGCAGTCATAATGTGATTCTCTTGCTGACTGGGAGCCAATGCAGGTCCTTCAGATGGGCAGAGATGTGGCTGTGGCGGGGGATGTCCAGGATGAGTTTTGCCTAGGTGTCCTGTATGCGCTGTAGTCTTTTCTGGAGCTTGGCTGTGGTTCCGGCATAGAGGGTGTTTCCGTAGTCCAGGTGGCTGGTGAAAAGGGCCTGGGTGACCGTCTTCCTGGTTGCGGTGGGGATCCATCGGAAGATTTTCCGGAGCATGCGCAGGGTGTTGAAACAGGATGATGAGACGGCGTTGACTTGCTTGGTGATCGTGAGGGATGAGTCCAGGATGAAGCCCAGGTTGTAGGCATGGTCCATTGGCTTGGGTGTGGTGCCCAGGGTGGGTGGCCACCAGGAGTCGTAACAGGCCGAGGGGGATGGTCCCAGGATGAGGACTTCCGTCTTGTCTGAGTTTAGTTTCAGACGGCTGAGCTTCATCCATTCCGCGGCGTCCTTCATTCCTTCCTGGAGGCTGGCTCTGGCGGTGTCTGAGTCGCTGGTGAGGGAGAGGATCAGCTGTGTGTCGTCAGCATAGGAGATGATGTTGAGGTTGTGTTTGCTTGCGATGGCTGAGAGAGGGCTCATGTAGACGTTGAAGAGGGTGGGGCTGAGTGAAGATCCTTGTGGGACGCCGCAGATGACTTCGGTAGCCGTGGATCGGAACGGGTGGAGGCGGACTCTCTGGGTTCTGCCAGCGAGGAACGAGGTAATCCACTCCAGGGCCGCGCCAAGGATCCCGGTGTTGCTGAGGCGTTGTATCAGGGTGTGGTGGCATACGGTGTCGAAGGCTGCTGAGAGATCCCGGAGGATGAGTGCGGTGGTTTCCCCGTTGTCGAGCATAGACCTGATGTCGTCAGTAGCTGCGATGAGGGCGGTCTCTGTGCTGTGGTTTGCTCAGAAACTGGACTGCGACGGGTCGAGGGATCCGTTAGTCTCGAGGAAGGCAGAGAGTTGTTTGTTGACCATCTTCTCAATGACTTTGGGAGAAAAAGGGAGGAGCGAGATGGGTCGAAAGTTCTTGAGGTCCGTGGGGTCCGCGGTGGGTTTTTTCAGGAGGGCACTGAGCTCGGCATGCTTCCAGCTCTCTGGGAAGGTGGCGGAAGCGAAGGAGCTGTTGATGACGTCTCGGAGTTGGGGTGTGATGATGGAGTCGGCTTTGTTAAAGATGTGATGTGGGCAAGGGTCGGTGGGGGAGCCGGAGTGGATGGTGCTCATGGTGCGGGCGGTGTCTTCGGTGCTGACCGGGGTCCAGGTGCGGAGGGTGGCGGTTGGGTGCGTTGGTTCGGTGGTTGGGCGGTTGGTCTTTGCGCTGAAGCTGTCGTGTATGTCGGCGATCTTGCGGTGAAAGAACAAGGCGAGTGAGTTGCAGAGGTCTTGCCATGGTGTAATGTCGTTGTTGCAGGCGCTGGGGTTGGAGAGCTCTTTAACAATGCTGAAGAGTTCCTTGCTGTTGTGGGTGTTGTTGTCCAGACGTTGTTTGTAAGTAGTTCTCTTGGTGGTACGGATCAGTTGGTGGTGCTTGCGGGTGGCGTTCTTGAGGGCTGTCATGTTCTCTGTTGTCTGGTCCTGGCGCCAGGTTTTCTCCAGGTAGCGGCAAGTTTTCTTTGAGTTAATGAGGTCGTCCATGAACTACGAGGCTTTCTTGCTGTGGGGTCTGCTGGGTTGTTTCTTCAGTGGTGCGAGTTCGTCGATGAGTCATGATTTGCCTCTGGCCATAGGCAGTATACTGGCTAATTTCAATGAGGGATACAATTTCGGGAGGATATGTTTGTTTTATTTGCACCACAATGCGGTGCTGTCAGTGACATATTTTCGGCCCATAGGCAAGCCTGTTTTGGAGCCTTCTGCTCAGACCATCTTTGAATTAATCACCCAACAACATAAAAGAGTATATTATAATTTCAAAATCAAATGGGAATTCAAGCGTCGGGGTGTCCACCACTAAAATGAACCGAAAGAAAGCTTGAATAAACATTGTAACGCTATTCCTTCATACGCTTTTTTCTAGCTTTTTCTTCTTTCAAAACAACATTTTCCATTAATGTTTGTGTCCAAGCAGCATGTCCCTCTCATTGTAGGAAAGATAAGGTATGAGTGACTTAGCAGGCTGAAGCATGATAATAAAATAAGACACATGCACATGGTGCTTGAATTTGTAGCTTTAATTTCCAAATATTCATAATCATAAATATATCCCGCGTTGTAAAAAAGCATTCTGGCTGCAACAGTGAAAATAAAAGCTCTGCTTCAAGGATTTTCACAGTCCACTTTCTCCTAGATTCTATTTCCCTGCTTTGTCCCTCCTCTTCTCTTTTACTATTTGTACAAATCTGGACAGTGACCGCTGGCTCTGCTGATTAAAATAAAATGGAATGGACGGGAGAAAGGAGAAGGGCAGAAAGGTACTCAGAATGTTATAGCAAGTGAGATAAAGTAGATGGAGATGGGAGAAAGAGATAGAGTTAAAGCAGAGAGAAGTGGTAAGACCAGATGTAACATAAAGCACAAAACGTGAGGTAGCTGAATCAAGATACAGATAGGTACAAAGAGGCTCAAAGAGAAAAAGAGGTAGAGATCTAGATAATGTTTTAGAGTGAGGTATAAAGGTAAAATAGCTAGAGATAGATACCTTAGGTGCAAGAGGTGCAGGGGTACCAGGGTCCAGGGTGTAACTGCAGAGCCCACACAGCAGTGTCACTTCACCAAAATGCTAGTAGTAGCAGAAGAAGCTTCATACCATCTCTGATCCATAAAGCCATCGTAGGGTTAACATTATGGGCCAGATGTAGGTAATCTCGATTTACCTACTCTTAAATACCGAATCATACCGATTCGGTATTTAAGAGTAGGTAAATGGGATGTAGGTAATTTCACTTTTGAAATTACCGAATCGGAATGATTCGGTAATTACCGAATCGGTATTTACTGATTCGGTAATTGGCATTGATTCCTATGGGCCTTATGGCCCATAGGAATCAATGGCTGATTCGGTAAAATTACCGAATTTGCAAGGGGGACAGGGTGTCACTTTGACACCCTGTTGCACCCCTCAATTGTGCATTGGTGCACATGTTGCTGACATACATGCCCTTAGGGCATGTATGTCTGCAACATGGTACGTTTTTTAAAGCAAAAAAAATGCTTTTTGAAGGGTTTTCATTATTTACCACCAACTTCTAGTTGGTGGTACATAACGAATTCTTAAACCCTTGTAGCACGGATTACAGTGCTACCTACATGTTGAATTACAGAATCGGTAATTTTACCAATTCGGTATTTTACCGAATCGGAAAAATTACAAATTCGGTAAAATTACTGATTCTGTAATTTAACAAGCCCCTACATCTCAATATCCAAATACCGGTCGGAAACGGCCGAAAATCGGTATTTTCGGCCGTTTCCGACCGGTATTTGGATACCTATATCTGGCCCTATGTCTTGTCCATCCCCAGCCTCAAATTTGTTTCTAGGGCAAAGAAGAGAATCTACAGAAAGGAAATATGTCTTTGTTACTGTCTATTTCTGTTGCTGCCTTCATGATATCGGAGACAAGTTGTAACAAGTGTAATCCAAGCGGTACCAAACGGTAAGCTTGAGGTAGTAGCAGCTATCTGTGTTCACCTAATTTACCTCCATACATATTGATTGTACCCCAATTATAGATGTTGTTTACTTATCAACGGTAGTAGCAGATACATGCCTATTTCAGTGTTCTCACTGCAGAGGTCTCCACCTGTAGGTTCGGAGACAGCTTCCTATACAACACTCCACAGAGCCAATCCTTGCTCAAGATTAGGTGGCCTTCATGTCAATCTCAGTAGCCTTGCTCTACATTGGTGCTCTCCTCCAGTTCTGTGTTTGGCCCACCCAAGGAGCTTTTTGGTTTTGACATCGGTAGAGTCAATAGTCATCCAGCTCTGAATGCAGCATCAAAGAAAATAGAGCCAAATTTCTCTATATTTTTAGTGATCACTACAAAAACTACAGCAGAAATGTGGAAAATACAACATCGATCTTGACAGACATTGAAGATTACTTGAAACTAACATAAGAAATGCCACTTGGTCTCCCTTCTGTGCAAAGGTAAGCAAGTCTGCTTAACATTGCCAATGCTCGTTATTTCTTGCATTGAGGCCAATGGCATCTTTTCTATACTACTGTGATGACAGGAGCAGAGGCAGAGGTAGACAGAGAGGTGAGGTAATGAGAGACGTATGTGGAGGTACCAGATAGGAAGAGACTAGTGTGGTAAAGAAAGAGGCAAAATGAGATAGGTAAATAAACATAGGTCTGGGAAAACAAGGAATGAAGTAGGCGGAGATAAAGGTGACAGGTAGAAAGAAAGACAGTCAGTTAGTCAGTCAGTCTGACTGACTGAGAGACAGGATATCAAGAGTAAATATTTGAAGTAGAGAGACAAAGTTGAAGTAGAGAAAAACTGGCAAGGTAAAGAGAGGAATATATAAAAAAAAGTTGAAATAGAGGAGATGCAGAGAGTTAGGTAAATGGGGAGGTACTGTAGAGGAAAAAGAGGTAGAAATAGTAAGAGGCGAGGTGAAGGGGTGAGATAGTGCACTGATGGTGAGATAAATTTCAATAATAGGAGCGAGAGAAACAGAGATAGAGCAAGATGCGGGGTTAAGGCAGACGCGAAAAAGTGAAAGAGGTAGGTAGAGAGTAGTGCGAAAAGCAACCAAGTATATATATCTCTTACATTTTCACCAGGGCCATTGGAATTAAGCAGTTCTGCGGCCTTTGATTCCGTAAAATTCCAGATGTGCAAAGGTTACCACGTAATCAACCACAGATGGTGTAATTTTCACGGTGGCAGGTCCTCATAACTGATCACTTTCAGTTACTGGTTTCTATATTCTGGTGCTGAACTAGTACTAATGAGGTGCAATATGTATTAAAATGACAAAAATCAATCACAAAATGTGTCCCAATTCTCCACATAATATGCATTCTCTTGCCTAATATTTAAAATCCTGTAGCATAATTTGGTCCTCCATCGCAATTGTCCTGAATACAAGAATGGGTATGCAAAATATTTTCCCAATTACACAGAGTTGCAAAGTTGTCAATCTTCGCCCTTTGCATATGTGAAATGTTTCTCAGTTTTCCTTCTCCTGTGCAAAGTTTGTCTGTGCATTGCAAGATACTTTTTAAGCTATATCATGGTCCATTATTGCTTGAAAATGGATGCAGAATATTTATTTGCATGTTTACCTGCCAGGAAAAGCTTTGTAAAATAGTTGTTCTATGCACAATTGCAATGCACAGGAGAATTTTTTTTCTCATAAATTATCTTATCAAGAAACATTTCGCAGGTTTCAAACAAAGAAAATTTCTACCTAAATTGCAACAATAGTCACACAATGGTGTGAAATCTTAGCTAAGCTGTAGAAGGTTGACCGTAAACGTTCAAGAAAAGCGTAAAAAAAGCTCTGCAACTTAGCATTACCCATAGAGTAGCTCCTATTTTCTGCACACAGGCTCCAGCAGCTGATATTCACACTGGCTAATCGATTAATACACGCTGAGCAGAGATGATCCTTCACATGCTCCTGCTGAACTGAAGCTGTGAGAGCTGCCACTCCAACGAAGAGACGCTCTGATCTAGGGACTCACGTGAAGGGCCACAAGATGCCTGGGATCAAGGGGGCATATTATCAAGGGGGTTTATCTCCGCTTTTTTGGCTTTAAAAGCCAAGAAAGCGGAGATAAAATTATCTCCCTATTACCTAGCTGTCGCTAACACCAGTTAGCGGCAGCTAGTAGGAGATAGCGACCATCTTGGGCCCCGCTTTGCATGTCAGTGATATTTATCACTAATGACATGCAAAGTGTGCGTGCCAAGATGTTAGCGACTGAAAACAGTCGCTAACATCGCTATCTCCTATTACCAACTTTTGGAGATATTTGCACTAAGCGCGAATATCTCCAAAAGCTAACACCTGCCCTGAGCAGTTCTTAGCCATGTTATCCAATGGTAGGTGGATAACATGGCTAAGTGCATTAGCTCGGTAATGCCTGAATATCGCTGACTTTTCAGCGATATTCATGCATTGCGCCCGATTTTTATCGCATTTGTGATAAACCTTGGTAATACCAAGGTTTATCTGCGATAAAAATCGCCGCAGCTCAGCGATAATTTTTTCTCGCTAACCAAGCAATAGTGATAATTATCGCTATTGCCTGGTAATATGCCCCAAGGTGCCTTGGGAGTCAGCAAAGGCGCTCTCATCCATTTGGCTGTTCACTGATGAAGGACCACAGGTCTCTGTAGCAATCAATTTCCTTCACAGCAAGTTGTTGACAGAACACCCGAGACCTTTAAAGATTGATCAGGGTAGACCTGTGTGCATTGCTGCTTTTCCAAACGTTGTAAGATCTAAGGTAGCCTTAATTAACATCATCCTTTAGATCAACACAAGCCAACGCTAAGCTAGGGGTGTATAAAGCTGCCAAGTTTTTTTCTCGTACATTTTTCAAAAATTCTGACAAACACTATGATTACTACTCGTTGTTCCTGGAGAATGGCTCAGTATGCTGTACCATATGCTGATAAAGCCAGTGATTGGATGGTCACAACACAATTTTGAATCCTGTTGAGGTCAGTAAACTGAGCACCACTACTTGGGATATAGGAGCATCACTGTATAAAAATGTGTTGTGTCCAGGTTCACACAGTGAAATCATGAATTTTATGTCTCATAAATTGGTGAGGCAAAAAGGTCATAATATTAATCCAATTTTAACCCCTTCACTGTGGCGGCTATTCCGACGCAGTGCTAAGGGGGCGGGGGGCCGCGCGGCGGGCGCATGCTGGTGACGGAACCGCTCCGTCACCAGCCGCGGTTGCGCTGTGCTCATGACGGAGCAGTTCCCTCACGGCCCTGCCCGCTCAATGGAACGCTCAGCGCAGGTGCAGAATCCGCGCCGCGCAGGCGTTCCGAGCGGGCCGTGACGGAACCGCTCCGTCATCAGCACAACGCGACCGCGACTGATGACGGAGTGGTTCTGTCACCAGCAGGGGAGGGGTTAAAGTCAGAAGGAACACACTTTAAAGTTACCTAGTTGGTGATATCCTTTAAGATCACCAAATAATATGTGTTAGAAAATTGTGCCTTTGTAGGTTAAAAGATAAAATAGGACATAAAATAGGGAAAATCAGTAAACTTAGAGAACTACGGGTGCACCAGTAATCAAGAGATATGCAAGACTTGGATCATGTCATGAAAACATTTCACAACCCCTAAACTAACTGGGCTATTCACAATAGGTGTGTGAGTGGGTGTATGGATGTGTGAGTAGATATGTGAGTAGTTGTGTCGGGTTGTTAGAGTGTATGAGTGGGTGTATTTTGTTTTTTAAATGGGATCTGTCTACGCAGATCCTCGCATGCCTAAGAAAACATTTTTGGACAATTTCTTGCCCATGAGAGATCTTGCACAGGCCCTTCTATCAGCCCTATTGGATCATGATACACCTGCCTGAACCCTTCTATCAATGTTTACTTACTCCAACCCACCGCCAGAACCGATTTCTGGTGCAAAAAATGGCAGCTGCAATTTTCTTTTCAGGCCAGCCAATTAAGACATTGCTGGTGGTGCATTGATTCGCAAATCCACGGCAGTGGATCCACAGTGGTTCCATATCCTTAGATATACATATATCCTTTTTCTTTAATAACTCCAAAACTACTGAACAGATTTACACCAATTTATGAAAATTTTACTGTTTCTGGACCAAGATCTAGCTTTCTGCTAAATTTGGTGTCATTCCGTTGAGCGGTTCAGGCTGTAGTCTTGTCTGAAATATTGTTGGGAAATTGCATAGGAAAACACATTTTCAGACCCCCCTTTTCTCAGTCCCCACTTGATGAATCACCCCCCTTTTTCCAGACAGTAGCTGAAGTGACTGGCACACTAGTTGTCAAACTTTTGTGAAGATTCGTCAAACGGCGCCACAGTTATGAGCAAAACAAAAAATATTCCTATGGAAGTTAGGTCCTAAATTAACTACCTACTGGTTCCCACCAGAAGATAATATATATTACGTTCTGTTAACATATATTATACAGGAAAATTGCTATTCCTATTGTAACTACATTTCCTAACTATAGCTACCTACCTTGGAGATATATATATGGGGTTGGGTGCATGCTGGGGGTCCTAGCAAACCCCCCCGCTACATCCCAAAAACATATAAATTCACTGAAAAATAGGGACATTATAGTTAGGAAATATATTTAAAAAACAAAGGCTACAGGGACGTTATAGTTCAGTTCAGAATTTACACACACTAAACCATAGAAGTTCAGCAGGTATAGTTAGGGTTGTCTCAAGAAATTATAACTCATGCCCTAAGGTAACTATATCTCGCTCCCTCGTCATGGATTGCTAATTGCCTCACATATTACATCACTCATAACATCTTGTATGACATCACTGATAATATCACTGCAACATTTGTTGTAAAATTATTGATGAGAAAACTGTGCATGTCAGGGCTGCGAGTTATTGTTCCCTTAGGGCACAAGTTATAGTTTCTTGAGCTAACTTTAACTATAACTGCTGAATTTCTATGGTTGTGTGTGTGCAAATTCACAACATATCTATAACATTCCTGTAACCTCTGTTTCTTTTAGTGAATTTCTAAGGTTTTTTTAAATTCTATTTCCTAACTATAACGTCCCTATAACCTTCCATTTTTTCAGTAAATTTCTAGTTTTTTTAAGGTTAAGTATTATTTAATTGGCTTACATTAATCCAAACCTCGCTGTGCATCGTCTTTGCCCTTTGGTCATGTGGGGCATGGATTAGTCAAAGAGCCCCTGCAGCGAACCCCCCCATAGGCACTCAACCCACTGCCATGCACAGCCTTAGGCCGTGCATGCAAGGGATTAGCTGAAGGTCCTGGCCTTTGGCCAGGCCCCCCTGTAAGCACCAACCCTGAGCCGTGTGGGGCCTTTGACCATGTGTGATGGGTGTTGGCCAGGCCTTGCGGCCGACGCACTGCATGCACCTAAACCCGCTCCATGCACAGCCCTTGGTAATGTGTGCAGGTGGTTTGGCTGCAGGGCCTTCAGCTCTGTGCCTCGCATAGCCTTTGGCCGTGCTCAGGGGGGGGGGCAATAGGGCCTGGCCTGTGGCCAGGCCCTGTGGCCCAACTCCCATATGTAGGCAACTCGAGAGGGGGCACAATGCACCCCTCCCTGGGCCATTTTCAGCCCTGAGAACCCCAATCCCTGGTCTTTAGCCACTTATTAAAACGGGGGAGGCCATGCACCCCCCCATTCCCAAGGACAATTTTAGCTCAGGGGATTCCATCCTCCGGGGCATGGCCAAATTCTGCAAGAGGAATGCAGCCCCCTTACTAGGCCGATTTTAGCCATTTGGGACCCCAACCCACGGGCCCTGACCAATTCCTGAACGGGGAAGGAGGTCATATGGCCCCCTTCCCGGCCAATTTTGGACCTAGGGACTCCATCCCCTGGGGCCCTGCCACTTCATGCTGGGTGCGCTGGCCCTACCCAGTATGCAGTGTTGGGGGCCATGGGGCAAGTCTGAATCCCCCCATGGTCCCTGCCGGCTTCCTGCCTCCAGCAGGGGCCAGCAATGCTCCCACATGCAGGGAGCAGCAAAACAGTCTGCTCCTTGCATGTGGGAGCCATTTTATCATCTGTTTTCAATGGGCAGGAACAGTTTCCTGATCCCACCTTACTTACTATTTGCTCTTGCTTCGTGAGACCTGTCAAGCTTCTGCCAATGGAAAGCAAGCATCTATGTCTTGAGGTTGAGCACCTCGGGACATAGGGAGCTGGTCCTGGGGGGGGGCAGTCCCGAGGGTATTAAAATGGCTCCAGAAGTGGAGGCCCTTACCATATTACCCCCGTCTACATAGCTAAATAACTCGAACTATCTGGTGGTAGCTGTGTCTTAAGAAGATCTAACGGCCAGATTCATCATTGTGAAGGTTTGCAAGTCTGAAATAGCGATTAATAAGGAATCGCTATTCCAGACTCGTAAAACGGGATTCATGTAGGAATCGCAATATTTTTTGCGATTCCTACAGATTCCTTATTTGCGATTAGCTAATTGCTAATTGCAAATAAGGAATAACTCCCCATTCATTCCTATGGGCTTAAAAGGCCCATAGGAATGCATGGGGAGTAATTCCTTATTTGCGATTAGTAATTAGCTAATCGCAAATGAGATTGCGATTACAAGGGTGCAGGGGTGTCCAAAGCACACCCTGTAACACCCCTGAAATGTAAAATTACACAGATGTTACACACACACATGTCCAAAGGAAAGGACATGTGTGTGTGTAACATGCAACTTAGAAAAATGCATTTAAATGCATTTTTCTAAGTTTTCGCTATTTACCACGAGGTTTGACCTCGCGGTAAATAGCGGCCCAAAATTGTGAATTCGCAATTTTAAAATGGTTCATGAATTGCATTTAAGGAATCTCAAATAGAGATTCCTTAAATGCAATTCCTTGCAAATGTGCGAATTCTTTATTAAAGAATTTTGCATTTGGGATGATGAATCCCAAATGCAGAAATTGCACTCGCAAAGGGCCAGATTCGCAGAATCTCGCCCTTTGCGAGCGCAATGAATCTTGATGAATCTGGCAGTAACTCCCTACTTTTGAAACCACAGCAGTTCAACAAAAGGAAAGCTTAGAACCGCTCCTTCCCCAGTTTAGCCCAAAGTATATTGAACGCTCTCCCTCCTGGAATCAGGTCTAACCCTTGACTACCTCCCTAAAAATAGAAGTGAAAATGATTATGCTGAACATATTTCTTCATTAGAAGCCTGGTAGCCCCTCAGACTCACTATTTTCCTATAAGCACTCCCAGATCATGAATCTGCCAGCCATCTGTTATACTGTAACTGCAATGCTGCTTGCTTATTCCTTACTGCATCTCTACCTGTATGTACAACTTATCTGCTATTGGTACTACTATTTGTGTTTGTACAACACTCTGATACCTGGATTAGTCAGGTTTGCGATATATAAAACTCCTCAAATAAATAAATAAAACGTACACGCACACTATTCCTGACTAACACATGCTGCTGTAGTGAATGACCAAACCAAAAAATGGATTGCTTTTTTTTTACATACAATGTGAGTATGAGGATACATTTTATATCTGATGATTCATTGTGTTTTTGAAATATAAAACAGACTCTCACAGTTTGCTACACAAACTCTCACTAGGAGGTGGCATGATGCATCTAACAACCAATAGAATGAGGTGAAACATTAATATTACTCTGAGAGGAGTCAAATAATTGATAATAACTAGTGTTGTAGACAACTGTGCTTTCAAGATAGACCTAAAAAGGACATACTTGTGTTTTGTTAATTGTCCATCATGCAATGCTCTTTTGAAAGAACAAGCCCCACAGACCAATTGGTATATTTATTTTGTTACTGTTTGTGGGGAATGGAAAATGGCCATAGCCCTTTGTGGCACCTTAATGTTATTTTTAATGTTATGGAATCTGCTAGACACTCTGACCTTCTCCAAGCACCGGGGAGTTTTGAGTGAGCTCTCCACCCCTACATTGACTATTGACTACCTCTGACCTTGCCAATGGGCCAGGGCAGCTTGTGTGGTTGCCTCATATTTTCCTTCTTGCCTTTGACCCATCAAGTGCCTGGGAGGCTTTCCTCATTACAAAATGTCTTTGAATGATCAATTAAATACTGGTTGCAATTTGCCAGTATTTACCAGTATTTTTGTGAAAAGTCCTACATTTTGTGAACTGACATACTAATGAATTGGTTTGCAAAATACCAAATCGTAGTGGGTCATAATTCCACCTACCTCAGGAATATCAATAAGATAGGTCACAGCTTGTTACCCACTATGATTTTCAGCCCTCACAGGGATGGTGACCTGCTGGGGTCAGCAGAAAACCATGTCTATGATTGATTTTAAATGAAGCAATACATTTTGTTTTAATACAGCCCATTTTCCACCAAGTGGAGTATACACATTCCAGATCCCTTCCCTTTGTGAATAGGTCACCACTACTTTTGTGTAGTTGGTAATATATCAGTGGTTTGCTACCCGATTTCAGTCTCAAAAAATAAAAGCGTACCATTCTGAATCAATATTTGGAAGGGATGCCCTATACACGTCCCTTCCAAAGACCGATTCGCAAACAAAAATAATGATTCAGGGCCATATGTATAAACACATTTTCACATAGACACAGAATGGGTAAAACCCTTTGATACATGTGGCCCTCAGTAACATGTTTCTGAATCGCAATTTGTGTTTGCTACATACCAAAAGGCATTTTTGGAATCCCAAACACCTAGGGGCACATGCATCAACCTTTTTAGGAAGTGCAAATGGTGCGAATCGGTAAATCCGGCCGTTTGCACTTCCTAAATACGTTTTTGGGATGCATGAAGCAATTTTTCAAAATTTGCTTTTTTTTGCATTTCCTAAAAATGCAAATGCATTTAAGGAATCGCATTTATGCGATTCCTTAAATGCAATGCATCAAGTTTAAAAAAAATGCGAATTTTGAAATAGGAAGTGCTAATTAACACAAGGTTGACCCTCGTGTTAATTTGCGAAAATCTTTAAAAAAGCACAAAAATGCATTTTGGAAAGTGTCATGTTACAGACACACATGTCCTTAGGACATGTGTGTGTGAAACATGCACTTTAAAATACATTTCAGGGGTGCAGGGGGGGGTCATTTGGACCCCCTTCTGCACCCTTGCAATGCATCAACAAATTGCGAATTCCAAAAATAAGAAATGCAAATCGGCATTGATTCCTATGGGCCTCTAGGCCCATAGGAATCAATGTAATGCCATTCCTTAATTGGGATTCGCAATTAAGGAATCGCAAATTCCGAAAATGAAGAAATCCTAAAAAAATTTAGGATTTCTTGATGCATAGAATTTTGCAATTCCTAAATTGCGATTCCTTAATTTTCACAATTTAGGAAATGCAAAGTCCTACAATGATGCATGTGCCCCCTAGATTTATTGAATCAAAGCCACTGCGAATTCAAAAAGCCTTATTAGACCTGGCCTTTTATAACTACAGCAGTTAGCTGCTCAATTCCTCTTAATCTTGTATCCTTTTGCAGCGGACTGCTGTTCCGGTGTCCTGATCACTATTAATTTCATGTCTTCAGGTGTCCTTCCTCGGAAGTAGAACCCATCCCTACTTTGCAGTTCACTGCTCCTCAGAAGCCAATCTGTATGCTGACATTTCCACATCACAGGAAGAAATAAACTTTACATGGTGAATTTAGACAGAATTTCAATGTAACTATTTCGCCTTAATAAGCCTATTACTAAGCTGCGATGACTATTGAATGTAATGCGTTGCAGCCAGGCAATTACACAGTCTGCCGGCCGCCCACTGAAGGAGAGAATTAATGAGCTAATAAGGAAGGTCACGTGACAGCACTCCGCGCTGGTACCCGGCTGACACCGCGCTGCCTTCAGGGTGGCGGAGCAGCGGGGATGCGCCATCTTTACTCGACACCACAGAGTGGGGCAGTGACTTATACAAAGTCAAAGTAAGATATTGTTATAATATATCGAAGTACTGAAATATTAATGAAACCGCCTTCACAGCCATTCTATGCATCGTATATATGTAGTGAGTTACTGCCGCTTACTTCTAACGTCACAAGGGCTCTGGCATCACGGACCTGGAGCAGATTTAAAAGCATCTCACTGAAAGGAATAGCATTCGCCACACAAACATTTCAGAAAGTCACATTTCTTTTTTTCGGAATCTTTCACGTCAAGTTCTCTCCACAGTTCATACCGATGAAAGAAAACGAGTTAGTAAGTAAGTAAGTAAGTAATTTATTATGCATGATTAATTAAAACTGTTGCATTCGGAGAAAACGAGTTGTCTCTGTTTATCTGGTGCATTGCTACTGAAATGGAACACAGGAGCCCTATCATGATGGGCTGCGCTGGATTGAAGTCAAAGTCAAAGAAACTTGTTGAGTGCACAAATCCCCTTAAGGTCTAATGGTGCTTGCGTAGCCGTAGCCGAGCGCCTGTTTTAGTGTGCCTGCAGTGTGTAAAGTGAATTCATTTAAACCAATAACTCTCAAAGTTAGGTCTTGATTTTCAGACATCCAGGGTTGAACTGACCTATAGGCAGTGCTCGAAGTATATTAAATAGGTACAGGAACTGTGAAACTGAGAATAATGATAGTGGAGCCAGTGAGTGGGATGCGGCGGCATCAAAGGCATGGCCAAAAAGAGCAAAATATTCTGTAAGTATTTTGTTGGCCTTTCACCTTTAAGTAACTACATATAAAGTAACACACACCTTAAATGGAAAATAATTGCAAGTTTAGCTAACAAGTTAGAGATGCACTATTTTACATTGTGGAGCCTCTATTGGTTAATGGAATCACTGCAGGTATCTGCACGTGTAACCACTGAGCCACAGAATGGAATTTTGGTTGGTGCAATGGGAAATAACAACTTGTGTGTTTTTAGTGTTACGAGGTCCAAGACTGTGACAAAGAGCGGCTTGCATGTGCAGGTCATTATTTTAAACTTGCACTACACATAGTATAAGATACGCTGCCACAGAGGGCACAACAGATAGAGGTTTAATTTAAAAAAGTGCTTCCAAAATATAGATCTGAGTAATGTGCACACTGTACCTAGTGCAAATATTTTATTTAGAGAAAAACACTCATCAAGTCATCTTACAATACCTCTCAAAAAGAATACTCTTCAAGTGACTCCTTCAATTAAAGCCAATACCGGCTTCCAAGAAGCCTTTGCAGATTAAGCAAATGGGCATATTGCCATTCCTTTCATGCTGTGTGCACCCTGGCAAGAAGGCCTGTTTTTCATTTTAAGCTGTCTGTTCCATCCTTGGCTTCACAGCACAGGTAACTCTCTCCACTGCACTTCAGTTGAGGCATCTCAAATGTCATAATTAATCACCCTGAAACGGTTGCCCTTTAATATAAAGCAGGGCTACTGTTTTTGTCAAAATAAAAAAAGTATAGGAATGTCGTGCCCCTCTGATTCCGCCCACTTCAACCTCTGCCTATAGGGCAATCTGGCAGTGCATGAAGGGCTGGCCTGACAGGTCAGTGTGTGGGTACCACCTGACCGATTTTCTATGGGCACCAGCGGTATTTTGGTGTCCTGGCCGGTACAAAAATATGCAAAATCACCTAAAGACAGTATTTTTAGCCCTTATCTGAACATCGCAAATATAAATCAAAAACACTTTTAAATATGTTCTAGAGCTGCATTAATGATCTATAACTAATAATTAAAGTAAAAAGAGAAAAAAGAAAAGAGAAAGGTGATTTTACAATAAATACACACGATTTTGTTTAAAGTCCTATTTAGTAGCACATCAAATGGCCTGTATTTTTATCTGGGAAAAGTGTCAACCCTATGTTTGGGTCGTTATTTTGGCTGCTTGTAAGCCTGTGTTTTGATGTGCTCGGCCAGTTTTTATTAATAATTTCCCTGATATTACCACTGACATTGCACGCAGCAAGCACAAAAGCATGCAATCTCCCATACCTTGCAAAACTTCTATACAGCTTGTCTTGACAAGTTCGAACTGCACATATTTGCAAATGTGGTTCACTTTAATGCAATCTAATTCGCTAATGGGGTTCACGTTTGGTGTCCAGGCCTATTTTCTGTCTCAGTCAAATTCTGCAGTGGGTAAAATTCAGAAACACTAAGCAGGGTTTGCCTCTTTCTGTTTGTGGGCTGTGCTGTCTAAAAAAATGCACACTTGTAGAAATATTGGATTAAATTAATTCTCTTCACTCACTGCAGGTACCCAAAAACAGACATTCTACCATGTGCTGGGCCACTTCTAGTCTTGATGGCAGGCAGTGCTTAATTTGACCCGGTGGTTTCCGGTTCTCGGCATCGGCACTTCATTGTGAACACTGGCACTATGACAGTCTGCCACACGGAGGCGCTGTCTGTGTAATTTAGAGATGAGCAGAACAACAGCTGTTTATTATTTCAATATATTAAAAACAATTAATTCCTGACACCCAAGCCATTGGTATAGCTTTGGGGACCTTTAATAGTCTGAATATTCACACTTGTAGAAGTGTTATGGTTTGTAGATGTATAGGTATTGCCATTGGCAGCACTGAAAAGGCAATGGATAGTTAAAGCTGTAGTGGCCTACTGGAGATGGCCCTGCCCCATATCTAATTACAAATTAAGCACTGATGGCAGGGCATACACAGTTCAGAGGCCTGTCTACCTTCAACCCCTCTAAACGTCCTGCGCACTACTTATTCCCCACATTGTTCAACTTGCACAAAAGTAGTGCACTTTCAATATGTAAAATCAGAGGTGAATTTTCAGGGAGATGGTATTGGGGTGTCACACACCTTGTTGAGTTCCGTGCAGCAGTTGGTAGCCATGCCCAGGGGCCAGTCACGGCTGCTCCAGTGAAGCAGTAGTGGGATGGGCAGGGTGGTGAAGGGGGGAAGGGTAGGATAGGGGGAGAAAAATACATTTATTTTAAAAATCTCTTATCTGCTGGCCAGCCAGCTGTCCGGCTGCCCCCTCTGTTCCGCCCTCCATGCCCTCTTCCTGGCTTCTGTTCGAACAGGAAGTAGGTGGTACCCAGGCTCCCCTAAGCCAATCACAATGCTGCAATGCAGCATTGTGATTGGACTGAGCACTGGGGTTCGGCGTGGCACTCAGATGGAGAATGGGAGCCTGGGCGTGTTCTCAAGGCTGTAATGCAGCCTGGGTGGAGAACATGCAAAGTGCACATGAATGTTTGGCTGGCCCAACATTCATGTGCACTTAGAGGGTGCCAGTGAGAGAAAGTTATAGCTAGAATTCGTGTTCTTAAAGACTTTGTTTCTAACTAAACACCCTTAAATGTCTTAGATATAGACACATATTGAACAGACACTCTAACATATCATGATAGACGTAAATTACTTATATTGATCAAATTATTTATTTATTTCTTTACATAAAAAACTGTTTATTTTTGCTTTTTTTCTTTTTTTCAATTTTTTTTAAATTTGGTATTGAAGCGAATCAGACATTGATTTGATTGTGCATTAAGATTCCAAATAATTCTTGCATATGAGTGAATTCAATTACAGACATAAACATGTACAAATCATTTGTGATAGACGAGAAACGTTGACTCAGGCAGTGCGGCAGATGTCTACAACGCGCGTTTCGGCAAACATGCCTTCATCAGGTAGCCGTCCACTAATCTACAAAATACATAATATCAATATAACTTATACTGTAAGAGTGCCTGTCAGTTTTAAACGGGAATGATACATACGGGTCTTTCAATTGAAACCAATATTCTCTATACATATACTTGCAACATACGTAACCTGATACATTACAGTATGGAGTCATCTTTTTGATTAACATTTCACTTGATAATATGAAGCTTCACATATAGATTAGTTAAAGGGAATTGGAGAAAGAGACAAATCCCTTACAAAAATATATACATCTATATATGTACATAGTAGAAAAATACAAAAATACAAAAATATATATGATTATATACACATATTTACAACAGAATCATGAATAAAAAATCTAGATGTAATTGATTAATTCGTGTCTCATTCTACACTTAGAGGGTGCCACCACTCCTCCCCCTGCGCTGCCCTGCCTAGCCCCGCCCTACAAAACTACTGAGCACTGAAAAATAAAATTATAATAACATCGCATTATTATCATTTTATTTTTCCTTTTTTGCCGTGCTGAAAGGAAGTTGGGCGACACTCCTCCGCCTTAGTGGAGGAGCCGCCCCTGCCAGGGGCTCTCAGTAGGTGTGGACAGGAATGGACTAAGGAGCGACAAACAGGAGGCCTTCAGTAGTTTGGTGGAAAGTCACTCAAGTCAGTATTCTTCATTCGTCTTAAAGAGACATTACAATTAAAACAAAATATACATTCACATTCTTCACTTTCCATTTAATCAGAGAATAATAACAATTACAATCAAACGTACAATTCATCAAACAGTGCATGGTACAGGTGAGACACAATAATTCTCTCATGGCGTTTTCTTGCTTTTACTGGCAGCTCTCATACATTTTTGTGAATTACGTAATAAAGTTCATTTGAAGGTAATTCTCACAGCTCAGAACTCATAATTCCTAATGCTTCCTGATCATAATGACACTTCTTATAAAATGTATGGTTGCATGACAAATAGCTGCATTTCTCTATTTGTTGTAAATATACCATTGCAGACTTATAATGTCTGATTTTAGCTTGAGACATAAAATAGGAGCCAAAAAAATTAGTTGGGCAGAATCTAAAGTACAAAATAGCATAGAATAACCTGTGCTTTGAGTAGAAATGATGCAATAAACACAGTTGATGCAGAATGCAGAACAATGTCTTACATCCACCTCAGTACAAAGATCTGGGCCTAAATCCATCGTTTTTTTTGCACTCCACACCACCCTAGGTCAGACAATGGCTATATGCAAATCAGCCTTGACCCTGTGCCTCATGGGAACAGTCCAGCCCGAACTCCAAGCCATGTCTCTCCTAGACCGGAATCAAGCATCCAAGGACCGGTTTCTGGCTATCCGCCTTCTTCAGCCTTGATAGCTTGAATAGAAACGATATCACATGAGCGGGGAGGGGGTGGAAGGGGGGAGAAGGTGGGGGGAGCAGATTCCTGGACAATGTTCCCTGCAAGAGGAAAGCAAGCACAAAGTGCAACGTGCTCAACCTTAAACGAGTCAAGTAAAATAGGTAAGCAGGGTAAAATACGTAAGCAGGGTTCAATAAAAAATGTATGCAAGGTTCTAACTCAGAAGATCTCCACATGGCAGAATGCCTAATTATCGCTGGGATTAATTTAACCTTTTCCCTCCGTTGCAACATACGATATTCCAAACATAGCTGTTTAACTGTATCCTTACAGCTAAGGGTTATTTTTTGTGGATTATTTTTTTTTTTTAAAGTTTTTGAAAAACTTTATTTTCAAGTCAGTGCACACAGCTATTTAGCCATACATCCCGGAGGCTAGGCAGCATATCATCAATCAGAAGGCTAGTGTACAAGAAGCATGTTACCAAAGCGTATCAAGGTTTTAATTTTCTGTTTTCGTAAAAATTAACGAAGACAAGAAAGAGAAAGCACCGAAACTAGTGCTAAGAAGCAAGGCAATTTAAACATTTGTGCAACAGAGCCCGAACATGGGAAGGGCTAGGCCAAATAACCTAAAAGACAGTCAGCATAGTGCCCATTTGCAAGACCATAAAGGGGGGGGGGGGGGGATACAGGATAAACCTGCAAATAGAACGTGTGTTGGAGTCATAGACTACGGGGTCAGTCGTTCTTCCAGGGGGGTGGTGTCAGGCGGTATGCAAATGTCACCCCTATACTCGTTCCAGACCCCCCATATCTTTTGCCACTTTTTGGGTTTACCCCTGGCCACATAGACCGTCTTCTCTCGGAACATACACCAATCCATGTTGGCCTTCCACTGTACCACCTTTGGGGCTGTAGCAGCACCCCACATCTGTGCAACATCTCGTTTCGCGACCATGTTCCCAGGGTGACCCATTGGGTTTGTGCAGTGTTATAATCAGTAGGGCCCCACACATTCAGGAGGCAGCGTCGGGCTTCCGCCTGAACATCCACCCCGGTCACTTCACTCATAATCATATGTATCCGCCTCCAGTAGGAGGCTACTGCACTGCACTCCCAGATAATGTGCATAAAGGTGGCTAGAGCACCACAGCCACGCCTACAGAGGCCGTCCACTGAATGACCCATGTGTATCAATCTGGGACCCGTCACATAAACCCTATGAAGAATTTTTAATTGAACCAGCCTGGCCGGGATAGCCACTTCCTTGGGAGAGGACACTGCACATTGCCAGTCTTCATCGTCTAGCTCTATCCCATCTCGCACCCACTGGTCTTTCACCCCAAGGAGGAGGTCAGTACGGACATTAATAAGTTTTTTATAAATTAGGGAAATGGCGCTGTCCGGCATGTGGCCGTCCAGCACCCTATCCTCCAAAGGGGAATACTCAGGGATTCTCTAGAAGGGCATGACGCAGCTGGGCGTACCGGAAATATTCTGTTCCACCCAGCTGGAACTCTGTCTGTAGAAGAGTAAAGGATTTTATCTCCCATTTCACAATCATGTCTTCCACCTTGGATATGCCTATCATGTCCCACTTGTCGAATCCCTTAGTATGCCATAATTTGCCCAGTATTTCAGAATCAAAAAGAGGGGTTGCCATCGTGAGCCTATCCTTCCATCCCTGCGACTTTGTGATCGCCCGCCATATGTGTACAGCTGTCTTCGTTGGCCCCGACAGTCGACCATCCAGAGGCCTCGAGTATAACGCCCTATGATATTTCCCATCGTCCAGGAGCCACCGATCCATGGCATAACCTGGGCTTACTGCTGGACCGTAGAGGCCGTGATTAAGGGCTGCCAACTGGGAAGCCCAGTAGTATTTCCGGATGTCAGGCAATGCTATGCCCCCGTCATACCACGGGAGCGTAAGCTTCGTAATAGCGATGCGTGGTCTGCCGTCCCAGAGAAGGGCCTGTTGCAAACCCTCGACCTCCCTAAAGTAACTGGAGGGAACCGGATCCTGGGTATTTTGTAGAGCATACAGGAACCTAGGCAGGGACATCATTTTAAACAGTGCCGCACGCCCAGGCAGAGAAAGCGGGAGTTTGCGCCAGCCCTCTACGTCACGCCTGAGACGGACGAGGGGGGGAAGCAGGTTATTAATGTAGCGGACTTTGGGATCCGTTGAAATATAGATCCCCAAGTATTTAAAACCCTACCGCGAGACCTGTATGCCGCAGTCCCTTGGAAGTCGAGGCGTCCCCCCTCTCAGCACATACAGGTGCGACTTCGACCAGTTGATAACCAGGCCAGAGTGCCGACCAAAGAGACGGAGCACGTCACACACCACAATGAGCGACTTACAAGGAGAGGTGAGATATAGCAAGATGTCATCAGCGTATAGCGACACCCGGTCCTCGAATCCAGGGGACCAGCGTATTCCGTTTATATCTGGGTGGTGTCGCAGCCATGCAGCCAACGGTTCAAGTGCCAATGCAAACAACAGGGGTGACAGGGGGCAACCCTGCCTGGTGCCCCTGCGGAGAGCAAAGGACGCAGACACATGACCATTAACCGTTACATTGGCCAGCGGGCTAGCGTACAGAAGCTTGACCCACCCTATGAATTCCGAACCAAATCCGAACTTCGCCAACACTGCCCACAGGTAGTTCCATTCAAGGGAGTCTAACGCCATCGTAGCGTCCAATGACGCCAGGACGGCTGGCTCCCTGAGCGTGTGGGCCCTGGCGAGGGCCCCATGCAGTCTCCGAAGGTTAAGGACAGTGTTGCGGTGTGGAATAAAGCCCGACTGGTCCAGGTGCACCAAGTCGCCAATCGCGCCAATCAAACGGTTGGCCAGCAATTTAGCAAGAATCTTGGGTTCAGCATTCAACAGAGAGACGGGACGATACGATCGACACAGGTCTCTGGGTTTCCCTTCCTTATGAATGACCACAATGGTGGCCAGTCTCTGGTCAAGGGGAAGCATGGCCGTCTCCCGCACCTCTAGGAACATGTTTCGCAGGGGCGGGGAGATAACATCAGGCTTAATCTTATAAAGCTCCACGGGTATACCGTTGGAGCCGGGCGCCTTGCCGGACCTAAGGGAGCGAATGGCAAGGGCAATCTCATCGGCGGTAATATCTCTATCCAAGTCGTCCCGGTCCGCTTCCGACAGACACGGGAGTTCCGCCTCTGCCAAAAGCTCCCCGGAATCGGTCTCGGACTGGTCAGAGACCGAGGTGTAAACGGCCTCAAAATAGTCCGCAAGCGTCGCGACAATGGCACTTGGGTCGGTGACAGTCACGCCGTCCTCCCCCAACACTGGCTCTCTCTTTTTTATCCAGCCAAGCGATGAGCTTGCCCGCCTTATCCCCGACATCATAGATCCTACCCTGTTGCTCTCTACCCATGACCTTGGCAGCGTCAGTGACAGTAGCCCGATATTCGGACTGTTTAAGTGAGAGAACATGGAGTAGGTCCGGTGTCTGGTCGACTTCCAGTTGGGAGTTCAGATCTTTAATCTCAGATTCGATACGCACCACGTCCGCGTCTCTGCGTCTCCGAAAGTCAGCAATAAGAGAGAACGCCTCACCCCTCAAGACCGTCTTAAATGCCTCCCATAGGGTGACAGCCGATGCAACCGACCCTGAGTTTTCAGAAAAATAGAGCTCAATAGCCTTGGCCATGAGTCCACAAGTCTTGGGGTTGCGGAAGTACCATGGATTAACCGATACCACCCTCTCGGTCACCACAATGTCGAAGTCAAAGGACACCCAGACCGGGGAATGGTCTGAGATGCCCCTAGCCAGCAATCGGGCCTCAGAAACTGCCGACGCGTGGGCCGCTGGAGCCAGAACATAATCGATTCTGGAGAGGCTTCCATGTGCCCCTGAGTGGAATGAGTGTTGACTCTGGGTAGGATGCATGAGCCGCCAGCAGTCAATAAGTCCCATAGTGTCCAGGAAGTCGGGTAGCCACGATTGCAAACTTCGGAGATCTCTGGGTGGACGCCTGTCTAGGGTCCCCGAACAAACTGAATTGAAATCGCCCCCTATAATAAGCATACCCTCGGGTAGACCCAAGATGGCGCTCCCAAGATCCTGAAACGTGTTGTTTTGCAACCCAGGGGGAACATAAACCGAAACCAGAACCAGAGACCGTCCCTCCCATCTCCCCGAGACAGCAGCGTACCGCCCACTCTCATCAACAACACTATAATTAATCTCAAGAGGGAGAGACGCGCGCACCATGATCCCCGCCCCCCGGGATCCCGAAGAGTACCCTGAGTGTGCCACCATCTTGAATCCCTTCCTGTTAAGCGCTTGGCATGTATTTCCCACCAAGTGTGTCTCTTGTAGCAGAATGACGTCAGGCATACATCTTTTAAACAGTTGTAGAACCACACCTCTCTTTATGCGATCCCCCAGCCCATTGACATTCCAACACAGTACTTTTAGTTTCCTACCCCCCATCGTCAAAACGTGGGCCCTTGCCGATCCCGGCAGGCATCATAGTTACACACGTACAAAAATTACAGTCATTACGTTGCCTTGAAGAAGAGAAAGAGAAAAGAGGAAAAAACACACAACCAACAATCAAACCACCCCCCACCCTGCACCCCTGCATCAGACTAAGAAGTCCCCCCAACCAGCAGTGTGCCTGTCGCCCCAAAAACTACGCTACAAAAAGACCCTAAGGGAGAAAGGAGATCACACAGGCCCCCCTGCCACCCTCCATAACGAAGCGAAGGATATGTATTATAAAGTGCAGTAGAGTGACATCGGTTGTCGCCAACAGTTCCACCGTCCGATAAAGTTGTGAAAGTGAACTCTACTCTTGTTGCTCAGGGCCTCCCGAGGAGCCCTCCGAATGTTCCTCTCGTTCTTCATGTCTTTGCGGCAAAGTGTCCAACCACTCGCTCACCACTTCAGGCAAATCAAAAAATATAGCACGGCCATCATGTTCGATGCGCAGTTTCGCAGGGAACATCATCGAGTACTTCATCCCAAGGTCTCTAAGGCGCCTCTTCACCCCCGCGAAACTTTGTCGCTGCCGCTGTACAGACCGAGTGAAGTCCGGATAAAAGTTTATGTCCGCATTCTGAAACTTGAGCGGCCCATTCCGTCTTGAGGCCTGCAGGATAGCGTCCCGATCCCTGAAGTTAAACAGCCGTGCTATAATGGGTCTCGGCGGGGCACCCAGTTTCGGGCGTCCTCCCGGCAGTCTATGAGCTCGTTCCACTGAGAAGAAACGGCTGAGGCCCGCAGGAGCCAGATGAGTTTGCACCAAGTCTTCCACAAAGAGATCAATGGCCGATTCCTCTGCCCCTTCCGGTACACCGATGATTCAAACGTTCTGTCGCCTGGCACGTCCCTCAAAATCATCCAGTCGCCTCGAGAAAAGATCGTTGGCCGACCTCAAGTCTCGGACCTCTGTTTGTAGGTCCGATACATCAGTTGTGAGGCTTGTGGTTTTAATGTCCAACGATTTGACCCTGTCATTTGTCTTGCCCAGATCGGCTCTAATCAGATTGATTTCAATCGCCAAAGTGTCGACTTTATGTGTCAGGACCTCGTGTTGTTTGTGCATCTCCGTTTTGAAGCCAGCAATGGCGCCCATAACATCTCGGAGTGTCGGGTCCGACGTGTCTGGCGACTCTTCTCGATGAGAGTCCTTTGGCCGGGTAGCCGCACCTGGTGAATTCTTCTGCTGGGCGTAGCGATCAATTTTGTTCAACTGGGAATGAGTAGTTTTCCTACTTACTCGATTCGTCGTCTTGTCTGGCTCGCCCTTGCCCGCCATGATGGTGTCGGGGACCAGAACAATGGGTCGTACACCAAGGCCACCCCGGCTATGCCAACCGATTTCAAAGTGTCGTGGCCACCAGTTGTTCCTCAGCGATGGACCACTCTGTAACTCCGCGTGCTTCGTAGGGCCAGTGGAGTAGTCACTCTCACAGCATACCGTTCATGTGTTACAGTGTCGCCGTCGTCAGCCACCACAGAGACAATAGCACGTCACTGGCACGACTCTTCAACACGATGTAACTCCGTCTAGGAGTGTCGGATTTTGAATCGGACAGCGGGTCCCGTCTCAACAACCGTTCACCAACAGTATTCCACTGTCGTGGATCAGGATTTCCGTCAGGATTTATGCGGAGGGTCGGAGGGTCTCCGGAGCTCTGAGCTTACGCGGCCATCTTGCTTGCCCGTGAAGCTCCTCCTTTTTGTGGATTTTTGAACAATTCTGGTACCCCCAACAATTGAAAACTCTTCTTCACATAAGCAAACCAGGGAATATGATTTAAGTTATCAAGAAAACCCTTCCCAGGCCCACATCTAGTTTTCCCCAACTGTTAATCCATCAAATCAATGGAGCAAGGCCCAGTTTTGATCCTAGCCAGTGCAGTATCTTCTTCAAATCAGGGGAAACCATTGGAACATCCTCCAAGACAATAACTGGGTGCAATCTAGAGGTAAATGCAAGATGTCTTCAGAATCAGAGTGGCTAGATGTCCCCGTAGAGTGCCACATGATGTGATAGGTTGGCAATCAGACTGTAAAGAAATACATTGAGTTCCCTTGTGGGTTGTGTTTGAAAGGGTTCAAAAAAACCATGTATGTCAAGCTTCTCTCAGCATTTTCATTAGTATGATCTCTCTTGGCCATTGGTACAGGGGGTAACGTCTTGAGTTAGGGAGCTCAACCAGTATACTCATTACGGTTAAGTTTTGCCAAGTATAGGTTTATCCTAGCCGGTGATTAATCTACAAAATTAATATGGTTAGCTCCCATTTTTTGACAAAAGTCAGTCATCGTTGATTCTACCTTTTGGAGAAATCGAGTGCACAATTCAAGGGCTTGGTTTTGAATGTCTTTTAACACTCCATGGTCAGCAATCTCAGCATTGCTGTTATTCTTACCCGTTCTCATCTTACGCATGTGCGAGTTCTTTGGTATTTGACCATTTGAGACCTGAACAGGTTGATGTAGTGATGGCAAGGAGTCAATAATGAATCTGCTAATGCCCCCCTTTCTCTTTTGTTAATGTGGAAAGTGAGTAACTTTACTTGAAGATGTTTCCCTTACTTCAGGTTTGTTACTCGGGAATGGGCAGAGTGGCGAAGGAGAGGTAATTACAAGGACCAGACTCCCCCGCTGTTGCTACACCCAGTGTGGGGTTGTTGGCCTCAGTTCCTGGATAGTCTTTTCGATTTTCAATACAAATTCTTGGTATGAGTGGGAAGGACAAGATTGCTGCTGGACTGCATCAATCCGTTCTTCATCATTCTCCATTTCATAGGTTTTTGCTCCCATAACAGAATTTAAATAGTTAGTAATCAAGGTTGTTGTCTTAGTCCCCTCCCCTTTGGTATTTCTTTGGTGCCACAGCCTTTCTCTTCGCCATATTTGCATCACATAAGACAATACATGGCCTACCACTTGCTTATAAGTACTGCAGGCAGGCCAGAAAACTGTGGGACAAGAGGGCTGGCCCAGTCTAAGACTTGAACAGGCGTGGACGGGTGCATATCAGGGTAGGACTGGCCAGAGGGGGCACCGGGCCTTTCCCCGGTGGGCCGGAGGGGTGGGGCCAGTTTTATGGTCATGGGGGCCAGTTTTGTCACTAGGAGCCAGTTTTGCAGCAGAGGTGCAATATCTGCCACCTGCAACAAAAGCGGGAGCACCCCTTCAATCCTCCCCTGCTTCCAGGGCCCGTCGAACAGCAATCTGCCAGGGCTGGTTGCTGTTCCCAGTCCAGCTCTGGTGCATATGGGCCCTCTCGGCACGCCTTCTTCTGGGTGCGTTCTACGCTGTGTGCTGAAGGGGTGCAATTTATGGCATCCACACAGCATTTCAGCAGCATCCCTGTCTCCTTGGCAGGCAAAGGATTCTGAGGGACTGAGATCCTGCCCCCAAAGTCCAAAAGAAACGTCTCACAACATGGGCTTAGGCGGTGTAATTTATGTTGCCCACACAGCACTTGAGCAGCATCCCTGCCTCCTTGGTAGGCAGAGGATTCTGGGGGACTAAGTCCCTGCCCCCAAAGTCCAAAAGAAGGATTCAGTGTCACAGGCTGAAGAGGTGTCATTTATGGCACACAGGCAGCACTTGAGCAGTTTCCACCTCCTTGGCAGGCATAGAATTCTGGAGAATATTTGTCCCTTCCCCTGAAGTCCAAAAGAAGTGTCCCACGCCATGGGCTGAAGTGGTATCATTTATGGCACCCACACTGAGCTTGAGAATCGTCTCTGCCTCCTTGGCAGGCACAGGAATCTGGGGACTGACACCCTATCCTGAAGTCCAAAAGAAGCTAAAAATGTCACTCAAAGCAGCCATGCACAATATGAATTTGAGCTATAAAAAAGAAGTATGAAAAAGTGTAAAAAAAGAAATAGCCACTGCCTAGGCCGAATATTTTGCGGACCTTTTCTTGAAGTCAACCAATAGCACCAAATGTATCTTTCAAATCGTGAGAGACATGGCTACCCCTGAATGCACAAATAATAAGATTGTGCCATCACGAGAGCTATGCGATGGCCTGGCATTCTTCTTTCAGGAGAAGATAAGCAAGATTGTGGAAGGACTGGAATCTGATGTTTTACCGGGAACTTGTGAAAGGAATGAAAGAGTAACATCAAATACAAATGGACAACATATAAAATAAAGTGGATATGCTTATAACGACCTGCACATCAAAGTGTCTCCTTAGTATATAGTTCAACAGCAGTAAAAATGAATCAAGTATTGAGTGCAACCTTGGTGTATAATGCTCATCCACCTAGGGCGCCAAACTCTGCGTCCACAATAAGTGAAACAGATATAACTTTAACAAAAAACACCAGAGCACATCATATGTGATTTACTCTTATCCTCCGTGCAATCTGCACTCTTCTTCAATGAATTTTCTTGTATATAGAGTTCCCAATCGATAAGAATCACGTAGTGTAGATCAATCAGATTTTATTCCTTTTTATAGCACAGTGTTCCCAGCCGACACGGGTTTCGCCCAATCAGGGCTTCCTCAAGGCTCACTGGTGATATATTTTGCACCCTATTTTTCTCTCAAGGTGTAAGTTTCAAAATTAAGTTGCCCAATATCCAAAGTACTTCATGTAAGATTCGCATTTAAATCTTCGCACCCAGTCGTGCATGTCTTGTAGCCATTTATAGTCCTCTGTATTCACCCTTGTTATGGAGCCATAATACGTTCCTTCACGCGGTAAGCTTGTATTCAGTGTCCATTCATGTCCGAAATCCATTCACAATGTTCACAATGTGAATATGAGCTATAAAAAAGAAGTATAAAAAAGAAATAGCCACTGCCTAGGCCCAATATTTTGCAGACCTCAATAGTAATAAATGTATCTTTAAAATAGTGAGAGACACGGCCACCCCCGAATGCACAAATATTAAGATTGTGCCATCACAAGAGCTATGCGATGGTCTGGCATTCTTCATTCAGGAGAAGATAAGCAAGATTGTGGAAGGACTGGAATCTGATGTTTTACCGGGAACTTGTGAAAGGAATGAAAGAGTAACATCAAATACAAATGGAACCAGTGTTAATAGGTACGGACCTTTGAAGCAAGGGACCACCCTGGACCACTTTGAGCTACCCTCGGAAGAAGAGTTTGTCGGGTGGCCTAGGGAGTCTCCTCAGGTTCACCGCTGGATCCTATCCCCCAAAAATCTGGGAAAGAGCAAGGCCCTGAGGTCTTTCCAGTGCTACGCCAGTTGCGTGATCAGTCTCTCAGTGGTGGGATTGTACCACCCTGCTGGAAGCAGATGATAATAACACCCCTCCTCAAAAAATCTTCACTGGACCCAAATTGCCCTAAAAACTATAGACCAATCTCCCTCCTACCGTACCCAGTAAAGATACTGGAGCTCCTGGTGATCGGGACACTTTTCCTCTTTCAGGAGGCTAATAATAAGCTGGAGGAGGAGCAATTTGGTTTACGCCCAGGTCATGGGACGGAGACAGCACTGGTAACTGTGTTGGATAATCTTCGAAAGCGTGCAGACAGGGGACAATCAACAACTCTGATTCTTTTGTGCCTGTCCGCTGCATTCGACACGGTGAACCATGCCATCCTACTTGCAAGGCTGGAAGAAATGGGTGTGGTGGATACGGCTTTGAGCTGGGTTCAATCATTTTTGGCCGGAAGACAGCAGGCCGTGGCCCCCCCCTCCTTTTCAATCGGATTTTGTCAATAATGAGCACAGGGTACCTCAGGGGTCTTCAATTGGCCCCATTTTATTCAATGTCTATTTGTGTCCGCTTCTGGAAGTTATGAAAGCCCATAATATTAGTGTGGTCAACTATGCCGATGACACCCAACTGATGGTGTCCTTGGAAGGCGACCATGCTGACTCCCAAGAAATATTTCACAAATGTATGCGGCAAATGGTGAATTGGATGAGAAACAATTCATTGCAATTTAATAATGACAAAACGGAGATACTGCACTGTGGGGTGGGCAGAGTGCCTTCATTTTAACCATCTGACTTCTGGTCTAGTCTGGTTTTGGTTAGGAGTGTCATCTTGAGATTCCTGGATTACTGCAATGGCTTGCTATTGGAGTCTTCGATATACTTGATCACAAGGCTACAGAGAATCCAGGCGGCAGCAGCAAAGCTTGCACTGTCAAGAAAACATCGGTCATCAACTTCTCAGGCGTTAGCAGAGCTGCACTGGCTTCCGGTGACCCAAAGGATACTGTTCAAGTCTCGGTGTATTGCGTTTAAAGCACTGCATGGACTTGGGCCCAAACCGCTTCATGGTAGGTTCGGATGGTATGCACCGGTACGCAGCCTACGTTCCTTGTCAACCAATCTTGCAATTATACCAAGGATAAAGAGATCTACAATTGGAGGAAGAGCGTTTGGTGTGGCAGCCGCCTGCCTTTGGAATAATCTTCCCTTGGAACTGAGACAAACACAGGACTTACTGTTGTTTCGTAAGAAAGTCAAGTCCTGGCTCTTCCCCTGAGCATAATCAGCCGGTTTAGTTCCCGCAGACTATCTGCTAGCATCTTACTTGTATCTTAGCCCCAGGATGCCTGTAGAGTTACAGCGCGCTTTATATAAATGTTGATACAATACAATACAATACAGCTGTACAGACTTGCTGTGACGGGCCCAGAGTTTGTATGTATGGTGACCAGAAGCATGGAGCTGCAACACAAAAGTTCTACTGCACAACAAAGCTTTAGAAACCTGTTTAAACATTTATCATTAGAGATGTAAACATCTGCAGGGGTGCAGCCTAATCAACCAAGGAGCCAGCTGAAACCAATAGGGTTCAGAGAGCTCCCCAGTCTCCAAAGCTTTAATGCAGCAGATTAATCGGGCAGCAAGTAAATGTTAGTATGTGGACAGCACCAAGGTTCCCCTAGAATCAGTAGGACTGGGGACACACACGTGTCCCTATGAAGTGCTGTTGTAGGCTAAACCCCTTTCCTCTTACACAAAGACAGATCATTACTTAACGTGCATTGTCACCTGATGCTTCTGAAATATACTAATGCAGGAATGCACTTCACATTCACTTGGGGTTCATATACACATGACATCAAAATATATTTGCATCATCGGATCTGGGTATGTAGGGGAAATATACCAATAGCATGGTGCTGTCCCCTCACTATCACTATCCAGTGTTTGTAATCTGAATTTACCCAGCTCCCTGTGCCTAAATGTTTATTGTGTATGCAACATTCATTTTAGGTTTTATCTACCAGAGAGTGCAAGCTGTCTAGTTGTGGAAGACCTATTGTGGGTTTATCAAGAATTTACTACCTGCAAATTGCTTTCATTGGTTGCACCGCTCCTTTAGTGGTTAGGACAGCTCCTGCCTGTGAGGGCAGTCCAGCTCATCTGCTTCCTCAGGTCAAAGCAATAAGAAAGTGCAGGAATCCATCCGTATTTTCCATCTGATTGAAACCAGCATTGCAACAGAGATTCTGTATCTGCTGAAGTATACCAGCATTTTCTGTTGATTAGTTCAGGTAGTATTCTGGGAATATTGAAACCCTCTGCTCTCTTTGGTTTAGGGAATATTTTGGAAACATTGAAACCCTCTGCTCCCTTTGTTTCAGGTAGCATTCTGAAAATATTGAAACCCTCCGCCATTTTTGGTGTAGGTCTCATTCTGGAATCATTGAAACCCTCTGCTCTCTCTGGTTCAGGTAGTATTATGAAAACATTGAAACCCTCTGCTCTCTTTAGTTCAGGTAGCATTCTGAAAACATTGAAACCCTCCGCCATCTTTGGTGTAGGTCGCATTTTGGAATCATTGAAACCCTCTGCTCCCTTTGTTTCAGGTAGCATTCTGAAAACATTGAAACCCTCCGCCATCTTTGGTGTAGGTCGCATTTTGGAATCATTGAAACCCTCTGCTCCCTTTGTTTCAGGTAGCATTCTGAAAACATTGAAACCCTCCGCCATCTTTGGTGTAGGTCGCATTCTGGAATCATTAAAACCCTCTGCTCCCTTTGTTTCAGGTAGCATTCTGAAAATATTGAAACCCTTCGCCATCTTTGGTGTAGGTCTCATTCTGGAATCATTGAAACCCTCTGCTCCCTTTGTTTCAGGTAGCATTCTGAAAATATTGAAACCCTCCGCCATCTTTGGTGTAGGTCGCATTCTGGAATCATTGAAACCCTCTGCTCCCTTTGTTTCAGGTAGCATTCTGAAAATATTGAAACCCTCCGCCATCTTTGGTGTAGGTCTCATTCTGGAATCATTGAAACCCTCTGCTCTCTTTGGTTTAGTTTGCGTTCTGGAATCATTGAAACCCTGCACTCTCTTTGGTTCAGGTTGTGTTCTGGAATCATTGAAACCCTCTACTCTCCTTGGTCCAGGAAGTATTCTAGAAAGATGGTTCAGGATGTATTCTGAATACATTGAACCCCTCTGCTCTCCTTGGTTGAGGTTTTATTCTGGATTCATTGAACACCTCTGCTCTCCTTGGTTCAGGTTTTATTCTGGATACATTGAAACCCTCCGCTCTCCTTGGTTCAGGTATTATTCTGGAACAAATGAAACCCTCTGCTCTCTTTGGTGCAGGTAGTATTCTGGAATGATTGATACCCTCTGATCTCGTTGGTTCAGGTTTTATTCTGGAAACACTGTGTAGTCCTCCTCTAGTCCACGGAGCGTAGTGGGGAACAGGACACACACATTTTATTAAGAGAGACAAAGAAGAGGGCAGTATTGTGTACTTTATGTTTTTTTCATTCATTTGACGTATGTCTCCAAGGATAAATAAAAGTAAAAGAAAGGAAGAAACAAGAAAAGTAATAAAGTAACAGTGATGTTGTGATTGCATACCATTGTTTGTCCCCTTCCATCTCCTGTACCTCCCCCTCTCCCCGTCATCAGCTGAGCATTCTAGAATGTTGACAGACACCAGCTGCTGACCTGCCTATCCCGACTCTCCTCCTGTGACCTCCCCCTCTACTCACGCTCAGGGCCGGACTGGCCGTTGGGGTCACCGGGCAATCCCCCGGTGTGCCGCAAGGGTGGGGGCCGGTTTTGGGACCGTTTTTGCAGCATAGCCCTGTAACAAAATCAGCCGAAAACCGGCCTTGGCAAAGAGCTCGGTCGCAACCCCAATGGCTGTAGAGCACTTTGCCAGGGCCGGCTTTCGTTCCCAGTCCGGCCCTGCTCACGCTGTGTTTGGTTTCCTACTAAATAAACCCTTCAAATACAGTACTTCTAGGGTCCATTCCTTACAAGTTGTCGACGAGGGCCAACACAGCAGAACCCACATGCCATCCTCGGCTAAGAGGATACATCACTGCTGACTACCGCCTAGAAGAAATTTCCTTCAAATTGGTCAGTGAAAAAAAAATGAGGGAGGAGTCAATTTCTTCATCAAGTACTTGATGAGGAGAAAGCAGGAGCCTTGAGCACTTAAACAGTACATCCGACTCTGCTCAATAATGACAACTGTTTATCAATTTGGTGCAAATGTAATGAATAAAAACGCATTATGTAATGCTGAATGAATAAGAAACTGAGTGGAAGGCTGATTAGACGGAAAGACAAGATCAGACAGAATGTGCGACTGACAGAACTTTCGACTGCCTATTCACCTGTCTCCGATCAACCATCGTTTATCAATGTCATCACTCAGTAAATGCTTCACACAGCGCACCGCTGACTGAGACATCAACTGGCAACGCCAACTGTCACCTAGCAACGGTCAGCTGCAACAACCCTCCAACCGCTAGCTGATACGCAACGCGTCAACAACGTCGGCGGCCATCTTAGGTGAATCCGAAGCACAACTCTTACGAGACCACGCACCACTCCTTCACAGCACCATCACGTGACACACACTAAGCACCAGCACCGCAAGGGCAATTTCCAATAAATCTTCGGCAGCCTACTTATTTCTACAAGCAATCCAATGTGCAACTGCCTACGCGCGACTGACAGGGCAGCAAAGAAACTCGAGAAGAAACCAGATAGGACATCTGCACACTCTGGCTATACGAACATAAGGTACTTTTGCCAATAAATTCAACTTCACATATATCATAATAAGCACATCAAAATTTTTTTTTACAATTGACAGTAACTATGGCCACAGGGTACTTATTAAACCTGGCACCATCAGCATAATTCTTAGCAGGGGGAGGAGACCCCCAGTAAAGTGGGAGGAGTGGAGAGAACATTTCACCAATTTTATTGAAACAATTGAGGCTGATGAGGACTTGAAGGCAGAGAGAAAGTATAAACTATTAATGCACTGTTTAGGAGCAGGTGGAAACAAAGTTTACAAAAGGATTAATGAAAAGGTGAGAGCTGCAGATGAGGGTGATGTGTACATAAACGCAATTGATGACCTTAATAGCTTTTACAAACCCACTGTTTGTGTAGGTGTGGACAGGTACAGATTCTTCCATAGAAAGCAAGGCCAGAATGAGTCTGTAGATGACTATGTCGCAGCATTAAAGAACCTAACCATTACATGCCGATTTGGTGACTTACACAATGAATTTATCCGGGACCAAATTGTAATGCAGGGCTACCACGCTGACATTCAAGACAACTTGTGGGTCAAGGGGGAATATCCACTACAAAATGTAATAGGTATTTTAAGAAGGGCGGAACGGACTGGCAGATGCGCTAAAGCCGTCATAGCAGAAAGTAAAGAAAGAAAAGAGGAGAACATTATTGCCAGAGTGGGAGTGTGGAAAACCAAGTAAGGCAAATCCTCTTACAAAGACAGACCCAAAAATTACGCTAAATTTGAAAATGAGAGCAACACCAATAGAAAATGTTATAGATGCAGCAGTTCTAATAATTTAGCCAATGACCGTAATTGCCCTGCCAAAGAACACAGATGCTCCTTTTGCGGTGTCATAGGCCATTTTCAAAAGGTATGCCACAAAAGATCACCCAAAACTGTGAAATATATCGAAAAAGAGAATTTTACGAGTTCAAATTTCTCAGATGAGGACAAAATGAACATGTTTGTGCTCAACATTGATGAGGTCCGTGTTTTAGATGTAGAAGGAAATGATGAGATTTCAGTAAAAAAAACAACCTATGCGTGATATGTGCATCGGTGGCGTAAATGTGTCTATAGTGGTGGACTCATGCTCACCGTATACCATCGTAAATGCAAGGGTGTGGAAAGAGAAGTTTCTCGCAAAACTGGGTAAACAATTGGAACCCCCAGACATCTCAATGAAAACATTCACCGGTGAGCCCATTGACTTGGATGGTTTTAGGAGACTAAAATTCACATTCAAAGGAAGAGAAGCCCCATGCAAACTTTACATATCAAAGTCTGGCCCATCAGTTCTGGAGTGGCTGGACCAAGGGAAACTGGGCGTTGTTTTAAACCCTAACAGCAAAGAGCCAGTTCTCGGGATTGAGTGTGATGATGGAATTGGCAAAGAGGTCAAGCGCAGATTCCCCAAGGTGTTCACCGAATCCTATTGGTCCCTTTGAAGGTTTTGAGCATAAAATTTGTGTTAAAAAGGGTGCCATCCCTGTGATACATAAAGTTAGGAACACTCCATTACTGCAAGATGACATTATTGAGAGAGTTGAGTCAGCCGAATTAGTGGCCCCCATGGTGGTAGTAAAACGCCCCAATGGGCAGTTGAGGTTATGCATTGACCTACGTGAACTCAAGGAGACCATCCTTGTGGACCAATACCCACTTCCACAAATAAATGAGATGCTGGCCGCAACCAAGGATATTACATTTTTCTCAACTATAGACCTAAAAGCAGCGTATCACCAGATCATCTTGTACCCTGAGAGCAGAAGCCTGACCACCTTTGTCACTCCTTCGGGTGTTTCCGCTTCAAGAGAGTCCCATTCGGATTGGAATTGGCTGCAGTCATGTTCCAGAGGCTGATGCATGAAACATTCAAGGGGGTGGATGGCATTCTGATTTTTCAAGACGACATACTGGTCATGGGCAGGAGTAAAGATGAACACGACAGGAAATTGGTGCAAGTGCTAGATATCCTGGAGAACAAATGCCTTATCGCTGAATACAGCAAATGCAAGTTTGCACGCAATGAAGTTACCTACCTAGGGCACTCTATCTCGGATTTGGGGATCAAACCAAAAAAAATAACTCCTCAACCCCATTTCCTACGCACCAGGGCCAAAAAAAAAGGACGAACTTCGCTCCTTCCTGGGCCTCATAGAATTTTACTCCCAATTCATTGAGGGATTCTCATCAACAACTTTTGATCTAAGACAGTTACTGAAAAATAAAAATACATTTATATGGTCTGAAGAATGCCAGAAGGCATTTTGCAAGTTAAAAAGCGGCATATGCCCCAAACCATCATTGCAAGGATTTGATCCATCATTGACAAGTATAGTAACAACAGGCGCAAGTGGAAAAGGGTTCGGTGCTGTCCTAACATAAAAAGACATGAAGGGCAAAGAATGCACCATTGCATTTGCCTCACATTTACTGACACAAACAGAAGAAAGGTATTCTGTCATTGAACGTGAGGCCTTGGCATGCGTATGGGGTTTGGAGCACTTCAGACAGTTTGTGTGGGGCAGCAGTGTAATTTTAAGAAGTGACCACAAACCCCTCACCAGGGTTGTAACCACCAAGGGACTACATGCAGCATCCAGAATGGCAAGACTGTTTGATTATAATTACTAGGTGCAATACGTACCTGGTAGTAAGAATGTTGTAGCGGATTTCCTAAGCAGAATGCCAGTTCTAGGGCAAGATTTTAGTGGAGAATCAGATGAAAAATTCTGGGTTGCCAGTGTGCATGATGAACTTCATGGCATTCCACTTGAACAATGGATAACTGAACTTAGCACAGACCAGACATTGAGTACTGTGTGTGACAAGGTAATGAATGGATGGCTAGCAAAAAGAAATATAAAGAAGGATTTGTTGCCCTATTGGGAAGTTAAGGATAAACTCTCAAATGAAGAGGGATTACTCTTAGGTAGTGGCAAAGTAATTCCTCCAACCACCATAAAACGTACCATACTAGAACTATGCCATGAGGGACACCTGGGCATAGGCAAGACCAAAAGCAGAATAAGGAATCTGTACTGGTGGCCAGGTGTGGATCTAGCAACCGAGAGAGTGGTAAGAGACTGCGTACAGTGCAACAATTCTGACAGTCCAAGGTCACGTACAGGCCCCCTCTCCACCCCTTACCATCTCCCAACATGCCATGGGAAAGGATCAGAATATACATTGTGGCGCCCATTTCTGACCATGGAGAACAGGTCCATGCCATAGTGATTATTGATCACTTCTCTAAGTGGCCGGATGTAGAATTCGTGAACATGACTGATACACAGAGTGTGCTACAATTCCTTGATGAGGTGTTCATCAGAGAAGGGCTAACCAAATGTGTTGTCAGTGACAGTTTACCTCAGAGTTGTTTGGCAGCTACTTGAAAAGAAATAATATAGCACACAAGACCACCTCCATGTACCATCCTGCGGATAATGGTGCCGTAGAAAGGTTTAACCGGGTCTTCAAAGGAATCTTGCAGCTTGCCACCACCAACAACCTAGAGTGGAGAAATGAGATAGGTAAGACATTGTGGGCGTATCGCATAACACCATGCAGTACTACAGGACATAGCCCATTTGAGTTGATGAGAGGAAGGACACCTATGTCTAAGGACGATGTCGGATGGCAGACAGCTGCCAAGAGGGCAGACTGGTCGCCCAACACAGTCAAACAACGTTTGCAAAAGACACAGGAAGAAACCAAGAACCACTACGACAAAAAACACAGCAGCAAACCGGTACAAGTGTGTGTGGGTGATATGGTTTGTGTGAAGTATAGCAGACTCAAAGCTAAGGGGCAGAATAGATATTCACTACCACTCAAGGTCGAGAAAGTATTCTGCAAGTCGGCCTTACTCAGCAATGGTAGAGTGTGGCATTCCTCCAGATAAGCCCCAGGCAAATACAGCAGCGCGTGTGGAAATGATGTAGATGCGCGCAGAACCACAAGAGGTGGTAGAATGGATTTGTGGGATGATGGTGAAGACAAAACAGATGTGGCACCGGACACACAGGGTTCAGCCTCCTCTAGACACAGCAAGTGTATTCCTGATGGAGATATTGTAGGGGCTGACCCTGAAGGCACCCAGCCACCGAACTCCCCTGGTTGCAGTGAGCATGCGCCGGTCAGTGTGGGAGTGGAACCACCAATAACGAGATGTGGTCACAGGGTTGTGCCTCCGCGCAGACTCAAGGACTTTATTTGTGACTAACTGCTTACCCATACTTTGCTGTTCCTCAAGGAGAAAGATGTGTTGTGATTGCATTCCATAGTGTGTCCCCTTCCATCTCCCATACCTCCTCCTCTCCCCTGTCATCAGCTGAGCATTCTGGAATGGTGACAGATGCCAGCTACTGACCTGCTTATCCAGACGCTCCTCCCATGACCTCCCTCTCTCCTCACGCTGTGTTTGGTTTCCTACCGAATAAACCCTTCAAATACAGTACGTCTACGGCCCATTCCTTACAGGTGACTATCTCTTACTTGGAAGACAGTTTTTTCTCTATGCTGTCCCTTTGGGTTTTCCAGTGAGTAATTGTCGCTGGACTTCCAGGCTCTCCAACTGAGTAGAAATGTATGGATGGCCCTTGGAAAGAAGCAAAGAAAGCAGGCCGTAAGGGTAGTGAGTGTTCCCCACCCATCGCTTGTTTAAAGAAAAGAGGTTTAGGAGTGAGACTTGCCTGCAACCATGGCCCTCCAGGGACGTGGCGGGTGAGTCGGTGGGTTTTTCTCCTTGAAGACTGCCAACGTTAAAGACACTGCTGTCCTGCAGGTCGGAAAAAGGCAGTCTTGAGTCTTCTGCTCCTCGGCTGGTGTCCCGGTAGTTTCTCTTCTTGCCTCTCCTGGTGCTCTGTGATGATCCCTCACCCTCCTCAATGCTGTTGACTTCCTCGTCTCCGTTTCCACCTCCTCCCATCCTCCACCTTGCTTCATCCTTTTTCTCGGCGTGGTTGGCATCTTTTTTCTCTCCCTCTCTCTGCATTTTTAGCACTGGTGACCCCTTGCCCGAAACTGCTGCTGCCTCTTCTGTTCTACAGGTCTCTAAACTGGAACGCTGACCTCTTGCTTCCCTGTCTCATCACTGGCTGCCATATTGAAGTTCTCGGAGGCGGTCAGTGCCATATTACACACTGAAACCCGCTGCTCTCTTTGGTTTAGATTGCATTCTGGTTTAAGTAGTATTCTGGAAAGATTGAAATCCTCTGCTGTCTTTGGTTCAGGTTGTATTCTGGAATGATTGAAACCCTCTGATCTCTTGGTTGCGGCAGTATTCTGGATTCATCGATACCCTCTGCTCTCTTCCTTTCAGAGATTAATCTAGAAAGATTGAAAACCTTTTGCTCTCTTTGGTTCAAGTAGTAATCTGGATTCATTGAAACCCTCTGCTCTCTTTGGTTCGGGTCGTATTCTGGAATCATTGAAACCCTCTGCTCTCTTTGGTTCAGGTGGTATTCTGGATTCATTGAAATCCTCTGCTCTCTTTGGTTCGAGTCGTATTCTGGATTCATTGAAACCCTCTGCTCTCTTTGGTTCAAGTAGTATTCTGGAATCATTGAAACCCTCTGCTCTCTTTGGTTCAGGTAGTATTCTGGATTCATTGAAACCCTCTGCTCTCTTTGGTTCGGGTCGTATTCTGGAATCATTGAAACCCTCTGCTCTCTTTGGTTCAAGTAGTATTCTGGAATCATTGAAACCCTCTGCTCTCTTTGGTTCAGGTCGTATTCTGGAATCATTGAAACCCTCTGCTCTCTTTGGTACAGGTAGTATTCTGGATTCATTGAAATCCTCTGCTCTCTTTGGTTCAGGTAATATTCTGGAACAATTGAAACCCTCTGCTCTCTTTGGTTCAGGTCGTATTCTGGATTCATTGAAACCCTCTGCTATTACTATTCCCACTCCAGTGGGTGCAACAGTAGGGAAAGCGTTGGATAGCGTAGGGGTTAAAATTACTATTCCCACTCCAAAGAGTGCAACAGTAGGGAAAGCGTTGGATAGCGTAGGGGTTAAAATTACTATTCCCACTCCAAAGAGTGCAACAGTAGGGAAAGCGTTGGATAGCGTAGGGGTTAAAATTACTATTCTCACACCAGTGGGTGCAACAGTAGGGAAAGTGTTGGATAGCGTAGGGGTTAAAATTACTATTCCCACTCCAGTGGGTGCAACAGTAGGGAAAGAGTTGGATAGCGTAGGGGTTAAAATTACTATTCCCACTCCAGTGGGTGCAACAGTAGGGAAAGCGTTGGATAGCGTAGGGGTTAAAATTACTATTCCAACTCCAGTGGGTGCAACAGTAGGGAAAGCGTTGGATAGCGTAGGGGTTAAAATTACTATTCCCACTCCAGTGGATGCAACAGTAGGGAAAGTGTTGGATAGCGTAGGGGTTAAAATTACTATTCCCACTCCAGTGGGTGCAACAGTAGGGAAAGCGTTGGATAGCGTAGGGGTAAAAATTACTATTCCCACTCCAGTGGGTGCAACAGTAGGGAAAGTGTTGGATAGCGTAGGGGTTAAAATTACTATTCCCACTCCAGTGTGTGCAACAGTAGGGAAAGCGTTGGATAGCGTAGGGGTTAAAATTACTATTCCCACTCCAGTGGGTGCAACAGTAGGGAAAGCGTTGGATAGCGTAGGGGTAAAAATGACTATTCCCACTCCAAAGAGTGCAACAGTAGGGAAAGCGTTGGATAGCGTAGGGGTTAAAATTACTATTCCCACTCCAGTAGGTGCAACAGTAGGGAAGCATTGGATAGCGTAGGGGTTAAAATTACTATTCCCACTCCAGAGAATACAACATATTAGGGAAAGTAAATAATTGATATATTATTCAAAAATCTAGAAAAAATATCTAAAAATAATTATCAATAATTAATTAAATTAATCACCTATTAATACTAATTAATTAAACATTAACAAATAAATATTTTATAACTTAAACAAATATTACAATTATTTCCAAATAAATAAATTGTAATTAGTTTTATTATTTAATTAATAATTAATAATTTAATTTCCACCCTATGCCCCTATAAACCCACTACCCGCTACATAAATTAAATTAGTTACATCTACATAATTACCAATTAATCAATTAATATAAATTAATTAACTATTTTAAAATAATTAATTAACAAATATAAATTAATTAACAATTAATTACTATTTACTATCAATAAATAAATGTACATATTTAATTAATAATAAATAAATTACTTCCCACCCTATTCCCCTATAAACCCACAACCCGCTACAGAATTAAATTAGTTTAATTTACATAATTAACAATTATTCTATTACTCTAAATTAATTAACAATTTAATTTAAATTAATTAACAAATATAAATAATTAGCAATTGATTACTAATTACTATCCATAAATAAATTTACATATTTAATTAATTATAATTAAATTACTTCCCACCCTATTCCCCTATAAACCCACAACCCGCTACAGAATAAAATTACGCAAAAATTATTAAAACAAAATTCGTTAAATATAATTAGTTATAACATAACTACACAATGTTCACACATATAACATAAAAATACACTATAAAAAATTATATATTATTAAAAATTCGATATATTTTACTATCTATATTATATACTTCGATATTTTAACTATCTATATTTTTTACAGTCGATATTACTTCACTTACCTTAATAACAATATTTTTGTAGTCGATATTCTGTCCTGTCGATATTTTGTCCACTCGATATTAAATACACGATATTATGTCCAAACGATATTTTGGACTCGATATTATGTCTGTGCACCCACTGGAGCCATTTTTGTGAACTGAGCAGGTTCCACAGGACAAAGCGAAAACCATTGGCAGTCCCTATAATTCAGTTAAACTCTAAACATTTACCAATTTGATAAACTAAAATAAAGCAAGTAGACTCCATTACTAAGGTACATTCCTCACCAATGATTGCATTTTGACAGTACCACTTGCAATACCATAAACTAATACAAGTGGCCAATGCTGCCCAAACACAAGAAGAGTTATTTCAGGATGAAGTTAAATCCTTAACTTTCACTATTGGCAACACAATCAAGGAAAATAAATGAAGTAGCCAGGTGACACTCAGGTTCTCTTTCTGCACAATTCCTCAGGCAGTAAATCGTAACCTAGATAATGTCACGGATTCTGATTAAACTCCCCCACCGTTTTACTCTAAGACGGTAACCTATTTGCCTTGTCAGCTTACTACTAACAACTCCAGTGGACACAATATAAGGAGCTATGTCTGTATCTCCAACACAATATGTATGCACCCTCAACTCTTGGTGCATAGACATATACCAATGTACTGGTGTCTTTCTTAGAATGCATGGCATTCAGTGGCGGATGATGGACTTTAGAAGTAGTGGGGCATAAAGATAAATAAAAGAATATATTTTGAAAAAATAAATAAAACGCCATTGCATAAATGTTGGCAGTATTGTGCTTGCTATGAAAGGCTTCATACTCATGCTGTTTGCCGATAGAGACCGACGACTTATGCGCCGGCTTCGATCAAATCAGGCCATTTCCAAAATATAAATCTTCCTTACAAATGAAAGGAAGATCACTTAGTCAATGCCTAGTATTCTTACCTTGCCTAATTATTTACCAAGGAATATTTGATAAATCAGTGTCATTAGTTGACTCACATACTAAGGGGTCTTGGATCTTAACACAAGCACACTGTCCTGAAGATGGCCTCACAGATATATGACAACAGAGACCAAGACATCAAGACAGACTTATATACTTGCATTTGGAAAGTGGGGTTTACATGCATTGACGATCAGTATCCCAAGATAAAAAGAGATTGTTGTGGGGCGTGGCTTGCGCGCCGGCGATAGAGGACGTCTCTCCCGTGAGCTCCACTTCGGACAACCCGCGGATGCCGTGAGAAATCGTCAAAACCGCCCTTCGGACGGTTTTCTTGCCAGATATCATTATCGGAAGGTGGGGACTCCACAATGAAACACTTTGCCGACCGAAAAGAGCTCATTTTCAAGGACAATTTGTATTGGTAACTATCCCTTCGCTGCGCAACACGAACGGCCGCCATTTTGTATGCCGCCGGTTCGTGTGTTTTCTCTGCGCTGTTCCTGCTCTTTCTCCCTTCGCTCTGGCGCTACTTTGGCACTGTTACTGCATATGATCCTAATTCACTTATGAGCTGCTGTGGTCTATTTTTCACTTTTGACGCTACTACCGCTTTCCAATTTAAAAGCGCAATTTTTTCTCTGAGGTGGAACGACCGCCATTTTGTGCCTCTGGATGCCTGACCTTCTACTATTGCTCAAGGAATGTGATGAATGCCTCAGCGTCCCTACAAGTTTCTTGTTCTTCTGACCTCTAATGTTCATCGGTCTCCTCCAATACCTTAATGCTCTGTCTATGCCTCCTTGTGAATGTCTTGGTGCTCTATTTCATGTAATCTGACACTCCATAATGCCATGACGGTTCGTCACAATGTCAAGCCTATGAGTTAGTGGACGCCTCCTGTTTGTCCTCGTGTGGCTGCTTCTTCATTCGCACACTGATAAATAGTGTGTCTCAGTGCCCTCTTTTTTGCCACAAGGTGTGCCCCTTTCACATTTGGGTGTCCACGCTCTATTTCATATTCAGCAGCATTATTGGGCATAGCTTCCTTTCTTCAACCAGCATCATGGCAAATGTCTCTACTTCGCCGAAGTTATCACAAACAGGAACAAAACCTAAAAGACAAAAGAATGACCCACCCTCCCCCATTAACTCTTCGACTAATCCTGTTCTGGATTCAATCCTTGAGGAGGTGCGTGGTCTTCAACCGTTTATGACTGCTACCAACGCTAAGCTTCAGCAGATCGAGGAGCGCTGGGTGGTCATGGAAAATAAGGTTTTGAACTTAGAACAACGTGTCAGCGATGTCCAAGACCTCTCAACCCGGATTCCACTTTTGGAACAAGAAATACACAAACTCAAATTGCACACCGAAGATTTGGAAAATAGAAATAGACGCAACAACCTACGCGTTTATGGTGTTCCGGAAAATTTGGAGGGGTCCGACATGGTCTCTTTTATTCGGAAACTTCTTCAAGAACTTTTGGAACTCTCCCCATCGACTCACCCTCTCAACATCCAGAGAGCGCATCGTCTTGGCCGTATCAATTCCAACGCAACCAAACCACGTGGAATCATCATGCTATTCTTGGAGTTTACAGAACTCATGGCTGTTCTAAAAGCTGCCAGGGCCAAACGTCGTCTCCAGTGGTCTGGTCACAACATCTTCATTTCCCAAGACCTCTCTTCTGCTACCAATGCTCGACGTAAGGAATTCCTGAACCTTCGTCCCACGATGAGACAACTCAACATTCAGTATGGAATTCTTCATCCCTGTTTCTGCAAGATCACACACAATGGGCGTACCAAGTCGTATGATGACCCCCAGAAACTTCGAGACTACTTGATGAGTATCACACCGTCCACCATGGAAACTGCCAGCTAATGCCCTTTCGTCTTTCAATGTTCTTCCTCTTCTAACGTTACTGCTTTAATTTATATATCTTCTCTTACCATATCTCCCCTTTCTATTTTGTTCTAGACTCTCTTCTCACATCCTTGTGTTTATCCTTTCTAATATGTCCGTATATGGTTTGCTCGTGGGTCATGTCCTCTCTCTGGTGTACCCGCGTCTCACAAGTTTTGGTTACTGTTCTCTTTTCAGATCAAGCCTTTGTGCCTTGACCTGTTTTCTAATTCTATCTCCTTCTTTATGTATCTTCCCTCTTTCTTTCTCTTCTCTCTCTTTCCTTGCTTCCTTCTTCTCAAGCTAACTCTGCTGTTTTATTTACTTTTCCGTCTCTTCCTCCCATGCTATTTCATTTCTCATTCTCTTCTTGAAATGAGCGATCTCCCACTCCAATGTTTAACTGTTATTTTTTGTCTCCCCCTATATAGTGATCTCCCTGCTGTGTGTTGCCTCCACTCTTCGCCCATTCCTTCCTCCTTCCGACATGTGTAATTTTGTCTCTTGGAATGTTCGTGGTCTTGGTCATCCTGTCAAGCGTCAGAAGGTATTGTCTCATTTAACCAAATTTCATTCACAGGTTGTCTTTCTTCAAGAAACTCATTGCTCGGACATTGATTCCCTTAAATTAAAAAGACAATGGGTGGGTCAGGTTGTCTTTTCTCCTGCGGTCAATAAAAAAGGAGGGGTTGCTATATTATTTCACAAGGCTTTAAATGCACAAATTATCTCCTCTCAAAATGATGATGAAGGTCGATGGGCAATGGCAAAGGTTGTTATTCACAACAAGACGATGGTCTTATTGAATATTTATGGCCCTGTTCGTCCAGACCCCAAATTTTGGAAAGACATTAAATTGCTTATTGCATCCATTGACTGTCCTAATTTCATCGTTGCTGGTGATTTTAACCAGTGGTTGGACCCTTTTTCAGATCGTTTGTCTTCGAGTAAATTTCAACCTGATAAAACCCATAAGGCTTTCCAATCTGCCATTGCCTCTCGTCCTTTGTATGACTCGTGGAAAGTGTGTAATCCTTCTTTACTGGAATATACTTTTTTTTCTAATGTCCATCATACACGTTCAAGAATTGATTACATTATGATTAGTAAGTCTCTTCTTCCCTCCCTTCAAAAATCTGTTATTGGCTCTATTTTTATTTCTGACCATGCACCGGTCTATACTACCCTAGATCTATCCATTAATCCCTCTAACTTTAGTCGTTGGAAATTTAACTCTTTTCTTTTATCTGATGCCACTTTTATGAAAAAATGTACTGAGTTTTTTAATGAATATTTTTCCTTAAATGACCCTGTTGATACTTCCATTCCTAACACTTGGGATGCTTTTAAGGCTTCTTTTCGTGCATTTACGATTACCTATGTGTCTGCCAAAAAGAAACTTAACAAACAAAAGTATGAAGATCAACTTAAACACATTAAAACACTTGAACATACTTATTTCTCCTCCAAATCCCCATCTGCCCTTAAGGACTTGATCCATGCCAAATCAGATCTTAATAAAATTATAACTAATGAAGCTTGTCATACCCTCCTTAAAATAAAATCTAAATATCATGGGGGTCAGAACAAAGCAGGTAAAATGTTGGCCAATTACTTGAAAATCAAATCTGAACGCAAAGCTGTCGGTCCAATTATTAACGACTCACTCAACAAGCTAGTCACCTCCGATGAAGACATTGCTGAAGTTTTTCACAACTACTATCAAGCCTTATATACCGATGATACTCACCCTTCTGATGCTAACTTAACGACTTTTTTTGACGGCCTTCCATCCCCCCCAGCCCTTCCTGTTGAATTTTCACACCTAGAACGTGAAATTACCCTCCAAGAGATTACCTCAGCTATTCATTCCCTTAAGAAATCAAAAGCCCCTGGTCCTGACGGCCTGCCGATTGAATTTTACTCCTCCTTTCATTCGTTTTTTGTTCCCAAACTCCTTCAATTATTTAATTCTTTTATTTTTGAAGCTAAGGCCTCTGGGTCGTTTTTGGACGCCCTCATTGTCATCATCCCGAAACCTGATAAGGATCATTCCCAATGTAAGAATTTCCGCCCCATTTCCTTAATTAATTATGATTGTAAAATTTTTGCTAAAATCCTTGCCTCTCGCCTTGATTCCATTATCCCTCGCCTAATCAACACAGACCAGGTGGGGTTTGTTAAGGGCAGACTTGCTGCGGATAATGCTCGTCTTTTTTCCAATGTCCTTTCTCACAGCAAAAATGTCAAAACCCCATTAGCAGCCCTTTCCCTAGATGCTGAAAAAGCTTTTGATCGTATTAATTGGCAGTACATGTTTCGAACCCTTACTTGGTTTGGCTTTGGACCAAAGTTTATAGCGTTAGTCAAACTCCTTTATTCCTCTCCTCGTGCCAGTATTTTTGTTAACAATCAATTTTCCAGATTTTTTTCTTTAACAAGAGGTACAAGACAAGGCTGTCCCCTTTCTTCTTTATTATTTATCCTATGCCTTGAACCCTTTTTACAACGTATTCGTTCTAACCCTCACATCACGGGTTTAAAATTCCCCTCTGTCGAAACTAAACTCTCAGCGTACGCTGATGATGTCCTCATTTACATGTCCAATCCTGAATCTTCCCTCCCTCCCTTTTTAGATGAAGTTCAGTTATATTCCTCAATATCAGGATATAAGCTCAATTTATCCAAAACAGAAGTGCTTCCCCTTAACTCTTTGTGTTTTCAATATATGTTTAATAATACTGATTTTGCATGGTGCCCTTCTAAAATTAAGTACCTCGGCATATGGTTTTCTTCCTCTCTAAAAGATACCCTTAAAATAACATTTGATTCGTTAATTAAGAAAATTCAATCCCTTCTGCAGATTTGGTCTCCCCTATTTCTTTCTTGGTGGGGTAGATTAGATACCATCAAAATGATGATTACCCCTCATGTTTTATATACAGTCTCTATGCTCCCCTTCAAAATCCCTAAATCCTATTTTTCCCGTATCAACTCAATTTGCACAAAATTTCTGTGGAATAGTAAACACCCCCGCATTGGATTGCATAAGCTGGTTCGCCCTAAAAATGAAGGTGGTGTTCGTTTCCCTGATTTTGGCTCCTACCATTCTGCCTTTCTTATCAAGCAATCCTTCTCCTTGGCTTATGATTTCCTTGATACTCCTGTCCCTAAATGGGTGCTCCTGGAACGCTCTTTTTTAAAAGATTTCTCATTTCAACATGTTCCTTTCATGTCAAACTGTACCTTTATATCCAAGTATCCTATTTTGAAATATTGCCAATCTACCTTGCAAAGTATTTTTTCCTCTTCCCTTTCTCCTCTTCAATGTTTTCTATCATCTGTAGTTTGGTACAACAAATTTCTTAGATATAAAGGTAAATCATTTTATTTTAAACACTGGAAGGAAAAGGATATAATGTTTGTACATCAATTTTTTCTTGATTCTACTATTCTTTCTTTTGTGGATCTACAAAATAAGTTTAACTTACCCTCCTCTTTTCTTGCTGAATATTCTATTATAGTCTCTGCTATTCAGTCTCATTTAACTTCGTTATCCTCTTCCTCTGATTCTTTTTCTTCTTTCACTCCTGTCACTCCACTTTACCCTCTTTTCTCTACTCAACAACCTAAAGCTGCTCTTGTATATTCACTTTTATTATCTAATTGTTCTGTTCGATCTAAGTCTACAGTGGAGACTGCTTGGGAAACTGATCTGGATGTCTCTTTTGACACTGAATTGTGGGATCGTATATGGTCTCGACTCTTCAAAGTTTCTGTTGCTGCACGCATTACCCAATCCTTACTTTTTATTTACCACAGAGTTGTTATTACACCGGTTACTATACATAAATTTTCTCCAACCTCCTCTCCTTTATGTTGGTCCTGTTCTAAAGACCCTGGTACTCTACAACACCAACTTTATTATTGTTCCCCAGTTTTATCTTTTTGGGCTGATGTTTGGAATATATGTATGAAAATGTTATCTCTTTCTTCACAATTGTCTTTTATACACATATTTTTAGGCTCTTTAGCTGATGATATTGATATTAGTACACCTTCTTCTGCTAAGTTGTTAGACCTTTTTATTGCACTTGCATTTAAAGTTATTTTATCGTGCTGGAAAGATAATTCTAAACTCTCGGTCCACACATGGTGGAATTATATATGTGACGAACATAGAATTTCTATTGCCTCTTCTACCTCTATCCCTTTGAAAATTAAATCTGACTTATTATGGCTTCCCTTTACTTCGTATCTCTCCTCCAATCCTCCTCTCTTACCGCGTGCTCCTTGTCCCTCATGATCCCTTACTTTTACTTCCTTTTTCTCCTCTCTCTCCCCTCTCTCCTTTTCCTGTCCTCTGCTTTCTTCCTTTTCTTTTCTCCTTTCCAATCCTTTCCTTTCTTCTTTCTCCTTTCTATCTTTTCATACCTTTCTTTTCTCTATATTAATTCCTGTAGATTGATGTCTTTTAATTATTATTACACTCATATGTACTTTTTCCTAATTTTTCATGACATGTTTCTTGTATCACTTTTTAATGCTTAATAAAAATTTCTTAAACAAAAAAAAAAAAAAGAGATTGTTGTGTCTTTTGTCAATGTATGTGGAGATTGTTCAGTGAACCCCTATTTTTAATATTCTGAATTTCAATATTCTCCTTTGTGCTAAAACATATTTTCTTTAAAAAAAAAGTATAATTGGCAATTGATTTACGATGCCATGTACTGACTTATCAAATAACTAATACAGTTTTCAAAATATTTCTATGAGAACAAATCCATTGTTGGAACCATTACCTACTTGCTATGAAACTTAAGCACAAAATGAAATACAGCATTGAGCAGCGTAAGGGGACGAGGCTGAGAGCTCTGATCTGTATGCACAGTTGATGTCACTGTATTTCAATATGATTTGGAGTTTCAAGGCATTTGCTCGGTTATTAAGGTTGTACTTGCAATAAAAAACAAGCCTTGGCAAAGCCAAGAGGTCGTGCCTATGCAAGATCTGTTGGCTTTGTCTATGGTTTGAAAAGATGTACTGTACTCTTACTGCCTTTGTCGCAAAGATGAAATAGACAACATTCAGAGAAGGTCCGAGACCTGAGTGTAATGTACAGAGGAGCATCAGATACAAACTCAGTAATTTAGGATCCCTTTATTCAACAAGGCAAAAGAGAAAACGCCACAGGAAGAACTATCAATGCCTTGAAGCCATTTATTAATGCTCATTTTAAAGGTCCAATCCGGAATTGACATCTTTTTGAAAACAACTAAAAACATTCCTATTTAATAAGTAAAGCCCTCCCCAGCTCTATGCCTCGTCAGATAACACCCTTAGTCTTAGCGCTTGGACGCCTCAGGGCAACTATGTGCGCTCTATAAAAATCATTTTCATTTCATTTCAACTCATTGCTTAAAATTATCTTTGGGCATAGAGGAGTGTGTTTACATATATTGCAACATTTCTGCTCCTACAGGCTGGTGCTTGAGAAAACATTTTGTCAAGCGTTTAAACCCACGGATTTACCTACCAGGCTTGGACTTTGTCTCCCATTACTAACTGATGTTATGATGTTGATTACTGTTTTAGTGGACACCATTATCTTGATTTTTGTAGAACTCACCCTGCAGACAACAAATGCCCCTCAAACAAATGTAAAATATACCCGGGCAACTATAGACATTGTAAATCTGGTTAGAGCACAACAGCTGCCCCTTATTAAGCAGGGGTTCTGGGGAGTGAACCTCCTTTTCAAAATCCACTATAATAGAAAGAGGACTGCATTCCTCCACAAAAAGGCAGCCATTTTGAAATGGTTTTGATCTTCCCTCTCAAGAATTACAAATTGCAGGGACCATCCTGACATGCTTGTCCATTAATGTACGGTATGTCCAGTCTCTCCGACCCAACAATACCAGTCCAACCAACCTAAAAAAACTGTACAATCCCTTTTGATCAACATACCAATGACATCAGGAATGTGTCCCATCACCTCTAAGTATGTATTGCACCTCACACAGCTGTGGACGACCGCGTGATGCCCATCTTTACCCTAGCAATGCAAAAAATACCTTTTAACTCCCATCTTGTATCAGCCTCCCACATGACGGAGACGCCCGTTACCCCCAGCTCCCCACCATCGTGCTTTCCATTGCTGGCATCAATGCTTTCAAGGTCAAATACCCACATAAACTTTTCAAATATGCAAGGAAACATAGGACCTTGGGAGACTACCCGGAAACCCTCTTCATTGATCAATACCATGGCCAATGCAAAGGCGCCCCTAAAACTGACCTCCTCCTCTTCACGCATAAAACTGACCTATAGATGAAGTCCTCACGCAATGTTCTCCCATCTTCCTTGCTCTCTCTCTAACATACCTTTTGGACGCAAACTCAAATACTTCCCCCCTTTGGTATCTTGGGCAACCTTTCTATCTCCATCTCCTACAAAGGGAAAATCATGTTTCAAACCAACAACACAATCCTGGCCACAATCAACCTAATTTTTCTCACCCTCATTCCCTCTACGATCCTTCACGCTCTCCGTCTCCGCTCGTCCTTAATACCCCTCACCCACACCCCAACCCCTATGGTCCACCGAGACAACTCCTCTCTCCCCGGACCCTCCTGCAATACGATATGTACCCCTTCATCCATTGCTCACCATCAAAACCAATCCGTGAACACACCCCCATAGAACTATCTCTGTAAAAGCCATCTATAATCTCTCACAAACCAGTAGCTCCCCCTCCACCCTCTTCTCTGCCCCACAGTCAACCCATATTCCAACCCCTCCCTCCTCTCCTTCATCACCCGCTACCACAACCGTCCCTGACACCAGATACCAACAACCCACAACTCCCTTAACCATAAGTGACAAACATAACTGGCCTCTGCTCAACAAACTCATTTCCTCATTCTCGCACCTGTCTTGAAAAATCAATATCTCCTCATTACCTTTATCCCATCTAAGAATCTCACATCACCTCCATCACCCCCACACCGCAGTAGAGACTGCTACTGAACAGGCGTGGGGGGGCTTACGGGGAGCATAGGGTGAGGGAATGAAAAATAAATCTAAAAAAACACTTACCTGGATACGGCCGGCTGCTACCCCTTTGTCATCTTCCTGACTTCTGTGAAAGCAGGAAGCACCCAGGCTCCCTAGAGCCAAACACCATGCTGAAATGCAGCGTGTGATTGGCCTGAGCGCTGTGATTCGGTGCTCAGACAGGGAGTTGGACCATGGGCATGTTGTCTACCCCGGCTGTAATTCAGTCTGGGTGGATAACATGCAAAATGTGCATGCCATTTTAGCTCGCCCAAGATGGCCAGCCAAAATGTCACGCGTATTAAGAAGTTCCTACCACTTTCCTCCCAGCCTCTAGGTAGCACAGCCCCACCCCCAACCAACTGAGCCAGTATGTTTAAATAAAATGATAATAATGTTGTTATCATCATTTTATTTTTCTGTTCTTAACCACATCGACGCTAATGACGAGCTCAGCTCGTCATGAGGCACAGTGGAGCTGCACTAATGACGAGCTGAGCTCGTCATGTATAATGGATATGAAGACCCTTCAGCACAGCAGGGGAATTGCTGTAGCATCGATGTGGTTAATTGCTAACGCAGTGAGCATTGAGCCCCCACTGCCCCACCATCCCTCCCCCTGTACCGCACAACACACTGAGAGACAGCCATCTACCCAGGCCCAAATGGACATAATCTCCCCCAGACAAATCAGACCCATCCTATCTCTCAGTAAGTTATGCAGCTTCTGGTTCAGCTCCACCATCTTCTATGCCCACAGTGGGTTGCCCAATTCCCACCAATATCTCAGACCACCGTCAAACTCCCCCGATGTACAATCATCCCCTCAGGACTTGATACAAATCCCAACCCCCCTCCCCCCGAATAGCCAAGTCAAAAAGTCAACAGCTTCATAATGAACTGCACGCTACACAATTGCCAGTCTGCAGTCAAGCATTGTCTTGAAATATTGGCTGTGATCCTGGCCCAAAATCTTGAAATCCTGATCCTTGTTGAAACGTGGCTCAACAATTCATCTAACTATGCTTTAGACCTTCTACGTCCTCCCAATTACTCCATTTTACGTTGAGACCGGAAAGATAGACAAAGCCTAGGTCTCACTCTCATTCACAGAAACTCACTGAGATGCAGGATCCCCCAAACGTCTCAGTTTCAGTCTTTCATTGCATGTCGATCGGAATGCCCACACCCACTACCTCTGACATTAGACTGAATGTAATTTACCATCCATTGGGTCAAAACAGCACCTTCATCAAAGAATGCATGGATCCACCACCTCTCAACTTATCAGCTCGGACAACACAATTTTCCTTAGAGATTTCAACATTCACTGAGGAACAGCCTTGTGGACACTTTTACCTCCATTCTCAAACACAATGAGCTCCAACAACACTACCATAAACCCACACACCACAGAGGGCCATTCTGGACCTGATAATCTCCAAATCCCCCTACCTACAGCCAAGTAACCCCATTTAAGTTGACTGGTCCGACCACTTGCAGTTCCCATTCCCCCTCTTATTCCAAAACTTCTGGACAACACAAGAATGAGAAAATATGGTTATGGAGCACATACAACCATGGCACAGAAGCCATGGGCAGCATGACCCTTCCGACCCTAATTTTCATTACACCGCACATTGATATTAATGAGGCCTCTGATAAATACAAGTCCTGTATGGAATCCCTTATCGACAAATGTGCACTCCTGAAGTGCAAACTATCCAGACCCAAACCTTTTAGTCCTTGGTTTTCAAAAAATTTCTATGAAGAAAGAAAGCTTATTAGAAAGTCTGAAAAGAATGGAGACTAGCACCTGCTCCCATAAGTATGGATAAGCTTCACGGAGAGTGAAAACAATATAAAGAATGAATCCTCAGAGCCAAATCCTCTCATATCGGAGCACTTGTGAATTCTGCAAAGAACATACCAAAACACCAGTTCGAGGGTCTCGCACAAACTATAAACCCCTCCACCATTTTAGTTCTCGAGTCATCAGTGATACACTGCAACAACTTTGTGGATTTCTTTAATAAAGAAGAGACATCCGTATCTCACTACTCACCAATGAACCCCCAGAAACTGAGGGGCAGATTTATGAGGCCCTTGCGCCACGTTTATAAATGCGGCGCACCATGGCTGGCGGAGCTGTGGCGCACTGTGGCGCATGTTAACTGGCGCATCCCTGGGGATGCGCCAGTTAACATAAATCTGCCCCTGAGATTCTACCAAGCAAGGCATTGCATTTATGGTCATCCTTCTCCCTAATTTCCGAACAAGACTCACAGCAGACAGTCTCCAAAGGGAAGCTCTCAAAACACCTTCAGGACGCCATTTCAGGTTCTTTTACCAAATCTCTAACTGCAAATACTCCCCCTTTGGGCTAACATGGTTGCCTCCTCTCTTCAACAGGGCCTAGTTTCAGAGTGATTAAAAGTGGGTGAACTCTCTCCGCTCTTTAAAAAACAATATCTCAACTGAAAGAAATTGAACAACTATCGCTCAGTCTCCACACTTCCATTTTTAGGCAAAGTCATTGAAAGTTGAGTAGCGCCCAACTCACTTCAAACATTCGAATAAACCACCTCTTAGAAACTCTCCAGTCAGGTTTCCACCTGGGCCACAATACAGAAACTGCAATTCCCCAAATAGTCAATGACTCCCTTAGAATCCTCGACTCCGGTATCTCCTGCCTCCTGGTCTTCCAGGACTTGTCCGCTTCATTCAACGCTGTCTACCATCAGGACCTCCACTGTACTCTTGTACAACGCATGGGATGTGAAGGCAAAGTCTGCAACTGGTTCTCCTCTTACCTAAACAACTGTTCCCAAATTGTGAAAATGGGCAACTTGTTCTCGAGACCAGTCAACGTACAACAAGGGGTCCCTCAAGGCTCGATCCTCTCCCCAGCCTCTACCTTAAACTACTGTGTGATTCTCAGAAACTCTGAGATTCCCTTCCACCTCTACACCGATGACACTCAAATATACAAGAAAATCTCTTCCCCTGCAGACCTTGCCCTCCTTTCAATCACACTCCTTAAGATTCAAACCTGGCTGTCTAACCATCATCAAAAATGCAACCCAATAAAACCGTAATTTCTTTTGATCTCACCTCCTGAAGCAAATACTATAGTACAGGAATGGATGGCCAACTTTCTTGTCTTGGATGGCTGCCCTGCCATTGTCTAGAGTGCTAGATCACTTGGCATCACCATATTGGGCACATGCTTCTCATCCTGGAAGTCCTGCAAATTGTTGAGTATGATTTAGATGAAAATTATATTTTGTGATATGTTGTACAAAGTTTTCCACAAGAAGAAGAATATCAGATATAATATAAATGGTTACCTGGGCTAGCCCCACTTGTTTGAATTTTTGTGATATTACCCTTTTCTAGTTACTTCACATCTTTACATGCACAATCCTTTTTCAGAATTCCTTATAATCATGTAAGTTACAAAGTCCATATAGTTGTAAGCATACAATTGGGAATCTCTTTGCTCTGTTTATTATGTGTTGAACAGAACTTTGTCAGAACAGATAATTCAAATATTCAATCGCACTGCTTAAATATATCAATTCACTGCTTTTAAATTGCCGTACTTAAGCATTACAAAATCGCTCTTATATACATCACGAACACGTGGATTTGGACAACTCGAGGTCTATCCTCTACATACGTGCTCCTATTGGATGGCTACTTTTTTTGCCAGAACCCAATACACTTATCTTGTTAGGATATTTCTCGTAACGAACCATGCCCTGATGAGGTCTGCATTGGCTGCACTTTTTGGAACACAAGTAACCCAGGACTGGTATTGCCCAAGCTATAACCTCATCAGCCGGCTACAGCTTGGTTCCAGTGACACAGTGTGAACGGGACCCACATCTGGGCATACCCGTCCCACTTAGGGCAACACAATAAGTATACAAAACAGTGATGGGTGGAATGCTTGAATTAATCTCAGGTAATAGTAATCACTCAGGCCGCATCCCAAGCCATCATTATTTTGCACACCATGCCACTTCAGTTGGGACCCAGCTATATGCAAATCAGTCTAGGCCCTGCTCCAATAGGAACTGTACAGCCCAAACTGCCAAGCCAGGTCCTCCCCAAACCGGTACACAAGCAACCCAGGACCGGTTTCGCTCTATTTATGGGCTCATCAGCCAGGTACATCTTGGTTCCAGTGATACAGTGTGCTCAGGACCCACGTCTGGGCACAACCACCCCACTTAGTGCGACACAGTGAGTATACAAAACAGTCATGGATGGAATGCTTGAATGAATTTCAGGCACTGGTAATCACTTGAGGTCACATCACAATCCATCATATTTTATACACCATACCACCTATGTTTGGATCCAGCTATAGGGTAGCTGTCAGGGCAATAGCAAGGGCTAACTAATTCCAAATTCACCCACTTTTATTGATGTATTTTATCTTGGTTGGCCTGCTGGTGTTTTTAAATCCCTGAATGGAGTGATGAAATCAACACTGTCACAAGCCTGATTTGTCCTGAGGAAGACTCTGGTCATTTCTGCATAGAGGTTGAAACGCCATCGCCACTGAGTAATGAGTAGCGTAGCAAGAATGTAATGGCCCTGCCGCCCTGGTGCAAGCAAAGAAAATAGCTCCTTTGACTGCTGTTTGGATGGTAACACACAACAATTTTCAGGGTTCAAAGGACCCTCCAGGCTCTGTGCCCTGGTGCTACTGTACCTGCTGCACCAATGTTAGCTACACCCGTTTGCAATAATTTGTGAGTCAATTAAATAATGCAGAAGAATGTGTACATACTACTGTAACTTACAACTGACTATATTTTTATTTATTTTCTATATTGGATCTTTTCACTTCTGTGGATTGATCCCAGCAGAGTTGCAGTTTGTTTTTATCTCCTTCAATAACTTTAACCATTGTATATTTCACATTAACTGTTTTTGAAATTCCACACATACCATGACCTTTTTGTCATAATTTGTTGGCATACTCTAGATCAAGTGGAACATATATAGTACGGGGGTTGCTGATTGGCACTCCACTTTTTAAATAAGAGTTGCTGGTGACCAGCGAGAAGTTTGTCTTTTCACTCTCCTACATCTGCAATCCTCGTGTTTGGAAGGGGCTGGGAAAGGTCAATTAGCAAAAAAAAATTATAGTAATAAGGAAAGGAGATTATAGGAGCGGAAATGGGCACATGTGAGGGAGGTGCCATTAGATTTATATAATTTATGAAAATATACAGAAAAAAGAGAAACGCTGAAGGAGGGAGAGGAGGAAGTAGCAATTAGCGGAGTGAGAGAGAAGAGATATTGTTGAAGGTGAAGGACCGGTTGTTATATTTTTTTAGTCATGGTGCTTAACCTCCACGGTTAGTTAAACCTGTATCGCGTGAGCATATCCCAGTATGCTGGCTGGCTTTCCTACGATGCTTTCGGCGGATGTCCTTGTCTAGGACATTGACAGGCAGTCATGGGTAGGCGGTGCAGGGATCTATCACCGTTTGTACACACCCAAAGAAGACAAAGGAAGGGGTAGGAATAAAACTAGAAGAGAGGTAGTAGAAAAAGAATATGGCTGAGATACCCGCCACCCCCTCTCAACACAATCCCCAAAGGAGGGAAACCGGAAACAGTTCTTGAAGTTTTTGGAAGAGGGAGGGAGTGACCCTCCCCGGCCGTATTTATTAAAACAAAATTAAACGTTAAACAGTTCATATTAATGTACAATTTCATAACCACATTGCGATGTTTGGCTAACCTTAACAGATTCTCTAATACAGAGGTTCTCCTAGCCGAACTACCAACCTGCAAAACATTTTCTTGAAATAATGAAATTGTACATCCTAACGTTTAAGGGCCAACGGCAAGGTCGTAACCGGTGTCAAGATCCCTAACCAGAAATACCCCCCCCCCACTTGGGAGGGGCGACAGCACTGAGGCGTACCCCAAGTGCAACTACCAATTTCCCTTGACTTGTCGGGGGCCCCAATAAACTCGACGCCACTTAAAGGTCGTTCGAGGACTCGTGTGAGTATCTAGAAGGTAGCGTAGACCTCCCCCCAAACCCCACACAACTTACCACATCTGCCGTCGCAGACGTCACTGGCCCCGGGAAATTCACCAGGAGGGGGCTGTAACCCCTCCTACACAGGAAGGGGCCTTGACCGCCTTTCCTTTCCTTCCGGCGGCCTCTCCTTAGACAGGACCGCCTCCCCGTTGAGGGGCCAATGGCCACCTCTCCCGAGCGCTCCCATCCGTGTTGGGTGACGCCCACTCATAGGGATCTTCCAATTACTGCTCACCGATCATGACCTTACCGCCTACCAAATAAATACGACAATGCTACCTAAACCAACAATACATTGGCCACTATGACCCGAATAAGCATGCTTATAACGGACACCAAAAACCGAATATCTTTAATCACAGAACATACATAAAATCGACCAACTTTATTACACATTCAATATCAACATGATAATACCACAACCTGTAGACGAAAATAGAATTATCGAACCATCTTAAAACAACTAGCTGTCCTCAGGGGCTGGTGGGTGGGTCAAAATTGGCTCTTTGTTCCGTCTCGAGCTCACGTGCAGCGAGGAGGTGCAGCTTCAGAGCACAGGAACAAGAGGATGTCTTCCGGTCTTGCGTCCCTTTTTATCCGTCTTCAGGGCGGGCGTAAACCCGCCCCTGCCTGCCCCGAGGGCGTGGCCAGCCGCGTCAGTGTCTAGGCCAGCCCACTCCAGGGCGGGAAAGAGCGCGCCCCGGCTACGCCGCTTCGGGCATACCAGCCGAGACGCGCCTCCCGCCCAAAATAGCTTCCCGGGGGGATCGAGGTACTCTGCCATACGTTCGGGGGGACCGAGTGGTCGCCCCTTTCCATATGGCTGAGATACCCGCCACCCCCTCTCAACACAATCCCCAAAGGAGGGAAACCGGAAACAGTTCTTGAAGTTTTTGGAAGAGGGAGGGAGTGACCCTCCCCGGCCGTATTTATTAAAACAAAATTAAACGTTAAACAGTTCATATTAATGTACAATTTCATAACCACATTGCGATGTTTGGCTAACCTTAACAGATTCTCTAATACAGAGGTTCTCCTAGCCGAACTACCAACCTGCAAAACATTTTCTTGAAATAATGAAATTGTACATCCTAACGTTTAAGGGCCAACGGCAAGGTCGTAACCGGTGTCAAGATCCCTAACCAGAAATACCCCCCCCACTTGGGAGGGGCGACAGCACTGAGGCGTACCCCAAGTGCAACTACCAATTTCCCTTGACTTGTCGGGGGCCCCAATAAACTCGACGCCACTTAAAGGTCGTTCGAGGACTCGTGTGAGTATCTAGAAGGTAGCGTAGACCTCCCCCCAAACCCCACACAACTTACCACATCTGCCGTCGCAGACGTCACTGGCCCCGGGAAATTCACCAGGAGGGGGCTGTAACCCCTCCTACACAGGAAGGGGCCTTGACCGCCTTTCCTTTCCTTCCGGCGGCCTCTCCTTAGACAGGACCGCCTCCCCGTTGAGGGGCCAATGGCCACCTCTCCCGAGCGCTCCCATCCGTGTTGGGTGACGCCCACTCATAGGGATCTTCCAATTACTGCTCACCGATCATGACCTTACCGCCACAGGTCCGGATAGTTGACCGGCTATCCGGACCCCCCACAAAGCTCCTACCTAAAGGTCATGCTTCAACGTTTTTAACCACGCTAAGAAGTCTCCTATGAGTAACTCATTCCCCACCCGAGACAAATGCACACCATCCCCCGAATACACACTGTCATCATTAATACAGCCATGCGAAATAGAATGCAATGTCCCGGAACGGAATAACCTACTCACTTTGTTATTAAGCTTTCTAACAGACTGATTCAAAGCAGAAATAGAAATAGCCCCCCGCCACACCTTTCGTGGGATCATATGGGACCATGCAATTGTGCACCCCGGAACTCTCCTCGCCAACCAACTTACAGTGGAAAGCATTGCCTCCAGGAGAAGTCGTCTACCGGTGGTGACCAAATCATTGCCCCCTAAATGCACTATGACTATAGACGGCGGTGACCTCGTCCGCCCTAACAAATCCTCAAAATATGCTTGAAACTGGTCAATACAGAGACCGCCTCTTCCGTAGAAGGACACCCTGTACCCGTATTCCCCAGCTACGTGAATCATGTCACCTGCTTTGAATACGTCCGCGGCACGCCTCACGTATGAGTGGCCCACGACCCACACCTCCTTTTTCACAGCCGGTGATGTCTGACCGCTGGCCCGGTGTTGGGTCGACTGCAAAGTCCGCCCCGCCTCGTAGGCTTGCGCAACTGAAAACCAAACAAAAACAAGAGGCGTGAGTACATCATTACAGCTTTACAACATGTGTAACCGCACATACCTCTTATAACAATTGGAGGACCAACGCCCCACTCGTTTCACTTGTTCAACATTAAGACCCCTGGCTGTAGCTTCTGTAGCAGCCCCATCCGAAAGGAATGGGTCCCAAACTCGCCCGGGTTCAAGCCCGCAGCGGCAATTGACATCGCAAGCACCCGCTGAAACTGAAACTTCGTCAGTGGGGTGGCGTCCGCGTGTCTCAACAAGGTCCCCCCCCATACTGCCACCCTTCGTGCTAGGTAATCTTCTAAACACTTTACCGGGCATATGGAGGACCCGGGAATCCTGCGTATGATTATGCAGTCACCCATCCCATCTTGATCGGTCTTGGACCTGACAAAGGAGACCGTTATTGCCTCTCCTCTGATCTGAACGTGTTCTTGGCACAAACCCCCCGCCACATCCTGTTTGTTCCTTGCCACCAGTTCGCTTACTCGCATCGCCCCGTGAAATGCTAGCGTAAAAGCGGCTCGGAACAACACCGCCTCAAACGGAGATGAACATGTGGCAGGGAGTGTAGCCAACAACTGGGCCAACCTATCCAAACCTATCGGGCGCCTCTCATCTACTCTGCGACCCTCCAGGCGTTGCCACCCACGCAGCGCTTTCTGTACAACGAAAGACGCCGTCGGGTCCTGGATACTATGAGCCCTGGCAACAAAGGAAATAGCAGCACGATGCCTCTGAGCCGTACCCACAGATTTCCCAGCCCTACGTAAGGACATCAGGAAATTCACTACCCATTCCTCGTGGCCCCAAAGTCTCTCTCTATCAGTCCCCAAAAAGGCTAAATAGGACCTAAACGCCCCTTCATATGCCTTCCTCGTCCGTGTTGCTAGACTCTCTCCCACGAGGTGACGAAGTTCGGGGCACCGAGAGACCAGAGAGCTTCGGGGAAGGGTGCCGGCTCTGGGTCCGCTGAGGGAAGGAAGCCCCAGAAAGCCTGCATATGAAAACGAGACAGTGCATCAGCCGCCTGATTCAGTACCCCTGGGACATGTTTTGCTCTGAACAGCACATTCAGTTGCATACAAAGTAAAACAATCTCTTTGAGCAGTCTTAAAATCAATTTACATCGTGCTGCCTGACTATTGATGCACTCGACCACAGTCATATTGTCAGACCAAAATATCACAGAGTGATCCTTGAACCCTTCCGGCCAGGTTCTCAGGGCCACCAAAATGGGAAAAAGTTCCAGGAAAGCAATATTACTTGTCAGACCATTGTCATGCCACCATGTCGGCCACCTTTGTGCCGACCATTTTGTGCCGAAGATGGCACCAAAACCTATGCTACCTGCAGAATCTGTCCATAGCCCCAGCTCTTCAGAGGATACGGCTGGTTTGTTCCATATGACTCAACCATTAAAGTCCGCCAGAAATGCTAACCAAATACGCACGTCCTGGCGGACCTCAGCCGATAGTCTCGTGCGGTGATGGCCCTCCTTTAGGCCGACCATAGCTTGGGCAATTGAACGAGAAAAGGGGCGGGCCATCGGTATAACTCTAAGGGCAAAATTCAACTGTCCCACCAACTGCTGTAACTGATGCAGCGTAACTTTAGATCCCTTTAGACACTCTTGCAGGGTTGCCCTGAACTTCAACACTTTGTCAGCTGGCAAACGAAAACAACCTTCTCTGGAGTCTAACTCGATCCCCAGAAACTCGAGGCAAGTCGCAGGACCCACCGTCTTACCCGGTGCCAATGGCACACCAAACTGTTTCATTAATACACAAAATTCGGCCAAGGCCCGGCCACATTCGAGATCCCCGGCTGCCCCAAGGAACAGAAAATCATCAAGGTAATGCATTACATGTTTGAAACCCGTCTTCTTTGTGAAGACCCATTGTAGAAAACTACTGAATTTCTCGAAATAGGCACAAGATATAGAGCACCCCATCGGCATACACTTATCCATGTAATAATAACCCTGAAAGATAAAACCTAGGAGACGCTGATCGTCCGGGTGTACCGGGAGCAACCGGAACGCTGACTCGATATCTGACTTCGCCATCAGCGCCCCGGGCCCCAGGCGACTCAAAATGGCTACGGCCTCATCGAAGGATGCGTACCGCACCGAACACACTTCTGGGTCTATTGCATCGTTTACAGAAAGACCACGTGGAGCTGACAAATTATGAATCAATCGAAACTCACCCGGGTCCTTCTTGGGGACCACCCCTAAAGGAGAACAAACAAAATTCTGTACCGGGGGTACACTAAACGGGCCGGCGACACGACCTCGGATAACCTCTTTCCGGATCTTATCCTGCACTACAGTCGTATGCTGCAGGACGGAAAGTTGATTTTTGCACGTCCCGACACCCTGAAAGTCCCCCACCGGAATGCGGAAACCATATGAAAAACCGTTTCGCAGCAATCCAGCAGAAGTACGATCTGGGTATTCACTGAGCCAGGGAATCATCGCCAAGGTATCAATCGGGGTTGGTAAAGGCGCCCCTCGGACTATATTAGACCTGTTTGGCGCCTCCCCTACCCCCATTCTCACCCGTTCTGGCTCTGCACGAGGACTCAGGATGGGACGAACCGCAACCACTACATTCGTGCTTGAATTTACACGATCCCAGGGGCCTAGTACATTTACCTTTGTTGAAATTGAAGCAGAAACCCCTTTTCCCTGTATTACTGGCAGGTCTCGAGTAATCGTCGGTACTCGTACCTGACCGAAAGGGCGTCCCCGCATATTGGCGGGAGGACTCGCCAACATTGCTCCCCACCAACGGCATTTTCAACATTCCTGACTCTTTCATTTTCCCATGTCAAAGAATCATAACAGTCCCAGGTTAAACTTTTGTTATGCTCCTTCGCCTTCCTGAAGAGATTATCATAACAGAACCAATGGTTACCCTGGTGAGACGTCGAGTACCCCATGATTCGTGACTGATAGATCGGTAACTCGGAAAGCAATTCGGGCCTACGTTCCCCTAGGATCGACGTAAAAATTCCCCATGCATTGCCCCAATTGCCAATATTCTCATTCACTTTAAAGGCGGCCATTTTTGCGCGCCAAACACTCGGATGCATCAGATCCTTCTGACCCTTAACATGCTCCACCTCATAATGATCGACAAGCAAGGAGAAAATGTTCACATACTCCCCCGCCCAAATCTTTTCCTTTATTGCCAAAGGAACATGTTGCCCCAATCTTTCTCTACGAGAGGGTGCTGACTCATCCCTCGCGATCGGCAATGGCCGCTTACCTGCACCGGACGCTGCGTCAGTGGTCGCAACCGGGGCCTGCGGCTTGTCTATCACTGCAGCCGGCGCGGGCACCTTGGCTGCATCTCGTTTCTCACGCAACTGTTTCATCAGTACTTGTGCCTCGGCAGCCGTGGCGCCCTCGCTACTGTCGCCCAACCACGCTGCTAGCTGTGCCGCCAACTCGGGGGGCATATCCTCAGTGGATGTCGGGGTGACCACGACGGGAATCGGATTCCCCTCCACCAGTACCGGGGTTGGCGCCTCGAGCGGGGTACAGGGAACCGGGACGTCTCCCCCGGCTGGTCCCCTTCTAGGCCTCTTGGCTTTCCCTCCAGGAGCTGCTCCAGCCGATGGACGCCCCGATCCCCCCTCCCCATCTCGCTCCGCCACCCGCTTCTTCAGTTCGGACATCTCCTTCATGAGGACCCGAACCATCTGTTCCGTCGTCATTCTCTTCGCGCCTTTTTTGGGCATCTTTCCGACCAAGTATCTAGAAGACAAAAAGAAAGATCAAAAACGCTCAAAATTGGCTCTTTGTTCCGTCTCGAGCTCACGTGCAGCGAGGAGGTGCAGCTTCAGAGCACAGGAACAAGAGGATGTCTTCCGGTCTTGCGTCCCTTTTTATCCGTCTTCAGGGCGGGCGTAAACCCGCCCCTGCCTGCCCCGAGGGCGTGGCCAGCCGCGTCAGTGTCTAGGCCAGCCCACTCCAGGGCGGGAAAGAGCGCGCCCCGGCTACGCCGCTTCGGGCATACCAGCCGAGACGCGCCTCCCGCCCAAAATGGCTTCCCGGGGGGATCGAGGTACTCTGCCATACGTTCGGGGGGACCGAGTGGTCGCCCCTTTCCAAAAGTTAATTAAAGTAAAATGAAAGAATTAGAAAAAATGGGGTTATGGAAATACTTTTCACTTACAAGGGATTTCACTAAATTGGGTTCTTCAATGTGATGAAAGCCATGCATGTGCAAACATTTAAGGATTAAGATTTGAAACACATTATTCACGAAAAAGGGTTTTTCCCAGCCCCACTTGTGCCCAATAAAGACAATACAACTCTTCTACCATCACCTTTTCATGAGATTCCTAATTTTGTACAGTGTCAACATCAGAACTTTCACCATGCAATGAGAGGCGTAGAAGCCCAGGATGAGGACTTGAGTCTTGTGTGGGTTAAGCTGGAGGCAGAAGTCCTCATCCAGGTGGTGACTGCCTTCATCCCTTTGTGAAAGTTGCTCTTGGCGGCTGTGGGTTTGTCTGTGAGGGAGAGAATCATTTGGGGATGTTGAGTCTGTGGCTTCTGAAAATGGCTGCAAGCGGGCCATGCAGATGTTGAAGAGGGTGGGGCAAAGGGAGGATCTGTGAGGGTCTCTGCAACTTATCTCTGTGGGTTCTGATTTGAACGGTGGAAGTCTAACTCTCTGCGTTCGGCAGGTGAGGAAGGAGCGTTCATTCTAGGGCTTTGCCGCTGATGCCGGCGTCGTGGAATCTGGCGCAGAGGGTCTTGTGGCAGAAAGTGTCGAAGGCGGCTGAGCAGTCCAGGAGGATAGGGCCTGCAGTCTAGCCTTGGTCGAGGAGGGTGCCGTCTGTAGCGGCGAGGAGAGCGGTCTCAGTGCTATGGTTGCTTCTGAAGCTTGATTGGGAGAGGTCAATGATGTTGTTCATTTGAACGAAGTTGGAGTGTTGTGCATCAATGGCTTTCTTGATGACTTTCGCCGGGAAAGGAAACAGAGAGATTATTCTGTAGTTCATGAGGTCCATCGGGTTGCCAGAAGGTTTCTTCAAAAGGGGGGTGGTCTCCGCATGCCTCCAGTCTTCTGGGAAAGTTGCAGACTCAATAGAGCAGTTGATCGTGTGGCAGAGTTTGGGTGTGATGGAGCAGCAGGCTCTGTTGAAGATATGGGGTGGGCAGAGATCTGATGGGGCTCGGATTGGTTCTCTTCATGATCCTGAAGGTGTCATCAGAGGTGAGGGCAGTCCAGTTAGTCCAGGTCTGCTGGGGGCTGGAGCCAATGGGTGTGGAGGTTGTGGGTGGGGTGGGTGAGTCTTGGGTTGGCAAGCTGTCATAGATCTCCTTGATCTTGTGGTGTGAGAAGGTGGCAAGGTTGTCGCAGAGGTCTTGGTACAGGGGGATGTCTGCTTTCTCAGTGCTTGGTTTGGCAAATTCTTTGACTAAAGCGAAGAGTTATTTGTTGTTGTGTGCATTTGCTGTTCTGATGATGGTGGTGGTGTGCAGTGACAGCAGATTTGAAGATTGTGATCTTGCTGCTCCTCCATCTTTTCTTGTGCCGACTGCAGGTGCGCCTGGACGTTTTGAGTGCAGAGGAGAGCCAGGTGGCATTCTTGGAGGGCTGCTTCATTAGGGTTTCTTGAGGGGGACCAGTGTGTTTGTGCAGTGGGAGAACCAGCGGTGGATGTTGTGTGCTGAGGTGTTGGCATCAACGTATGTCTAATGTGGGGTTTTGCTGAGGGAGGTGGTGAGCTGGTCTTCGTGACCTTGTTCCAGCTTCTGAGTGGATCGCTGAAGATGTGATGGCATATGGTGGGTTTGGGCAAGGAAAAGTGGATGCAGTGGTGGTCATTCCAGTGTGGCTTGGAGGTGTGGATGATAGAGATGTTGTTGCTTGTGGAAAAGATGGGGTCGAACGTGTGTCCTGCGGAGAATGTCAGCATTGTGACCAGTTGTTTGAGTCCGATGGTGGTGAGGTTCTCCAGTAGGGATGATGTGTTGCTTTATTCGAGGTTGTCCAATTGGAAATTGAGGTTGCTGAGGAGGATGTAGTCCATTGAGGTGAGAGTGTGGTAAGTGATGAAGTCGGCAATGGCTTTGCTGAAGGGGGGGGCATGGTCCAGGAGGTCTTCAGATGAGGGTGCCATAGAGGATGGCGTTTGGGTTGATCTGGATCTGGAAATGGAGGTGGAAGTGGAGGTGCTCCATGTTGGGTGAGGGGTCGTTGGAACTGCTTGTGAGGCAGAGGGTGTCTTTGCATATGATGTCGATGCCTCTTCCTGGTCGATTGACGCAGTCATTGTGGATGATTCTCTATCCATCGGGGATGGCGGTAGCAATGTCTGGCGTTCATCCAGGTTTCTGTGAAGAAGGCGACATCTGGGGATATAGAGTCGAGCAGGTCCATGATCTCCAAGGCCTGTCTTTTGAGGGAGCAGGTGTGAGTACGATACCTCTGAGGTAGTTGGTTCCAGTTCTTGAGGGTCTTGTGGTCGGTAGGTCTGTCGTGCGGAGTCTGTAGAAGGTGCAGTTGCAGGTGCGGCAGATGAACAGGCCTTGGGTGTTTGTCTGCAATGCGAGGTGGTAGGCGGAGTGGCTTCTGGTGTTGCGTCATAGTGGTGAATGGCCCGAGAACCAGGGTTCATAGTGCTGGACGCTGTCCAGACGTGGATGAGCTTGCCTTCAGCGTACCAGTGACGTGTCTGCTGCATGACTGCACAGCAGCCACCAATAAGTAGTGCGAGAGGGCGGGCTGGCCAGCTGCGAGGTGGGACAAGTGGGAAGTGGTAAAGCGGCACTGGAGGGGGAGGGCAGCATGGGACAAGCAGCGGTGGGGACACAGCGAGAAAAAATGCACAAAAAGTGCAGAAGGGAGAAAGAGAAAGAAAGTGACAGAAATGCAGAAAATATCAAATTAAGGAAAAGAAGAGATCGGAGAAGAAAAGGCAGAAAGCAGAAAGATAGAAGGCAGAGTAGCAGCAGAGCAAAGATGCTCCCCACTGACCACCAGTGATGAGGCACAGGCGGGCGCCTGCGGCTGGAAGAAGGCCTCGAATTCAGGACCCGGAAGAGTCAGGGAGCAACAGATACCAGGCGGAGCTATGCGGCGAGGTAAGCTACTTACTGACAAGGTCAGTAAGATCCCTTCTTCACCTCGCAGCAGCCGCCATTAAGTAGAGTGAGTGGGAGGGATGGGCAACTGGGAGGCTGGAAAAGAAGAAAGTGGAGCTGGAAGAGGGCGCAGCTGCAGGGGACAAGCAGCGGCAGGGACACAGCGAGAAAAAAGGTGTAAAAAGTACAGAAGAGCAGAAAGAGAAAGAAAGTGACAGGACAGAAAAGATGAAATTAAGAAATTAGAGATCAGAGCAGAAAAGGCAGAAAGATGGAGGGTAGAGCAGCAGCAGAGCAGAGATGCTTCCCACTTGACCACCAGGGCGAGGCGCAGATGGGTGCCTGTGGGTGGAGGAGGGCCTCGAACTCAGCACCTGGAAAGGTCAGGGGGCAACAGCTACCAGGCGGGGCTGTGCGGCGAGGGAAGCTACATACTGACAAGGTCAGCAAGATTGCCTTGGCTGTGGCGCATTGCTTTCTTATGTCCTGTTGCTGATCTACACAGCTCTGTCTCATTTCTCCTCTTCACACCACTGCCACACCAAATGCAAAAAGTGTCCAGCAGTGCTTACAGCATTTGCGCATAGCTTTATTAACCCTACTGTGCCACAAACCTTTTCTGTGGCATTGCACTATGCATGTCAGGTAGATGCTGACCGTCATTTAAACTTGCATGCATAAATTAGAATGCTGTACGTTACACAAGTAACCAATACTCTGTAGCCTCGCAATTAAAAAACGAACGGCCACATGCATCATTGCACCCGTTTGCGATTCCTAAATTGCGAAAATTAAGGAATCGCAATTTAGAAATCGCAAACAGCAATGCATGAACAAATTGCATTTATTTTTGCGATTCGGTATTTTTCCTTAATTGCGATTCACAATTTGCGAATCGCAATTAAGGAAAACCCTTCCCATTGATTTCCATGGGCCAAAAGGCCCATAGGAATGAATGGGAAGGCATTGACATTTTGCGAATTTCAAATTGCGATTCGCAAAATGTGAATGCAATTTCACGGGTGCAGGGGGGGGGGGTCCAAAGAACCCCTCCCTGCACCCCTGAAATGTAACTTTAAAAGCAAATAAAAACTTTCAAAAATGCAATTTGTGCATATTTGAAAGTTTTCGGTAAATTAGCATGAAATTCAACTTCATGCTAATTTACCACTTCCAAATTGCGAATTCGCAATGCAAAAATGATCATGCATTGCATTTAAGTAATCTGAAATTGTGATTTCTTAAATGCAATCGCAATTTTAGAAATCACAACATGGTTGCAATTCCTAAAATTGCGAAATGCATGATGCATTCCAAATTAGTCAATTGCATTCGCAAACGGACGAAAATTGCGATTTGCACCCTTTGCGAATGCAATTCACTTTGATGCATGTGGGCGGTAGTGTGTAAATGTCTCCCTTATTGCTCAAGGTTGGTATTCGGGACGGCTCCAAGGTCATCGTGCTTTCCTGTGATTACTCCATACAAATAATTAATCAGTACAGTTTTGCTGTCTAAATTTTTCTTTATGAAGTGGAACATTAAAGAACAGCAGCTGCAGAGAAATTCATGAGTGTGTGTGTCTGTGTGTGTGTGTGTGTGTGTGTACGTGCTTCTGTGTGTGTATACAGTGCAAAGATCAAATTTGAGTTTATTACCACAGTACAACAATGTGACACGAACAAATTTAATGTTACTGCCTCTCACAATGCATTAACAGTTACTTTACGCAGGGAAGCATCTTTCCTAAAAGACATCGCTTCAATTGCTGCTGTCTGACCAATCTGCAAAAAATGTGATACTTGGCTGATGCTAGTTCTATATTGAATATTGATTAAGTCATCATATCATCAATGAGTGCTAGCTGATGATCACCCCAAATAGAATAGAAGCAACAAATTTGAACATTGGTATATAATTTGTCTAAAAATTCTTTATGGTAGATCATTAAGGGCCATATGTATCAAGCAAATTAGCATTCGCAAAGGCCGAAATTCCCAAAATTCGGCCTTTGCGAATGCTAATTTGGGAAATGGAATGTATGAAACATTTATCGCAGCAAAATAAGGAATAGCAAAATTTGCCATTCCTTATTTTGCGATTGCACTTAAGGAATCGCACATTTAACGATTCCTTAAATGCAATGTATCAAATAAAAATTAATGCAAAAATGCCCATGAGGATTCGCAAATTACCACCAATTTCTAGTTGGTGGTAAGTTGCAAATTCTGTTGAAAAAGCAATTTATTTGAAAATCAAAGGTGGCATCTGACGCTCATACATGTCCTTAGGGCATGTATGTGCGCCATATGCCCACACATGTCATTTTCAGGGGTGCAGCAGGGTGTTCTTGTGACACCCCAGCACCCTTGAAAATAATCGCAATTTGCGATTAGCAAATTGCTAATCGCAAATATCCCCTTCATTCCTATGGCTCTCCTGGCCCATAGAAATGAATGGGAAAATTGTGATTAGCAATTTGCTAATCGCAATTTAGGAATGTGAAGGAATCGCTAAAAATAAGCGATTTCCTACATACATACCGTTTTGCGATTTCTAAATAGCGATTCTTTAAAATTCGCTATTTAGAAATCGCAAATGGTGAGGATGATACATATGGCCCCAGGTAACCAAAGAAAACACAATAGGAAACAAAGATAAGACATATCGAACGGCCCATTAGGCAGCGGTCTCAAATACCATAATTTAATTCTTTTTCTTTCTCTGTATCAACAAAAATCCTCAGAAACCAATTACATAAAAAGAACGACAGGGCAAAAACTACAAGCAGTCTAGTTTCCTTAAAGGCACTTACATCTCCTCATTTACATTGTGCCTGCGGGTCCACGGGTTTCCATTTCCAATATGTGCCTAGATTCTACCCTACAAAATTAAAAATGTGATCATCCCTCATTTCTCAGAATTACATCCTCCGCAAAGTGTATGGGACGGATCTCCCTGCTGCTATGCATTTTGCCAAAGTGTCTTGCAATGGGGTAGTTGGAATCTGTGTTACAAATATCCTTTATGTGCCATGAAACTCTCTTTTTCACAGGGAATGTTCCAGTGCTTCCTTAATACCCCTCATGTTGTGGGCATCTCAGCTGAACGTGGTAAATAATCTACCTATATTCACTGGTTCATTCTACCCCTTGCTCTTTCGGGTCCAAAAAGTAATGCTTTTCTGGCGAAGCAGTCAGGGGCGTATTTACAACAGAATGATGAAGCATGGTGTTAACTCTTTCGGTGCTCATGGCGGCTCCCGGCCGTCATGCATCACAGTAGGCGTGTGCTCATGACGGCCAGGACCATCAGAGCATTGCAGCTCCGCCCACGTGCGGTAAGTTCCCCACCTGTGCGGGAGAATTATTCAGTGGGCGGAGTTCTGACGGCTCCCGCCCGTCATGAGCACACGCTCACTGTGATTTATGATGGCCGGGAGCCGTCATAAGTACCGGAGCGCCACACCCAACGCCCCCTCGCACCGTGACAAAATTCGCACCGCGGCGAAGGGATTAAGCAAAAATTGCTGACGCCACACCTTGCCATTCTGAAAACTAAGCGGGGCTTATTCACAAGAATGCGGCACACCCATGCGTTTCCTGTAGCACTAAATTAAGCTGCTAGCGCCAACGCAGGCATAGTGCAAGGGTGTCTGCATTGCGGGGAATGATTGTTTATGGGCAGGATGGGACACCTTCCTGCACATTCACAATAATTTGTGGTGATTTGCTGTTTCTATGTGTGCGGCACAACACAGCCCACATAGAAACAGCAAAAAAGAGGAGAAATTAACCATTTCTACTTGTTTTACTATGTTAAGACCAGGTTTTCCCTTGTCTGAATTTTGGGGCTGCCTCCTACGTACACCACCCTTGTAAAGGGGAAAGCGTGAAAATCAATGGGTGTTGCGGTGGGCCTTTGCCCACCCCTTTCACGCTAAGTGTAGTGTGAAAGTTGGCCCTATTTACTTGGCAGCATTAAGCTACGTTAAGAGGCTTAACACCGCCTTGTAAATAAGGCAAAGAGATTATCGCCACAGGAACGTCACAAAAAGTGACATTCCTGTGGCGATAGGGGATTGTAAATATAATTTTCATTTTTTTTCTCCTGCCTTCTTGAGTATATTGAGGAACACTCCGGCTTAAAAACGTAATAGCACTACTTTCTTCTCATCTTTATATACCTCCTATGGGTTTCAGTGGGTAGTCCTGTACACCACCAACAGATCCCCATTGTCTCTTATGCAGGCTTTAGAGAGAAGAAGGGGAAAAATTGCCTTCATAGGTACCCCACCCTAGCTTTTCATGAATCCGTGGCATTATGAATATACCCCAGCTTTAACTGGCTGCGGAATAACACATGACAAATTCTCCATCTTTACTGAGAGACCTGGCCGGCTTGTCTATGCCTTGTCCACACCTATGCCAATATTCACCTTCTCTTGCCTTGTGAGATCAATGCTTTCTCACCCTCTTCAGCAGTGAAAAGGGCCAGAGAGGAATTGTAATCACAAGTCTCTGAAGCACTGCATTGATCAAGGGAGGACATTGGTACCCGTCCATTTAGCCTGAGGGAGGGAGACTTCTTCCAGGATAATCCCCCAGCATTCCCAAGCGTGGGAAGATTCTCTTCTCTCTTTTTCCAAGGGTGGTATTCCCGAACCCTCACTCCATTGACCTAAAAGAATGGAAAATGTCATCCCACCACGCATTGACCAGAGATGCTGCTCTACTATGGCCGAAGAGCGAGGGCCAGGGGTGACACTTACTGGTATCAGTGTGCAGGCTGTCTCAGGAAGGCTAAACCGACATGCGCATTGAAGCCGCCTCCAAACTGAACTGCGTTGCTAGGTTGGAGAGTGCAAATTCAGGGCGCCCAGGCCAATCCTGATGCTGTTCTCATGCATGAGCACTGCATCAGGATTGGTCGCTTGAGAGTCTGGGAGCATGTGCCTGCAGTAGATTGGAGAAGAAGAGTGCGATGCGGCCGGCTGCAGGTAAGTTATTTTTTTTGCATTTATTTTTGTATTTTATTTGTTACCTTCCTTTGGGTATTGGGTATGGATGTTTAAGCAAAGCAATGCTCCTGCCATTGTTGAAGGAAGGGAATTAAAACAAGCATTAGAAAAGCTGGTCACGCCTTTGAGACCTTTCGGGTCTGCCATTGCCTTTTGTTCATGCTTTACACTGTATGCACGATTATCTATGCACATGCATTTGTCTTTATGCAAGCACGCATGCGCAAACACACATGCATGCTTCCACAATGATACCAATGTCTTTTTTATTTACCAATCCATAAAGGATCAGTAATACATGAAAAGTAGTAAAGCAAAAGCACTTTTTTTTAAATATACTGTGGAATGAGGGGCATTGGAGGATCAGTTGGGGTGGTAAGCAATTGAGAGTAGGCATGGGGGAGGGAAAAGCAGCACACGAGGAAAAACAATTTGGGGGACTGAGAGAGGAGCACACAAGGGAGCAAGAACACCACTGAGTGTGAGGAAGGAGAAAAAGACAGACAAAAGCAAATCACAGAGCAAGGGTGTGGGAAGCCCAAAAATGTGACTGATCACTATGGGGAAGGGGGTGAGAATGGAAAGGGGCGACCAATCGGTCCCCCCGAACGTATGGCCGAGTACCTCGAGCCCCCCGGGAAGCCATTTTTGGGCGGGAGGCGAGCCTCGGCTGGTATGCCCGAAGCGGCGTAGCCGGGGCGCGCTGTTTCCCGCCCTCGAGTGGGCTGGCCTAGACACTGACGCGGCTGGCCACGCCCTAAGGGCAGGCAGGGGCGGGTTTACGCCCGCCCTGAAGACGGATAAAAGGAGCATCAAGCCAAGAACGCATCCTCTTGTTCCTGTGCTCTGAAGCTGCACCCCCTCGCTGCACGTGAGCTCGAGACGGAACGAAGAGCCAATTTTGAACGTGGTAATCTTTCTTGTTTGTCTTACAGATATTCGGTCGGAGAATGCCTAAGAAAGTCGGAAAGCGAATGACTACCGACCAGATGCTGCGTGTTCTTATGAAGGAGGTGACCGACCTGAAGAAGCGAATGGCGGAGAAAGATGGAGAAGAGGGACCGAAACGTCCGTTGGTTGGAGCAGCTCCGGGAGGAAAAGGCAAGAGGCCCAGAAGGGGAGCAGCTGGAGGGGACATCCCGGTTCCCTGTACCCCACTCGAAGAGCCAACTCCGGTGCCGGCAGAGGGGAATCCGATTCCCGTGGTGGTCACCCCCGTGTCCGGGGAGGATATGCCGCCCGAGCTGGCAGCACAATTAGCAGCGTGGTTGGGTAAAGATAGCGAGGGCGCCACGGCTGACGACGCACGGGTGTTGATGAGACAGCTGCGTGAAACGAGGGAGGCGGCGAAGGCAGCATCGCCAGTTATCACGCCGGCTGCGGCAGTAGGAAAACCACCTGGGACAGGCTCAGCCGCAGATACAGCTTCCGGTTCAGGTAAGCGGCCATTGCCGATTGCGAGGGATGAGTCTGCCCCGTCAAGAAGGGAAAAGTTGGGTCAACATGTCCCTCTAGCTATTAAGGAGAAGATATGGGCAGATGAATATGTAAACATCTTCTCGTTACTTACCGATCATTATGAGATGGAATATGTGAAGAGCCAAAAGGAGCTCATGCATCCGAGTGTTTGGCGCGCAAAGATGGCCGCCTTCAAGGTAAATGAGAACATTGGCAATTGGGGCAAGGAGTGGGGGATTTTTACATCCATCCTGGGCGAACGTAAGCCCGAGTTACTGTCTGAATTGCCGATTTATCAGTCACATATCATGGGGTATTCCGTGTCACATGGGGGCAATCAATGGTTCTGTTACGATAATATTTTCAGGAAAGCGAAAGAACATGATAAAAACTTAACTTGGGATTGTTACGATTCTGTGTCATGGTCAAAAATGTCGGAGACTGGTATGTTGAATCTGCCATTAGTAGGGAGTAGTGTGGGGGAGTCCTCCCGCCAATATTCTGGGACCTCCTTTCGATCAGGCGCGAGTAACGAATACCAGTCCAGGCCGAACGGCACCACAGGCAAAAAAGGGAGTTGCTGGAACTTTAACAGGGGTAAATGTACGAGGCCCCAAGGGTCATGTAAATTCAGGCACGAATGTAGCGGGTGTGGGCAAGCGTCCCATCCTGAGTCCATGTGTAGAGCCAAAACGGGTGATAACGGGGGTAGAGGAGGCGCCAAACAGGTCTAAAATAGTCCGAGGGGCGCCTTTACCTACTCCGATTGATACCATGGCAATGATACCTTGGCTCAGCGAATACCCGGACCACGCTTCCGCTGGGGTGTTGCGGAACGGGTTTTCATATGGTTTCCGCATCCCAGTGGGGGAGTTTCAGGGTTTAGCGAAATGTAAAAACCAAACATCAGTATTGCAGCACACGACCGTGGTACAGGAGAAGATTGGGAAAGAGGTGGCTCGAGGTCGAGTCGCCGGTCCGTTTAATGTGCCACCGGTTGCTAACTTTGTTTGTTCCCCCTTAGGGGTGGTCCCCAAGAAGGACCCGGGTGAGTTTCGGCTGATACATAATTTATCAGCCCCACGTGGTTGTTCCGTAAACGATGCGATAGACCCGGCAGTGTGTTCAGTACGGTATGCATCTTTCGATGAGGCCGTAGCCATTTTGAATCGCCTAGGGCCCGGTGCGCTGATGGCGAAATCTGATATCGAGTCAGCGTTCCGGTTGCTCCCGGTACATCCAGACGATCAGCGTCTTCTTGGTTTCATGTTTCAGGGACACTATTACATGGATAGATGTATGCCAATGGGGTGCTCTATATCTTGTTCCTATTTCGAGCAGTTCAGTTGTTTCCTGCAATGGGTCTTCACAAGGAAGACGGGGTTTCATCAGGTTATGCATTATCTCGATGATTTTTTGTTTCTAGGGGCAGCCGGGGATCCGGAATGTGGTCAGGCTTTGAATGAATTTTGTGTCTTAATGAACCATTTTGGCGTGCCACTGGCACCAGGTAAGACAGTGGGTCCTTCGACTTGCCTCGAGTTTCTGGGGATCGAGCTCGACTCGGAGGAGGGTTGTTTTCGTTTACCAAGAGAAAAAGTGCTTAGGTTCAGGGCATCCCTGGAGACGTGTATTAGTCAGTCTAAGGTTAAGTTGCAGCAATTGCAACAATTGGTGGGACAGCTGAATTTTGCCCTGAGAGTAATACCGATGGCCCGCCCCTTTTCCCGCTCGATCGCTCAGGCCATGGGCGGCCTGAAGGAGGGTCACCATCGCACGAGGCTCTCGGCCGAGGTTCGCCAGGACATGCGCATTTGGTTGGCATTTCTGGCGGAGTTCAATGGTCGAGTTGTCTGGAATAAACCGGCGGTGTCCTCCGAGGAGCTGGGGCTGTGGACAGATTCGGCAGGGAGCATTGGTTTTGGTGCCATCTTTGGCACACAATGGTCGGCTCAAAAATGGCCGTCATGGTGGCATGAGGATGGGTTGACGAGTAACATTGCTTTTCTTGAATTGTTCCCCATTCTGGTGGCCCTGAAAACTTGGCCTGAGGGGTTTAGAGATCACTCTGTGGTATTCTGGTCTGATAACATGACCGTGGTTGAGTGTATCAATAGCCAGGCGGCACGATGCAAATGGATCCTGAGGCTGCTGAAAGAAATTGTCTTGTTGTGTATGCAATTGAATGTCCTATTTAAGGCAAGACATGTGCCGGGGGTGATGAACCAAGCGGCTGATGCGCTTTCTCGTTTCCGTATGCAGGCCTTCTGGGGTTTTCTGCCCACAGCGGACCCGGTGGCGGCACCCTTTCCCGAAGCTCTCTGGTCTCTCGGTGCCCCGAACTACGAAACCTCGTGGGAGAGAGTTTAGCACCCAGGACAAGGAAGGCATATGAAGGGGCGTTCCGTTCCTATTTAGCCTTTTTGGGGACTGCTGGAGGGGAGCTTTGGGGCCAGGAGGAGTGGGTAGTAAATTTCCTGCTGTCTTTACATCAGGCAGGCAAATCTGTGGCTACTGCCCAGAGGCATCGGGCAGCCATTTCCTTTGTGGCAAGGGCTTATGGGATCCAGGACCCGACAGCGTCTTTCGTTGTACAAAAAGCGCTACGTGGGTGGCAACGCCTTGAGGGTCGCAGAGTAGATGATAGGCGCCCGATAGGTCTGGATAGGCTGGCCCTGTTATTATCTGTACTCCCTTCAACGTGTTCATCCCAGTATGAAACAGTGTTATTCCGAGCCGCTTTTGCGCTGGCATTCCATGGGGCTATGCGGGTAAGCAAACTAGTGGCAAGGAACAAGCGGGATGTGACGGGGGGACTGTGCCGAGAGCACGTTCAGGTCAGAGGGGAGTCAATGTCCATCTCGTTTGTCAGGTCCAAGACCGACCAGAGTGCGATGGGGGACTGCATAGTCATACGAAGGATCCCCGGGTCCTCCATGTGCCCGGTAAGTTGCGTAGAAAATTACTTAGCGCAAAGGGTGGCATCATGGGGGGGGACATTGTTGCGACACGCTGACACCACCCCACTGACGAGGTTTCAGTTTCAGCGGGTGCTTGCGATGTCAATCTCCACTGCGGGCTTGAACCCCGGCGAGTTTGGGACCCATTCCTTTCGGATAGGGGCTGCTACAGAGGCTACAGCCAGGGGTCTGAATGTCGAACAAGTTAAACGTGTGGGGCGTTGGTCCTCGAACTGTTATAAAAGGTATGTGCGGTTGCACATGTTGTGAAGCTGTAATGATGTACTCACGCTTCTTGTTTTTCTTTGGTTTTTCAGTTGCGCAAGCCTACGAGGCGGGGCGGACTGGGCAGTCGACCCAACACCGGGTCAGCGGTCAGACATCACCGGCTGTGAAAAAGGAGGTGTGGGTCGTGGGCCACTCATACGTGAGGCGGGCCGCGGACGTATTCAAAGCAGGTGACATGATTCACGTGGCTGGGGAATACGGGTACAGTGTGTCCTTCTACGGAAAGGGCGGGCTCTGTATTGACCAGTTTCAATCATTTTTTGAGGGTTTGTTAGGGCGGACGAGGTCACCGCCGTCTGTAGTCATAGTACATCTTGGGGGCAACGATTTGGTGTCCACTGGTAGACAACTACTTCTCGAGGCAATGCTTTCCACTGTAAGTTGGTTAGCGAGAAGGGTTCCAGGGTGCACAATCGCATGGTCCCATATGATACCGCGAAAAGTGTGGCGGGGGGCTCTTTCAGTTTCTGCTCTGAATCATTCAGTAAGGAAGATTAATAATAAAGTGAGTCGATTGTTCCGTTCAAGTACACTGCATTCTATTTCGCATGGCTGTATTAAAGGGGACAGTATGTATTTAGGTGATGGTATTCATTTGTCCCGGGTGGGGAACGAATTACTCATAGGAGACCTGATAGCTTGGCTGGGGACGTTAGGACATGACCTTTAGTTAGGAGTGTGTGGGGGGTCCGGATAGCCGGTCAACTATCCGGCCTGTGGCGGTAAGGTCATGATCGGTGAGCACTAATTAGTAGATCCCTATGAGTGGGCGTCACCCATTACGGATGGGAGCGCTCGAGGGAGGTGGCCATTGGCCCCTCAACGGGTAGGCGGTCCCTTCTAAGGATGGGACGCCGAAAGGAAAGGAAAGGAGGTCAAGGCCCCTTCCTGGGTAGGAGGGGCTACAGCCCCCTCCTGGGGAATTTCCCGGGGCCAGGATATCTGCGACGGCAGATGTGGTAAGTTGTGTGGGGTTTGGGAGGGGGTCTACGCTACCTTCTAGATACCTCACACGAGTCCTCGAACGACCTTTAAGTGGCGTCGAGTTTATTGGGGCCCCCGTCAAGTCAAGGGAAATTGGTAGTTGCACTTGAGGTACACCTCTGTGCGGTCGCCCCTCACAAGTGAGGGGGATTTTCGGGTTTAGGGATCTTGACACCGGTTACGACCTTGCCGTTGGCCCTTAAACGTTAGGATGTACAATTTCAAAATGTCAAGTTAATGTTTGTAGGATGTTAGTTCGGCTAGGAGAACCTTTGTATTAGAGAATATGTTAAGGTTAGCCAAACATCGCAATGTGGTAATGAAATTGTACATAATATGAAACTGTTATTTTTAATGTTTTAATTTTGTTTCATATTTTAATAAATACGGCCGGGAAGGGTAACTCCTTCCCGACTTCCAAAAGTTCAAGAACTGTTTCCGGTTTCCCATCCTTGGGGAGTGTGTTGAGAGGGGGTAGCGGGTATCGCGGCCATAGTGAGTGAGGGTGACAACAGGGAAACAAATGCACTCTCATGAATGCTTAAGCAAAAGAAAAAGTGGTTCTCTAAAAGCCAGCAGTGGATGGATACAAGAGGCTATGCTCCAAAGAAGGTACAAACACATGATGAGCAAGGCAAGCCAACAAATAAGAAACAAGAAAAGGAAAGTGACAATAATGCCACTTAGTGTTTAGAAAAGGGCCTGCCGAAAGCCCACCGGAAGTTCCAGGTAAGCCAATAATAAATCTTGTTCAACCAAAAAGATTTACTGTATGATGTACTCGACCTAAAATGAAGATTCCACACGACCTTTTAAACTTTTGGCAAGTGTTCATTAACATCTGCAAAGATTTGAAAAAACTCCCCTTGCACAAAGTAGGGAAAGGAGTCGATTTACACCACCATGGCAATCTGGGGTGTTAAATCTTTGATGTCCTTCCACAAGAATTTCAATCTGATCAAACAAAATTTAGTTTTTCTATAACAAAACTGCAATTTCACTGACATGGCCTCAGGGGTCAACAGTTTTTTCTCTCATGATGCGGACAACATCATGAGAGCTGAAAATAAATAACAGAGAATCCTTTAATCCTTGGGTAAAGTGAGAGAGAAGCAGATCATGACAAACGCTTGCATCCTATAATGGAGGGGGGGAATGAAATATAGACCCTAGTTCATTGAGCAAGTGAGGAGTGGGTAACCAAACTACCCAGGTTCTTGTGAAAAATGGCGGAGAAGTAAAGCAAAGAAATGGAGGAGACCCTTACAGACCAAAAAAAGTCCTGTAACATTGTTTTTACATTTGTTTAGGTTTCTTTGTAGAATTGTACACATCCATGAAGGCTACCAAAAAATCACACTCATCGCGTTTGATTCATACAGGGGTGTGAGAAAGAAACTACACCCCCAACAGTATTTGTAGAATCAGTGGGGCATGTGGGTGAAAATAGAAACCCCCTTCGCCCTCTGGGGTATCACAAAATGCTTCACCATTCGGCAAGTAAGATAGGAAATACACTCTCCTTGGTCAAGGAAGCTGTGTGGAAAAAGGGTGCCCTTCCACCTTGACCAAGGGTGGTGGACTTCAAGACCCTAATTCCTAGTCTGAACATTATGCATGGTGCAGGGGACAAGGCCATTAGTAGGGCAGTGCCCCCACCCTTCACTAAGGCAGGAGGTTAGCAAATATTTCAACCTTCCAACCATTGGCTAAGGCAAATGAAGACATCTTTTAAAAAGTGTCTGAATCACAAACATTATAACTTAGCACTGATAACACATAACAACTCCAGCACCTATTGTACCCGTAAAATGTATGCACTACACCATGGTAAAGAACACCAGAGCACAAAATGATGCCACACCTTACTGTTGGAGAAACATGGCTGCAAGTTTATTTGAAGTGCGTAAAGAAATGGACGATCATATGTGTGATCCACGGGCGGCCAGCAATGCTAGGACCTGAGTTACCTGCCCGCCTGACTAGCCATGAGCACTAGACCTATCCTTGATCAGGTTCTTAGACCTTTTTAGTCAGTTCATCCAAATTCTGGACCTCACAAACAGGGGAGGTGAGTTGTGAGTTACCAGGCAAGCCACTGCTGCTCAGGATTACAACTGCCCTTGGGACTACCTTTCAGAACAAAATGGCACAGTGTTAAAAACTGAACTGCTGATGTGAAAATGAACAATAATATTGTTGTACTCCTGGTTAGTCTCAAAGAAATTCTTGTGGTTACCTTACAACAGAAGGTCCATACTTTTAGTCAGATTATCCAATTCTGAATGAAATTCTTGATTTATCGTTAATTGGAAACTCTATTTCTGATGTTAGTTTCTTATTTTAAATTGATTTTCTTCAATAAATTAGATGACTGGAAATTCAACATGCATTTCATTTTTCTGGTGAGTTAGATTGAGTGTATTTATTCTCTAAGGGGGAGATTTACGCTGTGTTTGCATCTGGGTTTAGCAACAGAAAACTGCATCCTTTTGAAGCAGGTGCAACAAAGAAGAAATGATTTAATTTCTCCTTCCTTTTCCGACTTTGCACTTGTGCTGCACTTTACAAAGAGGGAAAAGAGTTAAAGTCAGTCTATGCATAGTATTTTGCACTGGAAGGGTACCCTTCTAGTACAAAACCTATGCTAGACTCACGGAAACACCCTTGCACTATGGCACACAGATGTCTCTGTGGCACGCGGCAGCTGATTTTAATGCCGGTGCTAGGAAGAGGGGAGGAGAGTGCCATATTTCTGTAAATATGGGGCTCCCCTGCTCTCTCCTTCTCACTCAGCACAGCATTTGCGGCTGCTGCACTGCACTGCATGAAATAGTGGTAAATCTGCCCCTAAATGTTTTTGGGTTCATGATTTCTGAGTTATTATCAGTGTATCATCTGTATCAATTGCTAGGTGCAGAGTAGTATCTTGAGATATCAGTTGATAAAGGTAAACAATAGGCCAGTAATAGATTATAATATGCCATTTTTTATATGGCACAGTAAGAGGTACACACTAGAATTGACACATTTCTTTATCTTCTCTTCTTTGTATTACAGAGCCATGATTTTAGTGCACAGTGAGTGACTTTGATATTTTGGAATAATGTGATCGTAATATTGTTAATAAAAAAACAAGAAGTATACATGGACATGATACGGCAGCCATTTTATAAAGTTGGTGTTGAGGCCTAACGGAAGCCTAGATTAACTTAAATAAGAAAAGCACTTCAAAACACATCATAGCAATTTTGTTTCAGTTGCATTCGCTTCATATTAATACACACATGTAAATTCAATAGTGGAAATACTAATATATTAATAGACATATATGATTCAAATGCAGATATGTATCAGCAGAGGAGGCACACTTGAATATGATGCTTAAAGTTTAGCTCAAATGAAAGGGCATCAGAGCTTAAGCATTTACAAGAAAAGAGTTGAGAAGCATTACAAAGACATACCCAGGAGACAGCGTACTTTAAAATTCTTACTTTTAAGATTGTTTTTGTCATCAGCAATTACAAAACCTCTGTTACTATTATGATAATCATTTTTGCTTTTATCACCACCACCATCATCAGCCCCATAGTTACCATTATCACTATCATTAATATTATTTAAATTAATTATCCTGCAGGCAATAGAAACAGGTAATTGCCCTACTTGGACAATTATGAACAAGAGCTGCCATTGCATATGGTGTATGGGGTAACAGTCACTATCGATCCACTGGTAAACATAATAAGGGTGTTAGCAAACTAACACCAAAAATGGAGAGCAACGAGACCAAGAGCTTCATTTCACCATGAGACTTCCAATTTGTTATGCAAAAAATGGCTTTATTATGGCTGTCCCCCACTTGAAAGTGCCTCTGCTTCAATAGAAGTCAATGGAAGAAATACATTCTCCCAATTATTGTTTTTTAAATCTCCCACTTTTCTCTTAACATATTTTTGCCATGTATGAGGCTGGACAGTATTGAACACATAATGGCAGATTGTGAAAAGCTCCCCTATTTCCACAGCACACTTCTGGTGCTCTCTGCGGGTGGGCAGGCCATGTCTTAACCATGTTGACCTGGATTACCCCTCTTGTCAGTGATGAGCTAAGACGAGCAAACACTGATAGCGAGGAAGAGTGGAAATTAGAAAAGGGATGAATGACGTTAAAACCAAACTGTTACAACGCATACCTTTACAATGCTGTTTTTGCAATGCAACTTCCATTACAATGCATGCCATAACAACGCAAGCCATTAAAAAGCATGTACCATTACAACAAAAAGGACTATTTTAACACCGCCGGGTGCTTACTTCAGGAAAGGTGCTGGCCAGTGAAGGATATGCATTGTAATGGCATGCGTTGTAATGGAACTTGCGTTGTATTGACTCTGTTGTAATGGATGTTTTCCTTAGAAAAGCCTAGATAGAGTCATGGGAAGGGACAGAGAAATGCAGCAACAAAATGCTTCCATTGTGGGCCTATCAAGACAGCAGCTTTTGCCAATGAAGCTAGACTGGTTGGTCAGGGGATCAGCTCCTGATCTTGAATTTTGGGTAATAATAATGATATTACAAACAGTTATAATAACACCACCATCATCATCACTGGCAAAGCCAGTAGGTCTGACTACTTTATACCAGAGTCAAGTGTAAAATTGGTGGAACTTGGTAACTTCACTTTATGCTTGTTATGCTGACTTCCTGACAAATTCTGTCAATCAGCGCATGGTGGAATTATTCTGCCTTTCGAGCTTTTTGTTGTTGATAGAAACAACACAAGGCTCCATCAATACATGCTTCTGAGTGAGATGTGCTGGCCGCTGGCACGATTTCCGATTGCCACAGCCTTCCAGTGTCATTTTGTAACGCTGAGAGTCATGAGCAGTCAGGACTGCTTCTTGAGAAGATTGTTTACCCTAGAAGCAGCTAAATCATCTCCAAAATACCTTTCCAAATGAATATTCTACTCGGACGGATGGTACAGGTAGTTTTTTATCATGTAGCACACTTTTTTATTTTACTTAATTTCTTTACAGGGAGGAAGTGCCACATAAACTCCAACTTCCTTTTCCTGTCCATAAGGCTCTGCCCAGTGCTTTGTCTTTCTCTTGGTCACTTTTCATTTGGATTCTGAGGTGAAAAGATCACTCTCTTTGTCAGCAATTCCTGCTGCATATATCATTAAATTTTAAGGACTTTGTTTTTGTGACATCAAGTAAGGCAAAACGCGTTTGGATAAGGGTTTTGTTTGATAGAGCACATTCACCAATATATATTTATACATTTTATTCAATTTATAAAATGTATTGCGGTTGTGGTGGGTGTCCTGGAATTTCTCAATTTTTGCACTATTCATTTATTTTACCATGTGGCTTAGTCTGCCCATGAGCCATCTAGCCAGTACTAGGCTTTGGATATATGAAACAACTTTTTCTGTACGATATGTAGTTTTACAACATTTATGATTTAGGGATGCAATTGATTTAATGCGAAATATGTATTTTTTGTATTTCACTTTTTTTCTGCAAAAAGTGTATTTTGGTAGGGCAATATTTTGATACCTTGGGAGGATGTTTGTTTTTTGAAACTTTTCATAGCTGACTTAATTTTTGGTTTTGGCATTGCTGAACCAATGGAGGCATTTTCTTCTTTGTTTACCTTGCCTCCTTTATTTGCTAGCCAAGTGGTAATTTTTTTGTCTGGCCATTATGTGTGTGTTTGCCATAGGCCACCATTTTCTCTTTGTTTTCCATGCCATGTGGCTGGCTGCCATTTTGTGTAGTCAGTGTTCATAGGCCTGCATGTTTTCTTTTTAGTCCATGGCTCCTTGCTTTTTGTTTGAATATGTTTGAATATGTTGTCGGCGGCCATGATGTGTAGCCAGCCAGTATGATTTTGCCATAGGCCTCCATGTGTTCTTTATTGCACATGCCTGCTTGCTTGTTGATGGCGCATGATTTTAAAAATCATAATAAACGACATGTCTACTGATTAAAGTCAGAAAACACTGAAAGTATACTCTGAACACAATAGACACAGCAACACATAAAACTGATACAAGTGATCTCTGTTTTATGTGTCACTGTGTAGTAGAAGCACTATAAAAGCGTGCTTTAAAAATACAAGGTGAAAAAAGCATACATGCAATCAAAGCAATATTAACACATATAAACGAGTTGCACTGATGAGAGTCTCTTATAAACATGTTGTTTATTAATGTTAACTGATTATTTGTCCTGTCAATAAAGTGGCCTGTGTTTCTAATGGGTGCCAGCTTGCTTAGATATTTGTTAGACCTGGCATTCTTGGTGCGGTTTCCACCTAATGTTTTGCCTTCAAACCTCTTGTTCCCCTGCAAAGTACTTGTGCCCCATCCCTAAAACCTGCCAACATTGGCTTATACGCAATAGACATTTAATTTACTTGTGCCCAGGACCTATAAATAAATGCTGCTTGTCAGACTGCAGCACTGGTTGTGCCACCCACTTAAGTAGCACTTTAAACATGTCTCAGGCCATTGCAGAGCTTTTGTTTGTAATTAAAACTAACATTTTGACCTGATAAACTAAAACTTTTGCAAAGCCCAATCATTCTTTCTTAATATATATCAGTCATCCTTAGGGTAGGCCCTGGACAACCCAGAGGGCAGGGTGCAACATATTTAAAAAGTAGGACATGTACTATTAAGTTTTACATGTCCTGGTAGTGAAAAACACTTAAATTCAGTTTTCACTATGGCAGGCCTTTCTTTCATATTGGATAGCATTGGAGTGACCTTATTACATTTTATAAGTGTAATTTCTAATTGGGAAGAGATAACTAGTGTATGTTTGGTGTCTCTGGAATCACAATTTATAATCCTAATTTTGGTGAAGTTAGATTTTAATTGCAATACTGATATTGGCACTTTTAGAAAGTTGGCATGTTCTTGCCTTAGCCATTTGGTGCCTGCAGCCTGTCTCTGGGTCACTTGACTGGGTGTCATTGACAGTTGGGCTTTGTGCATTCCCCCTAGACATCCACACACAATAAGGAGCTTAGATGTGACTGCATGGGTCATCACTGGCAGGATGGGTGGGAGGAGCTGGACTAAGCTCCACTTATACTTAAATAGGCCGTGTCAAGTCTCCACGCAAAATGCTGCATATCCCCTGTAGTTAGTCTAGAGCCAGGGCTAGGATGGCAGGCCATCCTTGCACTTCAAAGGCATGCCTCTAGAAACTTCTGCCCACTTCAAAGGCACAAGTGTGCTGGTGCAAGGACTGGCATTCTGCCAGACTGCTGCTCTAAAGGAACTGCTGCCCTGTTGACCTCCTGCCCTCTTAAAATCAAGCTTTTGGGCTCTGGGCACTGAGACTGTGCCACTCACACCAAAATCCAGTGAAATCCAGAGCTAGTCCGTTTCTTCCCACAGCAACATCAACAGCCCGCAGAGGACAGCCAACACGAAGCACCACCTCAGACGTCTGCAATGTCTGGCCTGCTCTTTGCAGCATGCCGACAACCACCCACAATGCTCTCATTGCTCCCCGTGACCCTCTTCCATGTGAATAGGACTCTTGGCACAAAATTTGAAAAGGTAAACTTTCAGCTGAACTAATCTGGGACTGTATCCGACCTGTGCTCAATTGTGGCCTGACTGAACTTTTAACTTTGACCTGCTCTAGCACAACCAGATAGCTGCAGTTGGTGCTTTCTGCTCTTAGGTGCTATTTTACACTTGATTCTTTAAAAACTCATAACTATTGTTCTACGGATTGGAGTCTTGACATTTAGGTCTTGTATTATAAATTAAAGTCTGATCTATTTTTCAAATGTGGTGTGGGATCTTTTGTGTGGAGTTTTCACTGTTTTACTGTTTGAAGTGTTGCACAAATACTGTACACATTGCCTCTAAGTTAAGCCTGACTGCTATGTACCAATCTACTAGGGGGTTGAGCACAGGTTAATTTGGGGTTTGGTTGTGCCTTACCCTGTCAAGGATTGTGGTTGTTGCTTGACCGGGGCTCACACTCCAGTCACCAGCAGCAAGCCAACTTCTATAATATTGAAAAAGGAAAAAACACAAATGTATTCATTGAGGGTGAGGAGTAAAATGAGTCAGGATATAATTGGAAAAGAGCATATTAACTAGGAGTGCAGAATTAGAGGGAGGGCTTCACCCTGACCCTGCGAGTCCCTGCAGTGACACTTTAAATTGGCAATTTCTGTGAATTGTGCTGGAACATATGGGATTTTGTCCCACTTACACAAACTGGGTTAAGCTGTTGTATGCATCACTTAGGACTTGAGTGTGTAAGTCGGACAAAGTCTTGGACTCCTGGAATCTATAGAGAGGGACCCCATCCTTTATCGCCACTACTGTATGCAGAGTCAACCAAAACCCTAACTAGTAGATTGGGATCAGAGCTCCACCCGTGGGGTATACAATTTGGGATATAACGCATATTGGATGTATGACGTTACATCGCATACATTTACATCGCACACCATTACAACGCAATTTTCACAACGCAGATTCCTTTACAACGAATGCCTTTACAACACATGACTTTACATAGCAGGTGCTATTACAACGCATGCCATTACAACGTAAGTATAGGTAAGTATATTATTTTTAAAAAAATGCAATTAAAAATATTTAATTAATTTAATAAATAAAATTATTTTTAAATTAATTTATTTGTAAATACATATATATATATATTTATACATATATATATATATTAAAAACTATTATTATTAAAGAACTATTATTTATAAATATTAAAATTATTAAAATATGTTGTTTTAATATATTTAAATTATTTATTTAAAAACGGAACCCTAAAAATACCCCAGTTCCCCAAAACCCTAAAAATACCCCTGTACCCCAAAACCCAAACCTAGCCCTGAACCCTAAAAATACCCCTGTACCCCATAAACCAAACCCAGCCCTGAACCCTAAAAATACTCCTGTACCACAAAACCCAAACCCAGCCCTGAACCCTAAAAATACCCCTGTAACCCAAAACCCAAACCTAGCCCTGAACACTAAAAATACCCCTGTAACCCAAAACCCAAACCTAGCCCTGAACCCTAAAAATACCCCTGTACCCCAAAACCCAAACCCAGCCCTGAACCCTAAAAATACCCCTGTAACCCAAAACCCAAACCCAGCCCTGAACCCTAAAAATACCCCTGTACCCTATAATCCAAACTCATCCCTGAACCCTAAAAATACCCCTGTACCAATTTATTTTTAATATTTTTTAAATTAATTTAAAAAAATTTAATTAAAAAAATGTTTAAATAAAATGATTCACTTACCTATACTTACGTTGTAATGGCATGCGTTGTAATAGCATCTGCTATGTAATGTCATGCGTTGTAAAGGCATTCGTTGTAAAGGATCCTGCGTTGTAATGGTGTGCGTTGAAACAGTATGCGTTGTAAAAGTTGCGTTGAAACGGTTGTATACCAACGCATATTATATGGCTGTGCAGGGACGACGCCTTGGTATATTTAAAGGGCCCACTTATATCATTCTCATAGGTTTTTAGCTGTGCCAGATAGGTTTATAGCAGTGTCTGGCCTACATAATAAGCGTAGTGAATCCTAGATGGACCTACCAGATGACATGGGATTGGAATGGAGAAGAAACATATATTGATATCTGGAAATATGCATGGCCAGAGATCCAAAAACCCAATATACACAACACAAGTAAAGTGGCGAAGAATTGAGCAGATCAGTGGAATGTTAGAGAACACTGCCCCTCACATTTATGGGTATGATCTCTGTGGGGAAGGTTGTTGCCACAATGCATGTATGTGCTGGCTATACCCCCCAGGTCTTCTGCATGTAGCAGTAGTGGGACCCCCACAGCAGGTTTTTTACATTATCTTCATGACCTGGGGTGGAAGCTTAATGGTTTGATGTGGTAAATATCATGAATACATTTATTGATATGGAGAAATCAATTAAAACTGGTTTGCTTGAGGTAAGGCACAAGCAAAAACACTGCTGTAAAATCATCAAACTATAGATGTGGACACTGGGGACTATCTTGGCAAAAAGCTGAATTGCTATACACTGGGTGCCCCTGGGAACTCCAAGGGTGGTAAGTTGGTAGAAGGACCTGCTGGAGTGGGTCTAGCTGATTAACAGCATATCAAAATAACTGGAATAGATGAAAAAGAAGACTTCACTGAATAGGCAGCAATGCTGGCTAAGCTGTCTGAACCTCCAGATAATAGACCTCCTTGAACAAAGTGTGTATGAAGTGATATGGCGGATAATGAGAGGGCAACGTCATGGTGGGCACATGGCAAAGAATTTGGTTTCTTGGTATAGGAATGATGTCTAAAATTATGAGTATATTTTGTAATTGGCAATGGCATGGTACTTTCTCTGTTTTCTGTGACTGTGATGATGCAGTTTATAAAACAATTCAAAATGGTGATCTTACTGAAATTGCTCTTTTTGCTGTAACACCTCTCAGCGCTTGCAAAAATGTCATTGGGTATGTCTCATTATTCTGATGGTAGGAAAGATCATTTACAACGTGCACTGAGCCACACATGCTGTTTCAATGCAGGCGGAACAAAACTACGCATATGCCTTAACTACACATATGCCTTACCCACGTATATGTGTGTTTAAGATAGTCATCGGTCTAGACTCTAGATGCAGAGCGGTTGGGTGGGGAGAGGAACAGGAAGGATCGGGAGAGGAAGGACTGGGTGCGGCTTTGTAAGTGAGGTTGCGACCGGTTTTTAGGGAGTGTTAATTTTTAGGGCTGGGTGCCGGTTTTAGGCCTCAGGGCAGATGGGAGTCAGGGTAATTTTGTGGGCTGGAACTAGGTTTTAGAGCTCAGGGAAGGGGGGGAGGGACAGTTTTTAGGGCTGGGGGTCAGTTTTAGGCATCAGGGTAGTAGGTTGGGGTCGAGGTAGCTTTTTGGGCAGGGGGCTGGGTTTTAGAGCTTAGGAGTGTGTCTTTACCAATCATGTCTTTTCAGCAAAATATGTTGTAAAGGCATGCGTGGTAAAGATGCTGCCGTGGTTCAGACTGTGTTGTTGAGGAATGCGTGGTTTAGGTATGTGTTGTTGTATCATACAACCCTGATGGTAGGGCCAGTGGTCCCATCCTCATCTACTGTGCTGTGACCCTTGCTGTAAAGCTAAATCAACTACGTCTGTGAAGATAACTGTGCTGCGCCTCTCCAATGTATGCATGGGAACAGCATATGAAGTGGCATTGAGCTTGTTACTTCACCGCTCCAGACCTGGATAGTGTATGTAGGTCTGCCTAATCGTTTATGTCCAATGCAGCCTGACAATAGATGTATTTGCATTCTGTGTTGGCCTGAGTTGGAGTGAGATTGCCAACTTTTTAGAGATGGATGTGCTAAGGTCACAAGCATCCTTGACATTGTGCAAACTATCTTCCAGCAGGAAAGATACAGCGGTGGAAGCAGCTATGCACACCTCCCTCATGTGGATTGCAAAATGAATAAAGGGAAGGCATGGGCAACATGTTTGCAAGCTATCCACACACAGATGAGCCCTAAACTACCACATTCTCGATTAAACGTGTTGCATTCTGGGGCTTGTAGTTTATCTTGTATATGATATATGGTCAGTTGATGGCTATGAAAAGGTATATCTCAGGCAGCAGTTATACAAGAGTCCATGAAACAAAGAGACACAAAATCATGCCCTTTAAAGCCCGCAATTAGTCATGCTATATCCTCAAGCGGTGGCAGGGTGCCTGGGTGTAGTTGATGCCTTCTAATACTCATGGGCACCTGAGGCTGGGTGCTGGATCAAGTGCTTCTTGGCATTTTGTGTAGAGTTAGGTGGTTGTGGTGCAGGGCCCTATCTGCTTTTACATTCCTGGAATCCTAGATGCTGCCTGGCAGCTGGTGCAGAATGAAAGAGTAGCATTAGGGAGTAGTTTACTGAACATTCCCTAAAAGGTCCATGTACAAGAACGCAGGATGCTTTTTGGTAACTGTGAACAGTTGTGATGCTGGGAAACAGTTTCCTGTCTGCTGATGTCAGATTCTGGTCCACAGGTGTTCCTTGCCGTTGATGCTTGGGTGCATCGTTTTGTCTACTATCTATAGATTTTAGGAACCTGCAGCACTGCTTAGCAACAGGTGTAAACACAGAGGTCCAAGGTATGATCTGTTGCAGATTAAAGTATGACAAGACCTGACCTAGGGTACTCCATTTGCATCCTACAGAGCAGAAGCAGGGCTCGGTGGAAGCAGGTTCTAACTGCGGTCTGCATGGTATTGCTTGCAGATCCTGGATGAACAGACCTGGCGTTTACGTCCTTCAATTGGGGTGCCCTTACTATATCAGGATATCAGTGTAAGTTTTCTAATTGCTGAGCAAGAAAGGGCACTACCATCAGAAAACTGGCACTTGACTCAAAATAGAGTGGGCAGGTTGAGGTTTGTCGGACAGGGTGCTCGGTCACTTTTGTCATGGATCACAATGTCCACCAAACTCTAAGTCAGATTCATACTTTCCTTCAATTGTTTTTTTTTCATAGTGAATTTATATTTTTTTCTCTGTACCACATGCATCCCTTAATATCAAAGCACACCTTCTGGCCCCTCGGGCAATATTTGAGAGTACCTTTCCTCTAGATATAGCCCAATTAATCAAGCACACAAAAGATGATAGGAGTATATGCTTGCAATAAGTCTAAGGATGGTAGCATTCCAACCTATTGTTCTTTTGCCCACCACCCCACCTCAGATTAGACCCAGCCATATGCATGCCAGTCTTTACCCTGCTTCCATTTTCACTGCACCACCGGAACTAAGCTATACCGGACTGATGAACGCTAGTCGAGGTGGAACAGGCCTTTGGTTGCTTTTGTTCCAGTTCACGGAGGACCTCGCCTGGCAGCTTGGGTTGGGCTGTTCCTATTGGAGCAAGGTCAAGACTGATTTGCATATAGCTGGGTCCAAACTTAAATGGCATGGAGTGCTAAAGAGCTATTGGTTGGGATGCTACCCCAAGTGATTGCCAACAATTCGACAAATTGCAAGCATTCCTCCTATCCCCTTTTCTGTGTTTGATGTACGCACTAAGTGGGAAAGGTATGACCAGACATAGGCCCTCTGCTCACTGCACCACTGAAACCAAGATATATAATCAACTGAAGAGCCCTAATCTTGACGTAGCTGGTCTTGGGTTGCTTGTGTTATGGTTCAGGGATGACTTGGCCTGACAGTTCAACTGGACTGTTTCTATTGGCGCAAGGTCCAGACTGATTTGCATAGGACCGGGTCAAAACTGAAATGGCATGGTCAGCAAAAGAACAATGGGTTGAGATGCTATCTTGAGCGGCTGCGAGTGGTTAAACAAATTGCAAACATTCCTCCCATCACCCTTTGTGTGTTGGATGATAGCCCCATTAATGGCATCCATCTCTCCAGGGGAATGGCTGCTCTGTGTTACTTAAGTCTACCCCCATTGGGTGATGACAACATTTTTGGGTGTTTTTTTTTAGTCAGTTGGTGTCATCCTTCACTCACGAATTTCAACTCTTCTGGAAATGTCCTTTTTTCTGCTGATAGCATTTTTCTTTATTTACATTCTACCAAGCTCGGCGCCCCAGCCTTGAAATTTTGGAAGGTAGTCAATTGTTGAAGAAACATAAAACGACCTTTGTTATGCTAATACCATTTCTACTGCTAAGACCTCCTATCTTCAGGAAAAAAAAACCCATGAGAGAGCATTCTCTGGGGCAGCCCCCAGAATCTGAAACTCTCTTCCTGCGAACTTCAGAAAAATCTCGAACACTGTATCATTTAAGAAGGAAACTAAGATCTTTCTTATGAGCAAATACCTCCCATAGGTAGGCAATTCGCCATCTGAGACTTATCAATGAGGATCTATTAGATAACAAACTGGGAAATATATAGAAAATGACCCACGGTAAGAGGACACTAGCGGTTGGCAAGAGACAAACCTGGTGATGGGAGAAATCAATCAGCTACTACCTCAGAACAGTTGTACCAGTATCTTGTAATATTGTAGCGGTCTTTTATCATTTCCTTTTATCCACCTATAGACTAGGTTTGGAAGTATTCCAACTAATGTTTTCAATCTTATTGCTTGTTATATACATTGCTGTCTTTATCCTATGCCATATGATGTTAAGCGCTCTGATACCCAAGGGTCTAGTTAGCGCTATAGACAACTGTTTATAAATAAATAAATAAATAAATACATATATACGTTTATTACAAGCCTTAGAACTTTTCCACATTCCATCTTTAGTTTGGCTACATAAGTGCTGATCCATATTGTAGTTGAATTGGAGTAAAAATCCACTTTGAACTTGACAGTGTTTTTGTTGGGGATTATTTTCCAGTTCCTTTGTGTATATTTTCATCATTTTAATGGTGCAGAAAATTGATATGCATTCCTTTCTCAATTCTCAGATGCACCAGCGAGACTACTTAATTTTAAGTTATCAAAATGCGTAAACTCTGTGCTAGACATTTATATTTGTGGTATTTTTCCAAACAACAAGAACAGCAAATATATGATTCTGCACCATTTCAAAAAGGATGCCTTGCACTGAAATAGAAAGTTTGATTCAAAGGGACAATTTCTGTCTTTTTATGTACATTTAATATTATCATCACATGCACCACATGAAAAAACACTCATGTGTACTACATATTTTGTATTATCAAGATAAAAAATGTTGAGAAGAGATGCCCGATTACATATATTGAAATTAAAGAGATATCTCTTTTTAGTTAAATGATACTGCTATCTGGACATTGATTTGTTGAGAGTCCTAATGTCCTATTTCAAGTTAAAGTTATACCCCAAAAACCAGCTTTCATGGTTTTGTCTTGCCTACTCGACCTCTTTCCCCCTGAAATACAAATGCAGAGAGCACCGCCCGCCACAATGTTAAAAATGAGGGATGCGCCCGCCACTGTGGCGGGCGCATCCTAATGCCACCATCGGGACCCCCGTCCTTATGGCAGGTGGTCCCTTTTTCCGATGGGATGGCGGGCGGACAAAGTCCGCCCGTCATCCTAATGGGGACCTATGTTCCAGTAATTAGTACACACTAGTCAAAAACGTCCAATCGATTTCTGCAAAAGAGAGTTGGGCTATTGTGCTACTAGGGTTAAGAATGTCCCAAACTATAGAAAACAATATCCCTGGTCATAACAGTGCAGGTCACACAAAGTTAGCAGTCAGAGATGCTTGGGTGTCTCTCTCAATGATGGAAGGGACCAGGGCCTGCTATAGCCCAAAGTGGCAGTAATTATTCAATACTAGATTGGCTATAAAGTACACAAAGCCAAAAGAGCTTCTTCCACTCATGCTTATGATTTGTGTAATGGGATGGTGGTGCATGAGCTCAAGATCACCAAGTAGTCACTGATTAGGGTTGTCTGCACTGGGTCATTAATATGGGTCATTAATATGTCTGTGCCATCTATTGGAAGGGGGAAACAACCTTTGCCACACAATCTTTACCATGAATTGTGTTTACCACGCAGACTTTACCATGCATGTGTCTTTACCACATACTCGTTTACCACGCATGCCTTAATCATGCATGTTGATAAATATTGTAAGTAATTTTAATCAGTTTAGAAATACATTTTGGGTTTAATTTTTACATAGCGACTGATTACGAGTGCGGTGGTCCCAAGACCTCCATACCATTGGTGGTGGTCCAACCACTGCCTCCTCAGCATGGCAGTCAGACCGCCATGAGACTGGCAGGATCTTAGATCCCACTGTGGGGTAAGTAGCGGGCCATGGAGGTGGGTAATGCCTAAACAGCCATGCTGGTTACAACCTGCCTTTCCGCTAACCTTCTTATGGCGGGAACCCCGCCATGTGGAGGTCAGCGGAAAGGCAGAGAAAGGGCCCCTGGGCAATTTAGCCCATTGGGCATTATGGCTGAGGGCGCACATTGTGCCCCCCGATGTCTGCACTGTTGTGCCCGCACTGTGAGCCATGCACGACACGGTGCATGGCAACAGTGCACGCAAGCCAGTGCAGGTGCTGCAGGGTGGCGGCATTGCCTTCAGGCTCTCTCTGTGAGCCAAAGCATGATGCCACCCAAAGACCACCACTGGCAGACTTCCAGCCTGGTAGTGAACTCCAAATGCAGTGGTTGGGATGCCGCCAGCTTGGCTGAGCTCTCCCGAACGCCAATGCTGCGCAGACTGCCTAGTCGTATTAGGCAGTTTATGTTTCATTTCTTACTGCATTTGATGATAAAATAATTCTAAAAAAAATTATTGTATGATACCTGTTACGCACTGGATGCAAAGGATATAGGGGAATTCGGTGGGGAAGGGTATTACTACTCGGGTATCAACAATTCAAACTTTTTTGTTGATTATAAAAATGTAATATAATATTAAATCTTTTCCTTAAATCCACTAAATAATAATGTTGAATAGGTTTTAAGCACAAGATACAATGGATTTAGGGGTATTAGGTTGGGAAATGTATTAATGCTCGGGTATTAACTATTTATATGTGGGTATTATTTATAAAAATGGAATATAGTATTAAATGTATATATTAATTACATAATAATGTATAATTAGTTTTGAGCAGCATGAGATTCAAGAGACATAGGGGTATTGGGTGGGGCAGTGTATTAATACTCAGGAATTGACTATGGATACTCAGGCATTAACTATTAATACTCCGGTATTAATGATAATCAGTTAATATAATAATACATTAATTTATTTAATACATTGAATAGTATTGCATGATGAGTTGTAGGCACGTGATGCTGGGTACCTGGGGTTATTACTTGGGGATGTCAAGTATTACCAAGGTAAATACTTGGGTAGTAAATTCAAAAATGTAAAACATTATCACATGTATTGATTCAACAATTTGAAGAATACTGTATGGTAGATTTTAGTCAGGGAGGCAAGGGATATAGGGGGTTTGGGTGGGGAAGTTGAAATGCTCAAATATAAATTATGCTTACATATATATTAATGAAAAATGATTAATATATTATTAAATGTATGGATTAACTACATCAAATAATAATGTATAATGAGTTGTAGTTACGGGATGCTGAGGACATAGGGTTATTATTTGAAGGTGTGTGTTAATACCCAGGTATTGCCTATTAATGTTCGGGTATTATTTACAAGAATTTTAAATATAATTGCACGTATTGATTAAATACTTTAATGATTAATATATAATATGTTTTAAACACAGGATGCAAGCGATATAGGGGTTTAGGATGGGGAAATGTATTAATGATCAAGTATTAATATGATTACATGGCTATTATTTATTAAGTATAAGTAATGCATAAAAGTGGATAACATGATTAGGAAAAACAGGAAATTGTAATAAATAATCTTAAAACAATGAAAAATTGTGAAATGTGTTTAATTTCTTTATTAAAACACATTTTTATTAGCATACAAAACTTTCAAATATATTATCAAATTATAAATAAATAAATTCATGAAACAAATTGTCTGGGAATTAAATTAATGTAATAATTTAAGACATTTCATTCTCTTTTTAAAACTTTTTACCATGCTTTACTATTCTTTTCAAGGGGAGAATTGTCCTGGATAATTGTTTACTTTTCAAGGTTACATTCTTGCTTGTGCATCTGTTTCTACAGTTGGTGGTGCATCATGGTTTATATCACAAGCACAGAGGAGCTATAGTTAGGTAAGATTGGCGTAATTTTTACTATCAATTCATTTGTTAGGAACTTTATTATGAGGTGAGAAGGAGGGAAGTAGCTAATAGTAAAATGTTTTTTTCAATTATTATATGTCACTTTTAACACTTTTGTCATCCCTATATACATTGCACTTATATGTGTATATCAGGGTGTATTTTTTTTAAAATATTAGGTTTAAAAAGAAGGATCTTCAAATTGAAAATACTTATTGTTAAACCTGAATTTCAAAAATAGAAGTAATTTTTTTCACTATTGTGTTATTTTCAATGTTGAGACGCCAGCAGAAACTTATGAGGGATATCATTTATTTTTTATTTTTGGCTTACGGAACATCATTTTCAATAAACCTTTCAAAAAGAATTTCAAGTTTTCTTTGATGGATGTTTCTTTTTTTATACAATGACGATGGATTAGGAGTTCAGACAGTGTTTACGTTAACTGGACTTTGGAATTACCATGGACTGTTGTGACTGGATCATTAAAAATATAACTAATAGTTTAAAAAAGAAGGCTTCCCCAGGTAGGACGTTGAGTTGGTTTTTTTTTAATGGACCATTTAAAAAAAATGCCAAATTAATTAGGAGTTTCTTTAAAAACAGGAGAGTAATGCATGGTAAAACTTAGCAGGTTTAATAGTGCATAATGCAAGCAATGTTTTCCAGGTAGTCTGAGCCTCTCATAATTTTTGTCACAGTACATTCTGGCATTTCTTTACTTTGTTTTTAAACTCGAGGTTTCAAACAACCTGCTAAAGATTGTGCCTGCCTCATTTCCCAAAAACGTTGTCCCTTATTAAAATTTTCCAGGAAATGATAGAGGTTCAAAGGAAGTTTGCTAATGCTCTGTTGAATTAGTTATGCAAAACATCAGTGGCATTATTTGCTTTTGCACCTCCTTCTAAGCAGGTCGAGTAGAAGTTCCACCATTCAATTGGAAAGTGTGACTTTCTCCTGTGATTCGACTTGCTTATATAGCCAATCTATGTATCTTCAAAATAATTTAGGCGGGGGACCAATTTTTCCTTATTGTGTGTAAAAAATTCTGATTGCAATATTACTGTATTGAAGTCACTCACACATTCAGGAGGTACCAAACCTGAAGCTGTTCATTTTCTAAGTTCAAATTGCAGTTTACTATTCAACCTGTAATCTTCCACTAAAGATGTTTTGATAGATTTTTTTCCAATATGTCTGAACGTATCCTTGAATGTGGGTATAGTTTAACAATAGTGTTAATCATTTGTAATACAAAAGCAAATGTTATTTTCCTAGGACCATAACTTACTGGTTTGGATTTTATATCTAAGAAAAATCCATTATAGGTTAGGGATTGCTTGTCAGGGAGTAAACCATAAATGAATGAGATAGTTGTGTGATTCATGTTATCATGTTATGTGTAAATATGGGTGAATGGATGACATATGGATTTAAAGGTGATACTCATCATCCATATTTCACTGTTTCTTATGTAACTATGTTATGAAGCGTTGCAAAGATAAGAGTATGTTCATGAAGGTATTGGTTGTCATAAAGAAGAAAAGGTTCATATTTGAAAGATAATGTTAATTCTGGGGGATTGATAATGTCAGAGTGCACATGAGGAGTTGATAGTTAAGGATTACGTGCCTGTTTTTGACCTTGCGACATTCTTCTTTAATTGTAATTGTGGATATGCCACTGGCAACATTCATGGAGATGTTCTACTCTACCTCACTTAATATTGAGCCACATGGTTCATTGGAGGAGCCACCTAGTGTTTTGATATGCTGTACATTTCCACATGCTTGCAACTCTGCTGCAGAGGGAGAGTGCTTATGCACAGTTGTTCTTTCACCTATGTCACCATGTGTAACAGCTCTGCATAAGCAGTAGGTTGAGAAGTACTCCACACACCTTCAATAACTCCTGGGCTCAGTAGGTCTCTCCTTACAATAGAGGTACCTACCATATTTTATTAGTTTATTGTCCATTTTGGAGAACATCTATTTAGGTTGTCTTCCATTTTCGATCTTCTTGTTCTAAAAGAAAAATGTATGTTTGAAATAGGTTATAGTAAAGTCTATTATAATACCATTATTCTATAAAAAAAAACGATTATTGATTTTCCTGCTCTGCTTTTGAAAGAAAACATGTTATTTGCTAGAATCTGAGAAGAGAATATATGATTTATAATGGCTAAAAACGATTTTACTTCTCCTGTGAAAAGGAAAAGAGGTTATTTTATCAATGGCGTCCTGTTGAAAGTCTTTTTGTGAAGGGATTTAAGGGGCATATGTATGAAGCCTAATTCCCATTCGCAAACGGGCCAATTCTCAGAATCGGCCCGTTTGCGAACAGGAACAAACCTTTTAGGATGTATCATTCCTAAAGGCCCTTGCAAAATTTGCGATTCCCTATTTTGCAAATGCATTTATCGAATCGCAAATTGTGATTCCTTAAATCCAATGCAGGAAGCCCCCAAGTTGTGCAATTTTACCCTAAGAAATTGCAAATTACCCCCAACTTCAAGTTGGTGGTAATTTGCGATTTTTTTTAAAAATGCACTTTTTCGCATTTTTTTAAGTGGCATGTGACATGCATACATGCCCTTAAGGCGTGTATGTACGCCACATGTGCATAAATACATATTTCAGGGGTGCAACAGTGTGTTGTTATGACACCCTTGAACCCTTGAAATTGCATTCGCAATTTGCGAGTACCCAATGGGTACTCGAAAATTGAGAATGTCTTCCCATTCATTCCTATGCGCCTCTAGACCCATAGGAATGAATCGCAAGGTATTCCTTAATTGTGAATCGCAATTTGTGATTTGCAATTACAGAATATTAAGGAATCACAATCATTATTGCAATTCCTACATACATTGCATTTTGTGAGTCCTTAATAGCGATTTGCTAAAAACCGCTATTGAGGACTCGTAAAACCTTGTGTTCATACATATGCCTCTAAGAGATTATTTTTGTGTTTGAAGGAGAAAAAAATGTAACTGTTTTTTTTTACATGAAATGTGTTTATCTTTAGCTTTTAATATGAAGGTTTTACTTCAGTTGAGCATTTCTATCTGTAGACTTCAAAGGAAATTGGTGGTAGATTTTCTAATTTTCAATGTAGGAAGTAGATCTGAAAAATATAAAAATCAATAATAAAATCTTAGATGTATGTTTCAAAAAATGTTGGTTCATGCTGTCGAAGATAATCAAAAGTCATACATTTGAAACACAGATTTCAAACTAATAATTTTCATGTTGGTTGCAATTTTGCTTAAGGAAGTTGATTATTGATGTATTTTAAACCTTTAAAGTGTGGAAGAAAATAGTTATTATTGGTAGCAGAACAGATGGATAACTTTTTTGCCTCATAGATTGTTAAATTGATGTGTTTGTTGCTTAGTTTTCAATGATGTACCAAAGGGAATGATGGACGGAGCATTGGAGCAAAGCAAACACTCACCCCCAGTCAACTGATCTGGGTTTAATCCATCATCATTCTTTAGCTCACTCCACCACCCCAGTTCAGACATGGCCATATGACATATGCAAATCAGTCTGACCCTGTGTCTCATGGGAACAGTCCAGCCCGAACTGCCAAGCCATGTCGTCCCTGGACCGGAAACAAGCATCCAGGGACCAGTCTCTGGCTAATCAGCCGTCATCAGCCAGGCTAGCTTGAATCCAGTGGCAAAGTGAGCAAGGGATCCATGTCTGGGCATACCTTGCCAACTTAGGGCGAACAAAGCGATACCAAAGGGGATGATGGACAGAGCGTTGGAGCAAATCAAACACTCACCCCCAATCAAGTGATCAGGGTTTAATCCATCATCATTCTTTAGTCACTGCACTACCCCAGTTCAGACATGGCCATATGCAAATCAGTCTGACCCTGTGCCTCATGGGAACAGTACAGCCCAAACTTCCAAGCCATGTCTTCCCTGGACCGGAAACGAGCATCCTGGGACCGGTTTCTGGCTAATCAGCCACCACCAGCCAGGCTAGCTTGAATCCAGAGGCAATGTGAGCAAGGAACACACGTCTGGGCATACCCTGCCAACTTAGGGCAAACAAAGCGATACCAAAGGCGATGATGGACGAGCGTTGGAGCAAATCAACCACTCACCCCCAGTCAACTGATCTGGGTTTAATCCATCATCATTCTTTAGCTCACTCCACCACCCCAGTTCAGACATGGCCATATGCAAATCAGTCTGACCCTGTGCCTCATGGGAACAGTCCAGCCCGAACTGCCAAGCCATGTCTTCCCTGGACCGGAAACAAGCAACCTCAGAAGACTTAGTTGATCTTTTCTGAATGGGAACCTACAACCTGCAGTTTACATAAAGATCTCTCCATCAGGAACTCTTCACCTAACACTTTTTTACTGTCATTGGAACGGTTGAGCTGTAGGTGACTTGTTAATCTCAGCAGCTAACACAGGAATCAGCTGTACTAGCTCATAACTTGTCACAAGCAAATTGCACAGAGCATTATGATTTAGGGCCAGTTCATGGCTAGTCCCCACATTCCTTGATGATATCTCTAAAGGCAAACTATGTTTATAACGCTGATGTGCAGGCCATCTTGTGTGCTGATTCTTTCCTCACCACGCCACCTTCTAATCACCACGTCACCTTCTAACTGAACATTGGTGCTTCATAGGCACAACTGGATTTCACATGCTCATAGTGTGTAGGGCTGCATGAGTATTAACCCAGCCTACTTAAAGCACCCAGCCAGTATGCTGGAACAGTAATGTAGAAAGTATGCTACAGGCACTACCGCATACAAAGGAAATTGCCACCCTTTTCTATTAACTAATTGAGGTATTTTGGGTACTCCCCCCGCTGCATGACTGATAGCTTATCCCTTCAGTTCAAAGCTTCCTAGTCTTCCCTTGATTACCTGAGCTCGGTGGCCTATGCTTGCAAAGAGAAAAGCAATGGGTGCTAATCCCACTAAGCTATTTTACTGGCATTGACGCATCTGACAGTCAGCATGCACACAATACTGTAATCAACCCAACCATGATCTTCCTCTTATAAAATTCCTTACCCTTCCTCCTTCTTACCCCCTAATGTGCATGTACCTGTGCACTAGGCATCTGTGAAATAGCTGATTTTTTAAGCATAATTAAAAAAACTAGTAAAATTATTCAAATCTCTTGAATGCAATTCTGCCAGCAACTTAAATGAAATTTTCAAGCAAGGGTATGCCCTCATGTGTGATACAGACAGGCAATCTCCTCAAAGAAAAAAATGCCACTCAGCTAGGCATTTACCTGCAGCTAGATTTCTTTTTGCTGAAACCAGGCTTCTATGATTGATTAAAAATGTGACAAAACCACATGGTATGAAATTTTGTGAATTTTGTAAAATGTCACTCTTGGACTTAACCCTTTCTGCATGGTCATCCCCAATTTTTTGCCTTCACCCTCTTGTTTTCACAACCCATTTTTGGTGGTTTTTAGTACTCTGCTAACAAGTGCTAAAGTGCTTGTGTTCTCTCCTTTAAACATGGGAACATTGGCTTACACCTAATTAGAACACTTCATTTACGTTTAATCCCCTGGTAAAGCAGTACTGTACCCAGGGCCTGCACATTAAATGCTACTAGAAGGCCTGCAGCACTAATTGTGCCACCCACTTAAGTAGCCCCTTAAACAAGTCTCATGCAAGATAACTTTTTGCCAGGCTCAAAACTCCCTTTTAAATACACCTAAATCACCACAGGGCAGTTCCTACACAGCCAGAGGGCATGGTGTGGTGTATTTAAAAAGTTGGACATGTACGTTTAGGTTGTACATATCCTGTCAGTGAAAATTTCATAAATTTGTTTTTCACTAATGTGAGGTCTACCTCTCCCATAGGATGCTGTTGTCTTACCTTAATGCATTCAATAAGTGTTAACTTGCAATTGGGAACAGATACGAATGGCTTTCTTGGATGTCTGAAAATCGCAAATAAAAATCTTTTTAATGGTAAAGTCTGATTTTAAGTTACCGTTTTGAAAATAGCACTTTTAGAAATTTGTCATTTTCCTGCCATAGATATCTGATGCCTGCAGCCTGTTCCTGGATCACATGACTGGGTGTAGTTAACAGATGGACTTTGCTTATTCCTCCCAGACAGCCACAACTAGAGGAATTAGGTGTCCCAATTTGGGCCTTCAACTGGCAGGATGGGGGTTCGTATCTAGGCACAGCCCCAGTTGCAACTAAAAAGGCTATGCCCTGCCTTCACACAAAGGACTTGTCACCACTGCATTGTTCATGCACCCAGTTTAGAGCCAGGGTAGGGGAAGCAGGAATCTTCAAGGGCTTCAGAGAGAATTCTCTAGAAACTTCTCCTACTTAGTGGGCACAAGATATAAATATTGGACCATCAGGCCCAATTCTTCACTACACTTCTGGACCTGTAGATGATACAGAAGAAGGACTATGGTACTGCTTTGTTGACAGAAAGAGTGCCACTCTTCCACTCTGCTACTCTGTTGCTTTCGGGCCTGCTGCCCTGCTTGCTTGCTGAGAAGGAGAAGGAAGACTGGACCTGCACCCTTGTAGTGACTCCAAGGTCCAGCAGGCTGACCTCCTGTTTTACGCTACAGTGACATAGCAAGCTCCAGAGGCTCCCTTCAGCTGCCTAGCTGACCTGCTGCCTTGACCTGCAACTTGACCTGCCTGAGCAATGTTGGCATCTACTGGGGTGAGTTCCTGACCCGCAAGAGGTGCCCCAAAGGTCCTGGACCCTTGATGTGACCTCATTTGAGCTCCTCTCTAAAGAAAAGGAGAAATCCTCAAGTTCTGAGCCATTCATACCAAGATCTTGCCACCCACACTGTTTGACATTGCAAAGTTCAGGGCGGGGGAACCTCAAGCCGCAACCACATCTTTCTTGTCATGGTGAGTCACAAGCAAACCCAAAACTAACCTGTGTTCAACCCTGTATTAGTTTGGCACAGATCAGTCAGGCTTACCTTAGAGGCAATATGTAAAGTATGTATGCAACACTTCAAACAGTAATAAAGTGAAAACACAACAAAAGGAAAATACCACACTAAATTAGAAAAATAGAGTAAATTCTAATCAATAAAACAAGACCTAAAATGAGAAACATCCAATCAACTAAACCGAAGATATACAATTTTAAAGATTTAAGTGAAAATAGCACCAAAAAGTACAAAGTGCCAAATTTGGCTCTCTGATCATGCCGGACCAGAACAAAGTCAAAAGTTCAGGCCGACTCTGATGGAGTGAAGGCCGGCTAAAGGGACCAAGTTAGGCCCACTGAACAAGAGTACCTTAAATCCTGGTTGTGGGTTGTTGCGAGGCCCTGCACTAGGATGCATTGCGCAGCTGAATCAATTCCCAGGTGCTGCAAAGAAGTCAGGCAAGGTCCTGCATTGTCATCGAGGATCCCGCCTATAAGGGCTTTCAATGCTCAGCCTGGTGTCGAGGATGCACGGCGCTGTTGAGGCGATTTGTCTGTTGTGAGGAGCTCAGGAGTTGCTATGAGTGAACCTATGCTGCACAGCAGAAGAGATGCGTCCGTTCTGCTGGGTCCACAGATGGGCTGGTAGAGCACCTGTAGGCCCACTTCCAATAAACCAGGACTGGGGTGTCACCACTAGGCAGGGTAAGACTCAGAGATGGTAAAGTCCTGATGCTGGGTTCAAGGTTGTTGTAGCCTTCTGTCCCTGAGGCTCTAGTCAGGAGGCCAGACATCTAGCCCTTGGACTCATTTTGGGGTCCTGGGTTAAACAGATGAAGCAGGTCAGCATAGCAGTCCATCAGAGCAGCAGTCCAGCAGAGTGGCCGTCTTTTCAGCAACAAAACAGTCCTTTTTCCTGGCAGAGTATTCACAGGTCCAGAAGTGTACTGAAGCCCTGCTGTCTAATATTTTTACCTGGGTCTTCCTTTGAAGTGGGAGAAACTTCTAGAGGTTTCTTTAGGAAGTCCACAGGCATCCTGCCTTCCCTCTCCTGGCAGCTCTAGACTAACTATAGGGGCTATGCAGCCCTTTGTGTGGAGACAAGACACAGCCTATTCGAGTGCAAGTAGGGCTGTGCCCAGCTCTGCCTTCCCATCCTGGCAGTGAAGGTTCATGCAGTCACACCTCAGCTCCCCATTGTGTGGCTGTCTAGGAGAAATACACAAAGCCCATCTGTCAGCTACACCCAATCATGTGGCCCAGAGGCAGGGTGCAGGCACCAAATGGCCAAGGCAAGAAAAATGCCAACTTTCTAAATGATTTTAAATTGTGATTACAGAGACACCAAACATGAATTAGTTAGCTCTTCCCATTTGTAAATTTTACTATTAAAGTGTGGGGGTTACCATACATCCACCCATGACATTTGGGCCCTTCCCAGATTTACTAAGGGGAGTAAACCAGGGAATGTGTCAAAATGCCACACCATCCCAACAGACTATGCATGTTTATTTCCCTTTGTTATTTCCTTTTTGACTTGTGCTGCATTCTGCTTCACACATAGAAAGAGAAAAATGCTTCTGAGCATTGTTTTTGTGCTGGACTGTGTACCTTCCTGCGCTAAACAATAATACCTGTAATGCAGGCACCCTAGGCGCAAGGGTGCCTGCATTGGTGTGAGACAGCACTCAGTGCACCAGCACAGAAAGAGAGCAGGGATGCACCATATCTTAGAAAATAAGATGAATTCCTGCTCTCTCGATTTGATGCAACGCATTGCAGCAAGTTGTCTTGCTGTGGTGCGTTTTGTTGAGTCAAATGTTAGTAAATCCGGGCCCAAGTTCATCCACTAAGGGGGATTTCAAGCAGCAGAGACTCTAGTTCAAAATGGAAGTGATTCTGTGAATTTCAAAGGGCTTCAGACATTTCTAAACAGTCTGATCTTAAAAGCAATAGAATATGTAGGGTATTAATGGCTCTCACACCAGAGGGCCCCTCAAGAATCCCCCAGGCCCCTCCCTCTAGTTCATCTCTTGACCCAATCCCAAGTTGAAGGGCGGGAGCACTTTCTCCAGTCTTCTTCATCTGGACAAGGTAGGTGATGAGAGGGTTGTGACAAACCGCAGGAGTCATATCATGTAAAGTAAGGACAGGGACTAATAGGTTAAACAAGCATTTGCAATGCAATAGGTCTCCCATTTGTAAAAGCTATTTGTTATAAATTATGTTTTAATTTATATGTTTTGGTTTGCCGTGGAGTGCTTATTTAATGAAAAAGTGCATGTGACTTTATATTATAAGCTTTTACAGGAACTGTAAACTAAACCCATGGCTATATTAACATAAAAATGCAAGCTTAGGTCAAATAATTTACTTGACACCCTCCCTGAAAGGGAAGCTTTTGCATTAATGAATCATATATTCATACATACAAGCTTATCTTATAACTAGGGACACTAATTTTGTCAAAGGGTTTGCCATGCAGAGGGGGGTTGTCCAGTGATGAAAATAAACATGTGCTTTCTTGGATGTTGGGTGATACAAAATTCCACACCCCTGTACAGATATTCACCAGCTATGGTTATTATTACCAACCACCCTTATGGTTCTTTCCATTGAAATAGGCCTGGAAATAAACCTTGGTTCTCTGATGCGGGCCACTATAATTGGGCAAGTGGTTAGTGGTTTTTGCCTTTAACTTTATATGTATTTCAACTATAGGTCTAATAACAGACATTTTATGAGAAGCAAGGAAAGACAAGCATGCACAATGATCTGTTGCACTGATGAGGACAAATATTCAAGTGCAGGAATCCCACAGAGAGTGGAGGACAAATTTACAAGTGCTTTGCATACTGCTGATTGTGGAGGGCTGATATATGACTGTAGTGATCCAATGAGCAGCATCAAACTAATATAACAGCGCAGTGATCGTTTGGGTGCAGGAGGGCAGATATGCGAGGGCAGGGATCATATGGGTAGAGAAGGATAGAAGCAAGAGCAGGCATCCCATTGACACACGCATTGATACCTATGGACTGAGGGGAAAAGCTATACAGAAGGAGGGATCCTATTGGCTAAGATTGACAGATAATTGAAAACAAAGGTCCTATGGGCAGAGACCAACAAATATACATGGTAGTGCTATTGCCTAAATTGAATAGTGATTTGGTTGGCTTAAGGTGGAGAAACATAAAAGAACTGTGAAGCAAAAAACTAAGGAATGATATTGAAATAAAACAAGGATAAATACACATTCTCTCACGAGATCCCAGGATTGGAGGAGGATTGTCTGCCATGGCTACTAACTGTGGGCAGTGACCGCCTCCCCTTCTCCATGGTGTCCGGCGGGGAGACTGCGCAGGGGAGATGCACTCACCCGTACATTGTGCTCCCTTGAACAGTGCGTCGTGCTGCCCCCAAACCCAGCGGTAAAGGAGTGAAGTCTCACACAGAAGGGGGCTACCTTAAACAGCTCCATTCTTTGCAAGCGGAGGGGCAAAAACCTTTGACCTCAGTTTGACATTGGGTATTGATGTAAATAAGGGAGGCGGCATCCAGCAAGTTGAGGAGGTAAAGGGCCTTTCAAATCAGCTTTTGCCACCTTCCCTATTGGGACTAGATATTTACTTGAGGAATACCTGCTCTGGTTTGTCTTCTCCAGGGACATCCCCTTCAGGCTCCTCCATGAGCTCATTGGACAGCGCGTTCTCGCAACTTTCTGACTATTTTAAGTTCACGGCGAATGAGATTTCCTCTCCACTGGATTGCCCTTTCCGGTTGCAAAGGAAACCAGTGGAAGCTTCTCATGACTGCACCAGCTTCCACCCATTCTCCATGGCTCAGACAGAAAAGGAGAAAAGTGCTTCAGTGAATCAAGGCATCAACAGCGGTGCACTTTGTGTTGGAAATCTCCAGTGGCCACCACTAAAGAGCCATGGCACCCGGCACCCAAACACGGCTCAGAAGTGGCGCCTCTACAATGAAAAACTAGTCTCTCAGGAATAGGGAACAATCTAAGCATGATGACAAAAAGCACAATTCTGGCAAAGCAAACAACTGCGAGCCACAGAATCGTGATGAACTTGAAAAGATGTATTTTGTAGAAGAAAAAATGTTGCTCAAAAATTCAGTTTCCGCAGAATGTAGTCTGACCAGGGAGTTGTGCAGCCTAGCACCTCGCCATCTTGTAACATGGAAGCTGAAGACAGAAGCCAGATGTTCTTGGAATGCTTCATTAATCAGAGTATTTTTGACAAAAATTGAATTGGGCTGAAAGATACTGATCACATCGCACCCACTTGTCAGTTTGCTGGCTAGAAGACTGATGGAGCATCAGTAATGGACACAAAACACAGCCACATCCCTGAAACTGTTTTTATGGGCAGCATGTTTCTTTGTAGTCAAATACAAACAAAAGACAAGTGCCCACCTAGTGCATGGTGGGAGAGGTTCAAGGTGTGAATGCTAACATTCATCATTCTTCAGAGGGCATCAATGTTAAAGGAAGGGCTGGGACAGTGTGACGAGGACAGTCAGGCTGTGATTGGAAGGGAACAAAGCACAAGTGCGACAAGTTTCAAGAGAAATAAAGTCTTGCCTTACAACATGGACACTACATGTACAACTACAAACAGTGCGACTGAAAAGGCTTTCTGTGCATCCCCAAAGCCATCAAACACTGCGGATCTGTATTTCTTTCAGCCAGATGTTCACAAATGCCTTCCCAAAAATATTGGGAACAAAAGGGGTTAGGTCCTTTATGTGGTGAGGGCTAGACCTAATACCAATAGTGAACAACACAAAGTACCCAAACCACAGTTACTCAATACGTTTTTTTGATACAGGGTAAGAAACCAATTTATTGTCGCTTCCCTAGACACCATTATTTTGTGTCAATCATTTTGTATTTTTTATATTTTCAAAGAATTGCTGACAGAAAAAGACATTGATTGCAAATATTTACAAGGCTAAATAAACTTTAACAAAATTTAAAGTTTGTTTAGCCTTGTAAATATTTGCAATCACTGTCTTTTTCTGTCAGCAATTCTTTGAAAATATAAAAAATACAAAATGATTGACACAAAATAATGGTGTCTAGGGAGCGACAATAAATTGGTTTCTTACCCTGTATCAAAAAAAGGTATTGAGTAACTGTGGTTTGGGTACTTTGTGTTGTTCACTTTCCAAAAGTATTGGCCAAAAAACTGCAGTTCTGACAATGCATTCGAAGAGACAGATGAGAGGCTTTTTGCAGAGGAGTCTTATGTTTGAAAGCGCTGTTGTTAAGCAATAAAGGATCTTGGTTCGAACTCCTTCCACAAGTTGCTTGTTACAGTCTTCTCAGGGGATCTATATGGCCATCCACCCAGAACCATTACAAAAACATGCAAGCGGGCACCGTGATACAACATGAAGCGGGGCGCCCATGCATAATACATTTATGCGCATGGTAATGCAAATAAACACATGAAAGCAGGCGATATTAAAATAAAACAAGGATAAATACACGTGCTCCCAAGATTCCAGAATTGGAGGAGGATTATTTGCGATAGCTTTAAATTGTTTAAAGTGACCGCCTCCCCCTCTCCATGGCGTCCGGCAGGGGGACCGTAGAGGGGACATGCACTCAGCCTTACATTGCGCCTACATGAACCAGAAGGCACCATGCCTGATAGTGTAAAGGAAAGTAGCGGTCGGTGGTGGAAGTAGCTGCCAGGCGGTGACAGTGACGAATTTTGTTGCGCTCACTGCATCCCCAAATGCGATGCAATGCGCACAACGAAATTCGTTTTATTTCTTTATATGTTTACTTACCTGTAATCCTCGGTAATCCATAGATTAGTACCCCCCACCCCAACGTCACCGCCCGGCAGCTACTCCCACCACCGACTGCTACTGGTAAAAGGAGCGAGGGCAGGCGGTACCGGGCCCTTGTAGGAGTAGAAGCCGCAGTGTAAGCCTCATAAATTAGCTGGTGCCTGCACCCCTTCTGCAGTACCTCTGCTCCTACGCCCGTACTGCCCCTATGCTCAGAGCTGCACTCTTACCTCTGACGGTGTTCCTGGACTGTGGTTATCTGGGGTGCTTTTGCAGGTGAGTCTTCTGCTTTCGCCCTGCTCCCTGAGCGTCTGGCTGCGGCTCCCAAGCTGGGCAGCGTGCTACTGGCTCCAGACTGCTGCACTAACCTGCAAGAAAAAATTGGCAGCGGGCCCACCCTCAGAGGCCTGGATTCCCTGATTTTATAGAAATAATGATGAAAGCAGGTGCTGTGCTACAACATGAAGCTAAACGTGCATGCTAAATTTATGTGCATGGCAGCCCTTAAAGCAGGCGCCATGGTGAAATAAATAATAATAAAAACATGCAAGCGGGTGCTGTGCTACAACTGGAAGTGTTCCACCCTTGCATATCCAATTTATGTGCATGGCAGCGCTTGAAGTGGGAGCCATGCTTATACGAAGAGGGTACCGTGCTACAATATGAAGCTTGGCACCCTTGCATATTACATTTTTGCTCATGGCAGACTGACTAGTTGGCGCCATGATTATACAAATACATTTATGAAAGCGGGCAGTAGGCTTGGCGTCATGGTGATATAATATCACTGGCACCAAAGAAGAAGTAGTCTTAAACAAAACTTCTAAACACCTAGTAGCATAAGTAAACTGTATTTGGCTGGTGCTCCTTGCCAGAAAACGGGCTTGATGTTTTGGGAGCACCAACCAATAAGGATCCAGGAAACAAGAGCAACATAGGAGTGAACCCTCCATATACAGATAACATCAGGTCTTACAGACAGCTCATGCACGCTGCCTAGGCTTGACCTAAAAACTGTCTTTGTCACAGTTTTGTGTTGACAGGCGTATTAATTTATTTTAGAACTGGAGCACCTAAGTCTTTTTGGTAAACAGGTGCTTGTCACAGGAACTTTCAAGGTAAGTGCTGCTTTTGGCTGGAAATACAATAGCATTTGTTGGCATGTCCAAACAGCCAACCATAGCGCAATAACTAGGGTTGGTCAGGCCTACAGGGCCATCAGGCAGTGCCTGAAGGGCTGGGCTGCTAGGTCAGTGTGTGGGCCAATATTTGGCTGTGAGCGGGCCTGTTTTATGAACTGTTGGGCAGGTTTATACTGTTGATTTCCCTGATATTGATACAAGCATTGTCTGCAGCAAGCTCAAACTAATTCAGTGTTCCATACTTTGCAAAAAAACTTATACAGTGTGTCTTTGCAAATTCATATATGACATATTTTGAAAAAACATGGGCTATGCTTTCAGCAATCAAATCCAGTAATGGGAGGGGCTTTTATTTTAGTGCCAAGGTCGATTTTCTGCCACAGTCCGACCCTTGTAATTACGTACACAAAGTGATACAACCAAAACAATTAAAACATAACAGGGCTGAGCACTAGAAAACAGCCCAAAGAGAACACAGCACAACATCAGTAAAACTCAACCAAATCACATTTCATTAAAGCAGCACAAAAGTACAGCAACACAAAATCAACGCAAATTACCACCTCTAGAATCCAGTTTTCATAAAACAGTAGAAAAAGGTGTTTGGAGCAGCACTGCATTAACTTTACCACCAAGTGCTTGAAATTGCAACTGTCAAAAATGTTTTGTGATACGGCCCAGGTACCATTCTTGGTTCATATCAGTCAGAGCCAAGAACAGACAGAAAGCAGGAGACGTTGACAAGTCCAGCATTCACAGAGGAAAAACAGAACAAATCCCTCCGCTGGTTCTCTTCTGCCAGCTGCCAGGAAGCTTCACCCGTGAAATTAATCAACGGCTGCCAAACAAGTGCTGAATTATGCAACACCAGAACGTGGGTGGATGTTTAGCTGCACATAATGTCTTTATTTGCATTTTGATGTTTTCACAATGTTGCTGTCCTTCAGAGGTGGCTCTATGCACCCCTTCACATCAGTATTTACTGACAGGGTCTGCTGCAAAAGAGCTTTAACAATCTCTGCCCTTAATGGAGAAGATTGAGCACATGTCTAATATGTGGGTGTGTTTGCGCGCGTGTGTGTGTGTGTGTGCGTGTGTGTGTGTGTGTGTGTGTGTGTGTGTGTTAGTGCTGTGCGCGAGGGAGAGGTACAGAGACCTGAGAGGAATGTGGCAGCTTTCTCAGCAAACCCCAGATGAATTTTGTTTTATCTCTACTGATGAAGGATAACATATAGAAACACATGTGAGATTAATAGCACTAACCTCCACCAACTTTGTTGAAACACTCTGCAAACTTTCAAGTAAGCATTTAAATTGAACTGCATTCACCAGGATGCAAAGGGGCGAACTGTGCTGGGAGGTGAAGCAGTGTGCTCCCATCCCCCTTCTGTTTAAAAAGGCTCCCTTGAGCCACTGAGCTGACGAGCTCTTGGAGATGCACCTGTGCGCCAGGGAGAGGTACAGATTCAGAAAAGGGGGTGGTGATGAACAGAGTGTCTGAATTAAGCAGACCACTCTTACCCAGTCCAAAGATCAGGGCTTGATCCATCACCGTTATTTATCTCACTGCACCATCCCAGCTCAGAACCTGGCTATATGCAAATCAGTCTGTCCCTGGCCCAGTGCATCATGGGAACAGGGCAGACTAAACTACCAAGCCAATTCTTCACCAGAAAGGAGACAAGCTACCGGGGACCGGTTTCTGGCATTTCAGCCTTCTTCGGCCCGGCTTGCTTGAATCCTGATGGTGCAGTGAGAAAGGGACTCATGTCTGAGTATACCCTGCCACACCTATAGTGGCCAAAACCGATTCAGAAAAGGGGGTGGTGATGAACAGAGTGTCTGAATTAAGCAGACCACTCTTACCCAGTCCAAAGATCAGGGCTTGATCCATCACCGTTATTTATCTCACTGCACCATCCCAGCTCAGAACCTGGCTATATGCAAATCAGTCTGTCCCTGGCCCAGTGCATCATGGGAACAGGGCAGACTAAACTACCAAGCCAATTCTTCACCAGAAAGGAGACAAGCTACCGGGGACCGGTTTCTGGCATTTCAGCCTTCTTCGGCCCGGCTTGCTTGAATCCTGATGGTGCAGTGAGAAAGGGACTCATGTCTGAGTATACCCTGCCACACCTATAGTGGCCAAAACCGATTCAGAAAAGGGGGTGGTGATGAACAGAGTGTCTGAATTAAGCAGACCACTCTTACCCAGTCCAAAGATCAGGGCTTGATCCATCACCGTTATTTATCTCACTGCACCATCCCAGCGTAGAACCTGGCTATTTGCAAATCAGTCTGTCCCTGGCCCAGTGCATCATGGGAACAGGGCAGACTAAACTACCATGCCAATTCTTCACCAGAAAGGAGACAAGCTACCGGGGACCGGTTTCTGGCATTTCAGCCTTCTTCGGCCCGGCTTGCTTGAATCCTGATGGTGCAGTGAGAAAGGGACTCATGTCTGAGCATACCCTGCCACACCTATAGTGGCCAAAACCGATTCAGAAAAGGGGGTGGTGATGAACCTGAGAGGATTGTGGCAGCTTTCTCAGCAAAACGCAGATGAATTTACATTTATCTCTACTGATGAAGGATAAAATCCAGAAACACATGTGTCTAGAGATTAACAGCACTAACCTGCAGCAACTTTGGTGAAACACTCTGCAAAACTTTAATTAAGCATGTAAATTGAACTGCATTTACCAGGATGCAAAGGGGCAAACTGTGCTGGGAGGTGTGCTCCCATCCCCCTTCTTTCTGTATAACCTTGCAGGACCATGTCATGTGATAAATGTATTCAGGCGAGCTTGTGCATCATGGACAACTTGGACTCTGCAGGCGTCCTGCCCAGTATAGCTTGGTAGGTGTGAGATATGCACAGCGAAGATAGTCAAGCTTATTCAGACTAATACTAGCTCATTTGGTAAACGTTTGGGAGCAATGAGGGCGTCCCTCCAATTCTTGTCCTCCAAGGGGCCCACCCATCTCTCCCACTGGTACCGTAACTGGTCTAGAGTGTAATGGACCTGTAAATCTGGGACACTCCGTCCATCCCCAAGGTTCCCTTGATGATTTTGTCCTCCAGGGGGCTGAATTGTGGTGGTGTGGTGCCAGTGGGGATGAGAGGAGTGATAGCATGTCGGAGCTGCAGCTATTTATACAACTGATTGGTGTTGAGGGAGTATAGACCCTGCAGGTCTTGAAAAGTCCATATATGCCCTCCCGACCAAATATCTTCCCATTTGTGAAATTCCAATAAAGTCCCACTTTTGGAACCCCTCCTGTGTCCCTACATCCCAGGTCCACATACCCCACCACAGCGGTGTCTGGAATGTGAGTTTGGTGTCCCATTGGAGATAACACAACACTGACCACCAAGCCAAGAGGACCGATTCCGTCACCGTTGGGATACTTTGCCAGATTGGTGCTCCATAAAGCGTAGCTTGAAGCTTTGAGAACCCCAGACTTTCTATTTCTTGTTGGTATGCCGGGTCCGACCATCCCCCATTGAATAAGTCATTGATTACCAGGAGACATGTTGCTATATAGTAGAGGAAGAGGTTGGACATTCACATTCCCCGTCAGTGCCACCCTTGGTCTGGAACTGCCCCACAGGAACAATGTTGTCAGTTAGTCAAGAGAGTGGGAACATTAGCGTGGCAGATGGAGCGGGAGGTTTTGCAGTACATAAAGCAAGCGTGGGAGTATCATCATTTTGTTTAAAGCCATATTCCCCTTCGGGTTTAATGGAAGGGACTGCAACTTCTGCAGATCTGTTTTGGCCTTTTGTTATCAATGGAATCAGGTTCAGGGACAAGGCCAGCTCCAAATGTAGTGCCACCCAGATCCCCAGGTATCAAAAACTGAGACGCCTAACAGGAATGTTCGACTGCCAGTCTATGCATTTCCTCGAGGTATGAAGGGGGACCAGAACTTATTTATGTGGATTAAGCCTCAGACCGGATGCCTCCCCAAAGAGTTCTAGAATCCATAGACAGCAGGGGCTGTGCAGCTGGAATCCGCCATGTACAGGAGGACATCATCCGCATGAAGGGCAATACGCTGTTCATGAGAATTGCTCCAGTGCCATCCCTGGATTCGGGCATCGCATCTGATGAGTCACGGATCGAAAACTCCTGTGAGAGAACTCTATTGACCAAGATGGGTTAGAGCAGAGTCCTTCAAACTTTTGAAGGTTGAGCCCCCCGAGCTGAATTTTTGTAAATGTCGGGCCCCCCCACCACCTGACAGAAATTTCTGGAATCTGGTACACTACATAATCGACCGTCACCCACATATCCCGGGCCATATCCGGCAAATAATGTTCAAAACAATGAGTGTTTCCTCCTCCATGAATTCCCTCACTACCACTCCCCAACAATGCACCTCATCTCTCTATAGCACCTTCCTGCCAAACATATAATTTTTTTATAGTGCTACTCATAGTTTCATCATACTCAGGGCATATGTACAAGCCCCTATAGACACCACACCGTCACTTTTTACGACTTTGTGGTGATAGGGGCATTGCCGTATTTACAAGGCAGAATTAAGCCACTTAACTTGGCTTAATGCTGCCTTGTAAATAAGGCCCCCTTTCATGCTATGCTTAGCATGAAAGGGTGGGCAGTGGTTGTTGCGGTGGGCGTTCCACTGCAACAGGCACTGATTTTAACACTGCCTCACTTTTACGCTGCCCTATTTACCAGGGCAGCGTAAAAGTGAGGCAGTGTTAAAATTAAGAACAGGGAAAACCTGGTCTTAAGCTGGCGAAACTACGAGAAATGCATTATTTCTCCGCATGTTTGCTTCATCCATGTCTGCTGCCTTGTGCAGCACACAGGGAAAAAGCAAAATGCCTTGTATTTGTAATGTTTAAAAAAAAATCTATTTTGTGATTTCTGTGTGTGCTGCATTAAGCAGCACACATGTAAGTGGGACAAATGACATTTAAAGATTGTTTATGTACAGGAAGGTCCCCCTCCTGTACATAAACAATCTTTTCCCTGCACCCAGACACCCTTGCACTATGGTGCAATGGTGTCTACGTTGGCGCTACACTGCTAAGTGTAGCGACAGCGCAGGGGAAATTGTTGCAAATATGGTTCAGCCTTCTTTTTCTGAAGTGGCGGAGAAAGGCATTAACCCATGACTGCTAACGCCTCACTCCTCAACTTCCTTGAACATATGCCCCTCGGTTCTTTGATCTGCATGGTACACCTTCTTTGTAGCAGGCACATTAACCCTCTGTGCTGTGAGGGTGGTAGGAGTGCTCATGTGAGTGCACAGTGAGGTATGCAACAGTGTGAGAGTAGGGTAAGTGGAGTGACTGCAGGGTGAGGTGGCCATATGAATTTGGGTGTGCATGTTAGTGCAGAGTAGGACTAATGAATGCATTGTTAGTGATGGGCTTGTTTAAGCGAGATTGCAGTTTGAGCAGTGAGGGGGACAGGTGAGTGAAGTGTCACATGAGTTCAGGGTTGGTAGTGTGCGTGTGTGGCTGCAGGTTGAGGTTCAGGGAAAACAGCGCAAGTGCATTGTGAGAGCAGAGTAATCACTGAGTGCAGGGTGAATGGTGTGAGTGCATGGGGGTTAGTGTCAGGAAATTGTGATCGCTGTGAGTGCAGGGTGAGCATGAAAGTGAAGGGCGAGCATGAGGAGCAAGTTGTCTGAATGCAGGGTGCATTCCCAGACACTTGCAGTAACTCAGCATGCTATTGACGGCAGCGTAGGGTTTCAGATATGTTAAACTATTGCTATTGCAATTAGGACATTAACCAGGGATCGAGGGTGGAGGAAATAAATACTGGGCTGATCTTGCAACAAAATTCCAGTTTTATGATTAGGGTTGCCAGCTAATTAATTTGATGTCCCACGTGGTACAAAAATAAGCAGTCACCTAAAGATCTATTTTTAGCACTTATCTGTGCATACCCTGAACAGCAAATATAAATAGAGAGCACTTTTCAAAATGTGTTTTAGGGCTGCTTGAATGATATGACTGATAATAAAAGGGAATAAAGACAGAAAAGTAACATAAATGAATACATACTTCTTTATAACTCATATTTAGTGTCAAGAGAAGCAATGTGCAGGCTGTTTAAACACCTGACTGGGATTTGTCTTTTGGCAACTTAAAACCCTTTTAGCCCTGTGATCATTGCTCCTGCTGGTGTAATTTAAAATGCACATTGTCGCCTTTCTGGGAAGAGCTGTCCCTCCCTGGACGGGGTTAAATTCTGAGAGCTGAAATACTTCAGCTGCAGTGGGAGGAAGGAAGCCGTCTCCCTGCTAAAACTGAAAGCAAGTAACATACATTTATTTCATCTGCAGTGTGAGGCAAGGAGTCTCCTCTGTTATGAAATAGTTGCTTTCAGTTTTAGCAAAGGGGGCTCCTTGCCTCCCACTGCAGCTAAAGCATTTCAGCTGTAAGAATTAACCAGGATAGTCCCCCCCCCCAACCCAGTGTGTGGCAGCCTGATGAGACAGCTTCCCAGCGCACACAGAGTATTTCACATGTCTTTTACCGGTTCGATGCTGATGACGGAACTGCTCCGTCATCAGCTGCGGGTGCGCTGTGCTGATGACGGAGCGGTTCCGTCATGGCCCGCTCGGAACGCCTGCGCGGCGCGAATTCCGCGCCTGCGCTGGACGTTCTATTGAGCGGGGCGGGCCATGACGGAACCGCTCCGTCATGAGCACAGCTCAACCGAGGCTGGTGACGGACCGGTTCCGTCACCAGCATGCGGCCGCCGCGCGGCCGCCCCGCCCCCTTAGCACTGCGGCGGAATAGCCGCAGCAGTGAAGGGGTTAAAAGACCTTTTTCTTGTTAATGAGGATTTGATGGCTTTCACCCATTCTTAGGGCCCCTGCAGCTCCACTCTGCCGTTTGTTAGAGGACAAAGGTGAGATTTTAGTGCAGAGTGCGCGCCACCCCTGAGACGGTGTCGCGGCCCCCCAGGGGGGGGGGGGGGGCACCCCACAGATTGAAGAACTATGGATTAGAGTATAGTACTGCTTGCCTAAACATGCAACAGAGCTGTTTATGCTTTTAATGGATGAATGCCCTGATGTTTTATTCCTCACGGAGACTTGGAAGAATGCGGGCTTTGACCAAGGCATTGCAAAGGCTGGACAGGAATTCAGGCAAAGGAGGAGGAATTGCTATCATCTGTAAAAATCACCTAATTTCCCGAACCTCTGGAAGCCCTTTGCTTGACTGTGAGAAGCTCCAGTTCTCAATAGGATTCTCACCCACGCTCTCCCTTTTGGGTATTGTAGCTTATCGACCCCCCCAAATCCATGGGTCAATTTCATAAATCATTACCAGAAATAGCTGCAGACCCACCCGACCTTCTGTTGTACAGTATTAACTTGTTTCCCCAAGCACCCACAAGCCATGTTACATCAGGATACAAATATTTTTGTAGTGAAAACTGAGCCACAGGGTGTTAACTTAATTTAGGCACCTCTCTGTTTTGGGGCAATGCATTTAAAATTATTTAGGATGTGGGACTTTTGCTTGACATTTTGACTATTATTCAGACTTTTGACTGTAATCTAAGGGCTGATCATGGGGTGGTGGAGGAATGAGCCCAGGAAGATGGCAGCGGCCCTGTAGAGCTCCCTAACCTGGTCATCCTGAGAGGCTCTGGTGTGTTTGAGGACATCAGAGATGGAGATGGATCACAGATATGCATTCCTTAAAGCTCAGAGCACTCAAGGAGGGTACTCTTGGGCTTCACTGTGACCGGACCCCACTTCATCATGCATTACACTAACGGCAGTCAGTCCAAGGAGGGCTACAGTGCATCGCAGCATTCAGTGTTGCTAATGGGCCCAGAACACCAAGACCGGCCCAGCAAAATACTTTTATACCCCAGTAAGTCTCAAATGTCCCCACCGCCTGCTGGCTTCAATTCCTTACCCCTGCTGTGAGATGTTGATATGGTGGGCAGCACCCTCCCAGCTCTGCCTGATCTTAACAGCTACCAGTGACAGGGCCATGGAACTCAAGACATGTAAGTCCAGGAAGAGGCCCCACCCACTCTTATCTGCTGGACAGGACAGTCACATCCACACCACAACCAGAGCCAGGGGCCAAGGGTTAGTGTCATCGCCTCTAACGCATGGCTGTAATGGCCAAAGACTGCCAGACACACTGCCTAAGCCTCTCTCGCCACAATCTGGCCCACATTTAGGTTGCGATTCTTAAGAGCGACAAAGCTACCCCAGCAGCTGTCAAGGTGGGAGCAGAAATGTCATACTGTACCCCACCACTCACATGCATGCCCAAGGGCCCTTTTCTCCTTCCTTCTCAACGTGTCTATCCATCTCTCCAGGCCCCACCCAATGAACACAGTATCCCAGTCGAACATTTTTGTGCATTGCTTTCAACTGAATATTTGTGCCTCGCTAACAAACTGTGAACCTTATCCAAGAAGGTGTGACAACTACTTTTTACCAAGGGGGTAGTGGGGAGAATTCCCATACTGCAGACTAAGCATGATGCCTCACCAATGGTATCAACTATGGAGGCCATGCTGAAAGAACTTTCAATCTTCTGGCTCTCCATAGCCACAGTGGAAGGGACTACTACTAAGACAGCGGCTGGCATCCGCTCAATCTGTCCCGACATTGCCTACAGTCCACAGAGGACAGGCCACAACAGGTGGCGCTGAAAATTGTGTCCACCATTGAATGGGAGCAGGATCATTGGTTCTTCCAAAAACAATGTCATGGTGCTGGAAGACAGAAGCTGCCAGGACACGTTCTGCTTTTCCATGATAGAAGGACACCCAGAAAGCATGGACATGATGGTGTTCTTAACTTCCATATTTCCATATTTCCAGGACTCACTGCCCGAAAATTCGTACTGCCCCGGGAATTTCAAAGAGCCCATTGGATAAGAACCAGATGGAAATAGGCATCTGGGAGACGCCACTAGGCGATTGTATTCTTCCTTTGTCATCAACAAGCATGGAAATTATTTTTTAAGCAAAGAAACATAGTCTCCATCAATATCAAGGCATGAGCATCTCAACTTCTCAAGATTTTTCCCAAAACACAGTATACCGCAGGAAGCGGTTCCTGGCCCTTTGTGTCTAAAAAACTGGAAATAGGTTACAGCTCCTGGACCCGGCCATCATGGAGATCACGTGTAACAAAACCTTAGAATGTGATGACCCAGGACAAATGAAACACCTCCTGGTCTTACGGAAAGAGTCATACACCTAACATAGAGGCTTTGCCCATATAACCCCTCGGATCCTGAGAGTCAAAATTCAAAAAAAGAAAACCGTGGAAAAAGAGGGATTTTTACTTTTCAGCAATGATGCCGTAATTCTGACTGGTCATCAGTGTTTAATCACATGTAAATTATTGGCAGACATATTATCAACAGAATATATATTGTTCCAACTCATCTCCATTTAGATAATACAAAACAAATATACAAAGCAGACAAACAAATCATGATATAGTAAATACATTTCCTTTTGGCTTCCTGTATTTTTCCGCATGGGTAGGGTGATTGTCCCAGACCTTTATTGAGCAATCCACCTAAAAGTAGTTCTTTATCCAGATGAAAAAGTTATTCTCAAAGTCTGCTAATCCTCATAATTCTTACCTAATCTATTACTATCGGACTCCTTCAACGCATGTCGACGTGTTTTGGCCTACAGTGATTTCAGACCTCCTCAGGACAAGGCAAGTCGAGGAAAATCTGATTATATTCTATTCATGCACTGGGTCTCTAAATGAAAACATTGCACATATGGTAGGTGACAGCCAGCCAGACAACCAGAATGACATTAACTGCATACGGTGCACTTGCACTGGAAAGTAGGGCATCTTGGGCCACTTCACAGGTAAGTTCTGCCCTCTGTCTAACCTCGGTGCACTGCCAAAAACGCAACAAAAACCAGCCTGTAGTCTAGAAACGTGCAGCCTTTGCGTAATATTTACAGCTGCTCAAACGGGGTTGTACCGATCCGCGGTTAAGACGCGAAGCGAGTAGCGGTCACTCAGGGGTCAGACCACCGGTGGAAGGCATCCAAACTCAGATGACGCCAATGTTACTTTTCATAGAAAAACATTGAACGGCTGCCACGATGGATTAGGGAAAACAGAAGGAAGACCCACCAATTCATGGCAACACCAATATATGCTTATCAGTGAACCTGGGAAGCTGACCCATGTAATGCTGACACTGGAACCCCTCCCATACCAGACAGCCTCATGGATGACCCCCCAGCGGAGCCAGCATCCCTAGGTAATTGCAGGTGCGGCCGCGGGACACGCCCAAGCCCTGTCACAGGACACGTCCAACAAGCATGTCCCGGTGCAGAACAATGGCATGGGTGTACCTGACAGTCCAGCAATGTGCTGCTTGCCTCCAGGTTCTGGTCCCTCCTTGGTAGGTGCACACTCCACCCGTTCAACAGGGCAATCATCTACTGACACACACCATCCACCAACCAGTGCATATTGTGACCACCCCTACACCACCACGCGTCCACCCCTGGGTCAGACACCCTGGATGGTAAATGTCATCAAATATGCTCAAAGTAGTCTCACACAATGTCAATGCCCAGGGGCACTTTCTCAGATGGAAGGACATACCCTTGTACTTACAAACCCTACGTCCCGGCGTCGCCCTGCTACAGAAAACACACTTATCTGATGCGGAAAGCTAAAAGTTGCGCAGTGATTGGGCTGGTAGGGAATGCCAATTTCACAAGCTGAAATAACCAGACTCCCCACAGACCCGTACTACCTCTCCGTGGAAAGGGTTTGTAGCAATTCTAATACGGTGGGGTCTCCCACTCAAGACACATAAAGTTTGGCATGGCCCACTAGTTCACTATATCTTCATAAAGGCATCTGTCCAACACCATACTCTCTTCATAGGTTCCATAGATGTCGGGGTCACAGACAAAAGGGAACACTTTTCAGGTCATCTCCAGAATCTTACTTTAATGCACTCGCACAAACACACTACTCAGGGGAGACTGAATCATAACACCCGACGCATACATGGACAGTTCCCAACACCCACACCCATTCAATCAGACAGATAGATGCCTCCTTAGAGACATCATAGCTGATTTTTCCCTGCATGATCCTTGGCATCTCTTCTATCCTACCATGCAAGACTATGGGCCAGATGTATCAAGATAGCATTTTACGAGTCCCTAATTGTGAATCACAAGGATTCACAATTAGGGAATCGCAAAATACAATGTATGAAGGTGTATAGTACACCTTTTGCGATTCCTAGGGGGCCGCAAATGACCTACCTCATGAATATAAATGGGATAGGTCACAATTTGCCACCCCCTAGGAATAGCAAAAATCACGGGACTGGTGGCCTGCTGAGATCAACAGACCACAATGTCTGTGATTTCTTTCAAATAAAGCAATCTTTATTTTTTTAAACAGCCTGTTTTCCCTAAAGGAAAACGAGATGCTTTACAAAACGAAAAATGAAAAGTTTCTTTTAATTTTTTAAGAGCAGGCAGTGGTCCACTGGACCACTGCTTGCTCTTAAAAATGCTTTTACAATCATTCACAAAAGGAGAGGGCATGGGACCCCTTCCCATTTGCGAATGGGTTAGCACCTACGTGAAGTAGGTGGTAAAATGCGAATGCTTTGTTACCGCAAATGCGGTCACAAAACATTGATACATACCGATGCGATTCGGTATTAGGAAGGGACCCCCTAAACACGCCCCTTCCTAATACTGAATCGCAAACCCATTTTGCGATTCAGTAACAGATTACCATATCACAAACTTAGGTTTCCTACATCGAAAAAGCAATTTTTGCATTCGCAAATCGAATCTGCCCGTTTGGAAACGCAAAAAGGCTTGATACATTTGGCACGACACCTTTATCCCCTGTGTGCATGGGACATGCAAACAAATAGACCTTTTTCTAATGTTTACAAATCTCCTACACAAAATCAAAGACACTACTATCCTACCCTATGGGGTATCAGATCATGCCCTGATCCAATTACAACTGGACTTGGGGCTGAGGGACAGTGGCAACTCAATCTATCATATTAAAGAATGCCAACTGACAAACACAGACTGAACCAAATGCTAAGCACTTTCTTGGACGAGAACGAACTCACAGTAACCTCAACTCAAAATGTGTGGGTAGCAGCTACAGCTGGGGTCAGGAGGGAACTTATGCGGAACTTGGCCATAAGCCAAAAGAAAGCATATCAACAATAACAAGCATTAAAAGACTAGCTCCTTATACTCACAACTAGATATGAGAGGATGCAGGTTCCCTCAGTTCTTTACGCCCTGCTACAGGCCACAAGTAAACTAATTACTCCTTACCCCTCTTCGGCTGAAAAATACTTTTCGACTTGAAACAGAGGAAATATGAACATGGGCGAAAGGCTGGCAGACGGTTAGATCTACATTTCAAACAGCAGTAATCCCAAAATGCTATCCCGGCAGTTTGGGACAAGGACAAGGAGTTTCTCACCCACCCTCCTAACATCACAACACCCTTTCGAGTTTTTCACAGCACACTATACACCTAAGAAAGCTCAGATCTTAGCCCTGAGATGGAAGGCTTCCTGTTTGGCACCAATTGGCTCAAACTCCCTCTTGTACAATTAAATCAAGCCTTCATATTTACAGAATTCTCACAAGCCATAGACGATTTGCGGTACAATAAAGCACCTGGCCCGGATGGCTACCCGGCAGAATTCTATAAACTTAACAAACCCAGATTTGTACCCCTATTGTGCAAACTATTCAAAGACATAGTGGCAGGTACATTTAAATCCATTAGCTATTAGGGAGTCGATCTCTAGTTCATCTTCATTTCTAAATAATAGATATGACAAGTTTTTCATTAGAATTTTCTTCATTAAAAAAATCGTTGTTCTTCACAAATATATATATATATATATATATATATATATATATATATATATATATAAATATATATATATTTAACACTCATAAAATCGTTTGAATGTGCAAAAAGATTCTCTTATTAAGTAAAACAAATAAAATCGTTTTTGTTGATGTGAAATTTGGAAAATGGGTTTCATCAATGCCATGTTTTAACAATTTCTGTTTTTTTAGGTTGTTGCTTTCAATTTGTTCCAAACCAAAATACGAAGAAATGTCCAATTCCACCATTTGCTTTCTGAAATGTGAGGTAAGAACTCCATACATGTATTATGCTTGTTAATAGCCCCCTGAATCTACTGGCTGAAAATCCATTCATTTTTTAGGCCCCATGACAATAATAATGCATAAGTTGTTTTCAGCTAATTCACTTACCTTAATAAAAATGAATATTCTTTCCTCTATGCAGGCTTTACAACAGACTTTCAGTTTAAGTTAGGCTTAAAAGCATTCTGCCCTCAATAGCCTTTCTCATTCCTTACAGATGTGTTAACGCTTGAAAGAATTTACCTGAGACATGATGTGGCTTTAGGCTTTAATTGTCAAAGATAATAACATTTTGCAAGAATGTGGTTAGATATAGAAAAACAGGCTCACTCTGGGGACGTTTGTGTTCTTTTCAGACTTTAGGAACATAATGAGTGGAATGTGTCTCTGAATTGAAATGCTTTGTTTATAATTTGAAGGTACACTTAAAATTTCCCAAGGTAATTCCGTTTTTAATGTGCTACATTTGAAAGGAAATAAGGCTGGTGGTTTTGTTCCTGATTAACATTGCTTCATTTGAAGTTTCCGAATGTTAGTACACGTAAAAGCATATATATATAGTTTTCTGGTTAGTTTGGATACTCAGCAAGAAACAAAATTCAAGTTAAGTTTGGTGACATGAAGTGAATACTGTCCAATTCAGTACTTGGTTATGTAGCCACTGAAATAAGCAAAGAAAAGATGCTATTTTTATTGTGTTTAATGAAATCTGAAAATCCGGTAAAGTATGTGTTTCTATGCGCTAGATGTTAAGAATGCAGACGATTGTTTTTAATTAATTAATAAATTATGGGTCTTTTCCACAAATCTAGCTGGTTTAGATTTAATTTTTTCTTGGTTTGGTGTCATTTTAAAATCTGAAGTTTCTTGAATTACTGACAGTTATGTGACTTATGCAAATGTATTAGATTTTACAAAAAGGTATCAACAGCTGGATGTGATCAATGGACTTTTATCAACATCAGAGTAGAAAGATTGCTTGATTCCCTAGATCGCAGCAAAAGAGGGCCTGAAAGGAATGGGTATGCTGAGTTCCGAAAATGGACCTCAATAATTCCATAAAACAAATGGACAGGGGAGACTTTACCTTCTCATCTATGTGTCAGCTGATGTGGTAGTAAAATTACCTTTATTTTGTATTCGCCCCATATTTGGACTAGGGCAGTGCAACTGAGTAGGGAAGTGGTATGCATTTGACTAACTTATTCAGAAACATAGGAAAGACTCTGAGGGTACAACTCCAGAAAAGGCCCCTTCAGAGGGGGAGAACCAGACAGAAATATGAATCAGTAAATTACAACTAGTGATTTTTGGATCAATGCTCCTGTAAGGCAGGTGAAATGAAATGCAGGTGACTACTCACATTGGGTACATAGAGTACAAGATGCAGTTAAACGACAAATAAGTAGTGTGATCTGCCCCCCTAAACCACGTGTTGCTGAATTGGCTAGACAGATTGTCATTTTCAGTGGTGGAATTGGAAAGAGTTCATAATGCGGACACAGAAGTGCCACGGAACAAGTAAGAGCATGAAAGGCACGTTTGAGAAGAGCTGTGCTTAGTGCAAGATGAATTACAAGATAAAGCGAATGCATTACGCGCATTGCAAGATTAAACGCATAAACAATGAGGCCCAATTGCCAACCTGATATATATATATAATATCATATGGAGCTGGACTAAAAAGAGTTCTAAATATCAGAAAGAGATGACTATTGGAAAGGGGCGACCATTCGGTCCCCCCGAATGTATGGTGGAGTACCCCGATCCCCCCGGGAAGCCATCTTGGGCGGGAGGCGAGTCTCGGCTGGTATGCCCGAAGCGGCGTAGCCGGGGCGCGCCTTTTCCCGCCCTGGAGTGGGTTGTCCTAGACACTGACGCGGCCGGCCACGCCCTCGGAGGCAGGCGGAGGCGGGTTTACGCCCGCCCGAAGACGGATAAAAGGAGCAACAAGCCAAGAAAGCATCCTCTTGTTCCTGTGCTCTGAAGCTGCACCTCCCCGCTGCACGTGAGCTCGAGACGGAACGAAGAGCCAATTTTGAGCGTTGTAATTTTGTTCTTGTTCTTTCAGATATCCTCGTTGGAGAATGCCGGGCAAGAAGGTCGGAAAGCGGGTCGGGACCGATCAGATGCTCCGCATGCTCATAAAGGAGGTAGCCGATCTGAAGAAGCAGATGGCGGTAAAGAACGGGGAGGGAGGACCGAAGCGAATCGTCGGACCAGCATTGCCGGGAGTAGTCCCTAGCGGGAGAGGCAAGAGGTCCAAGAGGGGGGCACCTGGGGGGGAGGCCCCGGTTCCTGATACACCGATAGAGGAGCCAACCCCGGTTCCGAAGGAGGTCTCCCCAGTGAACGGGGAAGATATGCCTCCCGAGTTGGCGGCACAACTGGCAGCGTGGTTGGGAAAAGAGAGTGAGGGCACCACGGCTGACGACGCCAGGGCAGTATTGAGACAACTGCGGGAATCTAGAGAGGCCGCGAAGGCACCATCTTCTGTTCCCCCACAGGTTCCGGTGGGTGAGACCGCAGCGGGCACAAGTTCGGCAGCAATTACAGCACCGAGTTCAGGTAAGCGGCTACTGCCGATTGCGGGGGAGGGGTCTGTACCCTCACGAAGGGAGAAAGTGGCCCAGCATGTTCCACTTGAAATTAAGGAAAAGATTTGGGCCGATAAGTATGTGAATATGTTTTCTTTGCTTACTGACCATTACGAGATGGAGCATGTGAAGGGCCAAAAAGAGCTTATGCATCCGAGTGTTTGGCGCGCAAAAATGGCCGCCTTTAAGGTCGACGAAAACATAGGTACTTGGGGCAGAGCGTTTGGCATTTTTACCTCCATTATGGGTGAGCGAAGGCCTGAGTTGTTGACGGAGTTGCCTATTTACCAGACACGTATCATGGAGTTTTCTCTAGCGTACGAGGGCAATCAGTGGTTTTGTTATGACAATATTTTTCGGAAGGCTAAGGAGCACGACCCAGCTCTAACATGGGATTGTTATGACTCCATTTCTTGGCAAAAAATGGAGAATTCAGGCATGTTAAAAGTACCATTGACGGGGAGTAACGGGGGTGAGTCTTCCCGCCAATCCTCTGGGACGCCCTTTCGGATGGGGGCTGGTAACGAGCACCACTCGAAGTCGAGTGGCAACACAGGTAAAAGGGGGATTTGTTGGAATTTTAACAGGGGGAAATGTATGAGGCCCCAGGGGTCATGCAAGTTTAGACATGAATGTGGGGGGTGTGGACAGTCTTCCCATCCTGAGACCATGTGCAGAGCCAAAACGGGTGATAACGGTGGTAGGGGAAGCGCCAAACAGGTCTAATATAGTCCGAGGGGCGCCTTTACCTACCCCGATTGATACCATGGCAATGATTCCTTGGCTCAACGAATACCCGGATCATGTCTCCGCTGGGGTGTTGCGAGACGGTTTTTCATATGGTTTCCGCATTCCAGTGGGGGATTTTCGGGGTGAAGCAAGTTGTAAGAACCAACTGTCGGTCCTGCAGCATACGGCGGTGGTACAGGTAAAGATTGGGAAAGAGGTGACTCGAGGACGTGTTGCCGGTCCATTCGATTTTCCACCGGTTGCTAACTTTGTTTGTTCCCCATTAGGGGTGGTCCCCAAGAAGGACCCGGGTGAGTTTAGGCTAATACATAACTTGTCAGCCCCACGAGGTCTTTCCGTGAATGATGCGATAGACCCGGAAGTGTGTTCGGTGCGGTACGCATCTTTCGATGAGGCCGTCGCCATGTTGAATCGCTTGGGGCCCGGGGCGCTGATGGCAAAATCAGACATCGAGTCAGCGTTCCGGTTGCTCCCGGTACACCCAGACGATCAGCGTCTTCTTGGTTTCATGTTTCAGGGTCGCTATTACATGGATAGATGTATGCCAATGGGTTGCTCTATATCTTGTGCTTATTTTGAAAAGTTCAGCTGTTTTCTACAATGGGTATTCACGAGAAAGACGGGTTTTCAGCATGTTATGCATTATCTCGATGACTTTCTGTTCCTGGGGGCAGCCGGAGATCCAGAATGTGGACAGGCTTTAAAGGAATTTTGTGTTCTAATGAATCATTTTGGTGTGCCATTGGCACCAGGTAAGACTGTGGGTCCCTCGACTTCACTCGAGTTTCTGGGGATCGAGCTCGACTCGGTGGAAGGTTGTTTTCGGTTACCCAAAGAAAAAGTGTTAAAATTCAGGGCATCACTTGAAACTTATATGCGAGAGTCTAAGGTAAACCTGCATCAATTGCAACAAACGGTGGGCCAGTTGAATTTTGCCCTCAGAGTAATACCAATGGCCCGCCCCTTTTCCCGCTCGATCGCACAAGCCATGGTCGGCCTTAAGGAGGGACATCACCGCACAAGGCTTTCGGCAGAGATTCGCCAGGACATGCGCATTTGGTTGGCATTCCTGGCGGATTTCAATGGTCGAATTGTCTGGAACAAGCCGGCGGTGTCCTCCGAGGAGCTGGGGCTGTGGACAGATTCGGCGGGGAGTATAGGTTTTGGCGCCATATTCGGTGCGCAATGGTCGGCTCAGAAATGGCCGTCATGGTGGCACGAGTGCGGGCTGACGAGTAACATTGCCTTCCTCGAGCTCTTCCCTATTTTGGTGGCCCTGAAAACATGGCCTGAGGGGTTCCGAGATCACTCTGTGGTATTCTGGTCTGATAACATGACCGTGGTTGAGTGTATCAATAGTCAGGCAGCACGTTGTAAATGGATTCTGAGACTGCTTAAAGAAATTGTATTGTTGTGTATGCAGTTGAATGTGCTCTTTAGGGCGCGACATGTCCCTGGGGTGCTGAACCAAGCGGCTGATGCGCTTTCTCGTTTCCGTATGCAGGCCTTCTGGGGTTTTCTGCCCACAGCGGACCCGGTGGCGGCACCCTTTCCCGAAGCTCTCTGGTCTCTCGGTGCCCCGAACTACAAAAACCTCATGGGAGAGAGTTTAGCACCCAGGACAAGGAAGGCATATGAAGGGGCGTTTCGTTCCTATTGGTCCTTTTTGGGTTCAGCTAGGTGGGAGCTTTGGGGCCAGGAAGAGCTTGTCGTAAAATTTTTGCTGTCTTTACATCAGGCAGGCAAATCAGTAGCTACGGCCCAGAGGCATCGGGCCGCCATTTCCTTTATGGCAAGGGCTCATGGGATCCAGGACCCGACAGCGTCTTTCGTAGTACAGAAAGCGCTACGTGGGTGGCAACGCCTGGAGGGTCGCAGAGTAGATGAGAGACACCCGATAGGTCTGGATAGATTGGCCCTGTTATTTTCTGTACTCCCTGCGACATATTCATCCCAGTATGAAACAGTGTTATTCCGAGCCGCTTTTGCGCTAGCATTCCATGGGGCTATGCGGGAAAGCGAACTGGTGGCGAAGAACAAGCAGGATACGGTGGGGGGACTGTGCCGTGAGCACATCCAGGTTAAGGGGGAGACGATTAAGTCCAGTTGGTCGCACACTGCTTGTCCTATCAGCGTGTTGCCCCAAAGCATCGTGGTCTATGTAGTTAGCATCAGCGGGTACGCCTCTGCCAGGGTCTTGAGCAAAAAATACAAATCGCGTTGGCCATCCCTGGACACGTGTTTCGAGGTTGTTGCCTCTCGTCAGCAGGGAGTAGGACTGTGTGAAGGGGTGCTGCATAGGCTGCCAAAAAATATCCTCAGGTTCGGTACCACTCATGGCACGCAGGTGCGTAACCCGGCTCGTCAGCCCCACCAGCTCCAAGGAGCTTGAATATAAGTTTAAGTCCAGTTGGTCGCACACTGCTTGTCCTATCAGCGTGTTGCCCCAAAGCATCGTGGTCTATGTAGTTAGCATCAGCGGGTACGCCTCTGCCAGGGTCTTGAGCAAAAAATCCAAATCGCGTTGGCCATCCCTGGACACGTGTTTCGAGGTTGTTGCCTCTCGTCAGCAGGGAGTAGGACTGTGTGAAGGGGTGCTGCATAGGCTGCCAAAAAATATCTTCAGGTTCGGTACCACTCATGGCACGCAGGTGCGTAACCCGGCTCGTCAGCCCCACCAGCTCCAAGGAGCTTGAATATAAGTTTAAGTCCAGTTGGTCGCACACTGCTTGTCCTATCAGCGTGTTGCCCCAAAGCATCGTGGTCTATGTAGTTAGCATCAGCGGGTACGCCTCTGCCAGGGTCTTGAGCAAAAAATCCAAATCGCGTTGGCCATCCCTGGACACGTGTTTCGAGGTTGTTGCCTCTCGTCAGCAGGGAGTAGGACTGTGTGAAGGGGTGCTGCATAGGCTGCCAAAAAATATCTTCAGGTTCGGTACCACTCATGGCACGCAGGTGCGTAACCCGGCTCGTCAGCCCCACCAGCTCCAAGGAGCTTGAATATAAGTTTAAGTCCAGTTGGTCGCACACTGCTTGTCCTATCAGCGTGTTGCCCCAAAGCATCGTGGTCTATGTAGTTAGCATCAGCGGGTACGCCTCTGCAAGGGTCTTGAGCAAAAAATCCAAATCGCGTTGGCCATCCCTGGACACGTGTTTCGAGGTTGTTGCCTCTCGTCAGCAGGGAGTAGGACTGTGTGAAGGGGTGCTGCATAGGCTGCCAAAAAATATCTTCAGGTTCGGTACCACTCATGGCACGCAGGTGCGTAACCCGGCTCGTCAGCCCCACCAGCTCCAAGGAGCTTGAATATAAGTTTAAGTCCAGTTGGTCGCACACTGCTTGTCCTATCAGCGTGTTGCCCCAAAGCATCGTGGTCTATGTAGTTAGCATCAGCGGGTACGCCTCTGCCAGGGTCTTGAGCAAAAAATCCAAATCGCGTTGGCCATCCCTGGACACGTGTTTCGAGGTTGTTGCCTCTCGTCAGCAGGGAGTAGGACTGTGTGAAGGGGTGCTGCATAGGCTGCCAAAAAATATCTTCAGGTTCGGTACCACTCATGGCACGCAGGTGCGTAACCCGGCTCGTCAGCCCCACCAGCTCCAAGGAGCTTGAATATAAGTTTAAGTCCAGTTGGTCGCACACTGCTTGTCCTATCAGCGTGTTGCCCCAAAGCATCGTGGTCTATGTAGTTAGCATCAGCGGGTACGCCTCTGCCAGGGTCTTGAGCAAAAAATCCAAATCGCGTTGGCCATCCCTGGACACGTGTTTCGAGGTTGTTGCCTCTCGTCAGCAGGGAGTAGGACTGTGTGAAGGGGTGCTGCATAGGCTGCCAAAAAATATCTTCAGGTTCGGTACCACTCATGGCACGCAGGTGCGTAACCCGGCTCGTCAGCCCCACCAGCTCCAAGGAGCTTGAATATAAGTTTAAGTCCAGTTGGTCGCACACTGCTTGTCCTATCAGCGTGTTGCCCCAAAGCATCGTGGTCTATGTAGTTAGCATCAGCGGGTACGCCTCTGCCAGGGTCTTGAGCAAAAAATCCAAATCGCGTTGGCCATCCCTGGACACGTGTTTCGAGGTTGTTGCCTCTCGTCAGCAGGGAGTAGGACTGTGTGAAGGGGTGCTGCATAGGCTGCCAAAAAATATCTTCAGGTTCGGTACCACTCATGGCACGCAGGTGCGTAACCCGGCTCGTCAGCCCCACCAGCTCCAAGGAGCTTGAATATAAGTTTAAGTCCAGTTGGTCGCACACTGCTTGTCCTATCAGCGTGCTGCCCCAAAGCATCGTGGTCTATGTAGTTAGCATCAGCGGGTACGCCTCTGCCAGGGTCTTGAGCAAAAAATCCAAATTGCGTTGGCCATCCCTGGACAGGTGTTTCAAGGTTGTTGCCTCTCGTCAGCAGGGAGTAGGACTGTGTGAAGGGGTGCTGCATAGGCTGCCAAAAAATATCTTCAGGTTCGGTACCACTCATGGCACGCAGGTGCGTAACCCGGCTCGTCAGCCCCACCAGCTCCAAGGAGCTTGAATATAAGTTTAAGTCAGTTGGTCGCACACTGCTTGTCCTATCAGCGTGTTGCCCCAAAGCATCGTGGTCTATGTAGTTAGCATCAGCGGGTACGCCTCTGCCAGGGTCTTGAGCAAAAAATCCAAATCGCGTTGGCCATCCCTGGACACGTGTTTCGAGGTTGTTGCCTCTCGTCAGCAGGGAGTGGGACTGTGTGAAGGGGTGCTGCATAGGCTGCCAAAAAATATCTTCAGGTTCGGTACCACTCATGGCACGCAGGTGCGTAACCCGGCTCGTCAGCCCCACCAGCTCCAAGGAGCTTGAATATAAGTTTAAGTCCAGTTGGTCGCACACTGCTTGTCCTATCAGCGTGTTGCCCCAAAGCATCGTGGTCTATGTAGTTAGCATCAGCGGGTACGCCTCTGCCAGGGTCTTGAGCAAAAAATCCAAATCGCGTTGGCCATCCCTGGACACGTGTTTCGAGGTTGTTGCCTCTCGTCAGCAGGGAGTAGGACTGTGTGAAGGGGTGCTGCATAGGCTGCCAAAAAATATCTTCAGGTTCGGTACCACTCATGGCACGCAGGTGCGTAACCCGGCTCGTCAGCCCCACCAGCTCCAAGGAGCTTGAATATAAGTTTAAGTCCAGTTGGTCGCACACTGCTTGTCCTATCAGCGTGTTGCCCCAAAGCATCGTGGTCTATGTAGTTAGCATCAGCGGGTACGCCTCTGCCAGGGTCTTGAGCAAAAAATCCAAATCGCGTTGGCCATCCCTGGACACGTGTTTCGAGGTTGTTGCCTCTCGTCAGCAGGGAGTAGGACTGTGTGAAGGGGTGCTGCATAGGCTGCCAAAAAATATCTTCAGGTTCGGTACCACTCATGGCACGCAGGTGCGTAACCCGGCTCGTCAGCCCCACCAGCTCCAAGGAGCTTGAATATAAGTTTAAGTCCAGTTGGTCGCACACTGCTTGTCCTATCAGCGTGTTGCCCCAAAGCATCGTGGTCTATGTAGTTAGCATCAGCGGGTACGCCTCTGCCAGGGTCTTGAGCAAAAAATCCAAATCGCGTTGGCCATCCCTGGACACGTGTTTCGAGGTTGTTGCCTCTCGTCAGCAGGGAGTAGGACTGTGTGAAGGGGTGCTGCATAGGCTGCCAAAAAATATCTTCAGGTTCGGTACCACTCATGGCACGCAGGTGCGTAACCCGGCTCGTCAGCCCCACCAGCTCCAAGGAGCTTGAATATAAGTTTAAGTCCAGTTGGTCGCACACTGCTTGTCCTATCAGCGTGTTGCCCCAAAGCATCGTGGTCTATGTAGTTAGCATCAGCGGGTACGCCTCTGCCAGGGTCTTGAGCAAAAAATCCAAATCGCGTTGGCCATCCCTGGACACGTGTTTCGAGGTTGTTGCCTCTCGTCAGCAGGGAGTAGGACTGTGTGAAGGGGTGCTGCATAGGCTGCCAAAAAATATCTTCAGGTTCGGTACCACTCATGGCACGCAGGTGCGTAACCCGGCTCGTCAGCCCCACCAGCTCCAAGGAGCTTGAATATAAGTTTAAGTCCAGTTGGTCGCACACTGCTTGTCCTATCAGCGTGTTGCCCCAAAGCATCGTGGTCTATGTAGTTAGCATCAGCGGGTACGCCTCTGCCAGGGTCTTGAGCAAAAAATCCAAATCGCGTTGGCCATCCCTGGACACGTGTTTCGAGGTTGTTGCCTCTCGTCAGCAGGGAGTAGGACTGTGTGAAGGGGTGCTGCATAGGCTGCCAAAAAATATCTTCAGGTTCGGGACCACTCATGGCACGCAGGTGCGTAACCCGGCTCGTCAGCCCCACCAGCTCCAAGGAGCTTGAATATAAGTTTAAGTCCAGTTGGTCGCACACTGCTTGTCCTATCAGCGTGTTGCCCCAAAGCATCGTGGTCTATGTAGTTAGCATCAGCGGGTACGCCTCTGCCAGGGTCTTGAGCAAAAAATCCAAATCGCGTTGTCCATCCCTGGACACGTGTTTCGAGGTTGTTGCCTCTCATCAGCAGGGAGTAGGACTGTGTGAAGGGGTGCTGCATAGGCTGCCAAAAAATATCTTCAGGTTCGGTACCACTCATGGCACGCAGGTGCGTAACCCGGCTCGTCAGCCCCACCAGCTCCAAGGAGCTTGAATATAAGTTTAAGTCCAGTTGGTCGCACACTGCTTGTCCTATCAGCGTGTTGCCCCAAAGCATCGTGGTCTATGTAGTTAGCATCAGCGGGTACGCCTCTGCCAGGGTCTTGAGCAAAAAATCCAAATCGCGTTGGCCATCCCTGGACACGTGTTTCGAGGTTGTTGCCTCTCGTCAGCAGGGAGTAGGACTGTGTGAAGGGGTGCTGCATAGGCTGCCAAAAAATATCTTCAGGTTCGGTACCACTCATGGCACGCAGGTGCGTAACCCGGCTCGTCAGCCCCACCAGCTCCAAGGAGCTTGAATATAAGTTTAAGTCCAGTTGGTCGCACACTGCTTGTCCTATCAGCGTGTTGCCCCAAAGCATCGTGGTCTATGTAGTTAGCATCAGCGGGTACGCCTCTGCCAGGGTCTTGAGCAAAAAATCCAAATCGCGTTGGCCATCCCTGGACACGTGTTTCGAGGTTGTTGCCTCTCGTCAGCAGGGAGTAGGACTGTGTGAAGGGGTGCTGCATAGGCTGCCAAAAAATATCTTCAGGTTCGGGACCACTCATGGCACGCAGGTGCGTAACGCGGCTCGTCAGCCCCACCAGCTCCAAGGAGCTTGAATATAAGTTTAAGTCCAGTTGGTCGCACACTGCTTGTCCTATCAGCGTGTTGCCCCAAAGCATCGTGGTCTATGTAGTTAGCATCAGCGGGTACGCCTCTGCCAGGGTCTTGAGCAAAAAATCCAAATCGCGTTGTCCATCCCTGGACACGTGTTTCGAGGTTGTTGCCTCTCGTCAGCAGGGAGTAGGACTGTGTGAAGGGGTGCTGCATAGGCTGCCAAAAAATATCTTCAGGTTCGGTACCACTCATGGCACGCAGGTGCGTAACCCGGCTCGTCAGCCCCACCAGCTCCAAGGAGCTTGAATATAAGTTTAAGTCCAGTTGGTCGCACACTGCTTGTCCTATCAGCGTGTTGCCCCAAAGCATCGTGGTCTATGTAGTTAGCATCAGCGGGTACGCCTCTGCCAGGGTCTTGAGCAAAAAATCCAAATCGCGTTGGCCATCCCTGGACACGTGTTTCGAGGTTGTTGCCTCTCGTCAGCAGGGAGTAGGACTGTGTGAAGGGGTGCTGCATAGGCTGCCAAAAAATATCTTCAGGTTCGGTACCACTCATGGCACGCAGGTGCGTAACCCGGCTCGTCAGCCCCACCAGCTCCAAGGAGCTTGAATATAAGTTTAAGTCCAGTTGGTCGCACACTGCTTGTCCTATCAGCGTGCTGCCCCAAAGCATCGTGGTCTATGTAGTTAGCATCAGCGGGTACGCCTCTGCCAGGGTCTTGAGCAAAAAATCCAAATCGCGTTGGCCATCCCTGGACAGGTGTTTCAAGGTTGTTGCCTCTCGTCAGCAGGGAGTAGGACTGTGTGAAGGGGTGCTGCATAGGCTGCCAAAAAATATCTTCAGGTTCGGTACCACTCATGGCACGCAGGTGCGTAACCCGGCTCGTCAGCCCCACCAGCTCCAAGGAGCTTGAATATAAGTTTAAGTCAGTTGGTCGCACACTGCTTGTCCTATCAGCGTGTTGCCCCAAAGCATCGTGGTCTATGTAGTTAGCATCAGCGGGTACGCCTCTGCCAGGGTCTTGAGCAAAAAATCCAAATCGCGTTGGCCATCCCTGGACACGTGTTTCGAGGTTGTTGCCTCTCGTCAGCAGGGAGTGGGACTGTGTGAAGGGGTGCTGCATAGGCTGCCAAAAAATATCTTCAGGTTCGGTACCACTCATGGCACGCAGGTGCGTAACCCGGCTCGTCAGCCCCACCAGCTCCAAGGAGCTTGAATATAAGTTTAAGTCCAGTTGGTCGCACACTGCTTGTCCTATCAGCGTGTTGCCCCAAAGCATCGTGGTCTATGTAGTTAGCATCAGCGGGTACGCCTCTGCCAGGGTCTTGAGCAAAAAATCCAAATCGCGTTGTCCATCCCTGGACATGTGTTTCGAGGTTGTTGCCTCTCGTCAGCAGGGAGTAGGACTGTGTGAAGGGGTGCTGCATAGGCTGCCAAAAAATATCTTCAGGTTCGGTACCACTCATGGCACGCAGGTGCGTAACCCGGCTCGTCAGCCCCACCAGCTCCAAGGAGCTTGAATATAAGTTTAAGTCCAGTTGGTCGCACACTGCTTGTCCTATCAGCGTGTTGCCCCAAAGCATCGTGGTCTATGTAGTTAGCATCAGCGGGTACGCCTCTGCCAGGGTCTTGAGCAAAAAATCCAAATCGCGTTGGCCATCCCTGGACACGTGTTTCGAGGTTGTTGCCTCTCGTCAGCAGGGAGTAGGACTGTGTGAAGGGGTGCTGCATAGGCTGCCAAAAAATATCTTCAGGTTCGGTACCACTCATGGCACGCAGGTGCGTAACCCGGCTCGTCAGCCCCACCAGCTCCAAGGAGCTTGAATATAAGTTTAAGTCCAGTTGGTCGCACACTGCTTGTCCTATCAGCGTGCTGCCCCAAAGCATCGTGGTCTATGTAGTTAGCATCAGCGGGTACGCCTCTGCCAGGGTCTTGAGCAAAAAATCCAAATCGCGTTGGCCATCCCTGGACAGGTGTTTCAAGGTTGTTGCCTCTCGTCAGCAGGGAGTAGGACTGTGTGAAGGGGTGCTGCATAGGCTGCCAAAAAATATCTTCAGGTTCGGTACCACTCATGGCACGCAGGTGCGTAACCCGGCTCGTCAGCCCCACCAGCTCCAAGGAGCTTGAATATAAGTTTAAGTCAGTTGGTCGCACACTGCTTGTCCTATCAGCGTGTTGCCCCAAAGCATCGTGGTCTATGTAGTTAGCATCAGCGGGTACGCCTCTGCCAGGGTCTTGAGCAAAAAATCCAAATCGCGTTGGCCATCCCTGGACACGTGTTTCGAGGTTGTTGCCTCTCGTCAGCAGGGAGTAGGACTGTGTGAAGGGGTGCTGCATAGGCTGCCAAAAAATATCTTCAGGTTCGGTACCACTCATGGCACGCAGGTGCGTAACCCGGCTCGTCAGCCCCACCAGCTCCAAGGAGCTTGAATATAAGTTTAAGTCCAGTTGGTCGCACACTGCTTGTCCTATCAGCGTGTTGCCCCAAAGCATCGTGGTCTATGTAGTTAGCATCAGCGGGTACGCCTCTGCCAGGGTCTTGAGCAAAAAATCCAAATCGCGTTGGCCATCCCTGGACACGTGTTTCGAGGTTGTTGCCTCTCGTCAGCAGGGAGTAGGACTGTGTGAAGGGGTGCTGCATAGGCTGCCAAAAAATATCTTCAGGTTCGGTACCACTCATGGCACGCAGGTGCGTAACCCGGCTCGTCAGCCCCACCAGCTCCAAGGAGCTTGAATATAAGTTTAAGTCCAGTTGGTCGCACACTGCTTGTCCTATCAGCGTGTTGCCCCAAAGCATCGTGGTCTATGTAGTTAGCATCAGCGGGTACGCCTCTGCCAGGGTCTTGAGCAAAAAATCCAAATCGCGTTGGCCATCCCTGGACACGTGTTTCGAGGTTGTTGCCTCTCGTCAGCAGGGAGTAGGACTGTGTGAAGGGGTGCTGCATAGGCTGCCAAAAAATATCTTCAGGTTCGGTACCACTCATGGCACGCAGGTGCGTAACCCGGCTCGTCAGCCCCACCAGCTCCAAGGAGCTTGAATATAAGTTTAAGTCCAGTTGGTCGCACACTGCTTGTCCTATCAGCGTGTTGCCCCAAAGCATCGTGGTCTATGTAGTTAGCATCAGCGGGTACGCCTCTGCCAGGGTCTTGAGCAAAAAATCCAAATCGCGTTGGCCATCCCTGGACACGTGTTTCGAGGTTGTTGCCTCTCGTCAGCAGGGAGTAGGACTGTGTGAAGGGGTGCTGCATAGGCTGCCAAAAAATATCTTCAGGTTCGGTACCACTCATGGCACGCAGGTGCGTAACCCGGCTCGTCAGCCCCACCAGCTCCAAGGAGCTTGAATATAAGTTTAAGTCCAGTTGGTCGCACACTGCTTGTCCTATCAGCGTGTTGCCCCAAAGCATCGTGGTCTATGTAGTTAGCATCAGCGGGTACGCCTCTGCCAGGGTCTTGAGCAAAAAATCCAAATCGCGTTGGCCATCCCTGGACACGTGTTTCGAGGTTGTTGCCTCTCGTCAGCAGGGAGTAGGACTGTGTGAAGGGGTGCTGCATAGGCTGCCAAAAAATATCTTCAGGTTCGGTACCACTCATGGCACGCAGGTGCGTAACCCGGCTCGTCAGCCCCACCAGCTCCAAGGAGCTTGAATATAAGTTTAAGTCCAGTTGGTCGCACACTGCTTGTCCTATCAGCGTGTTGCCCCAAAGCATCGTGGTCTATGTAGTTAGCATCAGCGGGTACGCCTCTGCCAGGGTCTTGAGCAAAAAATCCAAATCGCGTTGGCCATCCCTGGACACGTGTTTCGAGGTTGTTGCCTCTCGTCAGCAGGGAGTAGGACTGTGTGAAGGGGTGCTGCATAGGCTGCCAAAAAATATCTTCAGGTTCGGTACCACTCATGGCACGCAGGTGCGTAACCCGGCTCGTCAGCCCCACCAGCTCCAAGGAGCTTGAATATAAGTTTAAGTCCAGTTGGTCGCACACTGCTTGTCCTATCAGCGTGTTGCCCCAAAGCATCGTGGTCTATGTAGTTAGCATCAGCGGGTACACCTCTGCCAGGGTCTTGAGCAAAAAATCCAAATCGCGTTGGCCATCCCTGGACACGTGTTTCGAGGTTGTTGCCTCTCGTCAGCAGGGAGTAGGACTGTGTGAAGGGGTGCTGCATAGGCTGCCAAAAAATATCTTCAGGTTCGGTACCACTCATGGCACGCAGGTGCGTAACCCGGCTCGTCAGCCCCACCAGCTCCAAGGAGCTTGAATATAAGTTTAAGTCCAGTTGGTCGCACACTGCTTGTCCTATCAGCGTGTTGCCCCAAAGCATCGTGGTCTATGTAGTTAGCATCAGCGGGTACGCCTCTGCCAGGGTCTTGAGCAAAAAATCCAAATCGCGTTGGCCATCCCTGGACACGTGTTTCGAGGTTGTTGCCTCTCGTCAGCAGGGAGTAGGACTGTGTGAAGGGGTGCTGCATAGGCTGCCAAAAAATATCTTCAGGTTCGGGACCACTCATGGCACGCAGGTGCGTAACCCGGCTCGTCAGCCCCACCAGCTCCAAGGAGCTTGAATATAAGTTTAAGTCCAGTTGGTCGCACACTGCTTGTCCTATCAGCGTGTTGCCCCAAAGCATCGTGGTCTATGTAGTTAGCATCAGCGGGTACGCCTCTGCCAGGGTCTTGAGCAAAAAATCCAAATCGCGTTGGCCATCCCTGGACAGGTGTTTCAAGGTTGTTGCCTCTCGTCAGCAGGGAGTAGGACTGTGTGAAGGGGTGCTGCATAGGCTGCCAAAAAATATCTTCAGGTTCGGTACCACTCATGGCACGCAGGTGCGTAACCCGGCTCGTCAGCCCCACCAGCTCCAAGGAGCTTGAATATAAGTTTAAGTCAGTTGGTCGCACACTGCTTGTCCTATCAGCGTGTTGCCCCAAAGCATCGTGGTCTATGTAGTTAGCATCAGCGGGTACGCCTCTGCCAGGGTCTTGAGCAAAAAATCCAAATCGCGTTGGCCATCCCTGGACACGTGTTTCGAGGTTGTTGCCTCTCGTCAGCAGGGAGTGGGACTGTGTGAAGGGGTGCTGCATAGGCTGCCAAAAAATATCTTCAGGTTCGGTACCACTCATGGCACGCAGGTGCGTAACCCGGCTCGTCAGCCCCACCAGCTCCAAGGAGCTTGAATATAAGTTTAAGTCCAGTTGGTCGCACACTGCTTGTCCTATCAGCGTGTTGCCCCAAAGCATCGTGGTCTATGTAGTTAGCATCAGCGGGTACGCCTCTGCCAGGGTCTTGAGCAAAAAATCCAAATCGCGTTGGCCATCCCTGGACACGTGTTTCGAGGTTGTTGCCTCTCGTCAGCAGGGAGTAGGACTGTGTGAAGGGGTGCTGCATAGGCTGCCAAAAAATATCTTCAGGTTCGGTACCACTCATGGCACGCAGGTGCGAAACCCGGCTCGTCAGCCCCACCAGCTCCAAGGAGCTTGAATATAAGTTTAAGTCCAGTTGGTCGCACACTGCTTGTCCTATCAGCGTGTTGCCCCAAAGCATCGTGGTCTATGTAGTTAGCATCAGCGGGTACGCCTCTGCCAGGGTCTTGAGCAAAAAATCCAAATCGCGTTGGCCATCCCTGGACACATGTTTCGAGGTTGTTGCCTCTCGTCAGCAGGGAGTAGGACTGTGTGAAGGGGTGCTGCATAGGCTGCCAAAAAATATCTTCAGGTTCGGTACCACTCATGGCACGCAGGTGCGTAACCCGGCTCGTCAGCCCCACCAGCTCCAAGGAGCTTGAATATAAGTTTAAGTCCAGTTGGTCGCACACTGCTTGTCCTATCAGCGTGTTGCCCCAAAGCATCGTGGTCTATGTAGTTAGCATCAGCGGGTACGCCTCTGCCAGGGTCTTGAGCAAAAAATCCAAATCGCGTTGGCCATCCCTGGACACGTGTTTCGAGGTTGTTGCCTCTCGTCAGCAGGGAGTAGGACTGTGTGAAGGGGTGCTGCATAGGCTGCCAAAAAATATCTTCAGGTTCGGTACCACTCATGGCACGCAGGTGCGTAACCCGGCTCGTCAGCCCCACCAGCTCCAAGGAGCTTGAATATAAGTTTAAGTCCAGTTGGTCGCACACTGCTTGTCCTATCAGCGTGTTGCCCCAAAGCATCGTGGTCTATGTAGTTAGCATCAGCGGGTACGCCTCTGCCAGGGTCTTGAGCAAAAAATCCAAATCGCGTTGGCCATCCCTGGACACGTGTTTCGAGGTTGTTGCCTCTCGTCAGCAGGGAGTAGGACTGTGTGAAGGGGTGCTGCATAGGCTGCCCAAAAATATCTTCAGGTTCGGGACCACTCATGGCACGCAGGTGCGTAACCCGGCTCGTCAGCCCCACCAGCTCCAAGGAGCTTGAATATAAGTTTAAGTCCAGTTGGTCGCACACTGCTTGTCCTATCAGCGTGTTGCCCCAAAGCATCGTGGTCTATGTAGTTAGCATCAGCGGGTACGCCTCTGCCAGGGTCTTGAGCAAAAAATCCAAATTGCGTTGTCCATCCCTGGACACGTGTTTCGAGGTTGTTGCCTCTCGTCAGCAGGGAGTAGGACTGTGTGAAGGGGTGCTGCATAGGCTGCCAAAAAATATCTTCAGGTTCGGTACCACTCATGGCACGCAGGTGCGTAACCCGGCTCGTCAGCCCCACCAGCTCCAAGGAGCTTGAATATAAGTTTAAGTCCAGTTGGTCGCACACTGCTTGTCCTATCAGCGTGTTGCCCCAAAGCATCGTGGTCTATGTAGTTAGCATCAGCGGGTACGCCTCTGCCAGGGTCTTGAGCAAAAAATCCAAATCGCGTTGGCCATCCCTGGACACGTGTTTCGAGGTTGTTGCCTCTCGTCAGCAGGGAGTAGGACTGTGTGAAGGGGTGCTGCATAGGCTGCCAAAAAATATCTTCAGGTTCGGTACCACTCATGGCACGCAGGTGCGTAACCCGGCTCGTCAGCCCCACCAGCTCCAAGGAGCTTGAATATAAGTTTAAGTCCAGTTGGTCGCACACTGCTTGTCCTATCAGCGTGTTGCCCCAAAGCATCGTGGTCTATGTAGTTAGCATCAGCGGGTACGCCTCTGCCAGGGTCTTGAGCAAAAAATCCAAATCGCGTTGGCCATCCCTGGACACGTGTTTCGAGGTTGTTGCCTCTCGTCAGCAGGGAGTAGGACTGTGTGAAGGGGTGCTGCATAGGCTGCCAAAAAATATCTTCAGGTTCGGTACCACTCATGGCACGCAGGTGCGTAACCCGGCTCGTCAGCCCCACCAGCTCCAAGGAGCTTGAATATAAGTTTAAGTCCAGTTGGTCGCACACTGCTTGTCCTATCAGCGTGTTGCCCCAAAGCATCGTGGTCTATGTAGTTAGCATCAGCGGGTACGCCTCTGCCAGGGTCTTGAGCAAAAAATCCAAATCGCGTTGGCCATCCCTGGACACGTGTTTCGAGGTTGTTGCCTCTCGTCAGCAGGGAGTAGGACTGTGTGAAGGGGTGCTGCATAGGCTGCCAAAAAATATCTTCAGGTTCGGTACCACTCATGGCACGCAGGTGCGTAACCCGGCTCGTCAGCCCCACCAGCTCCAAGGAGCTTGAATATAAGTTTAAGTCCAGTTGGTCGCACACTGCTTGTCCTATCAGCGTGTTGCCCCAAAGCATCGTGGTCTATGTAGTTAGCATCAGCGGGTACGCCTCTGCCAGGGTCTTGAGCAAAAAATCCAAATCGCGTTGGCCATCCCTGGACACGTGTTTCGAGGTTGTTGCCTCTCGTCAGCAGGGAGTAGGACTGTGTGAAGGGGTGCTGCATAGGCTGCCAAAAAATATCTTCAGGTTCGGTACCACTCATGGCACGCAGGTGCGTAACCCGGCTCGTCAGCCCCACCAGCTCCAAGGAGCTTGAATATAAGTTTAAGTCCAGTTGGTCGCACACTGCTTGTCCTATCAGCGTGTTGCCCCAAAGCATCGTGGTCTATGTAGTTAGCATCAGCGGGTACGCCTCTGCCAGGGTCTTGAGCAAAAAATCCAAATCGCGTTGGCCATCCCTGGACACGTGTTTCGAGGTTGTTGCCTCTCGTCAGCAGGGAGTAGGACTGTGTGAAGGGGTGCTGCATAGGCTGCCAAAAAATATCTTCAGGTTCGGTACCACTCATGGCACGCAGGTGCGTAACCCGGCTCGTCAGCCCCACCAGCTCCAAGGAGCTTGAATATAAGTTTAAGTCCAGTTGGTCGCACACTGCTTGTCCTATCAGCGTGTTGCCCCAAAGCATCGTGGTCTATGTAGTTAGCATCAGCGGGTACGCCTCTGCCAGGGTCTTGAGCAAAAAATCCAAATCGCGTTGGCCATCCCTGGACACGTGTTTCGAGGTTGTTGCCTCTCGTCAGCAGGGAGTAGGACTGTGTGAAGGGGTGCTGCATAGGCTGCCAAAAAATATCTTCAGGTTCGGTACCACTCATGGCACGCAGGTGCGTAACCCGGCTCGTCAGCCCCACCAGCTCCAAGGAGCTTGAATATAAGTTTAAGTCCAGTTGGTCGCACACTGCTTGTCCTATCAGCGTGTTGCCCCAAAGCATCGTGGTCTATGTAGTTAGCATCAGCGGGTACGCCTCTGCCAGGGTCTTGAGCAAAAAATCCAAATCGCGTTGGCCATCCCTGGACACGTGTTTCGAGGTTGTTGCCTCTCGTCAGCAGGGAGTAGGACTGTGTGAAGGGGTGCTGCATAGGCTGCCAAAAAATATCTTCAGGTTCGGTACCACTCATGGCACGCAGGTGCGTAACCCGGCTCGTCAGCCCCACCAGCTCCAAGGAGCTTGAATATAAGTTTAAGTCCAGTTGGTCGCACACTGCTTGTCCTATCAGCGTGTTGCCCCAAAGCATCGTGGTCTATGTAGTTAGCATCAGCGGGTACGCCTCTGCCAGGGTCTTGAGCAAAAAATCCAAATCGCGTTGGCCATCCCTGGACACGCGTTTCGAGGTTGTTGCCTCTCGTCAGCAGGGAGTAGGACTGTGTGAAGGGGTGCTGCATAGGCTGCCAAAAAATATCTTCAGGTTCGGTACCACTCATGGCACGCAGGTGCGTAACCCGGCTCGTCAGCCCCACCAGCTCCAAGGAGCTTGAATATAAGTTTAAGTCCAGTTGGTCGCACACTGCTTGTCCTATCAGCGTGTTGCCCCAAAGCATCGTGGTCTATGTAGTTAGCATCAGCGGGTACGCCTCTGCCAGGGTCTTGAGCAAAAAATCCAAATCGCGTTGGCCATCCCTGGACACGTGTTTCGAGGTTGTTGCCTCTCGTCAGCAGGGAGTAGGACTGTGTGAAGGGGTGCTGCATAGGCTGCCAAAAAATATCTTCAGGTTCGGTACCACTCATGGCACGCAGGTGCGTAACCTGGCTCGTCAGCCCCACCAGCTCCAAGGAGCTTGAATATAAGTTTAAGTCCAGTTGGTCGCACACTGCTTGTCCTATCAGCGTGTTTCCCCAAAGCATCGTGGTCTATGTAGTTAGCATCAGCGGGTATGCCTCTGCTTACTACATGGACCACAATGCTTTGGGGCAACACGCTGATAGGACAAGCAGTGTGCGACCAATTGGACTTTTACTTATATTCAAGCTCCTTGGAGCTGGTGGGGCTGACGAGCCGGGTTACGCACCTGCGTGCCACGAGTGGTACCGGACCTGAGGATATTTTTTGGCAGCCTATGCAGCACCCCTTCATACATGCCTATTCCCTGCTGACGAGAGGTAACAACCTCGAAACACGTGTCCAGGGATGGCCAACGCAACTTTGATTTTTTGCTCAAGACCCTGGCAGAGGCGCACCCGCTGATGCTTACTACATGGACCACAATGCTTTGGGGCAACACGCTGATAGGACAAGCAGTGTGCGACCAATTGGACTTTTACTTATATTCAAGCTCCTTGGAGCTGGTGGGGCTGACGAGCCGGGTTACGCACCTGCGTGCCACGAGTGGTACCGGACCTGAGGATATTTTTTGGCAGCCTATGCAGCACCCCTTCATACATGCCTATTCCCTGCTGACGAGAGGTAACAACCTCGAAACACGTGTCCAGGGATGGCCAACGCAACTTTGATTTTTTGCTCAAGACCCTGGCAGAGGCGCACCCGCTGATGCTTACTACATGGACCACAATGCTTTGGGGCAACACGCTGATAGGACAAGCAGTGTGCGACCAATTGGACTTTTACTTATATTCAAGCTCCTTGGAGCTGGTGGGGCTGACGAGCCGGGTTACGCACCTGCGTGCCACGAGTGGTACCGGACCTGAGGATATTTTTTGGCAGCCTATGCAGCACCCCTTCATACATGCCTATTCCCTGCTGACGAGAGGTAACAACCTCGAAACACGTGTCCAGGGATTGCCAACGCAACTTTGATTTTTTGCTCAAGACCCTGGCAGAGGCGCACCCGCTGATGCTTACTACATGGACCACAATGCTTTGGGGCAACACGCTGATAGGACAAGCAGTGTGCGACCAATTGGACTTTTACTTATATTCAAGCTCCTTGGAGCTGGGGGGCTGACGAGCCGGGTTACGCACCTGCGTGCCACGAGTGGTACCGGACCTGAGGATATTTTTTGGCAGCCTATGCAGCACCCCTTCATACATGCCTATTCCCTGCTGACGAGAGGTAACAACCTCGAAACACGTGTCCAGGGATGGCCAACGCAACTTTGATTTTTTGCTCAAGACCCTGGCAGAGGCGCACCCGCTGATGCTTACTACATGGACCACAATGCTTTGGGGCAACACGCTGATAGGACAAGCAGTGTGCGACCAATTGGACTTTTACTTATATTCAAGCTCCTTGGAGCTGGTGGGGCTGACGAGCCGGGTTACGCACCTGCGTGCCACGAGTGGTACCGGACCTGAGGATATTTTTTGGCAGCCTATGCAGCACCCCTTCATACATGCCTATTCCCTGCTGACGAGAGGTAACAACCTCGAAACACGTGTCCAGGGATGGCCAACGCAACTTTGATTTTTTGCTCAAGACCCTGGCAGAGGCGCACCCGCTGATGCTTACTACATGGACCACAATGCTTTGGGGCAACACGCTGATAGGACAAGCAGTGTGCGACCAATTGGACTTTTACTTATATTCAAGCTCCTTGGAGCTGGTGGGGCTGACGAGCCGGGTTACGCACCTGCGTGCCACGAGTGGTACCGGACCTGAGGATATTTTTTGGCAGCCTATGCAGCACCCCTTCATACATGCCTATTCCCTGCTGACGAGAGGTAACAACCTCGAAACAAGTGTCCAGGGATGGCCAACGCAACTTTGATTTTTTGCTCAAGACCCTGGCAGAGGCGCACCCGCTGATGCTTACTACATGGACCACAATGCTTTGGGGCAACACGCTGATAGGACAAGCAGTGTGCGACCAATTGGACTTTTACTTATATTCAAGCTCCTTGGAGCTGGTGGGGCTGACGAGCCGGGTTACGCACCTGCGTGCCCGAAGTGGTACCGGACCTGAGGATATTTTTTGGCAGCCTATGCAGCACCCCTTCATACATGCCTATTCCCTGCTGACGAGAGGTAACAACCTCGAAACACGTGTCCAGGGATGGCCAACGCAACTTTGATTTTTTGCTCAAGACCCTGGCAGAGGCGCACCCGCTGATGCTTACTACATGGACCACAATGCTTTGGGGCAACACGCTGATAGGACAAGCAGTGTGCGACCAATTGGACTTTTACTTATATTCAAGCTCCTTGGAGCTGGTGGGGCTGACGAGCCGGGTTACGCACCTGCGTGCCACGAGTGGTACCGGACCTGAGGATATTTTTTGGCAGCTTATGCAGCACCCCTTCATACATGCCTATTCCCTGCTGACGAGAGGTAACAACCTCGAAACACGTGTCCAGGGATGGCCAACGCAACTTTGATTTTTTGCTCAAGACCCTGGCAGAGGCGCACCCGCTGATGCTTACTACATGGACCACAATGCTTTGGGGCAACACGCTGATAGGACAAGCAGTGTGCGACCAATTGGACTTTTACTTATATTCAAGCTCCTTGGAGCTGGTGGGGCTGACGAGCCGGGTTACGCACCTGCGTGCCACGAGTGGTACCGGACCTGAGGATATTTTTTGGCAGCCTATGCAGCACCCCTTCATACATGCCTATTCCCTGCTGACGAGAGGTAACAACCTCGAAACACGTGTCCAGGGATGGCCAACGCAACTTTGATTTTTTGCTCAAGACCCTGGCAGAGGCGCACCCGCTGATGCTTACTACATGGACCACAATGCTTTGGGGCAACACGCTGATAGGACAAGCAGTGTGCGACCAATTGGACTTTTACTTATATTCAAGCTCCTTGGAGCTGGTGGGGCTGACGAGCCGGGTTACGCACCTGCGTGCCACGAGTGGTACCGGACCTGAGGATATTTTTTGGCAGCCTATGCAGCACCCCTTCATACATGCCTATTCCCTGCTGACGAGAGGTAACAACCTCGAAACACGTGTCCAGGGATGGCCAACGCAACTTTGATTTTTTGCTCAAGACCCTGGCAGAGGCGCACCCGCTGATGCTTACTACATGGACCACAATGCTTTGGGGCAACACGCTGATAGGACAAGCAGTGTGCGACCAATTGGACTTTTACTTATATTCAAGCTCCTTGGAGCTGGTGGGGCTGACGAGCCGGGTTACGCACCTGCGTGCCACGAGTGGTACTGGACCTGAGGATATTTTTTGGCAGCCTATGCAGCACCCCTTCATACATGCCTATTCCCTGCTGACGAGAGGTAACAACCTCGAAACACGTGTCCAGGGATGGCCAACGCAACTTTGATTTTTTGCTCAAGACCCTGGCAGAGGCGCACCCGCTGATGCTTACTACATGGACCACAATGCTTTGGGGCAACACGCTGATAGGACAAGCAGTGTGCGACCAATTGGACTTTTACTTATATTCAAGCTCCTTGGAGCTGGTGGGGCTGACGAGCCGGGTTACGCACCTGCGTGCCACGAGTGGTACCGGACCTGAGGATATTTTTTGGCAGCCTATGCAGCACCCCTTCATACATGCCTATTCCCTGCTGACGAGAGGTAACAACCTCGAAACACGTGTCCAGGGATGGCCAACGCAACTTTGATTTTTTGCTCAAGACCCTGGCAGAGGCGCACCCGCTGATGCTTACTACATGGACCACAATGCTTTGGGGCAACACGCTGATAGGACAAGCAGTGTGCGACCAATTGGACTTTTACTTATATTCAAGCTCCTTGGAGCTGGTGGGGCTGACGAGCCGGGTTACGCACCTGCGTGCCACGAGTGGTACCGGACCTGAGGATATTTTTTGGCAGCCTATGCAGCACCCCTTCATACATGCCTATTCCCTGCTGACGAGAGGTAACAACCTCGAAACACGTGTCCAGGGATGGCCAACGCAACTTTGATTTTTTGCTCAAGACCCTGGCAGAGGCGCACCCGCTGATGCTTACTACATGGACCACAATGCTTTGGGGCAACACGCTGATAGGACAAGCAGTGTGCGACCAATTGGACTTTTACTTAAGGGGGAGACGATGACTGTCTCGTTTGTCAGATCCAAGACCGATCAGGGTGCGATTGGGGACTGCATAGTCATACATAGGATTCCCGGGTCTCCCATGTGCCCTGTTGTTTGCGTAGAGGAATATTTGGCGCAGAGGGTGGCATCATGGGGGGGGACCTTGTTGAGACACGCTGACGCCACCCCACTGACGAGGTTTCAGTTCCAGCGGGTGCTTGCGATGTCAATTTCGGCCGCGGGCTTGAACCCCGGCGAGTTCGGGACCCATTCCTTTCGGATAGGGGCTGGTACTGAGGCTACAGCCAGGGGTCTGAGTGTGGAAAAAGTAAAACGTTTGGGGCGTTGGTCCTCGAATTGTTACAAAAGGTATGTGCAGTTGCACATGTTGTGAAGCTGTAATGATGTACTCACGCTTCTTGTTTTTGTTTGGTTTACAGTTTCGCAAGCTTACGAGGCCGGGCGGACTGTGCAGTCGACCCGACACCTGGGAACCAGCGGTCAGACATCACCGGCTGCGGAAAGAGAGGTGTGGGTCGTGGGCCACTCATACGTGAGGCGTGCCGCGGACGTATTCAAAGCAGGTGACATGATTCACATGGCTGGGGAATACGGGTACAGGGTGACCTTCTACGGAAGGGGCGGGCTCTGTATTGACCAGTTTCAATCCTTTTTCGAGGGTTTGTTAGGGCGGACAAGGTCACCGCCGTCTGTAATCATAGTCCATCTTGGGGGCAACGATTTGGTGGCCACTGGTAGACGACTTCTTCTCGAGGCAATACTTTCCACAGTAAGTTGGTTGGCGAGAAGAGTTCCAGGGTGCACAATTGCATGGTCCCATATGATCCCACGGAAAGTGTGGCGGGGGGCGAATTCGGTTTCTGCTCTGAATCACTCAGTGAAGAAAGTAAATAACAAATTGGGTAGATTGTTTCGTTCAAGTACACTGCATTCTATTCCGCATGGTTGTATCAAGGGGGACAGTATGTACCTGGGAGATGGGGTCCACTTGTCCCGGGTGGGGAATGAGTTACTCATAGGAGACCTCATAGCTTGGCTAAAGAGTTTAAAACATGACCTTTAGGCAGGAGTTGTGGGGGGTCCGGATAGCCGGTCAACTATCCGGCCTGTGGCGGTAAGGTCATGATCGGTGAGCAGTAATTGGAAGATCCCTATGGGGGGGCGTCACCCATTACGGATGGGAACGCTCGGGGAGGTGGCCATTGGCCCCTCAACGGGGAGGCAATCCCTTCTAAGGATGGGCCGCCGAAAGGAAAGGAAAGGCGGTCAAGGCCCCTTCCTGGATAGGAGGGGCTACGGGCCCCTCCTGGGGAATTTCCCGGGGCCAGGACACCTGCGACGGCAGATGTGGTAAGTTGTGTGGGGTGGGGAGGGGGTTTACGCTACCTTCTAGACACCTCACACGAGTCCTCGGACGACCTTTAAATGGCGACGAGTTCATTGGGGCCCCCGTCAAGTCAAGGGAAATTGGTAGATGCACTTGAGGTACGCCTCTGTGCGGTCGCCCCTCCCAAGTGGGGGGGGTATTTCTGGTTAGGGATCTGACACCAGTTACGACCTTGCCGTTGGCCCTTAAAAGTTAGGATGTACAATTTCAAGTTAAATGTTTCGTAGGATGTTAGTTCGGCTAGGAGAACCTTTGTATTAGAAATATGTTAAGGTTAGCCAAACATCGTAATGTGGAAATGAAATTGTACATAATATGAAACTGTTATTTTAATGTTTTGATTTTGTTTCATATTTTAATAAATACGGCCGGGAGGGTCACTCCCTCCCGCCTTCCAAAAAGTTCAGAACCGTTTCCGGTTTCCCATCCTTGGGGATTGTGTTGAGAGGGGGTGGCGGGTATCTCAGCCATATGGAAAGGGGCGACCATTCGGTCCCCCCGAACGTATGGTGGAGTACCCCGATCCCCCCGGGAAGCCATCTTGGGCGGGAGGCGAGTCTCGGCTGGTATGCCCGAAGCGGCGTAGCCGGGGCGCGCCTTTTCCCGCCCTGGAGTGGGTTGTCCTAGACACTGACGCGGCCGGCCACGCCCTCGGAGGCAGGCGGAGGCGGGTTTACGCCCGCCCGAAGATGGATAAAAGGAGCAACAAGCCAAGAAAGCATCCTCTTGTTCCTGTGCTCTGAAGCTGCACCTCCCCGCTGCACGTGAGCTCGAGACGGAAGGAAGAGCCAATTTTGACCCACCCACCAGCCCCTGAGGACAGCCAGTTGTTTTAAATAAAGTTTTGATGTGGTAACTCTATTTCTTGCAGGTTGTGATGATTGTCGTGATATTTTGAGTATGCAATAAAGAATGGTCATTTTCAGTATGTTTTTTCAAATAAAGTGATTCTGCACTAGTGTTGATCAGTAATCATACTTGTAATAGTTATGGTTGTTTTGTAATTTAGTGATTTTAGGTAAATTGTCGTATTTATTTTGGTCGGGCGGTAAGGTCATGATCGGTGAGCAGTAATTGGAAGATCCCTATGGGGGGGCGTCACCCATTACGGATGGGAGCGCTCGGGGGAGGTGGCCATTGGCCCCTCAACGGGGAGGTGGTTCCTTCTAAGGATGGGCCGCCAAAAGGAAAGGAAAGGCGGTCAAGGCCCCTTCCTGGATAGGAGGGGCTACGGGCCCCTCCTGGGGAATTTCCCGGGGCCAGGACACCTGCGACTGCAGATGTGGTAAGTTGTGTGGGGTGGGGAGGGGGTTTACGCTATCTTCTAGACACCTCACACGAGTCCTCGGACGACCTTTAAATGGCGACGAGTTCATTGGGGCCCCCGTCAAGTCAAGGGAAATTGGTAGATGCACTTGAGGTACGCCTCTGTGCGGTCGCCCCTCCCAAGTGGGGGGGGTATTTCTGGTTAGGGATCTGACACCGGTTACGACCTTGCCGTTGGCCCTTAAAAGTTAGGATGTACAATTTCAAGTTAAATGTTTCGTAGGATGTTAGTTCGGCTAGGAGAACCTTTGTATTAGAAATATGTTAAGGTTAGCCAAACATCGTAATGTGGAATGAAATTGTACATAATATGAAACTGTTATTTTAATGTTTTGATTTTGTTTCATATTTTAATAAATACGGCCGGGAGGGTCACTCCCTCCCGCCTTCCAAAAAGTTCAGAACCGTTTCCGGTTTCCCATCCTTGGGGATTGTGTTGAGAGGGGGTGGCGGGTATCTCAGCCATATGCATGTGAAACAAATATTGGCAATGAAATGTGAGGTGCAGAGAGAAAGAGAATTGTATGTATTGTTGAATTAACGGCATGACTTAATTTGGGAAGATAGAAGTAAAGATGGGAAAAAGTTGTGCCCAAGAACTCGATAGTAATATCCTGTGGTAACGTAATTCAAAAATGCATTCTCTGATTTCTGTATTCATTTATCTGGAACAATCCAAGGAGCTCAGACGAAACAAGGAGACAACAGCCAACACGTGTTTCGCCCATAGGGCTAGATAGGCCAAGGGCTTTTTCAAAGCTGACAGTCACAGTGAAACTCACGTTATGTAATACATTTATTATGTGAAATTTAAAGGACCCAAAGAGAGGCTGGAATAAGATAGCAAATCAAGAAGTGTGTGAGATAAACAAATGAGTGAAAGAGGTAGTAATAGAAGTACAAGTGAGGTAGAAAGGGAGAGAAACATTGATCACATAAGGAAAATGAAGTATCATGACATTTTCGGCACATTGTTAAAAATAAGATATTTTCAAAAAAGATTTGGTCATATATATACACATTGAACATACATATGGCATTGCTGATCATGTTATCCCATATTGATGAGTTCATTATATGGTTTATGTCAGAAGAAATACATTACAAGTCAAAAACAGTAGTCGTATAATCTAGAACTTATGTTTGTCATCCATCCCTTTAGAACGTGGAGAGAGACACACATTCCATATGTCATTATGCAAACTAATCTGGGATGATGTTTTGATCGCAAGAATAGGACCACACACAAACCACCACCATTTTGGAAAGAGCATACACAGAACCAGATTTGAGAAGGAATGTACCGAACCATAGACCAGGTCCACAAAGACTCATCTTTAAGGAGGAGATAAAAAAACAACAGCAAGGGTGGTGGTTCAATCATATATGGGCTAGAAGTAGGGTTTGATAACCAGAACCAAGAAATAGAGATTTTGGAGCTAGGCAAGCTAGAAATTTAGAACCGGGAAATTTCACAAATTACAATTATGTTCATAGGCAATTGATTAGAGATTAAAAAGGTGGAAGGATTTAAAGGTTTCTTATTGACCAAGAAAAGTCATTGTATGAACTGCACCAACAAAATAAATAAACAGGACTCTACCAGACATGAAAGTGGCTGCTGCAGAGGGGACCTCTGACCTCTCATTTGAGTCAGACAAGGCAAATGATATGCCCAAAGTAATGCAGACTGGAGAGCAGAGCCACCAATATATCTAAAAGCCACCCTACCAAAATGTATCCTAAAATCAGGTTACATTTCAAGCTACCAACCATGAGTGGTGTATAGAGTTGCTGGATGTGGGTTGCTGAGTACTCTTTCTGTCAAACCCTCAGTCCACCTACTCTGCTATGAGTAAGGTGGGCTGTCATCTTTCGAATGGTGGTGTCCCCGCTGGCTCAACTGTCGGAAAGATTACTCTGATGACCCGACAGAGTAGGGGAGTATTGGAGAAAGGACATCAGACCACCAAACCTATTTAAAGCATACTCTCTGATCGTTTTTCTGTCTGTCACTTACAGGAAAAACCTGGCTGTAGCATACGAAAGAAAAAAAAGAAAAATGACCCCCAAACTCTGGGAGTAAAGTCCTATGGTATGGGGGGTGTCACTTACTTTTTTGTATTTCTATAATTATCTTCTACTTTGGTAGCTTGTTTTTGAAAAACAAAAATGTTTGGTGCCGGGTTGCCAAAAAGACAATAGCCGCACACCATATTTGCAGTGCCGCCGGGGGAACTGCCATGACAGTGGTGCTTCTGAATGCAGAGAGATTGACACTGGTCTAGTGCTAATAGCGGTAGGTAATCTCTAAATAAAGATGACGGCAGTCTGCTAGGGTGGTGGAGGTAATGACCAAACTCTAGATCAACCCCCTCGTTTCCTCAGTGCTGTAACAGGAAAATTCTATCCCTGGGTAATACTATATTCTCCCCCAATGCTCCATTTGCCCCACAAGTGGAACAGAGGCCAATGAGTGCTTCATTCCTCCAGGTCCAGGTTATCCAGACCAGAACCCAACCAGCTCCTACTAACTCCATCTCACAGAAATCAGAACCGGGGACAAGACAACAAAATAGCCACTAGACCAATATCCATCTAGCGTGAACCAAAATGACTGAATGCAATTTACAGGCAAATTCAATTTCTTAAATAATATATGCCATGCCCCTTTGACTCACAACCTTGCACTTCCAAACTGGGCCCTCCAAATAATCTTTCTTGAACAGGACCCAGCAGGAGCCCATCAGCGCAAAGACCAATCCTTTGTGGCAAGAGTTAAACATGTAAGCTAAAGAGAAGCTGAGGCAGGTACAGGCACTCTGGGTACACTCTTAAAGATGTGCTTAAAAATGCATGCCACTGAAATGTACTGCATGTAGAATTCTGTTACAACCTGTGCACATGTTACGTGGAGAAGTGTGGCTCAATGGTTAGAGCGGCAGACCCTGATGCAGAGGTTTAGCCCGGGACCAGGGTTCAATTCCCTGCCTCGGCGGGTCTTGGGCTCAAAAATTCCACGGACCTGATAATTCTCGCCTCGGTGCCTATTCCAATCATGGTTCCCACTCTGCAAATCTGGGCAATAGCTTGCTTAATCTCCACAACGGCCCCCACAATGCTAAGGATGCCTGGCCTCCACCTTGGGGGTGCCCAGGAGTGGACGCCTCACAGGGAAAGCCAGGATGGGTTCCACAGCGGTATTCGTACAAGCGCCTTGAGACCCTTGCGGGTGAGTAGTGCGCTATACAAGTATCAATTTACATTTACATGTGATCTCGTTCTCAATAATAAATTCCAACACAAAAATGCATGTAAATCATGAGAAAAGAAACAAAACCACACAATGATATTCCATTTCCAATCACTACCCAAAACAGGCAGAACCAATTTCGAAGACCAGAAAAGAAGAATCAAGTACTTAAAATTACAAAAATAGGTTATTATTACTGAAAAGGAAAACCAGGTTTTCCAAATAGATAGAGCGCAAGCCATGAAAATGCACAAATTGAAAACACTAAAGCAACTTTTCAAATTCAGGCTTGATAAAGAGCCTTTCATGAATGCCATATTGTGGTTTTAAACCTTCTGTACAAATTCAGAGGCCAAAAACACTACTGAGACAAACAATATACCCTTGAATACAATGATCAGGGAAGACTTAAACAACTAGAAATTGGAATTGGGTTCCCAATGGTCGCACGTCAAACTCTTTCATTGTCAATAGGGAGAATGCTTAAGTAGCTAAAAGAAATAACAAATGTTTACAAATAAATAATTTTCTTGCTTTACTTGTAAGCCTTAAAAACTATAGAAACAGACTATAAACATCAATCAAAGGCAGGATCAGCTGATCCACAAGGTAGCTTAATTCCATATTTTCGCTCCGGAAATTAAACATAAACAAAATAAGTCACCAAGGGTCGTTAAACTGGTGATGGCGATGATGTTACACAAGAACCAAAACAAGAAATTCAACATATATTGAAACTAATAGTGAAATTGTTCCTAGCATATGCCCCAGAAGAAAAATGGATGAGGGTGGTGACACCCAATACAAGAAGCAATGATTTCGAAGCCCTATGAGGCGCAAAGAATTTCCCTTGGCATTGCTAATGCTAGCATAAATGCAGAGAGACGGAGAGTTGTCTTAACAAAAATAAACCCGAAACTCAACGACATGGCTGACAAAGAGACCTCTCAGAACCCTAAAGGCTTGCTCATCAGAAAGGATCTCATAAAGTGTCTTGGCAAATACGTCGCAACTTGTACGGCCTTGGATAAGGCCCAACAGAACATGCGCAAGGTCTTTAATAATAACCTTTTTGGCCAGGCCGGAAGAAGGGGCCTCTCTTCCGGGAGATTTAACCAAAGGCTCTCCACATGAATACACGGTTTCGTAAGGGGCTTTCAGCAATTCAACAACAAACAGTTCTATCCCCAGAGAGGGAGAGGCATGCGCTCCAGAGGTTACAGATCACTCGGACCCTCCATCAATAACAACCCACCAAGTGAGTATTCTTCCCCTCCCTACCTCTCCTTCTTTCCCCCAAAAGGTGGGAGAGAGACTCAAATTCTTTTTTCAAAATTGGAAACTGATCACTCAGGATGTTTCTTCTCCTACTCCCTTCCAAGAAGATAGCCAAAATCAGGAAGGAAATTCATTGTGTCTTGAAACAAGACTTTCCCCTGAGAGAACTGGCCAGACTACTCAGTCTCCTCTCCTCATCTATTCAAGCGATTTTTCCCGGTCCCCTTAATTATCGGGCCCTCCAAAGGGTGAAAGCTAGGGCCCTAAGGTCAGGCCGTTGGTACGAAGATCGCATTTTTCTAGTCCGAGAAGCCCAGTTGGAACTGGCTTGGTGGCTCAAAAATGTGAACGCGTGGAACGGCAAAAAGATCTTTGGTTCATAACCAGAATTTGTTTTAGAATCAGATGCCAACCTCCATGGCTGGGGAGCTTGCCTTTTCGATCAGAACACAGGTGGAGTCGGGTCTCTGGAAGAATCCTCTCAGCATATAAACTACTTGGAACTCACAGCTGGTCTTTACGCCTTGATGAGCTTCAAGCACTCTCTCCAGGGCAGATCGTTTGTCTTAAAAATGGAAAACATGTCTGCAGTAGCCTACATAAACCGTCTGGGTGGCACCAAATCTGCGGATCTATCGAATTTGGCACAAAAACTTTGGATGTTCTGTCTGGAACACAAAATCGCTCTGAAAGCGTAAAACATCTCGGTGGACTGGAACTCCAGATTCCTCCTAGATCACCGCGATTGAAAACTCAATGTTTCTGTCTTCAGGTCTCTGGACAAGATTTGGGGTCCCTTGGAAATAGATCTATTTGCAAGCAGACTAACATTTCAACTGGAAAAATACTTCCGCTGGATGCCCGATCCCGGAGCTCTAGCAGTCACGCCTTTCTCCAATCTTGGAAGGGTCTCAGTGCCTTCGCCTTTCCCCCCTTTGCCATGATCCAAAGGGTTCTACAGAAATTGAGACACAAACAATGCTCCCTTGTTCTAATAACTCACGTCTGGCCCTCTCAAGCATAGTTCCCCACCACTCTGGAGCTGGCATGCAAACCCCCCTTTCCAATCCCTTCCCTAGAATATCTCCTAACAGACATAGATGGCGGAATTCACCCCCTAATCCAGACAGGGAATTTGAACCTTCTTGATTGGAAAGTGTCAGGAGATCCAATGAAGTCTCTGGACTTTTGTCTACAGCTGCAGCTCTCCTCAGAGAGCCATGGTCTCCAAGTACCCACTACAGATACAATAACATTTGGTGAAGCTGGGTTTGTTGGTGCCTGGAAAGGAACCTGGATTCCCTTAAGGCACCTATTTTTGACATAGTTAATTTTCTTTGCGAACAATTTGATAGAGGTCTTAGTTATAGAACCATCAACTGCTACAGGTCAGCTAACTCCGCTGGTCACGTTCTCGTGAATGGTAAAACGGTAGGTAAAAATGTCATTATTTGTAGAGTTATGAAGAGCATTTGTTTAAGAAGAACTCCAAAACCCAAATACGATTCTCTTTGGGATGTAAAGCTATTTTTAGACCTTTTTTCTAATTGGCCGGATAGCACTCTCCTAAACAGAAAATTCCTTTCAATCAAACTCGCTACTCTTTTATGTCTAAATTGGAGGTTTGTAATAGGTCCTATAACATGTTTGGTGTTAAATTTGAGATTGAACTAAGACTATGTCTGATTCTATTTTGTACCTTCGCTTTGACTCTTGCCCTAAACTTTCTGTTGTCAATTGCTTGAGAGAGTACGATTACAGAATGTCTGTTTTTCGACCCCCTGATGTCAACCAATTACTCATTTCCTTTGTTAAACTACATAAAGCTATATCCTCAACCTCTATTGCTAGGTGGGTTAAGACCGCTATGAACTTAGCAGGCATTGACTTACATAAATATCAAGCTCATTCTCTTAGAGGTGTGTTGTGATGCTTCTTACGTCCAGGAAAGCAGGAGACTGGAGACGGAGGCCTTGTTCAGGTAAGTTTATTGGAAGTAAGCAACCTGGCATCCGACCACCTCGACAGCGCAGGACAACTGTCAACTCTCGAGTGTCGTGTACCAGATGTTCCACACGGAACATAGAGAAAGAGCAGAGCGAGGAGAAAATCTTAAGCACAGGTAAGATTCCAACACAACACATCCTCTACCCTAGAAGAGAGTGAAACAAAGAAAAGCAAATGCAAACGATCTATCAAAACATGCAATGAATAAAATGAAAACCTAACATGAAAAACATGAAAACCATACAGAATCCATCCCACTTCGGTGGAGAAAAAAAAAAAAACCAAAGCATAAAAACATTAAGAAAGGACATAATCATTGAGATAAGCAGGAGTCTTATGCACTCTGGGCCCAACAGGCAAACTCACACTTGGAGGAGGACGAATAAGGGAATCACACGAAGACTCGCGGGCACCAGAAACAGAGGGACCATAATCACAGACCGAATCCTGAGACCGAGGGTCTCTGAAATCAGAGTCAGGCATGAACATGGCACCCGAGCACCCCTCACCACTTGAAGCAGGGATATGAAACGAACCACCCTTCTGGTAAAGAGCGACATTCCTAAGGTTCCACCTGTCACCACCTTCCAGAACAAGAGAAAATTTGCTGACAGAAACAACACGAAAAGGGCCCTTAAACTTATGCAGACCAGCCTTAGTTCTGCCGGACTTAACTTTGACCCAATCGCCAACAGCGATCCTCCCGGACACAACAACGGGAGAACTCACGCCATCGGACAGTACCCAATCCTTTAACCAAGCAGGGACAGTTCTAGAACCAGGGGATCGCCCACGCATGACTTGGAAAGGAGACATCTTAGTGACACTGTGGGGGGTGGTCCGGTAAGACCAAACCATGTCTTGAACCAAACGTTTGGGGTCTAAATTGTTGGCTAAAGCAAGTTGGATGGTACCTTTAACAAGGCGATTGGACCTTTCAACCATTCCATTGCCCATGGGGTTGTACAAGGAAGTGCGAGAATGTTTGACACCACACTTCTCAAAGAAACACCTCATCTCATTGGAGGTTAACTGGGTGCCATTGTCAGTCAAAACCATGTTGGGGAAACCCTCTGAAGAAAACAAATTCTCAAACACTTCAATGGTGGACTTAGTAGTGACATCTCTAAGAAACTCCACACAAAGCCACTTGGAATGGACATCAATGACCACAGCAGCAAAACGCATATCAAGAGGAAGGCCGGACAGAGGGCCAATGAAATCTAGGCACAGATTATACCAGGGTTTACCAGGATCAGAAATGTGCCCTTGATTGGCTTGAAGACCAACTTTCAACCTTTTTTCGCTCTCCTTGCAAAAAGAGCAATTCTCCACCCAAACACGAACAATATCATCCATACCCGGCCACCAAAACTCTTGCTTTATTCTCCTGATAGTCATGCCCTGGCCCAAATGTCCCAAGTGTGCCAGCTTGAAAATATGAGATCTCAGGCCAGCAGGTGGCACAAAACGATCGCCCCTCATAATGATCTCTGAACCTGCCAGAGACAACTCATCTAATCTTCATCTCAGTCAACCACTGGTCTTGAGAAAAGGCACCCACCGGAGATTCGCAAACGTCCCCAACCACAGCAACGGCCTCATCCACAGTACACTTTTCAAGATCTTGATCAACCAACTTCCAGTCAACAGACAAGCGAGAAAGACAATCCGCTTGAACGTTTTTCCATCCTTGAATGAAAACAATTTCGTACGAGTATTCCTGGAGCCTTGCAGCAAACCTTGCAAGACGAGCAGAACCTTTTCCAGCACCACCACCCGATAAAATTTTCAGCAATGGCTTGTGGTCGGTTCGCAACACAAACCTCACACCCCACAGGTATACACGAAAGTATTCAACACTCCAAGCAGCAGCCAAGGCTTCTCGTTCAATGACCGAGTAGTTCCTCTCAGCTTGGGTAAGTGTTCTTGAAGCAAAAGCAACGGTTCTTTCAAGACCACGCTGAAGTTGTGAGAACACCACACCGATGCCCGTAAGACTGGCATCTACGGTCAAGAAGGATTTGCACCCAGGGTTAAAGGGGGCTAAAATACCAGCATTGCAGATATTCTCCTTGATCTGTTGAAAGGAGTCCTCTTGGGCTTTATCCCAAACAAACTTGTTGCCCTTTCTCAGTAACACTCTCAAAGGTTCGGACAGACAAGCAAAGCCTTGAACAAATTTCGAATAATATTCGACTAAGCCCAAGAAAGAGCGAAGCTGATCCCTGTCATTGGGTGCTGGGGCCTGGCTGATGGCAAGTAACAGATTTTTTTTTGGAGCAATGCCATCAGCGGAGATAGTATAACCTAAGTACTCGATCTTTTCAGTTAGGAAAACACACTTATCCTTGTTCACAGTTAAACCGGTGTCTTCTAATTTGAAGAGGACCTGACGCAAAGCTAAATTGTGATCATTCACACTTTTCCCTGACACTAGAATGTCGTCTTGAAAGTAGACAACCCCAGACAGACCTTTAAGCATGTTAGACATCATCCTCTGAAAGACACTAGCAGCCGAGGCGAGGCCAAACGGCATGCGAGTGAACTGGAAGGTACCCTCGGTGGTAATGAAGGCAGTCAAAGGTTTGGAGTCAGGGTGTAATCTGATTTGGTGGTACGCACTCCTCAAATCGATCTTTGAGAAGAATCTACCCCCCCCCCACAGATTGTAACAACTCATTGATATTGGGAAGGGGAAAGGTGTCAGTAATAATCTCCTGGTTGAGGGACCTGAGGTCAATGCAAAATCTCAACCTCCCATCGGATTTCAACGTAATTACGACGGGAGAAATCCAGGGCGAAGCTTCCACAGGTTCAATCACTTTGGTAGACAACATGTCATGTAACAAATCCTTCAAACCCTGTCTAACAGAAAGGGGAACTCTCCTTAGTTTATGCTGCACGGGAGAAGCATTGGGCTTCAAAACAATTTTATGGAAATAGTCCTTAACACATCCTAACCTGTCAGCAAATACTCTATGAGCAGCATCTAAGATGTCTTTAACTTGAACATCACGCTCAATTGTCATAACTACATCCGGCGAACAGGGATTGATCACAATATTCAAATCAAACTGGTGCATCCACCCCAAGATTGGAGGACCTTCTTTAGCTATGTACACTTTCCCATTGACACTCCTAGATTTAAAAGCGATGACCCCAAACATGTACCCCAGAACATCAATTGGTTTTCCTTGGTATCCCACAGGATCAATGTCTTTTTCAGTGAGGGAAATATTGTGCCACAAGGAAGAAAAGGTAGATTCCGGAATGATGGTGAACAAAGAGCCAGAATCAACCATAAGTAACACATTTTGACCACAAATAGAAAATATTGCGGACGGTCTAGACAACCTGGGGGAGTCACTTGTGGTACTAACTAAGTCACAACTTAATTGTTGAACAACTAAAATCCTGTTGTCAATTACATTCACTTTAGATTTGGGTTTGTCAAAAGTGTCAGAAGACTTAGCTTTATCAGGACCCTCGCTCAGTTTACACATTCTAAGGTAATGACCTTTGCGACCACATTTTCGGCAAATCTGGTCAAGAGCATAGCACTTCTTAAAATCACCTGAATGGAATTGGCTTCCACAACGCCAACATTCTTTGCTCCTGACCCTAGAAGGAAAATTGTTAGGGTTACTCTTGTTAAAACGTTTAGAGACAGCATTAACTTCATAGCCTTCCACACACTCTTCATAATCAACACTGCCAATTTGAGAGGAAGGCTTATCTTTACGCTCTAATTCTTTGATACACTTCTGGGATTCTTCGATAACCTTCGCCATATCAATTGCCTCTTTTAAGGAGGGGTCTTTGGCAGCCCATAGCCTTTCCTGAATTTTCCTATGGCGGCATTGTACTATAAGCTGATCACGAACTAACTCATCAGTCATGTTACCAAAACGACATTTGATGGAAAGTTCACGTAACCTGGACACAAATTCATCAATACTCTCGTTTTCAGCTTGAGGGTGAGTATAAAAGCGATATCTTGCCATAACTAGGTTGACCTCCTTGGCAAATCTAGTCTCTAGTCTTTTCAGAGCCTCTTTGTATGCGTCATCCATGGGTTGACCATTGGGACCTAGGGCAACTGGTAAATACTTAAATACTCTTTGGCCTTCATTGCCAAGAGTGCTTAACAAGAGCGCTTTTTTCCTTTCAGGGTGGAAGTTTTTCCCATCAAGCGCAGTGATATAATTGTCTAACATTTCAACCCAGTCCTCCCAATCTATTGATGGTGTACCTGGAGAGGATAGAAACATAGGAGGCATAACAATATTTGAGGCCATAGTGAAGAACAAATGCAAACAATATTGATAGACACTTTAAAAGTAATGATAACGTCAAACTTGCAAGTAAGGGTGTGCAAATCACCGTGAAAGTGTCTGCAGAACGTTGGGTGAATCAGCGTAGTCACCGAAAGGCAGTCAGGGTGATGTCATAAAGCCCATTTTGCTGCGGCGAAGGACTGAAGAGAACAAAGGGAACTGCGTGGGAGATAGCAGAACGTTCACTCCTTGCAGACGTAATAATGGAGGCTGACGATGCGTTCCAATGACGAAGAACGGGTGTCAAGAGACGTGAGAACGTCAACACATCGACACGCCAGAACGTCAACACGCAAAGCGTCAGAAGCGTTGCAAAGACGTCAGATGCGGTGCAGTGACGTGGGGCAAACTGAAGAGCTTGGAACGTTGAAGTTCGACAAGCGAAGGAAATAAATCTTAAAGACAGTACCTTGAAAGTGGCCAAAACAGACGAAATCACAGAGAAGAAATCCGGAAGGCAGGCGAAGGCAGTCGAAGGCAAACTCAGGGCTGGAGGAGATGTCGCGGAATTACCAGGTTGCTTTTCATACGATGAAATCGAGTGAGGCAGATCCAAGCATCAGGAAAGCGTCGCCAAAAATGTTGTGATGCTTCTTACGTCCAGGAAAGCAGGAGACTGGAGACGGAGGCCTTGTTCAGGTAAGTTTATTGGAAGTAAGCAACCTGGCATCCGACCACCTCGACAGCGCAGGACAACTGTCAACTCTCGAGTGTCGTGTACCAGATGTTCCACACGGAACATAGAGAAAGAGCAGAGCGAAGAGAGAATCTTAAGCACAGGTAAGATTCCAACACAACAAGGTGCTATGGCCAGCAAATCCCTCTGGTCTGGTGGTAAGTTGGATGACATACTCAAAGCCTCTGACTGGTCCAGTGCTAGCACCTTTGCTCGACATTATTGCAAGCCTGTCGAGCACATGTCTGATGTAGTCTTACAAAGCTACCAACATGCATAATGTAGCCTCCGTTCTTGGATTTCATTAACGACACGGAGGCTGACATTATCCCACCCATCCCTCCCAGGGATATGTTCTATTGTATTTATTTGCTCTTCTGTTTTCAGTTCTAGCATATTTATTTCTATTATTTATTTACTCTTCTGTTTTCAGTTCTAGCATATTAATTTGTATTAATCAGTACTGCAATTATTTAATTGCTTTCTTACTTTGTATTTCCTCCAAGATTTACTTCTCTTTCTTTTCAGATAACCCTTCCTAACTACGAGATGTTTGGATCCTTCTTCACTTCTTCTCTCTTCACAGTTTACCCCTGAGGATCCTCTGGAAGTTATTTGGACATTTTTAAGTCTAATTGTATTTCATGGACTTATTCCTCTGTGTATTTCCACATTTGAAAGAGGCAGATTGATGTTGGCTCATGCCCTTTATGTATTTTCAATGTTCTTTTATGGAACCTTTTTATTGTGATGTATGCAGCTGCCTAGAGACTGCATTAAAAGATCATGCATAATGTCAGCCTCCGTGTCTTTAATGAAATCCAGATTCTCTAGTCATGGTAATAGGAGAATCGCAATTTCCCATCATTGAAACCTAATGTGGAATCTTCCAAATACAATGAAATAACCCAATTCAACCTCTGAATCCCCAGAAGAATCCAAATGTACATGGAATCTGCTTAGGGAATGAGAAAACTGCAGATCAGGAGATGGAAACTCTACAGGTGATAGCGATCAAACATGTAACGTATCCCAAGTGTAAAAGGCTCTACGAATAAATAGAGAAAATGCTGAGGACATGGAATGTGAATAGCTCCATTGTACAGATCCTGTACCCCTACGACGCAGATCACCACCACCAAAAGCTCAAAGAGACTGGCCATATGAGGGGTCACTCCTGGGTGACTTTACGTTAAGGGATCGTATTGTTAAAAGGACTTTCAAGATATCAGTGAATCAACACCACAACATGAGATTTGCGATGAAGGGAGTGCGCCATCAAGGGAGATGATAAATAAAGGTAACAAAGAAAGTTTAGATGTACAGAAAAGGAAAAGCTCTGCACCCTGAACTTTGCTGATAATCTAGAAGATATAATACCCCTCATTGAGCAACAAAAGCTATGGGTTGCTAAAAGGGACTCATTTATTAGGGAAACTCTTCAGTACCAGGGAACTCCACAACATCACCTATCAAAAGAAGTTATTCCTGGATGGAATTGTTCAAATTGACACCGTGGAAGGGCGTTCTTTAGCAGAGATGTCTGCTGTGGAAGACACAATAAAGACCATAATAGAGGTTATCATTACCCCCCTTCACCCAGAACTGAGCACATTGTATCTCAAAACAATGTCAAAGGGGAACCCTTAATTCCCCATGGAGCAATCTCTTGGAGAATCAAGAATCAGTAGAGCTAGGCTCCACCGGGTTTAGGAATCACATAAACGTAATTCAGTCGCCTAGACATCTAATTCTGAAAAGCTTTTGACAAGAGTTCCTCAGAAGAAACTTCTTAAATATCAATGTCTCTATAGTAGATAAGAAGGGATAACCCAAAATTCACCTTCAAAGAATAAAGAGAAAGTGAAAATATTAAATAAGTCTAAAATGATCCTTCGCTTGTAGAAGGCAGAATTAAAAGTAGGAATATCAGAAAATTGACAATTCTATGTAAACATACTCCTGAAGGGAACATGTATTATTCCCCAGATGAGGTAGGTGATAAGCAAAGGCAGATTGGAGTTTTAATTGATTTATGAGTATTTGTATCTTAGAGGCAGATTTATCAAAATACCTATTTGCAATTCTCAAATAGCGATTTTTTGAGAATCGCTATTTGAGAATTGCAAAGTGGTATGTATCTAAAAATAAATCGCAATTTTTAGCGATTTCTTATTATTCCTTATTTGAGAATTCGCAATTTGCCAATTCGCAATTAAGGAATAATTTCCCATTCATTTCTATGGGCCAGGAGGCCCATAGGAATGAATGTGAAGTTATTCTCAACTTGCGATTCGCAATTTGAGAATCGCAAATTGAGAATAATTTCAAGGGTGCAAGGGTGTCATAAGAACACCCTGATGCACCCCTGAAATTTAAATGTGTGTGCATATGGCGCACTTACATGCCCTAAGGGCATGTATGTGCGCCACATGCCACCTTCACAAATGCAAAAAAGTGCATTTCTGAAAGAATTCGCAAATTACTACCAACTTCAAGTTGGTGGTAATTTGCGATTTCTTAATGGGGATTTGCAAAAATAAAATGCTTGATGCATGGCATTTAAGGAATCGCAAAATTGCGATTCCTTAAATGCTTGAGCAAAATAAGGAATCACAATTATTGCAATTCCTTATTTTTGCGATTTGGCTCATACATACCAAAACACCGTTTGCGATTCGCAAATGGCAGAATTCTGCAAATTCCGGCGTTTGCGAATCGCAAACGGCTTCTTACATCTGACCCTTAATTTCTAAACAATGTTTAATGAACTGAACCAGGAATTACAAGGAATCACTGTATTAGCTTCTATGAAATGAGAAGAATTATAGCCATCTATGAGGAGAATCCCATAAAAACTATTGGGGTAACCCAGATTCCAGTTAAGACTGTAAAATATCCAAGACCGAGATGCTCACTGTTGAAGTACTGTTTCCTCTGGTTATTGATGAAGTTGCTTGTTTTCCAGGGAAAGATTTTTTGATTATCTATGTAGACTCTGGGAAAATTGCTGAAGCCAGAGGAAAAAGAAGGAACGTTTGTACTGTACATAAATGAATAAAAGATTTTGACAGTCAGGAAATGAGCTGACTAATTAGACAATATTGCTAATTTGGGAATGTTGTAATTATGCAACTAAAATGTGTGTATAAAAAAACCTATTTATTTTTCCCTAACAGATATTGAAGACTGATACTTCCCAGGACTAAGGAAGTCTATATATGCGCAATTCTAGATATAAGCAATTCCCGGAGCAGCGTAAGGAACCTCAAATCAGACGCTGCTTCCAGTATCAAGCTGTAACGGGTAAAGACTTGAATAGCTGCATTATGAGGGATATGACAAGATGCACTATCCTTGCAATCCAGATTCAGCTGCAAAGATGGGTTTCCACATTTCACTGAACCCACAACCAACCTCACACTACTACTGTGTAGGTTAACAGTAGATCCAGGAAGAGGGAATGGGACAAGAGTGAGAGAGGGAGAAAAAAAAAAGAGAATATGGATATCGTCAAAGTGCCTGGTTCCCCAGCTGGCCCTATTCTGCACTGCGGAAGTGCTGATATCTGAAAACAAGAAAATACTTTTAGTATGGTTATAATGTTGAACTTGAGAGTTCTAATTCTCTTTAGTTAGTATACTTGCTAATATTTTCTGTATTTCCCATTGCATAGTTTGAAATAAAACAATGGGGCTCATTAGGATATCTGGCGGATCCCCACCGCCGGCCCGACAGTGGCCACCGCTGGCCCAGCGATGGCAATCTGCCCGCCAGATATCCTGTTTTACTCACCGCCATATTAGTATGGCGAGGGACGGAAAGACGGTCCGCTGCTTTCCGCTGGTCGGATTGCCGACTGGGCGGAAAAGCATTGAATATGGTGGCGGTGCCTTGCAGTCACTGCCATCCATATTAACATGCCTGTGGTGACATGCCTTTCCATGGCGGAGACTCCGCCATGGAAAGGCATGCAGCAAATGCCTTCGGGTGCCTGTTGCGAGCCCCCGGGGGGGGTGGACGGGGTGGATGCCTGAACTTCATTGGCATGCACAAGGTGGCAGGCACCGGGCGGTGCCTATCACGTTGTGCATGCCAATGCACAACATGCATATCTTGCATTGCTGCGGTTGCTGCTGACAGCACCGCCTGCCACCATGTAAAATGTGCTGGATGTGACCGCCAGGGTGGCGGTCGCATCCTAGTTGCCATGGTGGGACAGCCGCACCTCTGGCGGTTGATCCCGTTTACCGTTACGGTGGCGGGCGGACGAAGTCCGCCCAACATTGCAATAGGCCACTTAACATTTCTTCTGAGCTGTAATGTTATGTTAAGTATGTTATGTGAACTTGTACAGCGCTATTATTCACCTGTGAGGGTGTCCAGGTGCTGAGTAGGGTAAGCCTGAGGGGGAGGAGGAGATCATGCCTGTTTCATCTGGAAGAGCCATGTTTTGAGGTTTCTTTGGAAGTTCGTGAGGTAGGGGGAGGTTCTGAGATGTTTTTGGAGGTCTTTTCAGGTCTTGGCTGCGAGGTATCAGAAGTGGCGTCCTCCACTTCTGGTCTGCTTGGTGTGATGGAGGTGTGCTCTTGCCTGGGATGCAGATCGTAGGTGTCATGCGGGTTGGTAAAAGTTGAGGTGGTATTTGAGGTAAGCTTGACTGGTGTTGTGTAGAACTTTCTAGGCAAAGAATCTTGTTATGATAAATACGAAGAACACTCTGGGTTACTATATGTTTTTTGCAAAAAAGACCTTCACTGTTATGCAATTGCTTCCTTTGGTGCTGCTTCTACTCAGTGTAACTGGTTGATAACTGCAATGTTACAAACATTCACCGCTATCATAGAGAATGTCTATTACCTTGATAATTATTTATTCATTATGATCAATATCTTCCTACCCTTTTTGTTTAACAACATTTCTGTGCACATGTGATTCACCAACTTCTCATTTGAAAGCATTGCATATATTATCACATTCTTAATTACACAGAAATATCCATCAACTAGTGTGAGATTGATTTCATAATCCAAACAGATAACTCCTTGTGGAGTGATCAAGCTCATTAATTCTGCAACTATTATGGCTGACTGCTGCTGAAAATTACAAGTTTCAATCTGGAGTTTGCAATTGTCAGGAAAGGAGGCTTAAGCGTGAAGGGCGGACCTTAGCCCTGTGTGGGATGTATTTGCATTGAGGCAGTATCTCCGGTTGACGTGCTTTGCAGTCGAGGAGAGAACAGTGGTCGGTACAGAGTGCTGGTCTGGTGTAGAATAGGGTGACCGCCTGGAGGTGGTACCGCACGCCAGCATGTTATGTTATGTTACTATGAATTTGTAGAGCACACGTTCACCCTGGGGTTTCTTGGTGCTGTGTACCACTGGGGAACCCGTCCTGGCTTTCCCTGTGAGATGGTCCCTATTGGGCATCCTCAAGGTGAAGCCAGGCATCCCCGGCAGCGAGGGGGCCGTTGTGGAGATTAAGCAAGCTATTGTCCAGAGTTGCAGCGTGGGACCCATGGTTAGAGAGGCACCGAGGCGAGATTTATCGAGCCCGCTGACATTGGTTCCGTACCCTGCCGTGTCGGGAATTGAACCCTGGTCCTGGGCCGACCTCTGCTTCTGGATCTGCCGCCTCTAACCGGTGAGCCACACTTCTCCACCAGATTTACAATGTTTCATGCAATAAACCGTGCTGTACTGCACTAGTGGAAAAAGTAGTTCTGAGCTATATCTACCAAGTGGGAATGCTGCAAGTGTCTCCCTCTACACTAGAGCACCAATAGGCTGCATTGCATAACGCACAGCTGCACACCATGGTACAGAGGAGAGTGTGGGCTGTCTTACATGGGAGCTGTACTGGAACCTCACCCTTGCAGTGCAGATGCCTAGCCAAACTTAGAGGTATTCCACTCATTGGATGTGTGTTGTGCATGGCAGTACACATGTAAGGCGTTTTATTTTATTTGAAATCAAACACATTCATTAACACCTGCTTTAGGGAGGTGCTAACTGTGGATGCAAAGCTCGGTTCAGATATCGTAGTAGGTTGTGCTTTGTGTCAAAAACTGTGGGTATTTGCACTCCCTTGCACTCCCTTGACGCAACACAAAGCAGCATAAAGGGTTTTTGCATTAAGAAAAAGGTTACCTTTCCAGAGCAAAACATATTCCATGTTGGAGAGTAAATGCACTTGCAAGACTTTGTGTCAGATTGCACAACGTTGCATCACTTTGTGCAAGCGTAGAGCCTTAGTAAATCAGGGCCCTGATGTAAACTTTGATTTCCAGGAGGCCAAACTCTCACATTTTTCTGAAAGTTGCTTGCCCTTTTGGATCAGTGAGTATACCTAGCCTCATGGAGGATGGCGTCATTGCCAGGCAAAAGCGCTATAGCCAGGACTTGCTACTTGATTACATATTTCCCTTTGGTGGGACCAGTTGCCTATTTAGGAATTTTTGTAACCCTGGGTGGGTCATAGAGAAGTGTCCTGAATCAGGTATTTGTTGATGAAATTGAACCTTGAACTTCAACCGATTTCAAACCATTGAAAATGGGGTATCAATTAAAAAAAATTAAAGTGTACTGTTGTTTCATGATAAAAACTAAATTTGTGTTTGGCCTATTTTCAGTCTTTTGAAGTTGGGGTTTAATTTTTCACAGGGATACAATGAACACTTTGAGTCATATTGTTGAGAAAAGCAAGCTTTGAACGTGAACTATTGTTGACCTATTGAAACTGGGATCAATCTGCTAAGAATAAGTAGTGACTATTCTACGTCATGCTTAAGGCAGCAGATTTGAATCATCTTTTATGGTTAGTGACTGTACAGATATATATATTTTGACATATTCGGATATGAGGTATTACAGGTTTTAGTAAGAACATGCCATTGCCAGGTTTAGCTTCAACAGGATCATAAATGACATTGGTCATTGCTAGACCTGACATGATTTCCCCCAAACGTTTCACCTTCACTCTTCCTTTTCTGCTAAATCTGTTTTTGTTGGCTCTAGGATTGCTAACAAGTGCTAAAGTACTTGTGTTCTCTCCTTAAAACATGGAAATATTGGATCACACCTCATTGGCAAATTAAATGGACATTTAAGTCCCTAGTAAATGGTATTATGTGTGCCCAGGGGCTGCAAATTAAAAGCTGCTAGTGGGCCCCTGCAGCAGTAATTATGCCACCCACTAAAAGTAGCCTTTGAAAGCATGTCTCAGGCCTGTCATTGCAGCCTGTAATGCACTATTAAACAGTCATTTTGAGCTAGCAAAATACACATTTTTGCCAGGTCTAACTCTTCCTTAAAAATACTTATAAGTAACAGCTCAGGCCGTCATTAAAGGCTCAAAGTGCAGGGTGCATTGTATTTAAAACAAAATAGGAAATGTGTGTTTAAGTTTTACATGTCCTGGCAATGAAAAACTCCTAATGTAATTTTTCATTGTTGAAAAGTTCAACTCTCCCACTAACACTGGGTTACCCAATTACATTTAATAAGTACTAACTTTGGATTGGGAACAGGTAGCAATTAACAATGTATTCTCAAATTAAGTGTAATTTGAAATCCTCTTTAATGGTGAAGTCATATTTCAAGTAACAATTCTGCAAATGCCCCTTTTGTGACCCCCATACAGTCTGGAGCCTTGACAGGGGAAGGGAAATAACTTTCCAGAAGGACACAACAATCTCCAGAGACCTTCCTGTAACTGTCCAGCTGACCTGCTGCAAATCGACCATCCTGGACCAGCAACTGGGCTTGCCTAAGCCTGCTTGCTTCTGATGGAGTGGGTCCCTGACGCCAAAGAGGTGCCTCACCAGGTCTTGGACCCTTGGATGACATCAGAGTGCACTCCTAAAGAAAAGATTGGAATTCTGAAGTTTGGGCTCATCATGACTGTGAACAAGCCCATTTGTGGCAAGGCTCTACCACCTGCAACAACTGCCAATACAAACATCCAGCAAAACCTGATCTTTGGGCTGACAACAATTACCTGAGGTGACCTGCAATGTGAGACCTGCACTTCAAGCTACAGCAACAACAGCCAGTGATGACCACCAATACAAAGCTGCAGCCATAGCCACCCACAATGCTTGACTGACTCTTTGCAATAAAAAGATGACCACCCAGATACCAGGCCTGCAGTTCGCGCTACATCGACTACCATCTGCAATACCTGGTTCCTCTGTGTTGCATCCTCCAATGCGAACATAACTCTTTGCCTCAGACTTAAAAGGAAGCATTTCAGCCGTACTTGCCTGGTCCATACATCTCACCCACGGTCAATTGTGGTCAGCCTGCACTAGTGACTTTTCTCTGGTCTAGGGGAAAGCACACGGATCCATTGTGTTGTTATCAATATGACGCATCCCTGAGTATTTAAAATGATGCAGCTCAGCGCAGCTAAATGGCTTGCCGCGCTGCATTGTAACATTTTGTACTGAATAAGGCCCATAATCCATAGTTACAACCCTCGGCCTCTGATTCTTTTAGGCATTTTGCCATCTCAGGTCAAACATAAGAAGGATTTCAATCAATTCTGAATTTTAAAACTACATGTCTCCTCTCAGGGTTCGGTAAGGCAGAAATATAGGGAAAAGATTATCACTTCATCAGAAATCTCACACAGGAGTTGAGGACTGCTTCTTTAATAAATAACTAAAAATGTGTTCTCTAGAAACTTCATCTGTCCTTATTCTTATTCGAATTTTGACAGCTTAATTGGGGATGTTATATGGGAGAGGTTAGAGAGAGCTGTACCATAATCTTCTCCAATCACTCTCTTAGTCTCACAGCCCATTTTAAATCACTTTTTGACACTTCATTTCAACAATAAGGTTCAATTTTATCTTCTACAGCACTTAGTATTCTGTTCCAAAATTGTAATGTTAACCTCATAGATAATAGATTTCAAGATGTCATACTTGTCTCCATTCTTATCACCTGGACTTTTGATGACTTAGGTATATTCATTATGGAGTACTATGCCCCTCGATCCCGTCCCAGATATGGGTCCCACTCATATATAAAATGTCCATACCATATAGCAATTTGGTCCGGGCCATTGCTTTAAATGCTTTCAAAACTGACACTAACTTGGGGCTTCCATAATCTTCCCAGAATTTACTGTACAATCCCATAGTTGGTAGTGTGCATTACTTCATCGTTTCATGCTGTGTTTTCAACTTAACTTTGCTGGGAAATGCATCCACAAGTATCTACAGGAGTTAACTTTCTCTGCTTTTGTTTTACCTAAATACCATTGTACCTCTTTCTTTCTTTCACAATATTTGTGGAATGCATATAATTTTCTTTTCAGACCTTTTTGCATCATGCTCATAATTACGAGATGTGGGTGGAACTCGCTTATCTTTAAACTCTGCGAGATTCCGCGGAGTTCCTTGAGCAGCGGAATTCGGTATGTCGTGCTGCTCGCACTGATTTTGACTGCGGGTTCTTTGTCTCGCACTGTAAAATCAGCATGAACTGCACCATGCGGCGCACCAGAGGGCGCTGCTTCCTTCTGCCGCTCGGGTAGATTTTCTACACTAGTGGCAGCTTTCTCAATGCGAGTGGCAGCGTCCTGCCTTGACTGCCTGAACTGCGAAATCTCGCCCGAAGGCGGTATAGCGCTCAATTTTCTCACTCACCAACGTAACATTGATGAGCAATCCGCTAGTAAAACTCCAGCAAATGGCAGTTGGTGGAGTTTTCCCGGAATTCTGCGGGCAAAACTCTGCCAACTCCACCAGACCACCGTAGTTTATCTCCCACCCCTAATATTTACCAGGCCATCTGCATAAGGACGAAGACATGACGCATGCGTCCTCCCATCTTTGGAAGAAATGAAACTGTACGCAATAAAACTGAAGGCAAATTCATGAGATAAAGTGTTAACCAAGAAGGAGCCAATATGCAAACTTGAGTTAGCCTATTTTAATGGGTATTTTCTCAGATAACATGCCATTATGGTCCAATTCTCCCTATGAAGTTCTTTCAAAAGTCCTAGTAAGCCACCTGGCTTCACCAACTCTTTTAGTCTGTCCCAGAGTATCTCTTGATTAACTAAGTGAAATGCTGCCAGAAGGTCGACAAATCAGGAAAACAAAATGCCTTTAACCTATAACGGCTTCCAGCCAATTGATCATAGACTAAAGAAGAGGTGCACTGGAGAGTGACCTTCCTTAAAGCCATTTAGTACTACTGGGATTATATTTTTCTCCTCTGACCATTCCTTTAGAATAAAAAGTACAAACTTAGCATAAACCTTCACCCCCTACATCTATAAGGCTCATTAGCATCAATAGTCTAAGAAGTCATGAGCCTGGATGTGCATTGTTCATATATGGTGCACATGAGCATTCAACATTTTTTTTACTTTTTCTATATCTTTGAATATCACATGCTTTAATGGATCTATGTGATAATTAAGAAGACATAAGAAATACATTGGCGATGCAGTGACCCGTTGTCACTTTTTGCTACATTAGCTTTCTTAAATGTTCTCATTATTTTCACAAGGTGCTATGAGGCTGTTCAGTGGTTTATCATTCCCACTATTCTTACCCAGATTCATCCTTGTGTAGCGAGAAGGAACACCGCAAATGCTGAGCATATGATTGGTCAACTGTCGTCTTACACCACACCTCTACACAGGCATAAACCCTAATCTGTGTGACAAACCCATTGGTATATACACATTTAGGGAGACTATGATGCAACGCTGTGACAGACTCACCTGCTAAACCTTAGTGATATCAACTCTAGTGGTGGCTAGTATATGGGGTTTGGTATCATTGGTTCAGCGCTGGGATATCCCTTAGGGGATGAATATGTGATGTTACAACGCAATCAAAATTATCGCGATAAATAACATAGCAGTTTTTTCAACGCAAGTCGTTACAACGACTTCCGCTGGGGGGCGCTGGACTTAGGAGTAGTAAGATTTACTATTCCAACACCAGTCTACGTACAGTAGGGAAGGTGTTGGAATAGTAATTCTTACTATTCCTTAGGTTATAGCACCCTCCAGTGCAAGTCGATGTAATGCTTGCGTTGTAATGGCAGCGTTCTAAATGCACCGCGATGTACAGGATGTTTCCCTTAGGGGATGATAGAGTGCTTTATAAATACTTTCAATTAATTTAAGTACAGCCCCAGTCAAACTAAAGAGGCACACACAACTTGAGTGTTGTGGATGGTTCACCTGACCGCAACCAAGAGTAGCACACGCTTTGCAACTACTAACAAACACAGCAATGCGCCTGCACACTACGGCACACCGAGGTCCCGGTGAGTGTGCATTCCAGTATAGGACACCATCCTGTCTGAACATCATGTTAACATGGGATCAGTGTAAGAGCGGAAATTAACAGGTTAGGCTTCTGTTGAAAAGGAGTATGTAGCTTTGATTTACATCTAGAAAGTACCTGCAAGAATGGTAATCTCATAAGGAAGATAGTGTACTAAAGGAACATGCAGAATGTTGAATGTTTTGCCTGAGTGAATGATGAAAGTTCCATGTGTGTAATATTTGTGGAATAAATGTTGCACTAGATGTTTCTTCTGATTACATCCAAAGGTCTTATGTTTACAAAGCACATTATATTCCAACTACTTATTGATCACATAATCTACCTTTACTATGACTTCTTGGTGCTACATTTGATAATATGGGGCGTGGTCAGAAACTTTAATGGATGTGTTGATGGATAGCTAACATGCCCTTTAATAACACTTCTGAGGGACATCTGATGCTAAAAAATACAACACCATGACTACAGAGGATGGAAAATAAATCTAATAATAATTGGAATGAATATATGTTTTTTATATAGAGCTTCATTGCAGGCTTCTACAGTTTCTAAGTGAAGACAACAACAGGTGCTATCATTATCCATAAAATTATCAACATCCTAGAGAGACGCTTTAGAAGGGCGGACATTATCTACAATCTAGAAAGAGGCTCCCAGTGGATGGTTGGAGACAAAGGTTTAGAAAGTGTATCCAAGTGTGTAGCCTGCATCTGTTGAACATGAGATTTGGTGCCAATGGGGTCACATGCCAAGAGAACCAGAGTAACGCTTGGGAGGAACTGAGACCATATGCCTGTACGAGAATGTAGAAAGTGGGTCATCTGTAGAAAAACCCTTCTGGTGGTCGATCCTCTATGAGCTTTGGACCATTGGATGTAGAGATGTGTGTCATGCTTGGACCTCCCTACTAGGAGGTAGTTCCTTTGTTTAGGTTCTCTGATAGCCTGTCCATTTTTATTAATAGAGTAATTGTAGAGGACTGGGTAGGTCTATAGGGGTGTGTAGCACATAATTCTTGTGGTGTTTTCCTACTTGAGCATCTTCAGTGGGAGAGTCGCACACAACAGATATATTCGTTGAGTACCACAAAATTGGGAAGTAGAAACAGCGGTTAATGATCGCATTTGGAAATTGCAAATACTGTGGTATCAAGCTTTATACAAAAATGGATCAGCCAAAGTTTCCTGATGATTCTCAGCAGGAGTAGTAGAAAATAATAACTGTTAGTAATACTCTGGGCTGGAGCTTGAAAGATTCCAAAACAGTGATCTTTGTAATAAAAATCCACTAATGTAGGAGATACTAGCAGAATGGATCCCTCTGGTTATTACTGCTTACGACCTCATTAGCAAAGCATTTTTTGTTAGTGGATATTTAGTTGGGCTAGTCCAGAGTTAGGCGTGATCAACTCATGAATTTCCAAGGCTAAGAAGCCCCTATTCACGTAGCAGAGTAAAAAATACTTTTTTCCAGCAAGTAAGCAAGTCTTACCCCTGTAATTTCCTGAATAAGTCACACTTAAGCCTGAAATGAAAAAAACTTAGTGCATCTGGCCCTGAAGGTTTAGCAAAGTAGACTAAATATACACATTTTCATAGTTTGGATTAAACATTTTGGTTAATATTGTTGACTGCTTTGAATGATTAGTGCTTCCATATTGCAAGACTAGGGCATTCTGGCGCAACCAGCACTGGGTGGGTCTCACAATGTAAACTGCAGCTAGAAATGCAGCGCTCCTCCCAGGGGTGACCCCCATCACGGTTGGGACTCATAAGTAAAATGCATTTTTGCCTGTGTTGATTATATTCTTTGTACCACTTCTGTTTCCTCAAGCACTGGATAAGCCATGTTAAATGTTTTTGATCTGTCAATCTAACAGGTAAAGGTATTGTACATTATACTGGTATTGTAAACTTTGGGGCTTATTTACAAGGTACTTGAGCCAACGGTGTGCCACGTTGCATGATGCACCAGCGGCACAACCTGCTGCATGATATTTACAAGCACATGTAAAGCAACCCTGTGTGGCATCATGTGTGCTTGTAAATATGGCCCCTTTTCACGAAACACTTTGCCTGTTAGGGGTGTCACATGGGTGTTGCTGTGGGTGTTCCCTTGCGACACCCATGCCCACTTATGCGTTTCCAGATTTACAAGCAATCATAAATCTGGAACTGCATCAGAATGCAGTGGAACAGCGAGGCGCAACGAAGAGAAATGTTTTTATTTCTCCTCATTTTTTTCCGCATTCTAAAGCATGCACTGGAATTGGAAAATAAACTCAATTGATTGTTTTTTGCATGAAGGTGCTACCTGTTGCACAAAAACAATCTCCCCACAATGCAGACATTCTTGCGCCATGGTGCAAGGGGGCCTGCACAAGCACATGGCATCCGTTTGTGCACCAGCACAGGGAAAAGCACAGAGTTGTGAAATATTGTTGTAAATATGTTGCATCCCTGTGCTTCGAAATTAATGCAGCACAGTGCAGCAATATGACTTGCGGCACCGGGCTGTACCAGTTTCTCGTAAATAGGACCCTTTATATCTATGTCCACGCTGCCAGGAACAATCCTATTCGAATTGGAACCTGTGTGTAATTATTTTCAAAAATTGGGGGGCGCTAGAGGGCGCACTGCAGCATGACCGCACTGCCGTGAGGCTCCTGCAGCCCGGAGCTTTCATCCGGTCACTTATCCTTGTTAAGGGCCACCATTCGCCACTCTGACCCTCGCTTCTTGCCTGTCGGACTGTGGACCACACTCGATCCGTTTTTCGCGTTGATCGGAGGTTCCTGTCCACTGCTATGGGGTTCGGAAGATTCGCCGCTGGACGTCCTGGAGGTCCGGCGCTCTGCGGCCCGGCTGCTCAGCTCACTTTACACCGCTGCCTCACACGTGGGGTGGAGGCCTCATCCCCTCCCCCCTCAAGGACTCTCCGGGATTCCCGCTTGGACCCGGCGACTGGGACTGTGCAGCGCCGTGGGAACCACGCTGACCTGCTGCTCAGGAGCTGCGGCGGGGGAGCCGATCTGCCTCCGGTTCCCGGCGACCGGGACTGTGCAGCGCCGTGGGAATCACACTGATCTGCTGCTAAGGAGCTGCGGCGGGGGAGCCGATCTGCCTCCGGTTGTTGGACTCGGACATTGCACGGTAGGGGGTGGCGGGGCATGCATGCCTGCTCGTGCCCCCGTCTACCGTGATCACCTGGCCGCCTATCCCCCGCTGGATTCTACCGGGGTTCGACTGTGACTGTGGCGGCTTGTGGGGGTGCTGGCTGGTCGCGCTGCTGGAGGGCCGTTTTCTCCCCCGGTTGGCGCCATTATCCTCTCAGCGGTTGCTGACCACTGGAGATCACCGTGCTTGTTCTGGCGGGCCCGTCTGGCTGCACTAGCCTCTGACACCCCCCCTGCTGTGTCTGTGTGTGCCGCGCTGTTCTGGATTGCGCTGCTCTGCACCTTGGGGGAACATTTGGAGGCTGATACCTGAGCATTGACTTTCTGGCGGTACTGTGCTGAGCTGTGGTGGGCCATTACTGTCCCTTTGCCTGCTATCACTGTGACCTACCTCCCCGGCGGCAGCGGTGTGCTGTGCCTCTCGAAGGGTGCTGGTGCCAATGCGTGGATTTAGTACTACTGCGCCCTAATCCTGGACTTTGCTTTGCTGTTATCTGCGCAAAGGCAGCTGGTGGTTCTGTGCGGAGGTGAGCCCTCTACCACCTACTGTTAACATTGTTTGTTCAGCTTCTTCTGCTGTGTGCATTGCTGGATTGACCGTGGACTTCATTTCGAGGGTCGATCCTTTCGCCTCCCTATTCACGCCATTGGTGCTTGTGGTGTGTGTGGCGCCATGGGCAAACCTGATAATAAGCAACCCAAGCTCTCCTTTGACTCGGCGGCTTCCAGAAGGGGCGCCCGCCTGGCGCAGGAGGCTGGGACATCACGATCTCCTCCTCCGCCGGCCACTGATGCTGTCTTGCAACCGGCCACCCCTGATTTCCAGCAGATGATGCAGGAGATGCGGCAGGGCTTCGCCACCATAGTGGACAAAGTGGACAAACTTTCCTCCCGCATGGACGCGGTGGTACAGAAACTTGATGTCCATGAGGAGCGCCTGACTGCGGCGGAACAGCGAATCTCGGATCACGACGACACTTCGGCCACCCATACCACTCAGTTGGCGAGGATGGACAATATCCTACGAGTGATAGCCGCCAAGAACGAGGAGTTGGAGGCGAGAAGTCGGCGCAACAACATTCGCGTAGTGGGTGTGCCGGAGACGACGAATGTTGGAAAGATGGAAACGTATGTGGAGAGGCTTTTGGTTGGAGCAGTCGGGGCGGAAGCCTTTTCTACCCAGTTTATTGTGGAACGGGCACACCGCTCGCTTGGACCGCGCCCGGCCCCGGGTGCGACCCCGCGCCCTATCATTGCTCACCTCCTGAATTATCGGGACCGTGATGTGGCTCTTCAAGCGGCTCGCACTTCCCGCTCACTCTCCTTCGAGGGTGTAAACTTCACCATATACCCGGACTTCACTCCGATGGTGCAGGAGCAACGGCGAAAATTCTTGGCGGTCAAGAAGAAGCTTCGGGACCTCCAGGTGGACTACGCCTTGCTCTACCCTGCGAAACTAAGGATCACTCATCAGGCGAAGCAGACTTTTTTCACGAATCCGCAACAGGCGGAAGACTTTGTGAAGCGGCTGAGAAGGGAGCGGGCGGCTGCTGGCCGCCAGGATGGACAGGGACAGAATGATCGCCAATCGGCGGATGAGGCGGAGGACTCCTGACCAGGTTTTTGATGGCATGATGACTGTGTTACACGCCTTATATTGCTAATGCCACACTTGCCGCTGACTACTGTCTTTCCATTGCGTTTGCTCTTGTATGTGGATAGGCGGACCTCCGGACATCTCCGAGAGGCTGTACGGTGGGGCTGTTGGGATGGCGATGGTTGGTTTTTCTTTTCTATTCATTGCTCCGGGCACCCACCCTAGCACTGTGCCTGCCTTGTGTCTTTGCCTACTTGGCTGGAGTGGCGGCATGGTGTGAGGAGGTGGTGAAGTGCACCTCTGGTAGGCACCCCTAACGGGAGTTCCCCTACTATGTTCATACTTTACTTTGTTGTGCGACTGCTGTCTTGGACGGATGGATGGATGCCTGGGGTGTGGGGAGGGGGGGTGGTAGAGGGTCCTGACGGGTTGGGGTTAGTCAGGTGGGCGGTGGGGGGTAGGGATACTTTGGTACTTTCGCGTTCGCTTGTTGGATGCGTTGTGATTGGGATGTTCTCGTGTGGTGCTGCGTGCCTGTTGCACGGTTACGCTCTGCTCGGTTCTGGGAGGGGCGGGTTGGTTTTGAGGTTTGAAGACGGCGTGGATGACTGTGTTTTTCGTGTTACTAGGTGGTATGAGGGTGTGACGACTACAGCTTCTTATTCTGGCTTGAGTGGTGTGCCTGTTGCTGGATTGCGGGGCTCCTTGGCACGTATTTCTAATGAGTGATGTCGGCCGAAGTGTTGGATAAGATATCGATTCTTTCTTGGAATGTACGTGGGCTAAATGATGCCAGGAAATGTCGTAATGTGTTGCAGTATCTGGACCGACATGCCATTCAGGTGGCACTTCTGCAGGAAACACATTTGCGCCGGTCGCCGGCATGTGCGTTTGGTGGGAGATGGGCCACTGTGCGGAAATTCTCGTCATACTCCTCTTATGCGAGGGGGGTTGCAATTTTGGTTAAAAAATCTCTTGCCTTCCAGGAATTGGGATCGCACTTAGACTCTGACGGGAGATATGTGCTGTTGTGGGGGAGGATTGGGCAGATCACTGTACTTTTTGTGAATTGCTATGCACCGAATGTTGATACTCCTGCTTTCTTTCTTGCACTGTGGGGTCATATACTTGCTGTAGATGCTTCTCATATTGTGTGGGGGGGGGGGGATTTTAATCTGGCAATGATGGCTCTTGAGGACAGGTCGGAGGGGAGTCATCAGTACAATGTACAGGCCAGGGATGTCATGCGGGGCGTTGTTGAAGAGGCAGGGCTGGTGGACAGCTGGCGCTATGTACACCCCACTGTTAAGGAAGGCACGCATTTCACGACACAGGCTCATACCTGGGCGAGGCTGGATTATGTCTTCCTTTCCAGGGGGCTGGTGGCTGGATTGCACGGGGTGACACACCTCCCCAGGACTTTCTCTGACCACTGTCCGGTTCGGGTTGTGGTATCGGTGCCTGGTCTGCACCGACCGCGCCCGCCTTGGAGGCTCTTCCCATCGGCCCTCCTGGATCCCATCTTTAAGGCGGAACTGGGCGAGGAGATAGAGGCCTTCTTTCCGAGAAATAGGGGGTCTGTGGACAGTGTAGAGGTAATATGGGAGGCATTCAAAGTCACGATTCGGGGGGTCACCATCTCCAAGAGTTGTGGGGTACTCAAGACTATTGTTCGAACACTTGCTGACTTAGAAGCCGACCTACGACGCCTTGAGCGTGGCCTACTTGCCGGCCCTGACCCTGATCTCATGCACCAGTTTAGAAGTAAACTCTCGGAGTACGAGGAGGAAGCGGCCAGGGAAGCGAAGCATAGGGGGAAATACTGGGTGGCTAGACGGTATTGCGAAGGAGAAAGACCGGGGAAGGTCCTGGCTGCCCTTACGAGACACCAGAGGCATAGCTCGGATGTATTGGAACTGGTATTGGATGATGTCACTCGATGCACGGACACGGCGACTATCCGGGACACATTTCTGCAACACTACACACACTTATACACTTCCCAGCACTCCGGAGAGGTGAGATATGGGTTTTTTTTGGATGAGCTGTCGCTCTGCTGGCTTTCTGATGATCATAGGGCTTTTCTGGGTAGGCCCCTGGAGGTCGACGAGGTCAGGAGTGCCATCATGTCTCTTAATAATGGCAAGGCTACAGGCCTGGATGGTATCCCCGCCGAATTTTATAAATGCTACGTGGATATTATGGCTCCGGTTTTGCGGGAGGTTTTCGAGGATTCCCTTGAGGTGGGGCGCCTACCAGGGTCTATGAGGGAAGTTGCTATCACCTCTTTGCTCAAACCCGGCAAGGACCTCCTTGATGTAGGTTCCTATAGGCCTCTTTCATTGCTCAACTGCGATGTTAAAATACTGGCCAAAGTATTGGCGGTGCGTCTCTCTGAACTTATGCCCATCATAGTATTGCCTGACCAGTCGGGATTTGTGCCTGGCCGGGCGACCTCCCATAATCTTCGTACATTATTCTCCTTGATTCCGACCATATCCCCGGAGCTCCCGATGGCTGCGATTTTTCTAGACGCGACTAAAGCGTTCGACTCGGTGGAATGGGGTTATTTAATAGACGTCCTGTGCAGGATGGGCTTTCCCAGAATATTTATCTCATGGGTTAAACTACTCCACACTGACCCTATGGCCAGAGTGGTTGTAAATGGCGTGTTGTCCTCCCCTTTCCCGATCACGAGAGGGACTAGACAGGGGTGTCCACTCTCCCACCTATTGTTCGCCATTGCTATAGAGCCTCTTGCATGTAGAATTCGGCAATTGCATCAACAGAGCGCGTTTAACTGCCTTCAGCGGCAGATTGGCATATCCCTGTACGCTGATGATGTTACCCTTTATGTGAAAGATCCGCAGTCGAATCTTATTGCGTTGTTACGGGAGTTCGTTGTCTTTGGCGGCATATCTGGGGTTCATATCAATTGGCAGAAATCCCAATTCTTTCCTCTTACTGCGGCGGTTCACCGTTTCCCGCTTGACTACCCCCTAGAGTGGTGTGACTCGGAACTGCGATATCTGGGTATTGTGGTGTCTTTGCTCAAGGAGGAGACGCTACGGCTTAATTACGGTGTCGCTATAACTAAATTGGCAGATAGCGTCACGAGATGGATGTCTTTACCATTGTCTATGGCGGGCAGAGCGTCTCTCATTAAAATGGTGGTGTTACCTCGCCTCTTGTATCTGTTTCAAAACATTCCGTATTATCCTGGGGCTTATTTTTTCGCACGTCTCCGGTCAGAGTTGCTTCGGCTGCTCTGGGGGGGCAAACAACCAAGAGTGGCGTGGTCTACATTGACGCTGCCTTATGCCGACGGGGGCTTTGACATCCCTGAGTTTGAACTTTATTATGTCAGCGCTCAAGCGCACTACGCCTACCACTGGATGCGCCCCACGCCGTTCATGCCTCAGGTGGTCGCTGAACAGTGGGTCGCCCATCCTCTCCCATTGGAGGGCATGGTCCTGGGTAATGTGGAGGACATTGACACACATCAAACGACGGTTACCTGCACTGTTGATGCGTGGAAACGTATCGCAAAGGTACTGGATGTCGCCTTTCTCTACTCGCCTGCGTTGCCTTTGATATATCACCCCGCTCTGTCTCTTCTCCAGGAAACTGGGTTTCAACGACTGTGCACTCGTCTTGCGATGCGTACCTGGGGGGACCTGTTTCGTGAGGGCACCTTCCGTACCCGAGAGCAGTTCTTCGGGGATGGTACGTGCTCCCCGCTTGATATGTTTTACTATGTCCGGTTGCGTCAGGGCCTGAGGTCACTGTTGCCTGAGTTCCCTGCGGAGCCGGGTGTGACCCTACCGCTTCATGTGCTGTTGCTTTCTGACGGATGTCACTTGGTGTCCAGACTGTATGGTGCCATCAGAAAACAACGTGCTGTCTCGCCGGGACGGGCGCGAGCCCACTGGGAAACTGAGCTTGGCATATCCATTTCTGATGACCAGTGGAAATATTGTTGTGGAGTGACCGCCAACATCTCCTCTAGCTGCCGTCTAAAGATCATACACTACAAGTTCATACAGCGTTTTTACTACACCCCGGCTAGGAAGCTCAGGTTCCGGCTGGCGGAGGATGACAGATGTGCTCGTTGTCATGCGCCAGATGCCGATTTTCTTCATTTGGCATGGGAGTGTGGGGTGGTTTCGGAGTACTGGGTGCGGGTCCATGATGCTCTCTAGGCTATGACCGACAATGGAGTGCCGCTTGACCCCTTGGTCCTGGTGCTGGGTTATACCAAGGCGGTGCCGGCAATGTATCGTAGATTTGTGGATGTAACTCTTCTGCTGGCAAAGAGGCGGGTGGCCTGTTGCTGGGGTAGGGGCAGGATACCGCAGTTTGAGGACTGGTTGAGGGATGTCATTTATTGTCAGGACCAATATAATGTTTACGCAGAATTGATGCCTGTGCGCTGTAGGCCCAGAGACTTTTGGAGCCCGCTGCAAATGTACCTCCTTACCAGGGCTGTGCAGGATTCTGACTCGGACAGTGCTGATCGGGTTGGGGTGGGTTGATGGGGATTCCTTTGTTGGAATTACGCACTTCTCTGCCACTTGTCTGGCTTATGCGATGTGAGGGTCCCTCTATTTGTACTGCTGCCTCTCTCAATATAGGGAGTCTGTCATGATTATCGGCGAGGGAGCGGGGCGCTCTTGACGTCTCTCTTGTAATACGGATCGAGATGCCTTACCTCAGGGACTACTGCACTGTGCACATGTGTCCGCGGCCCTGGCCCGGTTCTCCCCGTTAGAACGATATATGCTTGTTATTCGTACTGTTGATATGTTCATATGCTCTGTACTGATGCACTACATTTCAGGCCACTGCTACTGCTGTCACCTCATTTCGGCCCGCTGGATTTCCCCCTCTGGATATGGCACCTGAACATTTTATGTATGCCGCTGCACTATACTACACCTGTACCCTTGTATGCTTTGTATATGTGACATTGATGATCTCATGCTTGTCTTCCACTACCTGTTGCAAATAAAGGTTTAAAAAAAAAATATATATATATTTTCAAAAATTGAAGCCTTCACTTTTTAATGAAATAGTTTTTATTGTGCATTTTTATAAGAACAACTAAAGCTGAACAAACTGCATTCCTCACTTTGAAGAGAAAATACAACAGTGACAAAGGCAAAAGTAATCAATACATGGGTTCAGAGTCAGAAGGATGAAAAAATTCAGATGACGAACAGAAAAAACACTGCTCGAAGGAAGAAAAAAGAAAATGTTAGGTTGTGCTTAAAAACTTGCACTGGCCACATAAACAACTGCAAAATCATTACATGGTCCAAACTGTAGCATATTTTTTAGAATTACAAAAAAGTCATGAAGTGGATAAAGAAGGAACAGGGAGCAAGCAAAAGAAAACAATTACACCAACCTTGAAAGAATATTACCTACAAAACAACATATTAATCCAGAGAGTCTGCACTCATATAAATATCAAACATACTCGTGTGATAGCATTAATGGCAAATGAAAGACACATATATATATATGCTGTGTATGTATATTTAATAACTTCTAAGTCCTTGAATGAGTTAGGTCTGTAGAAAGTAAGCCATTTCACAGTGTTCGTGGAATTTCATGGAAAAGCGCTTAAGACCTACCGGTTATAAGAGTGCCTTTTGCCTACCGCCGGTAATAAATTAAAATGACATAAAGTTGTAAACCACGTCCACCTCGTTCTGCCACTTGATGTGCCCAGTAATCAATGCACATCTCTCCCTTTGCAACCAGGAGGAAAACAATGAGGCGAAGATAGAATCCCACATTGCAAGGCTATGGCGTCCTGGAGGACGAGCTCACGCAACTTTATTCAGTGGATTGACAGCATCCACTATTTCAGAGCGATGAGCTCGAGTATAATCCCCACACTGTTTCCAAAATAAATGGTGTGGTACCACATCGGTAGGACACAGAAATTTCATCCAATATAACGTTATGTTAATGTTATGTTAATTTATTTCTTCTATAGCGCTCGGCTACTCCAAGGAGCATCCCGGCGCTTTGGCGAAGAATATCAGCATGTAGAACAACAACATAACAGCTAAAACACAGACACAGGAAGAAAAAAAATTATTTAGTAAAAAGCCATGTTTTTAGGCCCTTCCTAAAAACAAGAAGACTAGTAGCCTGTCTCAGGGACAGAGGTAGTTCATTCCAAGCCTTCTGGGCTAGGTAACGAAACGACGACCTCCCATTCTTACGCGTCTAATGGCAGGAACTGTCATCTTGGACAAGCAGGATGACCTCAGGGTCCTGCTGGGTTGATACAAGGAGAGGCGTTTCGCAATATACTTAGGGCCTGTACCATGAAGAGCTTTGAAAGCCAATGTCAGGCTTTTAAAGAGGATCCTCTTTGAGATAGGTAACCAATGCAGTGCGCTGAAAGTCCTCCCCAAGTGGGGTAGCTTCACAAGTCCCACAATTTTGTACCAACTGATAAATCACAGGCAGTCTTTCAATAATCGTCTGCCTGATGCGTTTCAGGATCGTCTTTCTTTCCACTTGGAACTTTATCAGTTGGTACAAAATTGTGAGACTTGTGAAGCTACCCCACTTGGGGAGGACTTTCAGCGCACTGCATTGTCCAGAAGGCTTTGCGCAACGCCACGCCCACTGTGGCAGGTGTGGGTAATATTTACTTAAGTGCGCGAAAATAAGCTGCTCCACACTCTCCCTACCTATGCCTCTGAAGAAAGGATGAGACGATCCTGAAACGCGTCAGGCAGACGATTATTGAAAGACTGCCAGTGATTTTGTATCTGCTGCAAGCGGTGAAATGGATGCAAATTCCTAATGTGCTGATTAAACTTCGTGTGGCTCTATTTCTACGTGTGGGCTGACCTGTGTGTTGGAGATTTTGACGGCTGTTGCCCAGCCGGGAAGTATTGCCCACTGCTTGGAGGCGGGTCCTGTGCAGGCTGTGAGAGGCTGCCTGCAACTATGGGATGAAGACAAGCAGCGCCATAACAGGATGGTGTGTGTTTGTGGCACTGTTTCACTGCCGAAAGCAAGGCAGACTGCACCATTGGTGATCTTTCTTTCCACTTGGAACTTTATCAGTTGGTACAAAATTGTGAGACTTGTGAAGCTACCCCACTTGGGGAGGACTTTCAGCGCACTGCATTGTCCAGAAGGCTTTGCGCAACGCCACGCCCACTGTGGCAGGTGTGGGTAATATTTACTTAAGTGCGCTAAAATAAGCTGCTCCACACTCTCCCTACCTATGCCTCTGAAAAAAGGATGAGACGATCCTGAAACGCGTCAGGCAGACGATTATTGAAAGACTGCCAGTGATTTTGTATCTGCTGCAAGCGGTGAAATGGATGCAAAGTCCTAATGTGCCGATTAAACTTCGTGTGGCTCTATGTCAACTTGTGGGCTGACCTGTGTGTTGGGGAGATATATATATATATATATATATATATATATATATATATATATATATATATATATATATATATATATATATATATATATATATATATATATATATATATATATATATATATATATATATATATAAAAATTCCTGGAATGCGGTATCGCGATAAAGAGGACTCTTAATAGTGTCACTATAGCCCAAATTACATTGTGTTCCCAGTCCCTGAAGCAAAGCATATTTTAGAATTCTTAAGACCACAAAAATGTCGGATGACGTGCGTAGAGCTCGTGAGCTTGCCGCAGATAAAATGTTCTCTGATGCCTTAGAAAGTGAGGCTGTTGCCAATGCAGAAGCAAGTAAAGATACTGGGGCAGAGTCTACTGGTTTGAGGGACTCCTTCAAATTGCAGGAGAAATATAAAAAACAAGAACAATCTAAGTGGTGGGAGGCGCGCTCATTAAAAATGTATTTGGATGTAGGGAGAATCCCTAGGGGGATGAGTATTATGTTAGCCCCCAGTTATGAGGCACCAAACCCTTTGATGATGGCAGAATGGGGTGAATGCAGCAAGACACTTAGTGCAAATCCTGGTCAAATATGCCGAAATAGATGGGGCGGAATTACAAGTAAAAATTGACGCCCTGGAAGCAAGCATAAAACAACAGGGAGGAGAGTTTAGTCAGGAAGCAAAAATGAGGGAGGATCATACCAGTAGACTAGCCAAGAAGGAAGAAAAGATTAAAGCACGTAAGATCTACAAGTTCAAAAGGGACAGAGACGATTTCACTAATGGTCAGATTTTCACGTTTGCACGCCGCTATGACTCCTTGAGGGAAGCTACAGCGAACAAAAGAAGTGAAGGAAACAAAGGGGCAAACAAACAAAATACGGCACATACACACCTTTCTTCAATCTCGAGTTCTGCTGCAGAAAGTGAGTCAGATAATGAAGGTGCTAGAAAAAATACAGGAATTAAACTGACCTTGGGGGAAGAACTGGACATTCTAAAACAAAGCAGGAGGGATACGCTGAGACCACGTCTTCAAGGAACAGTGGCAAAACAAAATGCCAAAGGAGAAGGGGGAGACGCCAGGCCCGCAAACAATGGAGAGCAAAAGAAGCGGGGTCAGGGTCGTCCCTAGAGGAACTAATAACCAATGGCAATGCAAAATTAATCCCCAAGAGTGTATCAGAAACCCACGAAATCAAATCAATTATTAACCTGGGTGATATTGATCTATCAGAAGCAGAAAGACAGCTGCTCAGCTTGGGTTTAAGTTTATGTCCAGAATCAAATTTCCAATATACAAGAACAAGAGCTGACGTATATCAATTTATCCGAAAAATTACACCTGCAAAAATATTTATTAGAACAGAAAACAACCTTTCCTAACACCAACGATGCTCAAGGACTTGTGGTCTCTGACTTGCATTTGTATAAAGATTTGTGTCAACTAGCCTCAGGAGAAGAGACTACCACGCAGGAAGCATCAAGTGTGTTGGGGGCAACAAAAACCAGAAACCCCATTCAAGCCAAAATCAAAATGTATCCCTTTGTCATCACATGATGGCCTGGATACTTTTAGTGAACATGTGGTGAGACAAATTAAGAAATTGACCCACGCCAATAATAAAACAAAGAAAAAATACACGCATCAAGAAAGAAAATATAATCAATTGATTTCCAAATTACAGCAGGCAGACTTGATAATACGAAATTCGGACAAAGGTGGTAACATTGTCAGTGGCGGCTGGTGACATTTGAAAGTGGTGTGGCGGCTAATTATTGCCGGCCCGCATGGCGGCAAGTGAGCGTAGCCAGTGAGCGCGTACAACCTCCAGGGCCCCGGGGACCGGGGAATTAGAATAAAGATGCACGATGCTGCGCATGGAAGATTCGAACTTGTGATGGCACGAGGCACGTAGAACAGCGTTCATGCTCTACATGGAGCCAGACTCACTTTGCTTGTTGGGATAAAACTCCGAGGCTGCCCGTCAGAGCATGAATTGGAGTCTACAGGCTTGGGATATGATGTGTGGCATGGAGAGCAGTTGTGTATGTGGTTCACATGTTGATCGTGCTTGAACCCAGAGCCCATGGCACACTAGGATATAACACCATGCCTTTGTTCCGATAGGCACCTTGTGCATTGCTTTCTTCAAAGGGGCACTTTGCAGCTGTGTTGCATTCTGTGTTTGAGAATCACAGTTGCTCTTGTTGTCAGGAGGTGGTCTGTACAGGGTAGGGTGCCAACCCTGTGACCTCTTGGTGCCAGTGCAGTTCGAAGGGTAACTTTTGATGGTGCTGATTTCACATTGCAACCTGATGGGCATGAGATGGTGCGTAAAAGCAGGCGGTGCCAGGGAGCACGCGCCGAGCAGATAATCTGTTGAGTGTACTCAAGCCTAGATGCTGCTCTGGAGGATTGATAACGCCCTACTGGCTATTTGGATTAGTCATCTCTGTGTGTAAGTTGTTGTACAACAACAGGAAGATAGTGGGTGCAAGACACACAACGAGTCCTGTCCAAACTAGGAAAAAGACCACAGATGAACATACCAATAATAAAAGAACAACTGGGATTACTAAACTCGACATACATGTTCAAAATGTTATCATACAAAACAGCCCCTTCTAAACACGACATTTGAATTGATTGGGAGATTTGAACCCAGTCAACTTCAGGCTATCACAGTGTGATGCCCCATAATCCATTAAAAATCTGGGCGTCATGCAACCCATCTGACATCAACACGTTCTACAGCAGGTAACCACCCAGCAATCCAATCAGCATAAGACATTCTGGGACACAAACATTCGATAACCTTAATTGGAATTCATTTCTGAGCACATTCAGGACACTGAAAGTACGGAATAATGCACCCGTAGCATGTAATGTAAAGCACCTGAATGCTGATATAATTCAACACACAGCAATTCAGCACAACTCTTACCCGGTAACATTTAGCACACAACACGTTCAACCCACAGCAAACATGAAAACCATGATCAGCTAAATGTAACCGCAAACTCTCACTCCTGTTGAAGCCCTTCAATAATAAACTAAGCCATCGAGGGTACCCCACTCTGTGCTACTCCTCGATCGCTGAAATTAAATTAACCCCCTAAGCCACCACAAAGAGCTCAGTCTCAGTGCATAAAATTCCTGCCATTTACAGTGTGCCAACAGTGCCAGAAGGAGGTAGAACAATTTAATTCTGGCTTTCGCTTTTTCACTTCATGTGCTTTCTGGAGGTCGCCTAGCAATAACTGTCTCCCTCTAACAATAAGAGTAAATTAAGAATATATGACGTTACAACGATTTCCGTTGCAACGCATGCCTTTACCACGCATGCGTTACAACAGAATTCGTTTACCACGCATAACATTTACCACAATTACTAGCGTGGTGACGTCATACGTCGTTAAGAGAAAGCGGAAGTTTATTTTCCGTTTTCTCTTAAACGACGCTGATACCCGACGTGACTTCAGGTGAGTTTCTTTTTTGGGGGGGAGACCCCCCCCAAGCACCCCTTTTTTTACTTTTTACCTTTACCACATATACCTTTACTACAAACCTCGTAGTAAATGTATGCGTGGTAAAGGCTTTCGTGTTAACCACGCATGCGTTGTACTGCATGCGTGGTTAACGATTTCGTTGTAAAGGCTTCGTGGTAATGGCCGTTTCCCGTAAATTAATGACTTCTGTATCGTGACATAACTCGTCCCGGCTCTTGTCAGTATATCTCTTAGTGCCAGACTATGCAATTTGCAGGGGTATCTATGCATGCCTCACAAATGAAAATTAACAAAAAAAACATGTTTGCATAAGTGTGGGAATTTTCAATATTCATTTTGGGGGAGGAATTACACCACCTTAATAATAAATGTCTTTCCAGACTGAAACACAATTCACTGATAAATTCTCTTGATAAATATGTATGTTAGATGTAGGCAGTACCAAAATAAGCATGAAAGTCACGAAACAAAACATTTATAAGGCACAATAGCTGGTTATTGGGGATGGATAACCGGACACCAAGAGCCCTATGAGTGAATGAGAGAGTCATTAAATAGTATCCATCAAGGCATTGGCTGTAATTAAATGCTTTGCCACTGTTCATATGCACCCTGCAGGTGTTTCTTCGTTTCTCCTTACTACTTCCTGAGGCTTCCCTGATGAGCTGCGCTTGGATCGTATTGCTAGCACTATGATGATTAACAAGCGAGCCGCCTTGTTACCTTGTTCATTTCAAATGTCTTCATGCTGATACTGACGAGGATTCGAGCCTGGTTCTGCAGTCTGGGTTTTTGCGGTTTTATAATAGCGCAAACTCGACTCGAAGGTATTGAAGCGCTTACATCAGTTACGTGACACAAGGACACATTAATTATTTTTTTGGGTTGGCACGGGGAAATTAAGTGATGTGCTTAGCGTCAAAGGAACAAACGCCGAGGCTCGAACATGGTTCCCCAGCTCCATGGGGTCGGCAGCTTTGGCAGTTAGGCCACATCCTCTCCCCCAAGTCCCCAGCTCTAGCCCCTAACCCCCCACCTCTATAAAAGGTACCAGCATGCTTGAAAATGAAATGTACAGCAGTCAAAGGTGGGGCCTGGAGGAGTACTTCTTCGGGTAGCGCGGAGAGCGGAAATGAACGCGTGTTCCCTCTCCTCGGTGTGAAGTGTAGTCAGGTAGTGTGGCTCACTGGTTAGAGGTGGCAGACCCGAGAGCAGAGGACGGCCCGGGACCAGGGTTCGATTCCCGGCGCGGCAGGTTTCTGGACCAGGGTCAGCGGACTAGATAATTCTCTCGCCTCGGTGCCCACTCTGATCAGCGATCACACTCGGCAACTCTGGGCATTAGCTTGCCTCATCCTCACTAACGGCCCCACCAGACCGCCGGGGATGCCTGGTCTCACCCTGGAGATACCCATTAAGGGACCATCTCTCAGGGAAGCCAGGAAGGGTTTCGCAGCAGTCGAAGCGCCTTGGGACCCTCCGGGTAAGTAGTGCGCTATATAAATGCCTATACATACATACATACATACACCTCTATAAAAGGTACCAGCATGCTTGAAAATGAAATGTACAGCAGTCAAATGTGGGGCCTGGAGGAGTACTTCTTCGGGTAGCGCGGAGAGCGGAAATGAACGCGTGTTCCCTCTCCTCGGTGTGAAGTGTATTTTAGTGCAGCTAATCTGGTTCTGCCAACAATCCTGCCACTGTCCTCCGGTCAGTGACTGCCACTGCGAGAAAGAGAGAGGGAGGGAGAATGGCGAGAGTTCAGGATGGGAAAAGGAGAATGGATTGATGGAAAGAGAAAGATAGTTCGAAGAAAGGAAAGATCCAGGGCTGATTTAAATATTTTTCCCAACGCCGCTGCTGGTTTCCAAATCGGTCTGTTACTCAAAGTGGTTAACTGTGCAGGGGGCCAGGGCAATACTGACTGAACGCACCCCTTCCTTAACCTGGGCCTTTCGACTGCCTTGCTACCTCACTTATGTAGCTCTGGGTTGTTTGGAAAAGCCGGCTGCATTTCTTCACAGCAGAGAATTAAAAAGGGTAATTTTAATTTACCTGACCGCAGTCCGTCAGCGCCGCATCCATTCCTGGGACCTTGGCGCCTTCACTGGAGCGGAAACCCCGCCCTCCGTCCTCAGCCAATCCTGGTGCACACAGGGCATGGTTGCTTTCTGCCCGCCTGCCCTTTAGGAGAGCGAGGTTTCACTCTTATAATGGGCATGCGCAGGCACAAGTGCGCATGCGTGGGCAAGGCTGAAAAATGTGCCTCCGTCCCCACTCATGCGCACCTGTGTGCTGCTGCCTGCCCCAGACAATGCCTTATGCCTGTCAGTCAACATGACACAGGACCGCCCACCTCCTTCAGACTCTGAAGGGGGTGGGCGGTCCTGCATCATTCTGACTGACAGGTATTGTCCCTCGGCGTTTTGAACTTAAGTAAACTGAGAGTTTACTTCAGTTCAGAGTACGCCGAGGGAGCTGCGGGTGCGGGCGGGGGGGCAACGCCCCAACGCCCCCAATGGACCAGCCGCCACTGAACATTGTCCTATGGCCAGTAACAGATTATTTAAGAGAAGCATACAGACAATTAAATGATGTCACTTGTTATAGAAAATGTACTCCATTGAAATACAAATCAACCCAAGAGACACTGTTTAGAAGCCTGCTAGCTTGGAAAGGTTTGGGCCTCCTAAGTTGGGATGAATATAAATTTATTAAGAAGGAACATCCATTGGTACCTTATATCTATTGTATACCTAAGGTCCACAAGAGTCTAACTGCTCCACCGGGAAGACCCATTATTGCGGCCTGTGATGGGCCATTGGAAAACCTCTCCAAATACATTGATTATTTTTTACAGGCACATATGAAAGACCTTAACTCTTACGTACAAGACACCAATGATTTTCTTGTTAAAATAAAGGATTTGCCATTGAGTACAGATCTATTGCTAGTGAGGATGGACGTTAGCTCACTCTACACATGTATTAGACATAGAGATGGCTGTAGAATATTTTCTAAGTACAAGACCAATTGAATATGCTGAACACACTAGGATGTTACTAGAAATGTTGTCTTTCTGCTTAGAAAATAATTATTTCCTGTTCAATGGCCAGTTTTATCAACAAGTGCAAGGTGTAGCCATGGGGGCCAGTTTCTCCCCCAGCTATGCCTGTCTCTTTATGGACTGGTGGGAGGAACTGGTCCTCAGGCGCAATTATGAAGACATCTGCACACAAAACATAGTCTCCTGGATGCGTTTTATTGATGATTTATTTATTATTTGGCGTGGATCGGAAGAAAGTGTGCTAAAATTTATGGAGGATATTAATTGTAATGATTTAAATCTTAATTTTAATGTGGATATCAGCAGGCACTCGGTGACATTTTTAGATGTACAGGTTTTAATACAAAATAATGTTTTAACAACTACCCTTTTTAGAAAACCCACGGCAGGCAACACATTATTACACCCTACAAGTGCTCATCCCCCACACTTAATAAAAAGTATACCATACGGGGAGATGCTTTGCATCCGACGCATATGTAGTGATCCATTGGATGCGAAGGAAAAGCAAATGGAAAGCCTTGCTAGGTTTTTAGATAGAGGGTACAGCCATAGAGTTGTGACGGCCGCCATGAAAAAATCCCAATTAAAACCCCGGGAGGAACTCCTCCAATATAAAGCCAAAAAGGACCAAGGAGTGCAAAATGTTAAGGCGGAGCCGACTAGACTGATTCTGACCTACTCTAAACAGGAAAAGGATTTGAGAAGCATCATAAGACAAAATTGGCACTTTATCCAGGAGGATCCTGTGATTGGTGACCTAATGCCCTCAAATCCAGCAATCACTTTCCGTAAAGCCATGACTATGGGCAATATGTTGTCTAGGAATAGTCAGGAGAGTTTTAGAAAGGAAACCTAACTGTCCTCCAGAAAGGGTTTTTATAAATGTTTAACCTGTAGGGCCTGTCAGTTTGGTACTAATACCAAGACCTACAGGACAGCATTTTCTGATATCTCCAGGGAAATTAAACAACACCTTACATGTAAGACAGAATACTGTGTGTATGTCCTGGAATGTGAATGCCGTCTAAAATATGTAGGCAGCACCAAACTGGCAGTACACAAGCCTATTTTACAACACCTAAGGGAAATTATTAATAAAGATCAGAACTACCCAGTTGCAAGACATTTTCAGACTGCGCATAACAGTGACCCCCAATTCCTCCGATATTTTGCAATTGAAGCAATCCCTTTAACTAAGAGAGGAGGAGGCAGAGAGGCCAGTTTACGTCGACTAGAGACAAATTACATATTGGAGTTCGATTGTAAATGGCCAGGAGGTTTAAATACAACAGAGGACCTTCATACATATCTGTGAATAAGCTCAAATATGGAGGTTACCGCTGCTATTGTGTAGTTCAGTCCCTTGCTCTTTATATCAAGAAACCTTACCTTGATTATGCCTAGAACATTGTAAATCCTGTACATATCAATGAAATAATTGAATAGAGAGAGAGATTAGTTCCTAAAGGGTAAATTAGATGAGATCTATTTGGAACCCTCTATGTGTGGGTATTTCCAATGTGGTGCCTTTTATGATTGGTTTTAAGACATAGTGGGTAGTTTTTATCTATGTGTCTTTTTAATCGGTTGTTTTAGGTATGTCACTAGGTGGTGCTTATTTATATTGGTTTTAGGTACCCTTTGTCCCCTTTTTTCCTTTCTGTCCTATTGCACACTGCACAAAAAATCAAAGAGTATCCTGAAATGAAATAACAGTACTTGTATAGTATCAGCAATCTTAGAGAATTTCTTTTTATGTATCAACTTGCTATTTGCACTAGATAGGCATGAGTCACATTCAGTATTAGCACTGAGGCTCTTAGTCACTTTAACTTTATAGTACTGTAGCAACTTGGCACTTTATTACATTCAATGAAATATGAATTGAATGAATTACCATTTGCATGTCTGTCAACAATAGACAGAATTAAAAATGTGGTAAGATGCACATAAGTTGGTCTTTCTTAGATTGTTTACCATGGAAATAATTGCCTATTGACAAAATCATACATTAATGTATTAATTATGAGAGACAACTCAAAAGTACTATTATTGGAAAATAACTATTAAGTGACGGAAGAATGTTTGTTTTTAATTTTATTGAATTTCACATAATAGGGTGAAAACACTTTCACGTTTAGGTAAGGACTCAAGAATAAGAATGTATATATTGCATCACACCAATTGATGGGATAACATTGGAAAGCATTCATGCAGAGGATTAGGTTAAAAACTGTAGCCATTTTTTATAATATGTAAAATGCGATGGATTATTTATTTTTGTAAGCATTTAAGCTGTTATTTTACAAAAGTATAAACTCGTGTTTTAAATACGCATGGAAAAAAACAGTTCGCAATGTATTATACAGATATGAGTATCTTTTCCATTTCAATCTGTAAATGTGATGCACTGGCACTTCAAATTTGGGCTTGTAAGTAAGCATGGTCAGGTGATCAAGGCCGCTTGGACGGCCGAAACGCGTCTTGAATGATGTGGCAGAAATAAAATAATGCTAACACACAAGCTGGTCTGCGCCCATGATTCCGTGTAAAGCGTGGATATTGCAAGCTGTCGGTTATGTATGTATATATATAGATAGATAGATAGATAGATAGATAGATAGATAGATAGATAGATAGATAGATAGATAGATAGATAGATAGATAGATAGATAGATAGATAGATAGATAGATAGATAGATTGAGAGTTGAAACTCAGACAGATGGAGTTGAGATATATAGTGATGTTGAACACCAAGATCCCCCATGGCCTGAATTCAGAAGAAGATATGCATGTGCATATTCAGAAGCAGCACGGGTTTGCAGGATACTGAAAAAGGAAAGCAATTTCTCAGAGTGATGAAATCAAAGGAACTGCCTTATTTCCCATCACACAGGTCCAGCTAGGGGAACTGTCTAAGGAGAATAGATCACTGAGGGAAATGTGAGCACTCTATAAGGAAGCTAAGAGGGTTGTTAGTATGTAGTGTTTTGGATATAAGGTTTGATTTTATTGAAGTATGATGTTTTACAGTGCCATCAATGTTTGCACTTTCAAGCACTTGGACCTTTTTATGTATTCGTGAACCGTCATGTTGACTGTATAGATATTCCTACTACCTTTTATCTTTTTAGAATAATAGCACTTGCACTGTGTGATTGGTAATGAAGACCTGTGTTGTAAAAAGAGTATTGCAACATTAGGAAATGAGATGAAATACAATACATTTGTTGGTAGGAATGTAGGAATTCATTAGGTTTTTTAATATTTTGGTTTTTATTAATTTTACATTTATACATTGTGTGTGGATGAACACGCATCCTGACAGTTATTATCTGATTTTATGATAATGTTTTTGCAAAATATTACAATTGTACTTTATGGTGTGTGTATAGCACCAGTTAGATTGGCAGTAATAGGGCCTTGCACTTTTATTGTTGTCAAGTGGTACAACATTGAAGGATAGTTCTTACCTCTAGACACCTGCATTTTCATCGGCCGAAATGAAATGGAATGTGCAATATTGAATGATTGATGTATCATAATTTATTATGCATGTATACTTTTATTTATGTTCAATGTGGATTTAAATTGAACAATAATATGGAGCACTAGCACTTTAACATATGGCATAAAACTATACACCATTTATTTGATGCAGAAAGAACTTTTCCCTCTTAGGCACTTGCATTAAAATTGGTTTAAAAATGGACCAAAATGTGAATTAAGCAAATGGGCAATATACGGTAAAGAACCTTGAGAAAAAAAAATAACGTTTGGGCAGTGCAATAATTGAATTGTTAACGCAACTAAGGAAACATACAAATAATGAAACAGAACTTTTTTTTTAATGGTAAAGAATGCAAAACAAAAACTAAAAAAACAATAAAAAAAGCAAAACAAGGTATTCTAAAATGATTATCAGTCAATCTTAATACCCCAAAATTAAGAATTATCTTTAAAAATAATGGTATGGTATACAAAGCATTAGGAGTTTTTTGCATTGTTGCAAATAATGTGCTCTGCTTGGTAACGAAAGAAGTATGTTTTCCATGTCTCATAAGTCATGTGATCAGCCAACTGTGATGAAATACAAGCAGAAACGGTACTCAGTCACTTGCGGCTCGCATCGCAATACTGCTGGGGGGTCGTGAGGGGGTGGGAACGGGGAATTAAAATACAAAATAAGATGTACCTGACCGGAGTGAAGCCGGTCCGCGCCGCCTCTGCTCCTGGGCCCTTGGCGCCTTCACGTCACAGTACTGGAGTTAACCCTAACAGCAGAACTATAAGTAGGTACTGTGGCGTCACACCGTAAAGGATGTGGGATTAAGACTGCCATAGCAGCAGTGCCCTTAGGCTCAGACTCGGACTGCCGAGTGCGGGTGTCTCAGCCAATCCTGGCGCTGCATTAGCAGCGCCAGAATTGGCTAGAGCAGGGATAATCCCTGCCCAATCGCCCATTTGGAGACCGAGGGCTGCTGCATGGAGCAAACCCCTCGCTCTCCTAAGGGTAATAAGGGAGGTAGTAGTGCGCATGGTCGGGCTGGTCATAAAAATGACCAGCCTAATTCTGAACATGCGCACAACTGCTGCTGCAGCTGCGCTTAGTGCTGCCGCTGCGGTGTCAGTGACTGTGTCTGTCTGTCACTCAAGTCAAACCGCTTCCACAGCCCCACCCTGTCCGATTGCCTTGGGCGTGTCCAAGACAATTAGCGCTTTACACAGTGAATGTGAGCAACAACAAGAGTTATTTGAAAGTTGCACAAATTTAGGCATGAGCACGTGAATGGGGCCATGTGGCATTAGTGAGGCAACGCCCCTGCGCCCCAAAGGACGCACCACCACTGTGTCAGTGCGTGAGCAAGGCAGTAACACTGCCGAAACACGTTGCAACAGTGCCAACAGCTAAATAAAAAGTGTGATTTTTTACTAACCTGTGGGGTCAGTGTCTGTTGTTACGACAACTGGAAATTGAAGTGTGTGTAGGGATTGTTGAATTTGGAGGTCATCAGTCTTATACTAATATACATGGTCCAGTGGAAGGCAGGAGCAGAAACGCGTAGACCGTCCAATTGATGCACGTTCCTTTTTGCACTGGTGTGTAAATAAAAAACGCAGAAAACTATCTGTTGCTGTGCCGTGTCTTTGGTCTACTTAACGTAGGAGGAAGAAGCTGTGGCAATATATATATATATATATATATATATATATATATATATATATATATATATATATATATATATATATATATATATATATATATTAGTGAAAGACTGATGACCTCCAAATTCAACAATCCCTAGCGGAGCATCGTCTTGCACAGGTAGACGTCCAGAGAGGTCTATCCACTTCTTAAGTCTTAAAATTCCAGGCTTCTGGTCTGTCCATTAAAGTCATTTTAGTCCCTGTAAAAATCAGCAACAAGGAATAAGGTATATAAATAAGGATGAAGAAAACGAAGACATTGAAGAAGAAGAAGCAGGAGGCACTGGTAGACATGTCATGTCGTACACATTATTCTGTGTGTCTGAGTTGGGGTAGTGCGGATAGTGAATGGGGTAGAAGTGAACCACTGCAGGCCTGCTCAAAATACTGGTTGTCGAATAGTCAGCCTGGGTAGGTACCAGCTACAACACTTTGTTTTTCAGCCTACCAACATCATATGTGCTTTCCTATTGGAGAGAATCATTTTAGGAATATATATTTACCTAGGGCTAAGGAGCAATATCCTGCTAAATATTACCTTTTTTAATTGATGAAAAGTGGAGCTATAAGATAGGATAGTCCACGGGCAGGAAGTGACCACTCAAGTGTACACAGGAAAACCCTTTACTGCTGTGACACCATTATTGGTAAGACCTGAGAAAGACAACAAGAAATAAGATACATTCTCAAAACGACCTCAGCAGAAGGGATTTCAATGTGTTTTTTACTCAGACAGTCAGGACATGAAACGATAATAAACACATAGGCATTTCTGAGGTGTATCTGTATTTGTCTGAGAGCTGCAATTTCAGCTGAAAAGCTTTTTAATAGATGCTTCGCACAAGGGAATGTTCTTTCTTTTTGCTGCAGGAGACTAAAACTGATTGTGAACTTTTATTGCAAGTATTGGAATACTTTCGGGTTTTCCTCTGAAAATCTTCAAACCTCACCTAAAGCACTCTGTACTTATTTTTATTGGCGTATTTTATTTTATGTGTGTTATTTTTTAGATTTGTGGAGGTGTACCAGCCCTTAGGCATCAGCATGCTTCGCAAAATTTTATGAAAGTGCAAAACATTATAATGTTAAAAAAATTACATACAAAAACTACAAAAGTAAGAAAATTATTCTTTACCCATTCAGACACATACGAAACACCGGAACCTTCAAATATTCAGTAAACACTTGGGGCCTAGTCAGGAGCCGAAAACAGCAGCTGCATGTCGTCCTGGACTGCCATCCTATTTAGAGGTAGGGCAAATGCAATTTTGTTTGGTTGGTGGAGCATTGCTATTGGAAACTATTGACGAGCAGCTCATCCGCAACTGGACCACCAAACCACCATTACACAGTGATCGTCACCCAGATATGTTTACAACAGTGTGACCCACATTTGTTTCGTCTGGCGGTGGCTACTGCCAGCCTGGCGGGGGCAATCTGCACGACATCCACATTTGTTTGCCCCCGCCATATTAGTATGGCGGGGGGGGACCTCGGCGGACGGGAAGACCGTCCGCCGCTTCTCCGCCCCGGTCGCCTTGCGGCCGGGGCGGAAAAGGAATAATATGGTGGCAGTAATGCCGCCACGGAAAGGCATGCGGAATCAGGGCCGGACTGGGAACCACAACCGGCCCTGGCAAAGTGCTCCGCCGGCCCCCCTCCCCACTCTGGGGGGGGTTGGAGGTGCCGCCGAGCTCTTTGCCGGGCCGGTTTTCGCCCAATTTTGGTACAGAGACGATTTTGCAGCTATGCTGCAAAAACGGCCCTGTAACAAAAACGGCCCCCAGGGACTCAAAACCGGCCCCTCCCGTGCGGCGCACCGGGGGATTGCCCGGTGCCCGCTATGGCCAGTCCGGCCCTGTGCGGAATATCCCTGTAGGGGCCCGTTGCGGGCCCCCAGGGACTCCGGTGGGGTGGGGGGGTGCACATGGGGGGTACCTATTACTATTACTATTCACTCTTTGTGAAAGGCATTCTGATAAGCTTTACTCTCAGTAACCAGTCATATAAAACAGTTAATTAGTTTAAAATTATTGCAGCTTGGAACTTCGCTTCTGAAACAAGAGAAAAAAGAAGACAGAACCACAACAGACAAAGGGCCAGATGTAGGTCGGCAAATACCGGTCGGTAACGGCCGATTTCGGCCGTTACCGACTGGTATTTGCAAATGGAGATGTAGGGGCCTTCAAATATACAGAATCTGTAAATTTACGGATTCTGTAAAATACCGAATCAGTAAATATACCGAATCGGTAAATCCAGATGTAGGTGGCACTGAAAACAGTGCCACCGGCCATTACCGATTCGTTATTTACCATGTAATTCTATTGCACGGTAAATAACGAATACCTGTGTACATGCACTTCTGTGCATGTACACCTGTGCCATGTGGCAAACATACCTACCCTAAGGGCATGTATTTGTGTCACATGGCACACAAGCCAAAATCAGGGGTGCAACAGGGTGTCAAAGTGACACCCTGTCACCCTTGTAAAATCGGTAATTTTACCGAATCGGTATTTACCGATTCGGTAATTGCCATTGATTCCTATGGGCCTGTAGGCCCATAGGAATCAACGGCAATTACCGAATCGGTAAATACCGTTTCGGTAATTACCGAATCATACAGATTCGGTAAAAATTACCGAATTTTTACCTACATCTGATTTACCGAATCTAGAATACCGAATCGGTAAAATTCGGTATTCTAGAGTCGGTAAATCAGATTTACCTACATCTGGGCCAAAATACCTATATGTTTAGCGTGAGTGGTTAAACTGAGGACTACATTAAATATGGCTAACTTAATGTGAATACACTCAAACAATGGTCAACTATTACGTGAAAAATTACACTTTACATGTGAGTATATGATTTGTGTATTGTATGACAATCAGTACATTTTAATCAACCCGAAAAATAGAGACAGAGCATCAGCAGCTGTTAAAGGACCCCATGCCTGCCTGCTCCTTCCCAAGGTCATTCCATGCAGTCAGAATACTCCCTCTGCAGCCATGAGTGTAATTGATGGCTTACTTAAATTCTGGAAATATTTTTCTTGTTTCATTCCTTCAACAATTTGGCAGTGTGATCTACCCCAAAATAATACTACACTTACAGAGTAAGATTTATAATAGTTCACATATGCTCTTTTGCCCAGGCTCCCCAGTTATAAAGCTTGTTAATATCCTTGGGGGTATATTGCATTACGGAAGAAAGTATGAATAAGTAAATTCATTAGCATCTCATTATAGTCTTTCCCTGAGCTGCAGCGCTCTGTAAAGCATTTGGAGTCTAGTTCCAGCCTTCCATGCATTTATTTATAGCTTTTTCGTGTTTTTTTTGTTAAGTGCTTGTGCTTTTTAGGTCTAGCGACCTATCGATGTGCGCAAGCGCATCGAGCGGAGCGAGAATTCAAGTGGCGAAAACATTGTCAAACCAAAGGGCTTTCAGCCCCGCGGTTTTCATGCAGTTCACGTGAACCACGTGATTAAACATGCACGCGCATCAGGCACTCCTCCCACACCTCACAGACATCTGTTCATTTCTCCTCCCCCTCCCCAGCCAGCTTCCCCCAGGCCCCTGCTGCTTCACACCCTCATTGCCGCTCGGCCCCCCCCATGCCCGCCGTGTCGCATTTCACCTCCCCCCTCCCCTTCTCTGCCTTGCCTTCCCTCCGTCTTGTTTTCTTTGTCTACACCCTCATTGCCGCTCGGCCCCCTCCCATGCCCGCCGTGTCGCATTTGAACTATAGTGAACTACCACAGTTTGATACAACAGCTGGGCTCCCCTTTCATCCACACATCGCTCTGTACCATTCAAGCAATCTGCCTTGCCTTCTCTCCGTCTTGTTCTTTTTACTTTAAAACTACTGATCCGTCACATGTTTTTCTTTACGAGCCTTCAAAGTGAAATGTTATTACTGTTTTGGCTTCTTTCAGCACCTCCCCCCTAAACTGGCAAGCACTGCAGTCTCCCTGCATACACACCTACATTGTGTGCACTAGAAGTAAAACACACCCCTTGCCCAAAAGATCGTCATGCACCACCAAGCTGCTGATTTCACGTCCCAGGCTGTACACAATAAAGAAGGATTGCAATCATCTCGGAATACATTTAGTGCTTTGTTGCCCTAGATCACAGCTACACATGAATTTTACCGTACACGTTCCACTAGGAGCAGGCCAGATTGGTGTTTCAATCTCATCACTAATTGCTGCAAGAGGCACCCACACAGAACATAAAGAAAACAACTGCATTACATGTTCCATGCTGGAGCAGAGAGGCAAAACGGGACTCATACAGTCAACAACTTGACTGGAGGACAAAGTAAATTGCGGTGATTCAAAGTACTCATCGTTATCTTTCCTTGCACTGCAGTCTCCCTGCATACACACCTACATTGTGTGCACTAGAAGTAAAACACACCCCTTGCCCAAAAGATCGTCATGCACCTCCAAGCTGCTGATGTCACGTCCCAGGCTGTACACAATAAAGAAGGATTGCAATCATCTCGGAATACATTTAGTGCTTTGTTGCCCTAGATCACAGCTACACATGAATTTTACCGTACACGTTCCACTAGGAGCAGGCCAGATTGGTGTTTCAATCTCATCACTAATTGCTGCAAGTGGCACCCACACTGAACACAAAGAAAACAACTGCATTACATGTTCCATGCTGGAGCAGAGAGGCAAAACGGGACTCATACAGTCAACAACTTGACTGGAGGACAAAGTAAATTGCGGTGATTCAAAGTACTCATCGTTATCTTTCCTTTTGAAAATGTCAATGACACGCGCACAAAGTGTCTTTGGAAGTTTGCAAAAACCTTTTGTATATAAAAAAAAATGCATTTCCCCACACAAACTCATAATTTATCACTAACACGCTCCGCTCAAAGATCACCTAAACTCTTCTGATATGTGTAATTATTAACAGAATGTGCAGTCTCCAACTTTTTAAACAGCAACAACAGGGCATTCCAACCACGCATCGCGAGCCACATTCTCTGGCATGTACTGCGAAGCAAGGTTCATGCAAGACCTGCCAACAACCCTGGGATCTCATTCTCTTTACAGAACTTGGCATCGCCACGGTTTGCATTCCTTGAAAAGCTTGCAACGCCTAGCCTGGAACACGCATGCCACAACACAAATTAATAATACTGCAAAAGAAAGACACTGTGATTACAATACAACAGTACAATCACAATCGCACATTGTCAACAAAAAAAAGATTTCCAAAAAAATGTCTGAAGTACAGTACATAAAATAACTACATCGCAAGATATTTACTAAAAACAACATTCATACATAGCACATTAAAATTTTGAAAAGTTCAATAGCTAGACACGATGTGCAAAAGAAAAGTCAAATTCAGTCGGAATATGTCGTACGTACATCACAAAAAATTCTAACATTGCCATATATTCATAAGAAACAACATTAATACATAGCAGATCAAAATTTACAAACGTTCAATAGCTGTACACAAACAGCATACGAAAAGTCAAATTCAGTTGGAATATGTCGGAACAACGTCCCATAAAAATAAGACATTTGCAATATATTCATTAAAATCAACATTTATACATAGCACATCAACATTTTAAAACGTTACATAACTATACACTAAGTACATACGGAAAACCAAAAACAGTCTGAATACGCAAACGTCATAAAACAATACAAAACATTAATCAACGTTCAAAAAAGTATAAACACAATCAATACTACATACCCAAAATTTGTATAATAATATTAAAATTCAAACTTACCTGTCAAACGACACAGCAACAACACAAGAAGCACAACGCGCCTTTCACACGTGACTGTTCTCGAAGATCTGGGAATTTCCCCGTTGATGCACGTCAATCGCAATGCTACGTCACAAAACGTAGCAATGCGATTGGCTGGAAATTACATCATTCGGAAAACAAAGGGAAAATACAAAAAAAAAATAGAACGCTGACCTCAAAAACGTAGGTAACGTATAGGCGCTACATTGCAACCGGCATTTTTATTAAGGAAAAGACATCCGCACTAGGAAAAGGGGCTCAAAGCCATATTATCACTCACGCCAAACACAAAATAAAAAAATTAAAAAAAACATACACATACACATGTTCACAGCAAAAAAATAACACACACTTGCAAAATAATCACACACACACACACCACCATATCATCAACAACACACAACATCACACGGTAAGCATAACACCACAAAGAACAATATACTCAATTATTGTTCACATTAACACACTAAATCAATGTCACCACTCACACATGCAACGCCACTCCCTCAAAGCAACGCCACTCATCCACGCAACGCCACTCACCCACGCAACGCTACTCATCCACGCAACGCCACTCACCCACGCAACGCCACTCACCCACGCAACGCCACTCACCCACGCAACGCCACTCACTCACGCAATGCCACTCACCCACGCAACGCCACTCACCCACGCAACGCCACTCACCCACGCAACGCCACTCACACATGCAACGCCACTCACCCACGCAACGCCACTCACCCACGCAACGCCACTCACACACGCAACGCCACTCACACACGCAACGCCACTCACACACGCAACGCCACTCACACGAGCAACGCCACTCACACGAGCAACGCCACTCACACATGCAACGCCACTCACACATGCAACGCCACTCACACATGCAACGCCACTCACACATGCAACGCCACTCACACATGCAACGCCACTCACACACGCAACGCCACTCACACACGCAACACCACTCACACACGCAACACCACTCACACACTCAACGCCACTCACACACGCAACGCCACTCACACACGCAACGCCACTCACACACGCAACGCAACACCACTCACACACGCAACGCCACTCACACACACAACGCCACTCACACACGCAACGCCACTCACACACGCAACGCCACTCACACACGCAACGCCACTCACACATGCAACGCCACTCACACACGCAACGCCACTCACACACACAACGCCACTCACACATGCAACCCCACTCACACATGCAACGCCACTCACACATGCAACGCCACTCACACATGCAACGCCACTCACACATGCAACGCAACTCACACATTCAATGCCACTCACACATGCAACGCCACTCACACATGCAACGCCACTCACACATGCAACGCCACTCACACACGCAACGCCACTCACACAGGCAACGCCACTCACCCACGCAACGCCACTCACCCACGCAACGCCACTCACACACGCAACGCCACTCACACATGCAACGCCACTCACACACGCAACGCCACTCACACACACAACGCCACTCACACATGCAACCCCACTCACACATGCAACGCCACTCACACATGCAACGCCACTCACACATGCAACGCCACTCACACATGCAACGCAACTCACACATTCAATGCCACTCACACATGCAACGCCACTCACACATGCAACGCCACTCACACATGCAACGCCACTCACACACGCAACGCCACTCACACAGGCAACGCCACTCACCCACGCAACGCCACTCACACCCACGCAGTGCCACTCACACCCACGCAGTGCCACTTTTACCCACACAGCACCACTTTTACCCACACAGCACCACTTTTACCCACACAGCACCACTGTCAGACACACAACGCCACTCACACCCACGCAAGCCCACTCTCACACACGCAAGCCCACTCTCACACACGCAACGCAACTCACACACGCAACGCCACTCACACACGCAACGCCACTCACCCACGCAACGCCACTCACCCACGCAACAACAATCACACATGCAACGCCACTCACCCACGCAACGCCACTCACTCAAAGGCACTCACACCCACGCAGTGCAACTTTCACCCACACTGTGCTGTGCACAATAGGTCTCGCAGTAGGAAAGTTGGAGCTATTGGTTTTGTAAATGACAAAGCACTTTATGTTTTTAAAATGAAAACAAAAATAAAAGGCATTGCTATTTGCAATTGTAATAGCTCCAACTTTCCTACTGCGAGACCTATTGGCAACGCCAGTGCTTGTTATGACTGTTTCAGAACCCATGGGTAAAAAAAAGTAGTGACTACAGTGTTTTTTTTTTTAAAGACCTTTATTGTACTTTACCATCATACACAGCGTCTGGCCTACAACCCCTTGGGCCGGCCGCAACGTGTTCACAGTTACTCTGTAATATCAATAAGAACACAGCCCGTGTGCCGACATCCCAGGGGTACGGCGGCATTCCATAAGCGTGCAAGTACTTAATTCACAGAAGGATCATAGATCTAATTAGGTCCATTTTCTATTTTTAAATTAACTAAACTTGTTTGTATCGCATCAAATATGGAAGACGACATAAACAAACATGTATGTAGTAATTGGAAAATACGTAGCGCAAATACAGGTAAGTCCCCATCCGTAAACCTTCTGCAGTTATTGGCTAGATTCCGGAATGAACAGAAAACCCACCTTACAGCCTTGCATCGTGGGAATGGGTCTCTTAGTCTAAAAGGGCGTCATCCGAGTCAATCTGGGGCGGTTCACAAATATCTCCCCTGAACTTGTTCCACGCCCCCCAAATCTGCCCCCATTTCCTGGGGCACCCCCGATGCACAAACACCGCTTTCTCAGAAACCATCGCTACATCCATATCCCTACACCAGTCCCTCAGCATAGGTGAAGCTTCAGCACCCCACAGTCTGGCTATGTTTCGTTTTGCCACCATCATCCCTAGCATGGCCCAGTCCAGCTGTCGAAGGGTTAAATCCGTTGTGTCCCATACATTTAACGACTATAGTGTTTTGTGGTAGACAGTGGGGGTTGCAAAACTAATCATTGGTTCAGTTTAGCCATTTGTGGACATTTTGGAGATGGAAAGAGCCCACAAGATGTCCAGAGACTGCAGTGTGTTTAAAATAGGACTTCCAGCGTTGGAGCCTCTGAAGTATTCTTAGTTGATACTTTGGTTGTGTTTCCCTGTGATAGCTCAATGAGCTTCTTACTCTCATTCCATTCCCTCTGCTTAAAATGGAACCATTTCATATCCCTCTGCTCGCTCGCCCTTCCCATTGGCTGTCACCGTTCTTATACTTGGCAAGAAAGGCTAGGCATTCAGCCCTTTTCACTGCCTCTTTAAACCCATCTCCAGACAGAAAAACAAAGTAGGGCAGCATAGCTGGTGAGATAGTTGTGTGGACTAATGCATCCATAATAGAGATCTGAAGGTCACAGGATTTGAATTCCAGTGGGTCTACTCGCCCTTTTGTTCTTCCAAGGTCAACATACTGAATATCATTGAGCTGGAAACTAATTAAAGCCTGTTTTCAGTGCCTAGAGGCCAGCTATGTGGTAGAGTGTGCTATATAAATGTAATAATTATTGTTCTAAAGGGTATTGATGAAGTGTACCTCCTTGTGAATGGAGGGATCTCCTTCCAAACCATCTGTAAGTCACCTGGTGGAGAAAGCATCAATTCTTGTGACAGAGATTGGGTATTATGTGGTTGTGGCTCCTGCAATCTCATTCTTGCTGCTTCTGTTTGCAGCAAGTTGTCAGTTTATTTCTCTCTTCCTCTCTAGCTGTTTCTCTGTAATGACCCTAGTCTCACAAATAGATGAAAATCTATCCGAGCAGTTTTAATCCAATGTCAGGAGCAAATATATGACTTGTTCACAGTTAATATAGGCACTTCCCTGAAAGTTCCTTGAATGCCATTTCTCCCGCCCATGCAGGTAAGAGTGGTGAGGCAGTGGGGAGGGGTGAGGGGGGACTCAGATGAGGAGGAGGGAAAATTTAAATTAATTTTGCCTTGTCGATGTCTGTCGAATCCCCCCACCCTGCCCCACCACTCTTACCTGAACTGGCCACATCTGAAATACACACACACAACATCCCCCAACTAAGTCAAAATGCACTTGATAACTTTTTCCTTTTTTTCTATCTTTTCTTCTGGAGAAACTCTTTCACCTACTCTACCTTACATTTTGCTAATATTCCCTACCCATGCCCACCCTAGATACAGATGTAGTCCTCTCTTGACTGTGGTACTTTTCTAGTCATATGCAGAATGGCAGTGCAAAGGTTTGTGAGTGTTTACCTTTTTTTGCAAAGCATTCCAATCTGGGACTACCCACCTTCCCTTCTCTAAGAGCATCTTTAAACCCAAATAATATTATTTCAGATTTTGAGCAAGAAAATCGATTTACAAATTGCTAATTTTGGTGCACATACATGAATTTTCACTAATAATGACACCACTGCCACCTCTAAGTTGACAATAGGTACACACGTAGCTAATTAAATCCAGAGTTTTTTAATGCTTTTCAATATTTGTGTTTTGTTTCCTCGTTCCATTTCTTTCTTTCGGTTCTCTTTCACCTACTATCTAAGTAGTAGGTAGACAAACGTACCAGTTTTCAAGGTCTTCTTTTTAGAGCATTGACAAAGTTTTAAACAATAGAAAAAATAGTACCTTTGGTAGGAGAGAAAATTGCAAAACCTTTATGAGGGAGAATTGAAAAATCTGTCATAAAGCTTTTTGTTGTTTCAGAAATTATGACCACAGGCAAAGTTCGGAGATGGCGTAATTGTTTACAATTCCAAGAGAATGTAAACTATGCCACCTTTGCAAAAACCGACTGTGGAAGTAAAGTTTTGCACACTTATACTTTTCAGCTCTTTATTCTAAAGACCCACTTCATCAAGATTTGTGCAACACAATTCTGCAAACAAATTTCTCCGGATGCATGCTTTAAAAGCAAAAATTGTGCAGTTCTATACTTCTCTCATGTTACTCGCCCTTGAAAAGATTATGGGTCACCTTTGGCTAAAAAGGTCCTGACCATTTAAGGTAGAACCATGGTTCAAAGGTTCGAGCTTCATCTACCAGTTCACATACTAGTAGAGATTTGTACATAAAAACAATTGCCCCAGGGTAAACCACATAATGGATGCAATTTCATGGAATTTTTTTTTTTTTATTGAAGAATGAAAACTATGAATCAAAACATAAGTCAGTACATCACATAGTCAACAACCTAATAGGATGTCAACCATATATCAAGATAAACATAAATAAAAAATATAGATGCCCCTATTAGGGAATCGGGGGAAAATTGCGGCCGCTACCGAGTAGCGGTCACAGGCTCAGCAGTCTCTCCAGGGAATGTGCTATCAGGAGATGTTAGGGATGAAACTCGTATGGAAAACGCTACTGAGGCAGAAAGATATACTTCTGGACTTTGAAGATATGAATTGACCTGTTAGTTCAACTCACCTTCAACTCAACTTACTGCATTTTGCTGGGTGGGCCGCCGGCGAGCGTTGGCGTGCGGTGTGCGCTGTTCACGTGGGACCGGGTCGGTCTGGTCTCTTGCTCGCTGGGCGTCTGTGCTGTGTCCTGTGTTGCGCTTTGGCGTTGCCTGCGTCACTGCGGTGCTGGTTTCGCGAGTGCCTCGGCTGGCTCGGGGAGAGAGTCGGGACACGCTGGTTTGTGCAGAGCTAGATGCCGCTCACGTCACCTGCGTTGGTGGGCATCTGTGTGACGTTTGGCGCTGCCTGAGGTTTTGCTGCTCCTCGGCCGGTTTGGGGGAGAGCCGGGACATGCTGTTTGGCATCCGCGGTGTGACATGCTTGGGGGTGCTTGCCATTTAGTTTAGCGCCCTACGAGAGGAGGTGGCAGCGAGGGAGGTAGCAGCTCCTTGCGGAGGACGATGGGCTGAGGCGGCCGCGGGGCTGGCATTAAGGAGAGGAGTCTCGGCCAGAGTGGGATTGCGGTCAAACTCAGCACCTGCTAGCTTGGTCTCGTCCTCCCCGCAGAAAAGTATTAATAGAGCTGGATCTGTTCTGCACCTTCAAGAGAAAGATCATCGTGTCTACTCAAATGTAAGCATCAAAGAAGGAGGAGAACAGGAGGCAGACACAAATGTATGGCAAACCTCAATGAGTACGGTAAGGAGAAAGGGGAGAGACTGGGGGCCAAAATTACACTATGAAAGTGGGGCTGGTACACAGGAAAATCAAGTGAGGAGCCCACTGATAGAAACAAACAAAAGTAAACTTAATAGGTATCCCCTCAGGAGTAGAGAAATTTGGGTGGCGGGGAGCTCTTCCCCGGAGTTAGTAGGTATAGAACATACAGTTCCAGCCACAGTAGGAGTAAAACAGAGCACAAAGGAGGTAAATGAGGTGAAAGCGACTAACTGCACTAGGAAAGCAAAAGCGCCGACTACTAAGACTAATACCCCCTTAAAAAAGAACGAAAAAACTTCTCTAAAAATAAATCGAGCAGTATAAGAGTCACTCCCACTCCTCAAACCCAGACCAAGCAGCCACTAACCTCACCCAATGGTTATCCAACACCGCCGACATCTTAGCACCACTGAAAAAACAACAAATCAAACTAGGCAGCAAGAAGGCCTCCTGGTTCAACAATGATCTTAAGAAATCCAAGAAACTCTGCCGCTCCCTTGAGAAGGCCTGGAAAAAAGACCCAACCACCAGCACCAAGGACGCCTTCAAAAACGCCACCCGCATACACCACCAACTGATCCGGACTGCCAAGAGAGCCGCTTTCAAGGACCGACTAGATAACAATGCCCACAACAGCAAGGAATTATTCAACATCGTCAAGGAATTTACCAACCCCTCGGCCAACTCCAACGACATCACCTCCTCTCAAGCCCTCTGCGACTCCCTAGCCTCATTCTTCCACAACAAAATTGCAGACATCCACAACAGCTTCGACAACCGACCCGAAAACCAACCCACCCAACCCCCTGCAGGACCCCCACCCCCCCTGAACATCCTCAATGACTGGAAGCCAATCTCCACTGAGGACACCATCCGTCTGATGAACTCTATCCACTCAGGATCCCCCACAGACCCATGCCCTCACCACATCTTTAACAAAGCAGACTCCATCATAGCACCGCACCTCCGAGACGTCATCAACTGCTCCCTCAACTCCGCAACCTTCCCAGGAAGCTGGAAACATGCCGAACTCAGCGCCCTCCTGAAGAAACCCACAGCTGACCCCACCGAACTCAAAAACTACCGCCCTATATCACTCCTTCCATTCCCGGCCAAAGTCATCGAGAAAGCGATCAACAACCAGCTCGCCGCCTTCCTCGAAACCAACAAATCCCTCGACTCCTCACAATCCGGCTTCCGAGCCAAGCACAGCACGGAAACCGCCCTCATCGCAGCAACAGACGACATTCGAACTCTACTGGATAATGGAGACACAGTCGCCCTCATCCTCCTCGACCTCTCCGCAGCCTTCGACACAGTCTGTCATAGCACCCTTTTACAACGCCTCAGAAACGTCGGAATCCATGGAAAAGCACTGGAATGGATCACCTCGTTCCTCACCGGAAGAACCCAGAGAGTCCGCCTCCCACCATTCAAGTCAGAGGCCACTGAAGTCATCTGCGGCGTACCCCAAGGGTCCTCACTCAGCCCCACCCTCTTCAACGTATACATGAGCCCCCTCGCGGCCATCGCACGCCAACACAACCTCAACATCATCTCCTACGCCGACGACACTCAACTGATCCTATCACTCACCAAAGACCCGAACACGGCCAAAACCAACCTGCATGAAGGAATGAAAGAAGTAGCCGAATGGATGAAGCACAGCCGTCTAAAACTGAACTCAGACAAAACAGAAGTCCTCATCCTTGGCACCTCCCCCTCCGCCTGGGATGACTCTTGGTGGCCAGAGGCCCTTGGAAAAGCACCTATCCCGACGGACCATGCACGCAACCTGGGCGTCATCCTGGACTCCTCACTATCGATGAACAGACAAGTCAATGCCGTTTCTTCATCTTGCTTCAACATTCTTCGCATGCTCAAGAAAACATTTCGCTGGATCCCCACCGAAACTAGAAAAACAGTCACTCACGCTCTGGTCACGAGCCGACTGGACTACGGAAACACCCTCTACGCCGGTACCACCGCAAAAATCCAGAAAAAACTCCAACGCATCCAGAACGCTTCAGCCAGGCTCATATTAGACATACTGCGTAAAGAACACATCTCTGGCCACCTGAAAAACCTCCACTGGCTCCCCGTCAATAAGAGGATTACTTTCCGGCTCCTAACCCACGCACACAAAGCACTCTACGACTGTCCTTCTACACCCCCTCCCGCCAGCTACGATCCTCCAACCAAGCCCTTGCCACTGTACCTCGCATCAACAAAACCACCATGGGAGGTAGATCCTTCTCCTACCTGGCAGCTAAAACCTGGAACTCACTTCCCACTCATCTTCGCCTTACTCAGAACCACCTATCATTCAGAAAGCAACTTAAAACGTGGATATTTGACATATAATTCCCCTCCCTTTTTCGAAGCGCCTTGAGACCCTCTGGGTATGTAGCGCGCTATACAAATTTATTGACTTGACTTGACTTGACTCCATCATTGAGATCTTTATTCAAGGTCCAGTGTACACAGTCTACAGCAGCAAAGGACACAACAAATCCCCCTCTAAACACTATCCCAGACCTAATAGCAGAGGAAAATAACATGTCTAAACTCTAACATACTCAATCCTTACGCTTAAATAAAAATAATAAAAGGGTAATGGAGCCTCTACCTCTAGAAAACAGGTATGAACTCTTGGGACAGGAGATGAAGAAAGACACAGACACAGATACTCTGCCACCTGTTCTGCCACCTGCATTGACCCCGTGTAACATGGAAAAAACCACCATGAGTGAAAAGGAAACTTTAAATCGCCACAAGCACAGCAAGGGACAAGGGGGAGACTTCACTTGTGGAGGGGCTTTTCACTAAACTGCTTATAGAAATCAGAGACAAGTTTGCTGTCTCTATGAACAACCAATTAAAAATACAAATAGTCTGTGAAACCCTTGAAAATAAAATGAATAGAGCTGGCGCCATGGAAGTAGCTGTTGAAAGTTTGACAAAACAAGTAGACAAAAATACGCAAGAAATTCATGCACAAAGAGGTGAGGAATGATAGATCCCTAAAAGAAAAGCTGGAAAGTTTAGAAAATGCTACAAGAATTAATAACATCAGATTTCTAAATATACCAGAAGATGCAGAAGGTGAAGATATAAGATCATTTATTATCAATCTCCTATTAGAATTACACCCTGATATTGATAAGAAGACCTTGGAGGAAGTTCTTCATAGAGTTCACAGAGGTCCTTACTTTAAAAAACCTGGGAAGAAAAACCCCAGGAAGATCTTGGTCAACTTTAAGTCGTATATGCTGAAGGAGAAGATCTTCAGAGAATCAAGAAGGGCCTTGACTCATTACTCAGGATGGCTGAGTCCAACTAATAGTATTAAACAAAACAAGAGCCAACACTGGGATGTCAATTTTGATGACCAGTCAATTTAAGGCGACGGCTGCTTAGATTGAAGCAAAAACAACCTATATTCCTTTAACCACAGACAAATTTATTCTATATTGTGAATCAAACTTTTTGTCTTTTTCTGTTTTTTGAGCACACTATTCGTCGTGCATGGAAAATACGAAATACACAATACAATAGGTTTTATATACAAAATATACAAACAGATAGATATACAGTTTCAGACACACTTGGCCATACATTCATACACCATGCATTCACAACAACAAAAAATAGAAAAACAATGCGTCCGAGCATCGGTCAGTCAGTTCAATGGAGAATATTTCATTCCATGTTTTAACAATCTGTTCTAGTTGTAATTGTCACAGTCTGTCTTGTAGAACCAAATGAATCAAACAACTGTTCCAACGAAAATTGGTGACCAGATGCGGGACAGAAAAGCTGGTCGACGCGTTTCGAACCCCTTTCAGTTAAGTGGGGGTTCTCCTCAGGACCGGAATGGTTCTGAAACAATAAAGAAGGGAGTGGCTTAAGCAAATAAGTTCAGGGTTTCAATGAATGGAAAAAGAAGGGGATCAACTCCCTGTGTTCAACAGTGGCTCCCTACCTTAATCCAATAGTATTAAGAACTCAAACAATGGCAGGCAGGTGAAACTCCAAAGTGGAATAGTATTTCCCAATAGGCGTGATCAAAGTCGCTGTGAGGGAAAACAATACAAAAGACTACATTTAGTGTCTACCCTTTCACAATGATTCATTCAACTCATGTGCGTTGAGGGAAAGCGGTCGGGTACGTAAAAACTTACCCGTTCGTGAACTGCTTCGTGCTCGCTGTTCTATCAGCTGGTGTCTGTGCGCCGCTCCTATGCTGCAAGGAGGAGCGAAAAGGGTTGTTAGGAGGTTGGCGTGGGAGACGCGTGTACATTGAATGGAAGGAATGCGTGACAACGTACCGATGCGGGAGCGGAGCGTGAGACCTTCTCCTTCGGTGGTGTCCGTGGTTCACACTGCTCGAGTCGTCGAGTGGGAGTGGTGCCTCGGTGCTTCCTGGTTGGATATGGAGGCCTGGGGTTGCTGGGACTTGTAGTCAATGAACGCGGTTTTAGCTGGAGAGTGAAACAGAAGCTGACGTGGACTAGCTCATGGACTGGGCTTGTAAATTTCAGAAATTTCATTTAGTCCCCGTACGGCGGTGTTGAATTTCATTATAAGCATAGCTTCACGTTGGGACAATCTAGCTTCAGTGTCACCACCCCTGGGGTCTTTTTCAATTTTGGACAGAACTGTCCATCGCAAATCCATGTTTTCGTGCTTGCATTTGATCCAATGGTTGACCAATGGGGCATTTTCCACCCCCCTGCGGACGCGAGATTTATGTTGCGTGATCCTATTTCTGATTTCCTGTGTGGTTTTCCCAATGTAGACTAGAGGGCAAGGGCAAATGATAGCATATACTACGTTTTTAGATTTACAATTCGTAAAGGTGTCGTGTTTCCAATGCACATTGTCAAATGTAAAAACTGATCCCTCAATGGTCTCATCTCAACAAGTGCATGTCCCGCACTTGTGGTGTCCTTTTGGTGGAGGTAATCCGAAGAGGCTATGTAATGTGGGAGCCCTGGTAATTGGTAATGCTGCCCTAACGACATAGTTGGCCACACTTTTATCCTTTTTGTAAGCAAAAAGTGGTGGTGCTGTGAAATCCTCATGCAGGTTTTTTAATAAATGCCAATTTGACATGATCAGCTTCTTATGTAAGTTTGCAGCTGGACCGAAGGTGGTGACACAAACCATCCTTTTGACATCTGGGGTTCGAAACGCGTCGACCAGCTTTTCTGTCCCGCTTTTCTGTCCCGCATCTGGTCACCAATTTTCGTTGGAACAGTTGTTTGATTCATTTGGTTCTACAAGACAGACTGTGACAATTACAACTAGAACAGATTGTTAAAACATGGAATGAAATATTCTCCATTGAACTGACTGACCGATGCTCGGACGCATTGTTTTTCTATGTTTTTGTTGTTGTGAATGCATGGTGTATGAATGTATGGCCAAGTGTGTCTGAAACTGTATATCTATCTGTTTGTATATTTTGTATATAAAACCTATTGTATTGTGTATTTTGTATTTTCCATGCACGACGAATAGTGTGCTCAAAAAACAGAAAAAGACAAAAAGTTTGATTCACAATATAGAATAAATTTGTCTGTGGTTAAAGGAATATAGGTTGTTTTTGCTTCAATCTAAGCAGCCGTCGCCTTAAATTGACTGGTCATCAAAATTGACATCCCAGTGTTGGCTCTTGTTTTGTTTAATACTATTTGAAGGAGAAGATCTTAGCAGGAGGTTTGAAGGCAGGGGTGTATAAGAGATCTGACTGGTCATTCCGCATCAGATCAGATATATCCCACATAACTCAAGAAAAACAATGGGAGTTAGGGAAATCAATGCAGGAATTGAAGAAGTTAGGTGCAACAGAAAATCTACGTTTCCCTGCCTCCCTTAAAGTTATGTGGAATAATAAAATGCACATCTTTAAAGACCCTGACGAAGCGAATGCCCTGATAAATCAAATAAAGAGTTTTTCATCCAAATACGTGTTTTTGAAAAACCCTGGATAAAGACAGAGCCTGAAACTAGAGGATCTCCTCTAATGGTAGAAAGGGAGGTTTTCCTGTGGGGTGGGGGGTGGTCCCTCTCCATAAAGTGTAACAGAATGTTTTCATTTTTAGTTATACACAGGGTGGGGAACATGTGGGAGGAACAAAAATCCTCATTCGAAGATGCAAATTTAAAAAAATCTCTGGCTTTTTCAATAAATATAGTTTCAAAAAAACAATTAATTTCTTATGTCTAATGTCAGATTAAATGACCTAGAAATAATGTCTTGGAATGTAAACGGTCTGAGGGTTTCCCGGAGAAGAAATAAGATCTTGGAATTCTTTAGATTATCGAAGAGTAAGATCTTTCTTATTCAAGAATCCCATTTACTTAAAGAAGAATGGGTATCAATTTTAAAGCACCAGAGATGGATTGAACACTGTATTTGCACAAACCAATCCTGTATAACAAAAGGAGTGGCTATTTTAATTTTAAAAAACGGCTTCAGCAGTATTGAAAGAAGGTATAATGGATCCGGCGGGAAGGTGGGCAGTTCCTAAATTAAAGATCAGCGGAGTTGGAATCATTTTAGCAAGCTATTACGGTCCCAATATAGATGACCCGGCTCCTCTGTCTGCATTACTACCCCATTTATTAGAAGCTGACAATTATACAATCTTAGGAGGTGACTTTAACCTGGTTTTAAACCCGAGCAGGGACTCGACTTCTCTTAGAGCTGTATCTAACACACAAAAAAATGAGAAGGGCCTTGAGGCAACTAATGTTGGATATAGGTCTAACAGACATTTGGAGCGATATGGCTGCTAAATCTAAAACTAAAGGTGGGAAATTTACTTTTCACAATAAAAAGTGCGGGCATAGGTCGAGGATCAACTTCTTTTTAGTCGGGTCAAGAACCAGGCGATATACTAATCAAGTAAGTCATGCCCCTGAACTGTGTCTGATCACTCCTCCGTTATTCTGAAGGTAGCTGTTTGTAAGGCCCAACCTTCTAGAAGGTATACTATTAATCAAACACTACTATTGGAGCAAAACATAACTGAAATATTTAAAGTAGAAACTAAAATGTTTTTCGATATTAATTTAAATTCTGCCTCAATTCAAGTGGTGTGGGATACATATAAAGCCTTCCTGAGGGGAGTGTTAACAAGTACATCCTGTGTACAAGCAAATAAAATAAAAGAGGAGACTAAAAAGCTTGAAAATTAGATACAGAGACTGAAGGAAAGTCTCTAGAGGGATAAGGAGAATGTGGTCATTTTAAGTAACTTAACATCTGCTAAATGTAATCTAGCTGACTTTCTAGAATCTATAATTTTTTTAAAATGGGACGCCAGCAAACTTGCACACCATGAGTATGGGGAAGGGTGTAGCAAGCTTCTCACCTGGAAAATAAAGACAGACCTGACGAGAAACTGGATAAAAGATATAACGATAGCGTAGCTACAGAAGACAATGAAATTGAGGAAGCCTTCGTCCAGTTTTAGAGAAAACTCTATACAGAAGATGAGATAATCGATGAGGCTTGAATGGAAGAATTCTTATCAGAGATAGATCTTCCCACTTTTCGACAAGAGGATAGAGAGCATATAAATAGCCCTTTACTATCAGAGGAAATAGTCCAAGTATAACTCTTTAAAAAAGGGAAAAGCCGCTGGCCCAGAATCTATTCCAAATGAGATCTATAACATCTTAAAAGATGAATTAACACCTGTACTTTTACAATTATTCAACTCCTCTTTTATAGATGCTAATAGTCCTCCAGCTTCTTGGGAAGATTAAACTATCACAATCCTTTTAAAACCCAATAAAAATCCACATGACTGTGATTCTTATCGTCCAATCTCGCTTTTAAACTGTGATGATAAAATCTTTCCGCAGATTATAACCAGATGATTAAACAAAGTAACAGGTTCACTTATCCATCCGGACCGAAAAGGATTTATGAAGGGGAGGCAGTTAAGTGAATTAACTCATGATCTCATTGGAGCCATAGACATGGCATAGATGTATAAGTCCCCCTTGGAGATAATGCATTCAATGCCGTCAAGGTTTTCGATCGAGTTAACTGGACTGTTTTATTTAAAGTAATACAGTGTTTTGATCTGGGTGAAAAATGCGGAGCAGCAATTAAAGCCATATATAAAAACCCTTCAGCTAAAATCCTGGTTAATAGAAATCTAAAAAGAGCCATTCAGATTAAAAGAGGGACCAGACAAGGGTGCCCCCTTTCTCTGATACTTTTTAATATGTATATCGAGCCCCTAGTCTATAATTTAAGAGCATCACAGAAAATTACACCCTTTAAATATAATGGATGGGAGAAAAAAATAGGCCTGTATGCAGGCGACCTTGTTGTGTTTACAGGAAATCTAAAAAAATCCTACCCAGAAATATGGATGGAAATAGAGAACTTTGGAAAGGTTTAAGGGTATCTTTTGAATCAACAAAAAACAGAGTTAATGAGGTGGAATACGGATTTTGAGAGCATCTATCAAAAGAAGGAGATAAGATACATGGGAATTCAAATAGTCCATAATATCGATAAAATTGCACAAGTTGGGGGCGGCCGCAGCTTAGAGAGGCTCCCGAGACGAGGCGGCTTCCCGCGACAATCCGTCATAATTATCCTTGTTTTCACGAGCTTTAAGGGGAGGACCGGACCCGGAGGCCGTGCGGCAACCAACGCAGAAACTTTGGGGTCGGCGACGGCCTGAACGCACATCGAAACGCTGGAAGGAGACCGGAGAGGAGAAGGGCCTATCGTCAGCCTGTAAGCAGCGGAGTCGCGGCAAGACTATAGCCGACCGGAAGTGGCCTCGCGGTGGCGGTGAGTGGCAGGAAGTGCTGGCCCATTGGGCGCGTTGACCAGAAAATCCGCGGAACCCCCTCCGGCGGCCCGACTACACGAGCGAAGCCCTGCAACACCCGTCACTGCGCTACAAACACACAGGACTCGGCCAGGGGCGCGGAAAGTGCCGCGAACTACAGACGCAACGCCGCCATCTTAACCCTCCACACGAGTATCAACCCCGAGTCCCAGCAGCGGCCATTCACACGGAGCAGCGATCACTGTAATTTCCCGGGAGTACCACCGGGGGACATCAACGAGCGCTCATAAGGCACTCCACTGGAGGACATTGTTGGGAGCAGATGGGGCCCTGACAACACGCATGCTGAGGGGGCGCTAAGGCTCGGCAAAACGCAGAGGCATGACCCAGGGCTAGCCACGGCCCACAGCACACCGCCGGACTTATCAACGGGCTCAATGCTGATATGAGGGCTCGACAGACCACCTAATTAATAGCGCTACTGGGTGAGAGGCCGCATAGACTGTCATAGACTCTGAGAATACCCTGTAAGTCGCTCCTGAGGGGACAATCGGCTGCCGGACGCCCGCGAGGGGACACTACTCTCCCTCACTGTGGACTCTCCTACGTGACTCTGCACAGCCGACTACCTGCTCGACCCGAACACTGGCCCACTGCAACATCTGGCAACGCTGATAAAAACTGCACTATGTCAAACAGGGGCCCCAAGAACAGCACTACCCAGGCCAAGCTGGACAAATTCGCGTATGAAAGACAGACGCCGCCCCAGGAGCAACGCAAGAACGCCGGGAAAGCGACGGAGACTGAGGGGGCTAAAAAGGCCACACTTGAGGATGTCCTGGCGGCATTGGCCCAGGTGCAGGCGACGGTGGGTGCCACGGCCACTGAAGTCACCTTGATACGGGCAGACCTCCAGAAAATAAACGAGAGGGTCAAGCAGGTCGAAGTAGTCACTAAATCACTGGTCGAGGATGTGTCCGAACTACAAACGGCGATGGAGCGACTACAAACTGATAACAAACTACTCAGGGACAAACTGGATGACCAAGAAGGCCGCTCCCGGCGCAACAATGTCCGCATTTTAGGTGTGCCGGAATCGGAAGACACGGGGCAATGGACCTCTATGTGGAGGACCTGATCAAAAACCAACTCCAGCCCAAAGGACTCTCGAACTTCTTCTCCGTAGAAAGGGCCCACCGTATTCCGGGGGGAAAACCGAAGACAGGAGGCCCGCCTCGACCAATACTGGCTAGACTGTTCAACTTCAGGGACCGAGATGCCATACTACAAGCTGCGAGAGTGGCGCCGGCCATTCAAATTCAGAACTCGAGAATTGCTTTCTTCCCGGACTATACAGCTGAGGTATCCAGGAAAAGGAGGACGTTCCTGGAAGTGAAAAAAACGTTGAGGGAGAAGGAACTGCCATACTCGATGATTTTCCCGACTCGGCTGAGAGTAGTAGCGGACAAAAAGGTGTGGTTTTTCGACTCCCCGGACACTGCCCGGGACTGGCTAGAGGGATGGCACACTGTTGGCCGGCAGCGTAGAACTCATAGACCGGATCACGAACGCAAAGGAGACAGCAGGAAGGGCTCACAAACGTCTGGTCGAGGGGAGAGAATGGAGTGCTCTCCCTCACATGGCTTTGCAGGGGCGGGCGGAGAGGAATAACTCCTACCCCGGGATCTGTATTAGTGACAATCGCTGATCATTGACTTATCATTTGAACTGCTGCACATGGACTCTGGCATGGCTACCCCAGAAGCACGCAGGGATGCCGCCTGCTCGGGGAGACACTCTCCCCCCTACACACAAGTACTCTGGTTGTGGGATGGGTTAAGCTCTCTGCTCAGTTGGGGGGGCGGGCAGTTGAAAGTCCGTTAGGTAGGGATGCAGGGAGGGGGGGAAGAGGGAAGGGTTGTTTTTCTACAGTTAGGAATTTGTATATTAGGTCACAGACAAAAACTAGGCATCAACCTGAGTTAATCCCAGGGGGGGAAGAAAGAAAAGGGAACTACAGCCTCCACGAGGACACTCAACATCCTCCTACACGACTATACACCCACCACGTATGCCACATTTACCCATCGATACCCCATGGAACCCATAGTACCGAATGGCTGACATCCTAGCGCCTGACGGAGGGAATGTAGACACCGAGATACAGTGCCCCTCCCTACGTCTAATGACTTGGAACGTGAGAGGGCTGGGAGACAAGGTGAAACGGGGACTAGTACCAACCGCGCTTAAGAGACAAAAACCCACCATAGCGCTACTGCAGGAAACCCACTTAACAGGGGAGGCTACCAAGGCCATGGATAGAAGAGGATACAAGATGATGGTCCATTCTGATTTCACATCCGGCTCCAGGGGGACCGGAATCCTGATGCAAAAAAACACACGGTTTATCCCCCTACAAACCAAGACTGATGATCAAGGCTGCTTCGCAGCACTACAGGGGCAGTGGGAAGGGAGACTCATTAACCTAGTTTCGGTATACATCCCACCGGCGCTACACTCGGTGCACCTCCCTAAACTGGGTGACTTTATTCTATCTCTCCCAGAGGGGGAGATTATCCTCGGGGGGGGGACTTCAACGCAATTCTGAATACACAACTTGACAGGTTTCCGACACCAATCTCCACGGGAGGGGTTCCCCGCCTCCAGCAGTTCCTGACAGCCATAGGACTAGTCGATATTTGGAGACACCTTCACCCCGCGGTGAAGCAATACACTTTCCATTCCGCAGTACATGGTAGTCTGTCTAGAATCGACCACTTCCTGACCCTGGGAGATGGTCTCCACTATATAGATGCAATGGCAATTCACCCTCGAGGGATCTCGGATCACTCCCCACTAACTCTCACTCTTTCCTCACAAAAACAAACACGTAAACGCATATACCCCATACATGCCGCCAGCCTCAAGATCCCCCAGGTTCGCAAGGCTCTTAAAAAGACAACGATACAATACTACACTGAAAATGTCCACTCGGTGCGCTCCGCCGAGGTACTGTGGGAGGCATATAAAACGGTTCTAAGGGGTCAAGCCATAAACTCTATCACGGGCTACAAAAGAAAACGATCTCAGGAACTAGTTGACCTGGAATTAAACCTGCAGGAATTGACTACAACTCATGAACAGCATCCCACTCCATCCACCTTGCACGCACTTACATTACAACAACAGCTGTACAACGATCACCTGCGCATGCATGTCAAGGAAAGCCTAGCTGATACTCAAAATAGGATCTATGAGGTGGCTCGATAAAAGAGAAGGGAATTCAAGGGGGATCCAAAGATTGAAAGATGAACGCGGGGGGGTACACACTAACCCGGGACACATTGTAGAACTACTCGCAGACCACTTCGAACGGGTATACACCCCTGAACATACAGTAACGCCCGACATGGCCAGAGAAGTATTAGCTCCAATCGAGGTCAGTACGTTGACCCCGGAAATATCAAAAGAGTTGGAAGCAGACATTACCGCTGAAGAAATACAACTGGCGATCCGTGCTTTAAATCCGGGTAAGGCACTGGGACCCAACGGAATACCTGTGGAATGGTATCAGGCGATGCCTGAGACCCTCAGTACACATCTGCTGGGGATGTTCAAGGAATGTCTGGGGAAAGGTACGCTTCCACCGGATCAGAGAGCGGCGACAATAGTGGCCATCTCCAAACCAGGCAAACCACCTGAAGAGTGCTCCTCCTACCGCCCCATATCGCTGCTTAATGCAGAAGCCAAAATTCTAGCCAAACTCCTAGCAACAAGAATTTTGCCCCACTTACTGTCTCTTATACACCCGGACCAGTCCGGATTCATGCCTCACCGCAACACAGCGCTAAATTTACGCAGACTGCACGGAGTACTGGCACGGGCAGACTCAGTGACGACTCAAGCAGTGGTCTTGGCACTTGATGCTAAAATGGCCTTTGATCTTGTGGAGTGGGCATACTTGTTTGAGACGTTGTCGCGCTTGGGATTCGGGCCCTGCTTTATTGCATGGGTGAGATTGTTATACACCGACCCGGTAGCGCGGGTGGTGGCCAATGGGCATATAACACGGGAGTTCCCTTTGGGCAGGGGCATAGGACAAGGCTGCCCCCTGTCACCATTATTGTTTGCGATCTCGCTGGAGCCCCTTGCCACTCTAATTAGAACTTCACCCCAACTTCAGGGTATATGCTGGAAGGAGGGATGGGAGGATCGGCTGTCCCTATACGCAGACGACATGCTGGTATACCTAACCAATCCTGACAGTGGAATCCCTGCTCTATTACACCTCTGTGATACTCACGGAAGGATATCCGGATACACACTAAACTGGAGCAAATCAGAATTGTATGTCCTGAAGGGGCGGGCCCCGGTCCTTGAAGCGGACTGTCCTTTGCAGATAGCTGGTACATCGTTTAAGTACCTAGGCATTCAGGTCACCACTGACCCTGCGGAGTTTATGGACAAAAATCTGAAACCCCACTTAGACAGGCTCAAACATGACGTTCAATTTTGGTCGGGACTCCCGCTGACGCTTTTGGGGCGAGCTGCACTTTATAAGATGATGGCCCTGCCAAGATTCTTATACGTCCTTGAAAATACGCCCTACCCGGTAGCCCCGAGGTTTTTCCAAAAGGTTGCAGCATTGGTATCTAACCTCCTATGGGGGAACCTCCCCGCCCGTATCGCACAATCCAAATTGCATAGAGGGTGGTTTGACGGTGGTATTGCTTTACCCAATCTAAAATTGTACTACTGGGCGGCACACCTTAAACCCATCAACAAATGGCTCCATGCTCTACAAACCGAGCCGGCTTTCCAGGCAGACAGGGCGCAACTGGGCATTAACAGCTTACTGGCCCCATTATATGACCAACGCAAAACTCGCGCATTAATGGGACCCACCAGACTAACGGTAACAATCTGGCATACAGCGACGGCGGCCTTGGGTTGGAAGGGGAGGATCACCAAGCTAACCCCGCTGTGGGACTCTCGAGTCCTGGGCAACATGAGGAACAGCAAGGGATTCTCACGCTGGGACACAATAGGAATTTCTACGGTGGGCGATCTTTGGGAAAGGGGAGGGGTGATACCCTTCCATAGACTGAGAGAACTATACGAACTCAGCGACAGGGAGCTCTACAGATACATTCAGATCCAACACGCATTGCTAGCGGCCTTGCCCGCGGACACAGACCTGCCCGAGTCTTCCCCGCTGGAAGACCGCCTCCTTACTGATTTTATGGTCGAACACGCAACATCTCTCACATATCGCAAATTACTCAACAACCTACCGGACCAACACTATCCTTGAAGGCGAAGTGGGAGGGGGACACCAGTGAGATGGACGAACATGAGTGGAATGAAGCTCTAGCTTCACCTAAGGAAGTGGGCATCTCAGCGCGGCTGCGATTAGTACAGTTGAAAATACTACACAGGGTATACTACACGAGGACAATGCTGCATCGTATTAACCGGACACAACACCCTTACTGCTTCGTGGGTGTGGGGAGGAAGGCACGTTTTTTCACACCATATGGGACTGCCCCCGGTTTCAGGAATATTGGAGGCAAATATTGCGAACGATCTCACAAACACTAGAAATATCACTGTTGCCAGAACCGAAAAGATGCCTTTTAAACGTGTGGGAACCCACAGATGTTTCTAGACATGGGCAACTTTGGGTTACAGTGGGGTTGATGATAGCGAAACGTGATATTGCACAAAGATGGGGGGTGGCGGAAGTGCCAACCAAGTCACTATGGTGTCTAAATATGGATAAAGTAATGATAACGGAAAGGGCGGTATACTCCAACCGTGCCTGCCCGGGGAAGTGGAATAAAATCTGGACCAAATGGAATGTATACAGAGGGGAGATTTGTGATCCCTTGCCAGAGGACGATCAAGATGAGTCAGACGAGGAAGAGACAGAGGGCTAGTATTCTGGGTGTCTTGTGAGAAAGGGGAACCAGAGGCGGAGAAGTGGCGTCTCGCCACATTAGCATGCAGGATAGGCAGCAGAGGGGTTACACGGATCACCACTTGAGAGGGATGTCTACTCTAGCACAAGCATGGGAGTCTGGGGCGGTTGGCGAGAGTGAGAGGGGAACCTGAAAGGGGTACTTCGGTGAGGTGGCTACAAAAGAACAGTATTATCACACACACGACCATATTACTATTCCTAACAGTTACTTTGATTTGTTGTTGTTCAGGGGGGGGGGAGGAGAAAAAAGAAATGAAAAACCAAAAACCAATACTCTCTGAGATACATATGCATGTGCTGCACCCCTTCTTTTTGGCAGCTGACTTACTGACTACAATATTAAAGAATGTACTACTGATTTTATAATGTTGCCATGTGACATACGAACTGCTATAGCGGCCAGCCCACTGGGTTGTAGGCGTTCCGCTGTGTAACTTGATGGTGCAATAAAGGTTTTTGAAAAAAAAATTAAAAAAAATTGCACAAGTTAATTTTGATAAAGTAACAAAAGAAGTAAATTCCCATTTACAATCTTGGGGGGCTCTATCTCTCCCCTTTTTGGGTAAATCCAATTTAATAAAAATGTCGCTTCTCCCAAAATACACCTTTTTATTTAATACTATTGTAGGAGAGTAGGGTCTGCTATCCTATGGTCACCCCAAATTTTTGCTTTTTGCTTCACTGGTTTCTGACTTAATGTGGCTGTGGGCCTGCTAATCAGACCCACAGCCTGCTGTTCTCTCTCTAAATTGATGCCCATGCACTCTAGGTGCATTACGAATTGGAACTGGTTCACCTTATGAGCCCCTGTAATAGTGCACCCTAGGTGCCCAGGGCATAGGTGTATCCAAGGCCTACCAGGGGCTGCAGCACGTATTGTGCCACCCCTGGCCTGGCCTCCATCTGTGACACAACTGGCTGATCACTCAGCTGGGGTAAGTCGGTGTAACCACCTCTTACTTAGGTACAGTATGTCTGTGCCTAACCCTAAACTGGACACATATGTTCCTATCAGCCACTCCTATGGAAGGCCTCATCAATCCTGGAGGCAGAGTGCTTGGAAATATGTGAGATGGTGCTCTAGCATGAGCTGAGCCTGTCTGCAGCTGTCGGGAACCACTCCCTAAGCTGTTCCGGGATATTGCCATACCATATACTCTTAAGTGCATTATAATCCTCGCGGTTAAATGCTATCTTTGGTTTGGCTTTATCAAAACATGTCGAGTAAGGTGTCATACGAATTGGGATACTATCCCCTCGCCAGTTCTGGCGACGGGGATAGCATTCCACCCTTCTAGAGGGACACGACATGTGCGTAGCCTTAACCCCGGTTAAAGTTAAACAGAGCCTCAGCTTCACAAAATGGACGCTGCCACCACAGACACAAGTCTGGCCTCCTGCTGCTGACCGAAACTCGGCAGATGGTGGCCTGGACAAAGGGTTTCCTGCCTTGGGAGGTGCGAGCACCACCCCAGACAGGATTTTGTGTATTGGGTAGGACAGGGCTGAATAGAATCAGACATGCCCGGGGCACACAAGGTGTCCCCGTGCATAGGCCAGCCCAAACCGGTTCTGGGGCCTTCCAGCCCCAGTCCTGGCGCGGAGCTGGACAAAGGAAAGGGGGTGTAACCGCCCCCCTTCCTGGTTCCTCCCAGAGGAGGGACCTAGTAGGTGATCCACCCCCTAGATTGGAATAAGAGGGGGAGCAGTGCCATTGCACAGCAGATCATCCCGAAATCAACTTAAACTAAGAAGAAGACTGGACTTCGACATTCTGCTGCACAGAAGACTGAAGAAGAATCTCCCTTGTGGCCAAGGAGTGACCACCCTGTGAACACAGGTACCAACCAGCAACTCGACGTCTGCTTTGCCGCCGCCTCCCGCCGGAGCCCGAGCCCAGAGCCCGACAAGAACCAGATTCCCAGACCTCTCAGAGCCCGATCCACAGTCCCTGCAAAGAAGGGACCCGTGGAGGCACCGAGTGACGTGGGACCGGACCTCTTGGAAGACACTCGTAAAGCTGACTGCGCAGCTTCTGAGGCATCCTCGACGTTGTGCTTTGGGGACTGAGAACCCCCACCACCGAGCAGCCCTTGCACCGAAGATCAGCCCCCCAGCATCTCCACGATCTGCGTGGGGCCCTTTTGCACTGTGCCACTCGACGCGCCATCCCGGCCACTAGCCACGCGGCCAGCGGCCATCTTGGCGACGAACCCGAAGATTTAAACAGCAGGTCTGGTTGCTCCAGACCTACCCAAGCTCCTGTGAAAAGGAGCACCCGCTCTGACCTTGCTGGTCCGAGTGAACAGCATCTTTCGACTTCTGCGTGGCTTGCATTTGCCAAGGCCTGTTTGCTCCGATCAGGTCGCCGACACCGCCAACAGCGAGAAGCCTACGTGGGACAGCTCGTGACCGACTCCTGGACGTCCTCGACCCCGGGTATCCACGTGGCTGCAGAAAGAAGCTACCCGACAACGCCTGTTTGCACCCGACATCACCTGGTTCCACTCTGGTTCCACGGTAGTCACTGGCCAGTGACTTTGAACACTGTCCCCTCTGCTTTCAGGTCTTCAACTCTTCAGATCCACCCTTGGATCCACCGGAACTCTTCTCATCGAGCCGCCTGCAGCATCTTCAGCTCCAAGCACCATCGACCAGCGTGACGAAACCCGACACATCTTCGACCCTGTGCACCCGCTTCCTGTGGGTGAGGTAACTCAGCTCCGCCGGTGCTCCTGTACTGGTACACATCCCAAGGGCCTGTGTTTTAAGTTTCAGCTCCGTAGGTCACTCGGAAGGTTCCTAACTTTCTAACTTTGTGCTTTTTACGCACCATAGACTTTGTATTGAGAAGTGCGTGCACTTTGAACACTGCACCCGAGTCCCGTGGGCCTTTCCCGACTTAGTTATTTCCAGTCTCGAATAGCTCCAGCGATTCCCAAGGCCCTAGGCCTCTTCACTTTCCTTTAGGTATCTCTTATACCACTTATTTAGTATATGGTTTAGGTGGCCCCTAGGGCTCATCCATATTGTGCAACTTTTGTGTATTTTAAACTGTCTTGTGATTTAACGCTTGTGCTTCTGTGCTCATAAAGAGTCCAGGGGATTTTATAGTTAATAAATCAATATATATTTTCAATATATATCTGTGTGGTGTCCCTTTCATTTGGTATTCAAGGGGGTTGTGTATGGTATAACAGCTGGCTTCACATGCCTTTCAGAGTTTAGCCTAAGACTGCTTTGTCCACGTTACCACTAGGATAACTGGTCTACAAGGTTGAATTACAACCATCATCATAAGGGTTGCTTGGCATGGTACAAAGTGATCACTAGAACTAGTGAGCATTATATACCAGGCCAACTTCTCACATTGGTGAGCAGCGGATTGGGATCTGAGCTTGCTGTTGTTTTACCATTACAATCTTTGAGATTATCATTTGAAAGATCATACAGGTACCTGCTAGGTACATATAAAACAAGACTAGTATACTTAAGTTCTACTGAACTTAGTTGTTGTAGAGCAAAGGGAGTAGCACACCCTAGCTACAACTACTAGATAGGTTTAGTAGGTAAACACCAGTGTAGGTAGATTGCAACACATCCACCCACACTAGAGCAATGTCTGGAACAGAGGGGTCCAGTGGACTTACTCCTGTTGAGAGTGACCCTCCAAGGGCACCATCCCAGTTTGCTATTTTTCCTTTTAAGGAACTAAGACAGCTTTGTGTCTTAAGGGGTCTGAAGACAGGGCCTACCCCTACTACAGACCACCTAAGAGAGCTCTTGGATCAGTCTGAGGCTCTAAAGACCTCTAAAGCAAACCCCACAGGGAATGCTGAAGGAGGCCATCCTTCAGAGGATGACACTGTAGACACCCCTACCCCTATCATCCTAGTAGATGAGGAAGCCTCCACCACTGGAGCTCCTCAAGTAGATGTAGAGGAAGAGGAAGAAGAAGAGGAGGAGGAGGTGGAAAGCAGTGAGTCAGATGATGACAGAGATAGTCAGGTACTGGTCAGTAGACTGAACCAGGCTAACTTAAGTCAATTTGGGAATGAATCAGGTAACAACCCATTCAGACCCCCAGGTGGACTTAACCAGGGCCATAGGAGGAGAAGGCATCACTCAGGTGAATCCAATACCTCCCATGTCTCTAGAGGCTCTCATGGTCACTCCAGAAAGGAGATGACTAGCCCTCAGAGAAGGGAACATGAGGCCAAAATGAGAGAGGCTGAGCTTAGGATCCAGAGGCAAGAATTAGAGGTTGCCCTGGCTAAGGAGAAACTTGCTAGAGCAAGACAGCCTAGAGAGAGTGGGGTAATAGAACCCACTGGTGGCAGCAATATCCACAAGGATAAAGACAGGTCTTTTGATAATAGAAACCTGAGTAAGATTGTGCCCCCCTACAAAGCTGGGGATGACATCCATAAATGGATTACTGCAATGGAGAGAGCCTGCAGAGTACAGCAGATCCCTCAGGAGCAGTGGGCAGCAATCTTGTGGCTCTCCTTTGAAGGTAGAGGCCGAGACAGACTCCTCACAGTTAGTGATGGGGATTCTAGAAACTACCTGGTCCTGAAGAGTGCTCTGATTGATGGGTTAGGCTTAACCACTGAACAGTACAGGTTAATGTTCAGAGATACCCAGAAGACACAGACTCAGGACTGGTCTGAATTTGTTGAGTGTGCCACTAAGGCTCTGGAGGGATGGTTGCTGGGAAGCAAGGTTACAGACTATGAAGGATTGTATAATTTGCTGATGAGAGAACAAATTTTAAATAATTGTCAGAACCAGCAGTTGCATCAACATTTGGTTGACTCAGATTTGACCTCTCCCCAAGAATTGGGAAAGAGGGCAGATAAATGGGTAAGAACCAGAGTTAAGCAAAAGAACCAGAACCAGAACCAGGGTGGTGACCAGAAGAAAACAGACCAGAAGGGTGGGGAGCAGAAAGCTAAAGACCAAAAGTCTTCAACAGGGCCCCAAACTGAGACAGAGGGTGGGTCCCAAACTTCCAAGAAGAAGAAGAAAGAAGGTCAGAAGAAACCCTGGTGTAAAACTTGTAAGAACACCTCTCACTGGACAAGTGAGTGTAAAAAGGGTGGAGCCCCCAGCACTGCAGCCCCTAAGGCACCTGCACCCACTAGTACAGTTAGCAGTGCTGGTCCTCAAGCCAAGGGTTTAGTGGGAATCACTTTGGGAACTGAAGGAGATTCTGACCTAGTCAGAACTCTTACACAGGCTGTTCTGGTTTGTGAAGGGGACATAGATTTGACCCCTGACATAAGTCCCAGTAACCTGGGCAAATACAGACAGACACCTTTGATTAACAACAAAGTGGCTCAAGCTTACAGGGACACATGTGCCAGTGTCACTATGGTGACACCTAACTTTGTGGACCCTGGACAATACATGCCAGGCGATGATTACCTGGTGACCAATGCCAGCAATGTCACTACTACACATAGTGTGGCACTTGTTAACTTTTCCTGGGGAGGGGTAACTGGCCTAAAGAAAGTTGTGGTTAGTGCTGATCTCCCAGTAGAATGTTTGTTGGGCAATGACCTGGAGAACTCTCTATGGTCAGAAGTTGAGTACAGGACTCATGCAGAGATGTTAGGGATATCATCACATGTCCTTGCTGTGACCAGGTCACAGGCCAAAAAGTGCCTCTCTGAACCTCAGGTCTTGGATCCTGGAACAATGGACCAAGTACCTCCCAAGAAGAAGAACAGGAGGGTTAAGGCTGTGCCTTCCCAACTGCCTACAAGTGAGGATCAGGCTTCACAGGAAACTGATCTAGAGACCCCTGAAGGAACTGTCCCTGAAGAACTTGAACCTGATCAGGTTGAGTTTCTGGGGACAGGGGGACCTTCTAGGGCAGACTTGGGGCAGGCTCAGTTAACCTGTCCTTCTCTTGAACCCCTCAGACAGCAGGCTGCTGCTGAGGCTGCTGGGAATGCTCAAGGTGCCCATAAAGTATATTGGGACGATGGACTCCTTTATTCAGAGGCTAGAGACCCCAAGCCTGGTGCTACCAGGAGGTTGGTTATACCTCTGCAATTTAGGGGCTTCCTACTCACCTTGGCCCATGATATTCCTTTAGCAGGACACCTAGGCCAGAACAAGACTTGGGACAGGCTTGTCCCTCACTTTCACTGGCCTCACATGTCTGAAGACACCAAGGAGTTTTGTCGCTCCTGTGAAACCTGCCAAGCCAGTGGTAAAGCAGGTGGAACAACAAAGGCCCCCCTGATACCACTACCTGTGGTGGGGGTTCCCTTTGAAAGAGTGGGGATTGATATTGTTGGACCAATGGATCCCCCTACAGCATCTGGGCACAGATTCATACTGGTGGTAGTGGATCATGCCACCAGGTACCCAGAGGCAATTCCCCTTAGGACCACAACAGCTCCTGTTGTAGCCAGGGCCTTACTTGGAGTTTTCTCCAGAGTGGGGTTTCCTAAGGAGGTAATATCAGATAGAGGTACCAACTTCATGTCTGGATATTTGACAGCTATGTGGAAGGAATGTGGTGTAAACTACAAGTTCACCACTCCTTATCACCCACAATGCAATGGGCTTGTTGAGAGATTTAACAAGACCCTAAAGGGCATGATTAAAGGATTACCTGAAAAGCTCAGGCGAAGATGGGACATCCTTCTGCCCTGCCTTTTGTTCGCTTACAGAGAGGTCCCTCAAAAGGGGGTTGGATTCAGCCCCTTTGAATTGTTGTTTGGGCACCCTGTAAGAGGACCCCTGTGTCTTGTGAAGGAAGGATGGGAGTTACCTCTCAAAAAGCCTAAACAGGACATAGTGGACTATGTACTTGGTCTCCGCTCCAGGATGGCAGAGTACATGGAAAAGGCATCCAAAAACCTTGAGGCTAGCCAAGAATTACAAAAAGCTTGGCATGACCAAAAGGCTGTCCTTGTTGAGTTTCAGCCTGGACAGAAGGTATGGGTGTTGGAGCCAGTGGCCCCAGCAGCACTCCAAGACAAATGGTCTGGACCCCATACAGTTCTGGAAAAGAAGGGAGAGGTTACCTACTTGGTGGACCTAGGAACTCCCAGGAGCCCCCACAGGGTGCTCCATGTGAACAGATTGAAGGCATATGTCAGCAGGGCAGACATGGGCTTGCTCATGGCTACAGATGAGGGACAGGAGGAAGAGAGTGACCCTCTCCCAGACCTGCTCACTCAGAACCCTGAGGATGGCTCAGTTGATGGTGTGGCCTTAGGTGGCAGCCTCACTGAACATCAGCAACATGACTGCAGACAAGTTCTACAGGCATATGGGCATATGTTCTCCTTGACACCCAGTCAGACTAACTGGTGTACACATGTGGTGGACACTGGTGACAGTCTTCCTGTAAAGAGCAAAATTTACAGGCAACCTGACCACGTCAGGGACTGTATAAAGACTGAGGTGCAAAAGATGCTGGAATTAGGTGTCATTGAGCCTTCAGAGAGCCCCTGGGCTAGCCCAGTGGTTCTGGTCCCCAAACCTCACACCAAAGATGGCAAGAGAGAGATGAGGTTCTGTGTGGATTACAGAGGACTCAATGCTGTCACCAGGACAGATGCACACCCTATTCCAAGGGCAGATGAGCTCATTGACAAGTTGGCTTCTGCCAAATATTTGAGCACATTTGACTTGACAGCTGGCTACTGGCAAATCAGGTTAGCTGAGGAGTCTAAAGCCAAGACAGCATTTTCTACCCCTAGTGGGCATTATCAGTTTGTGGTGATGCCCTTTGGTTTGAAAAATGCACCTGCCACCTTCCAAAGGTTGGTGAACCAAGTCCTCACTGGGTTGGATGACTTTTGTGCAGCTTATCTGGACGATATTGCTGTCTTTAGCTCCACCTGGGAGGATCACCTGATCCACCTGAAGGAAGTGCTTGAGGCTCTGCAGAAGGCAGGCCTCACTATCAAGGCAACAAAGTGCCAGATAGGGCAGAGCAAGGTTGTATACCTGGGCCACCTTGTAGGTGGAGGCCAAGTTCAACCACTGGAGAGTAAGATCCAGACCATCAAGGACTGGTCCCCTCCAACTACCCAGACTCAGGTCAGAGCTTTCTTGGGCCTGACTGGGTACTACAGGAAGTTTGTTAAGAACTATGGGTCCATTGTGACTCCTCTTAATGATCTGACATCCAAGAAGATGCCCAAAAAGGTTCAGTGGACAGAAATCTGTCAAAAGGCATTTGATGACCTGAAGAAGGCCATGTGCTCTGCACCTATCCTGAAGAGTCCTGACTACTCAAGAGAGTTCATTGTCCAAACAGATGCTTCTGAGTTGGGAGTGGGAGCAGTGCTTTCACAGCTTAATGTAGATGGCCAGGACCAGCCCATTGCTTTCATTAGCAGAAGGCTGACCCCCAGAGAGAAACGTTGGTCAGCTATAGAGAGGGAGGCCTTTGCTGTGGTGTGGGCCCTGAAGAAGTTGAGACCATACTTATTTGGCACTCACTTCAAGATTCAGACCGACCATAAGCCCCTCCTATGGCTTAATCAGATGAAGGGTGAAAACCCCAAACTACTCAGGTGGTCCATTTCCCTACAGGGGATGGACTTTACAGTGGAGCACCGCCCAGGGACTGACCATGGCAACGCAGATGGTCTCTCCAGGTACTTCCACTTAGAACATGAAGACACAACTGGTCAAGGTTAGTCTAATGTCCCTGCGTTTGGGGGGGGGTTATGTAGGAGAGTAGGGTCTGCTATCCTATGGTCACCCCAAATTTTTGCTTTTTGCTTCACTGGTTTCTGACTTAATGTGGCTGTGGGCCTGCTAATCAGACCCACAGCCTGCTGTTCTCTCTCTAAATTGATGCCCATGCACTCTAGGTGCATTACGAATTGGAACTGGTTCACCTTATGAGCCCCTGTAATAGTGCACCCTAGGTGCCCAGGGCATAGGTGTATCCAAGGCCTACCAGGGGCTGCAGCACGTATTGTGCCACCCCTGGCCTGGCCTCCATCTGTGACACAACTGGCTGATCACTCAGCTGGGGTAAGTCGGTGTAACCACCTCTTACTTAGGTACAGTATGTCTGTGCCTAACCCTAAACTGGACACATATGTTCCTATCAGCCACTCCTATGGAAGGCCTCATCAATCCTGGAGGCAGAGTGCTTGGAAATATGTGAGATGGTGCTCTAGCATGAGCTGAGCCTGTCTGCAGCTGTCGGGAACCACTCCCTAAGCTGTTCCGGGATATTGCCATACCATATACTCTTAAGTGCATTATAATCCTCGCGGTTAAATGCTATCTTTGGTTTGGCTTTATCAAAACATGTCGAGTAAGGTGTCATACGAATTGGGATACTATCCCCTCGCCAGTTCTGGCGACGGGGATAGCATTCCACCCTTCTAGAGGGACACGACATGTGCGTAGCCTTAACCCCGGTTAAAGTTAAACAGAGCCTCAGCTTCACAAAATGGACGCTGCCACCACAGACACAAGTCTGGCCTCCTGCTGCTGACCGAAACTCGGCAGATGGTGGCCTGGACAAAGGGTTTCCTGCCTTGGGAGGTGCGAGCACCACCCCAGACAGGATTTTGTGTATTGGGTAGGACAGGGCTGAATAGAATCAGACATGCCCGGGGCACACAAGGTGTCCCCGTGCATAGGCCAGCCCAAACCGGTTCTGGGGCCTTCCAGCCCCAGTCCTGGCGCGGAGCTGGACAAAGGAAAGGGGGTGTAACCGCCCCCCTTCCTGGTTCCTCCCAGAGGAGGGACCTAGTAGGTGATCCACCCCCTAGATTGGAATAAGAGGGGGAGCAGTGCCATTGCACAGCAGATCATCCCGAAATCAACTTAAACTAAGAAGAAGACTGGACTTCGACATTCTGCTGCACAGAAGACTGAAGAAGAATCTCCCTTGTGGCCAAGGAGTGACCACCCTGTGAACACAGGTACCAACCAGCAACTCGACGTCTGCTTTGCCGCCGCCTCCCGCCGGAGCCCGAGCCCAGAGCCCGACAAGAACCAGATTCCCAGACCTCTCAGAGCCCGATCCACAGTCCCTGCAAAGAAGGGACCCGTGGAGGCACCGAGTGACGTGGGACCGGACCTCTTGGAAGACACTCGTAAAGCTGACTGCGCAGCTTCTGAGGCATCCTCGACGTTGTGCTTTGGGGACTGAGAACCCCCACCACCGAGCAGCCCTTGCACCGAAGATCAGCCCCCCAGCATCTCCACGATCTGCGTGGGGCCCTTTTGCACTGTGCCACTCGACGCGCCATCCCGGCCACTAGCCACGCGGCCAGCGGCCATCTTGGCGACGAACCCGAAGATTTAAACAGCAGGTCTGGTTGCTCCAGACCTACCCAAGCTCCTGTGAAAAGGAGCACCCGCTCTGACCTTGCTGGTCCGAGTGAACAGCATCTTTCGACTTCTGCGTGGCTTGCATTTGCCAAGGCCTGTTTGCTCCGATCAGGTCGCCGACACCGCCAACAGCGAGAAGCCTACGTGGGACAGCTCGTGACCGACTCCTGGACGTCCTCGACCCCGGGTATCCACGTGGCTGCAGAAAGAAGCTACCCGACAACGCCTGTTTGCACCCGACATCACCTGGTTCCACTCTGGTTCCACGGTAGTCACTGGCCAGTGACTTTGAACACTGTCCCCTCTGCTTTCAGGTCTTCAACTCTTCAGATCCACCCTTGGATCCACCGGAACTCTTCTCATCGAGCCGCCTGCAGCATCTTCAGCTCCAAGCACCATCGACCAGCGTGACGAAACCCGACACATCTTCGACCCTGTGCACCCGCTTCCTGTGGGTGAGGTAACTCAGCTCCGCCGGTGCTCCTGTACTGGTACACATCCCAAGGGCCTGTGTTTTAAGTTTCAGCTCCGTAGGTCACTCGGAAGGTTCCTAACTTTCTAACTTTGTGCTTTTTACGCACCATAGACTTTGTATTGAGAAGTGCGTGCACTTTGAACACTGCACCCGAGTCCCGTGGGCCTTTCCCGACTTAGTTATTTCCAGTCTCGAATAGCTCCAGCGATTCCCAAGGCCCTAGGCCTCTTCACTTTCCTTTAGGTATCTCTTATACCACTTATTTAGTATATGGTTTAGGTGGCCCCTAGGGCTCATCCATATTGTGCAACTTTTGTGTATTTTAAACTGTCTTGTGATTTAACGCTTGTGCTTCTGTGCTCATAAAGAGTCCAGGGGATTTTATAGTTAATAAATCAATATATATTTTCAATATATATCTGTGTGGTGTCCCTTTCATTTGGTATTCAAGGGGGTTGTGTATGGTATAACAGCTGGCTTCACATGCCTTTCAGAGTTTAGCCTAAGACTGCTTTGTCCACGTTACCACTAGGATAACTGGTCTACAAGGTTGAATTACAACCATCATCATAAGGGTTGCTTGGCATGGTACAAAGTGATCACTAGAACTAGTGAGCATTATATACCAGGCCAACTTCTCACAACTATTCCCCTGGAGTTTCCAAGAATATGGTTTGGGAAGGTTCAGGGGCTGTTTTCACGGTTTAAATGGGGAAATAAGTGCCCAAGGATTGCCCATAATTTTTTTTCGAAAGAATAAGAATATGGAGGGATTGCAAGCCCCGATCTATACTTGTATGTGTGATTTCCAGTTAAAAAACTTCCGACAATTGATGCTGGAAGACTGTATGTTCTCACCTCTTTTTAAAAGCTCTTACACTGGATTTTTCTCAACAAGCCGGGGGCTTTCTTCTAAAGTTTGGTGATCCTACATTTTAAAAAAAAGTGGAATAAACAATTGGGGGCAACTTGTAACCGAGGCAGATCTCATTTCTTGGCCACACTTATTAGCTATAACTGGAAACTTGATTTCAAAGTTTAAATACTATCAGTTGATAAGTTGGACAAAAGCATCGGAAAAAGAACTGAAAAGGAACTCACACTTAGCATTGAAGATCTACTCTCGTTGCAGTAAGGAAAAAGAGGTGTCAGATTGGTACTGGTTACTTGCACAAAATGGAGAAGAAGAGCGGGCCTCATTTGTAGAGATATGGAAGAAGGACCTGCCAGATGAAGAGTTCAAAACTATTGGGCAAGTATCTATTTCACTTCTTTGGTCTTGTATAAATGCTGCACCATTAAAAAAGAATCACCTTTTCACAGCTCATAAGGCCTACTGGACTCCCCAGAAAATCTCGAATATGGGAAATTGGGAGATCAAGAAATGTCCCAAATGCAGAGAAGATAGAGCTAATGAGGTTCACATGTTCTGGAGCTGCCCGGTAATATCCGCATTTTGGAATAAAGTGGGTAAGACCATATCAGACATTATGGGGCTAGAAATTAAACGCACAACTTTATCTGTATTCTTTGGTTTACCTCCTAGCGAAGTGGATGAAAGAGAATTAACAAAAAGTAAAAAAGCTCTATTATTTACCTTGATACTCCTAGCCCGTAGGGAACTCTGTATTAAATGGATACTACCATGTCCCCCTATGGAAAATTAATGGATTTACTCCATCCAGAGGGTAGTACTCTTAGATCAAGCAGGCAATTTCATGAAAAAGACTAAATACTGGGAAATTTGGGATAACTGGATTGAGACAGGGTAAAGACATATATATCATATATATAAAAGATTATATGGGTTTTAAATCTCTTTGTTTACGTTTTCTGATTTTTAAGTAGATATACAGGTTTCTAGGTCCAATGATTAATAATATGCTTTAGACGAAGTCCAGGGGACTGGTCTAATTAGGCATCTCACTGGAAAGTGGGACTATATTGGCCGTCTGATTTTCAAGACAGAGGTTGAAGCCTATACAAGTAGTCGAAGGTGCGGTTCTGGAGATACATAGTATCCTTTCTCCTCTGTGGGGGTGAAACCAAACCGGTAATTCAAAATCTATCCTTCAGACACTTGAAGGGGTCAGAGAAATTCTCTTGATTTTTGGAGCATATTATCTTTGAATAAGGATTTAAAGAAAATAAAATATATCAAAATGAGTATGTCACCAAAAACGCAATATAAGGAGCAATGATGTAATAGAAAAGAAGATAGAACTGTAGAAGGAGAATTACAGAGGAGACAAAAGAGAGTGGAAAGAAGAAAGTAAGAAGAATATCAAGTACATGTTGAGACAAATTTATAACATAGTTAGAGAATTAAGAAAATTAAAATTAGTTAGGATGTTAGCACCAGGAACCTTCTATCTCCACTGCCTGTATTCATGATTCTATTTTTATCTGTATGAGTTCTTTACCTTATATGCTCATTCTGGTTTGTACAATGTTTAATATGTTTAAAAATGAGTGTAAATAGCTTTTGAGTTAATAATTATGTGTCCTTATCTAGCGGTATATCACGCTGTTGTATCAATTATCTGGCAAAAGATTATAGTATAATTATCACAGTCTATAACAATTGTATCACACTAAACACAAGAATGAGTGATCTAAAACAGTATTTTCTCAATTTTAGAACTATGCTGAAATTGTCCTGATGAAGACACACTGTATGTGTCGAAACGCGTTGACAGACATCAGCTTCTTCAATCAGTTCTGGGAATTATCAATGTTCTAATCTTTCCCTAAACACTATATATTGTTGTGATTGAATATTTAATTATCTTTAATGTATTTTAAACACAATTCTTCTGTATGATTGAACATGTCCATATCAATTTTTATAAATATAAATACATTTTTTATGTCATCATAGCACATTGTTGTTTTATCACCTTCTTGTGTTTGCGTTACTTTTTTGTATTGTATTTTTGCCAGATATTTACGTTGTTTTTGCTTGGGTATTTACCTTTGTCATAGTAAGAGATGACAACACAATGTGCTATTAAAGTCTGAGTGAAACATTAAATGAATGATAACTTATACATAGATGTTTTTTCATCAAAAAAGTGTTTAGTCTTGTAAAGACATAATAGCATTAACGATAGGACTATGAAATAAATAATTGGTAATTGGTAACTACAGTTTGGCATGTTTAACTGCTAACTGTAGGGAGATTAGAATAAATCTGTCCAATCTGTGGTTGTGACATGCTAAATTCCACCAACAGTTAGTAGAAATTATTTTTGAGGATTTCCAGTTAGAAGTAATGATATGTAAAGCATTTTGTTACTAAGAGGTCTACAAGTTTTCCTATCAATATGCTAGAGACCAAACAGAGTGTACCTGTTAGACTTAGTCCTTTTCAAAGGGTCATCCCTAACTTTATGCCTTCGGACCTCCTTTTTAGCTGACTTCCTTTCTGCTGGCCTTAGGACTCTGCATACTTTAGCATTGCTAACCAGTGTTAAAGTGCTTGTGCACTCTCCTTAAAACATGTTGAGTTGGCTTATACCCAATTGGTATATTTAATTTACTTGTACGTCCCTAGTAAAGTATCACTACCAGTGCCCAGGGCCTGAACATTAAATGCTAGTGGAGGGCCTGCAGCATTAATTGTGCCATCCACTTAAGTGGTACTTTAAACATATCTCAGGCCTGCCATCGCAACCTGTGTGCATGCTGTTTTAAACTGCCATTTCAACCTGGCAAAATAAACCTTTTGCTAGGCCCAAATCTTCCTTTTTAATACACGTAAGTCACCCATAAAGTATGCCCTGGAGAGCCCCAAGGGCAGGGTGCAGTGCATTGAAAAATTTGGACATGTACTCATAAGTTTGACATTTCCTGGTAGTGAAAAACTCTTAAAATAATGTTTCACTACTACAAGGCCTTAAGCTTAGAGAGCAAAGGAAACAGAATTTTGGGAAATTGCAAATAGAATTGTACTATGAATCCATCTGGATGCAGTACTTTCCCTGTTGGGAGAACTTTAATAGCAGAGTATAACTCTTCATTTTTTTTAGAGGAGACAAATCTGTTATCTGTATTCTTTAGCATAAAGAAGTAGAAAATAATGGGCACCTCAGAAGGATTAGTCTCAGAAGAGTATATATTTTGGTAGCAGCTTGCAAAGCAAGCAGTAATATCAGAAGCTCTCATTGTGTCATTCACAATAGATTTAACAGCTGACATTTCCCTTTTGCATTTTAGACAATTAGCCAATCGAGAGCCAGCTCTACTCCTCCCACCATGATACCTAGCATTAATTTTAAGACAATTTTGACATACATTTTCAGCAGTGTATTTGTAAACCTGCACTTTAGCCACCATCAACTCATTCAGATCAGCTTTTTTGTGTTTTAGTATAGCATTTATGTTCTAACCTTTAATGTTATCAATACTAGATGCTGATTGTTATAAAACCTCTAGATGCTGCTTCAATTGCATGCCAGACAAAGTGGAAATGAGTGTCCCTTGTAATATTAGGATCAAAATGTTCTTTGAGAAAGCTTCTGTCAGTGCTAATGAAAGTCTTATCTGAAAGCAGGAAGTTATTAAATCTTCATTGAGATTTCCTATTATTACTGTGCAGGATTCCTAGGTTTGTCCAAACCAGGGCATGTTCAAAAATCAGACTCGAGAGAATTTCCAAATTAACCAAATGTTGACATACACTTTTAATTGAAAATAAATAGTCAATTCTAGTTTAAGAATTATGAGTGGTCGAGTAAACAGAGAACTCTCGAAGATCCATGTTAAACAATCGCCAAGTGTCAGATAGGGAGCCCTGTGAAGTTTTAATTTTAAAGGCCTTATGAGCACATTTAGGAACAAATCCAGATGAGGAATGCCTATCAAGAAAGGAGTCCATTAACTGATTACAATACCCTCCTAGTAGGAAATTATCATGAGAATGTGGAAATATCACATAATTTACTTTTTGCTGTTTTTTTGCATATGATTTGAGACTAACACTAGGTGAAGCACTTTTCCATGACTTTAGCTGATTAGTTATTTTATTAATTCTTGGGGATGCTTGGGTTGTTCCTGCATCTCTGTGCCCTCTTTGCATATGTATAATACTGTCCTCACATCCACTGTAAATGTAAAAATCTTTTTACCCCAGTGGCTGAAATGCATAAAAAAAGGTCTGGTAACTTTGATCCTTAATGTAATATGAGCGGGGCCAGTGAGTGTGGGGGTGGGGTCGGAGAAGTGTATAAAAAGAACACAATGATCTGAAACTATTTTGTTAACCGTTTACCTTCAGATAAATGCATACAAAATGTAACAAACACCTTGAATGAAAAATAAATGCAAGTTAAAGTATTGTTTGTCAAGCACACTCTTTTTCAAAAGGAAAGTATGGGCCGGGATGCCCGCCACCCCCTCCTAACACCAATTCCCCATGGGAGGAGACAGACACAAGTTTGAACTTTTGGAAGGCGGGGGGGGAGTTACCCCCCGGCCGTATTTATTAAAATATGAAACAAAATTTAAAACTCTAAATTAAAACGTTTCATGAATTATGTACAATTTTACTTCCATTACATACTCTAATACAAAGGTTTCCTAGCCGAGTCTAGCATCCTGAAAATGCATAACATTCTAAAATAAAATTGTACATCCTAGCATTAAGGGCCAACGGCAAGGTCTTAACCGGTGTCAGATCCCTACTACCAAATTCCCGCCCTCACGGTGTGAGTGGCGCATGCGCAGAGGACTTTACCCTCGTTGCCAACTGTAACTTCCCTTGTCGTGGGGGCCCCCTTTCACTCGACGCCATCTTAAAGGTCGTCCGAGTTCCCGTGCGAGGTATCCGTAAGAAGGACAGCGTGGACTCCCCCCCTTCCCCACACTCTCTTCCGCCGGAGCGGATATCCGGCCCCCGGGAAATTCGTAGGAGGGGCATATAGCGGTCTCCCCCTGGGAGGGGCCTATGGCCGTCTCCCCCTAGGCTACCCATCCGTAGTGGGTGCCTCCTCCCCGTGGGAGGGGCCAATGGCCGCCTCCCCCCGGGCGCTCCCATCCGTACTGGGTGGCGCCCCCCCTAGGGACCTTGAAATCACTGCTCACCGATCATGACCTTACCGCCCGACCAAAATAAATGCGACAGTTGTTTTACCTACTAAGGAAAGAAAAAATACACCTAATCTGTAACAGCCTGATAATTCACCAACTTAGACATTACTACAAAGGGAAAAAGGTCCTACAAACAAGACAATTTATACTATTTGTTACATTCATCTACTTTTCTACAAAGGAAAAAAGTCCTACAAACATTTATTCAATCAAAGGCATACATCCATGATGCAAAAAGTGATTGTATCTTTTTAATACATTCGAATATCACCAACAATTACTTTCTTCAACAAAAACATTGCATAAGGGGGCTGGTGGGTGGGTCAAAATTGCCGCTTGTTCCTTCGAGGGCTCACGAGCGACGAGTGGTGCAGCCTTCAGAGCACTGGAACAAGAGGAAACTTCATTGGATTCACGCTCTATTTATCCATCTGCGGGAGGGCGGGGGCCCGCCTCAGGTACGCCCCTCCGTGCGCGGACTTCCGGGCGGGTGTCTAGGACAACCCCTTCTGGGCGGGAAGGGCGTGCTCCGGCTACGCCGCTTTGGGCATACCAGCCGAAACACGCCCCCCGCCCACAACGGTTTCCCGGGGGGATCGGGGCACCCATCCATACGTTCGGGGGGACCGAGTGGTCTTTCCTTTCCATTCTGTCCTTTAATGCAATCACTGCAAATGTCTGCGCGAAACCAGAGAATCACTGAACTGAATTCAGATTGGCCCATTGGGCAATAACGGCAATGTCCAGGGCCTCAACTAAAACATTGTGCAAATGCAAATTGGTATTTTAAAATTGTATTACACGCAATATAAGATGGAATCTTGAAAAATGTGCAAAAAGATGCCTTCAATATATACATATTTTTAATAATAAGCAACCAGACTGTACCTATAGTGCAAACCTTTTTTGCAAGTTTCCCCTGTAAATACACGCTCCACAACTTAGATGCTAATACACACACATTACCACTCAAAAATACATCATAGTTACAAGGAAACTTCAAATTACTACCACCAATTTAAGTAACAGATTGTTTCTCAAGCAGCCTTTAAATTTGCTTATTAACCAACTGCACATTTAACTTTCTTTCAGCTTACAGGCACCCTGGCGAGAAGGTGCGCTTCTTTTATCCCTGTCTGCACCTGCCTCGCTTCACAGTAGATACAGGAGACCCTTCTAACTTCCCTTTTAGCCAGAGACATCCAATGGTTAGCATTACCGTCCAAGTATGGTTGTTTTTTTTAACAAAAATGATAAAGGAACTGCTCCTGTAAAAAAATTTTAAAAAATAGGAGCCCCAGTTTTACACATTAAAGTTCATTGTCGCTGTTCATGCTAATGTGCTTCATGTAGCATCCCATTGCTTAGTGCAATAGCCCCACTAATCCTTAGTACATCTGGGACACATTTTGTGAATTTCTTGTAATTTATCTCTCTCCTGATTATTAACTGGCTCTCTTAAGTCTGTTAGTCGAAACCACATTTCCTAGATGCAACCTACAGCAAGACACCCATGGATGGTGAGTGGGCTGGAGTGAACCCATTCCACAGAGCGATATGGGTTTGGGAGTCAGTGAGTATTCCCTATTTAATCATACCGAATGCTCAAGGCAAAGGCATACTGCATGAGAGGTCCAGGTGGCACTAGGAAACACTTCCTAGCTAGGCACTACAATCGGGACGAATTTAGCTTACCCAGATTCGCCCTGTCTTTGTTGCCATGGTGAAATTCCAACATAATAAATAACTGAATTCCCATATTAAATCAGATCTGTGCACAAGGGGAGGGATGCATAGTAGACTTTTGTGGGTACGCTGTAAAAAAAAGTCTCATTAGAAAAAAGAGACTCAGACCGTTAATTATCATGAGAAAAGAGGCGCTTTGATAGCAGGTTGGTACCTCCTTACAGCGAGGTTAAGCTGTAGCCTTAATGCCCAATTCATGATGATACCAAATACCTACAAAAGGCTTCACAATTACATTTTCAGTGCACGATGGTTTATATAAATATACGGTCATGCATATGCTTTTACCTTACCTTTTATGTGCTGTGTGCTTTTTCATTAAACTATTATTTTTGCATCTTGTCCGGGTGCTCCTTGTCTTTAAATAAACGTCTAAAAAATATTTGGGGGCAGATTTACAAGCCCCTTGCGCCGCTTTTATGCCGCTGCAGTGGCGGCGCAAAAGATGCGCCTGGGGCGGGGTATTTACAACGTGACGCATCTCCCAGATGCGTCACGTTGTAAAGCCCTGCGCCAGAAGAGGCGTAGCATCGCAGGAGGAGGTGTTCGGTGCAGGAACGCTTCCCAAAAGTGGCTGAGTGAAATCTACAAGATTTCACTCAGTCACTTTTGGGCACAGGCTGCGTCAAAATCCTGAGCCTGGCGTAAGGAATTGACGCAGCATTGTGCACATAGGGCCCCCTGATCATTGCTGTAGCTGCGTCGCGCTTGCGACGCAACTCTAGCAATGTGCCGCTTTTACGGCACAGATGCGTGACGCATCTGTGCTGTTTTACCCCCATGGTGCGCCTCATTGTAAATGCGGCACATCAAGGGTGACGGAGCTGCGGCACACAATTACTGGCGCATCCCTGCCGATATGCAGGGATGCGCCAGTAATTGTAAATCTGCCCCATGGTTATGTACTGCCACCTGGCTTGTCGATCTAGAACTAATGCTATCGTCAAAATAGAAGGGCTGCCATCCTATTTTAAGTTGAAAAGCCTAGTCAAGGATGATATTAAACCCTTATTAAAACTCCACCACAATCAACCCAAGGCAGGAGGCGTGGCCTAGTCACTTAGATGGCAACTTTGAAACCTTGGGGCCTGAGATCGAATTCTAACTTTTCACTTGGCTGAAATTCGTGTGATTTTGGACAACTCAATTAAGTCCATTCTTTTGTACTGCAGCTTTTTCTAGACATAAGATGCTTTGTGGCTACAAGTGGTAAACTGCAGGTTGCCAGTGAAATTTTGATTCTGTTTGTTGGCATTCAAAAGTGGTACTGACACAAAACACACCAAGGGGTTGTTCCTTGACCAGAGGTTGTTCATTATTACATTTTGAAGTGCTGTTTATCCCCCACACTGCCAACCCTAACATAAAAGGAGGGTTGAGTTGGGGAGAATCAATAATCCTTTAGGAAAGCATCAATTTCCCCCTGCAACTAGAATAACCTCTGTCGGCTATGTGGCCAGTGTGATGTTGGGATGGTGACACTAGGCCAAAACATGTTGCACCAAATAATCACAGCTATGACACAGATATTGTTTGGTGCTGGCACGCGACTGACTTCTTCAGCCATGCCCCAGCACTTTTATAAGCAGCACACGTGATTAGCCTTGACATACCAAAAACTGCATGCATATGGGCGCAAATTACATTGCTCACCAAATTTATTAAAAACCCAACAAACAACAACTTTGGAACATGGTTATGTGCCCCGCAAACGCACTGCAAACAGTTTACCAGGTTGAGACAGTGTGTCCTTATTTTAGGGCCAGCTCATAGACTGTAGAGTGCTTACACCAGGAATTCCTTGAAATGGGTGGAGGGCACAGGATTGTATCACAGGTGGTATTTCGGATGGTCACTTTGACTTGATGAGATCTGGGTAGTGGATGTCATCGCTGAGTTGCCCTCAGTGACTTCTTCCAATGTGACTGGCCTTGACCTTGCTCTGCCTAGACTATCGGGGTCATCTGCTTGGATGAGAGCAGGGAGTGATGAAGTCACCCATGCATCACTCTCTGGCAATAAGGTAGAACAGGTGGAGGCGATGGCTTCCTCTTGGAATTCTCCCCTGGCTCTTTTAAAGAAAAAGATTTTTCAAGTGATTTCTTTGTCTCGTCTATGGGCTTTGCCATGGTGCCCCTTTGCCTGATGACAACCCACGGGTGATATTTGAAAGGCAGTCTAAACTTGCTTCCTGGATTTCAGTCTTTTACAAATACCAAGTCACCTGGCTGGATGTTAGAGGACCGAATTCTCCGACTAGTGCTGGCTCGATTGTTTGTCTCTCTCCTTCTGTGAAGACCTCTAGAATCATCAATGGGGTCTGGCGCCCACTCCGGGTGGTGAGGGGTGGTGTCGGTGACTACCCATCCCATGCTGGCATGTCCTGGGACTTGGCTGGTGGTGGAGTGTGGGGTCTGTAAATATTCTTGAAGGAACCCATAGATGGCTCTTTCCATGGGTTGTTGATCAACATGGGCAATGTGGGTCCTCTTGTTCAGTGTGCGCGATATCATCAGAGGCTGTTTGGGATCCCACAAGTTCAATCTCTGGATTCTTGGTGTAGTCATTGATTAAAGTTAAGGTATATCGCCATCAGGGAAATGACCAAAATCCAAACTGGTGCACTCCCAAGGCTGCTGGTTGCCAGGCTCTGTGATTATCAATGTAAACGCTTCGGGGGATCCAGACACTTGGCACCATTTGCAAGACCGCACTGCTGCCTCTACTATCTCATCCATACCAGACTTTAGTTTGGCAACAGTTCTTGGCCTTGGTGGGTATGGTGGGCAAGTTGCATGACTCGGTCTGATAAGCTGGACGTTATCACTAGGCGGGGTCCTTTTATCAACAACCCACTGGTGTCACTCGCTAGTTCATGGCATACATTGAACAGGGTCTCCAGAACCCTTTCTGCCTCTGAGGTCCTCTGGAATAGGTGCTCCTTTAGCATGTGCCATCTCCCTGGTTGGATCACTGAAATTGTTAGCTGTAGGCATTCGTCGGCTTGGTGACCAGCAGTATTGTATCAAGGGAGAGCAGGCGTGGCCTTGACCTCTGCAACATTGAAGGACTGGGCTATTCTAAGGCCCAGCGGTGCCAGGGAACAACACCTGAAACCTTCGTGGGTTACCTGTTCCGGCGTACAAATCACAGAGACACGGGACACTTCCTTCGGCGTCAAAGATCAGAGTTTATTTACTGCAGGGATACAGAAATCGCAAGAAGTACACATAGTGTAGGTTCTGAGAGACTGCTTCGAATTGTAAATGTGAATCGCTCCTTTTATACACATTTTCGTCATTGCATAACATGGCGAACAAAAGGTTACAACTCAGTTCCCACAGTAAACTTCAAAAGGGTCGCTTTCTTGTTTCAGAAGCCCGGAACATAATTACAGTAACATCGCTGGTTCCCAACTGTAAAAGCACATTATCCAACCATTAGGCACATTCCATCCTAGCTGTAAACGAGAAAAAGGAGGGGACAGAAACAGGTGCTAGGAAGACAGAAACAACAGTTTGAAAAGAGTGAGGGGGCAATATCGGAAGCATGATTGCAGGATCAAAGGATTCGTGCCTAATGCATGCACGACTGAAACAATAGACCGGCACGGCAAGATGAGCCTCGAGCGGGGCCATCTGCCCTTGCAGTGTCATCCCCCTCGTCATAAAGACACCCTCAAAGGAACATGTGTCTTCCGCAAGAGCTTGGGAATCCCAGGGTTGCGAAGCGGACAGTGTCCATTCGCAGGCTACTTGAGGGCAAGAAACAAAATGGATGCCGTATCTAAAATGGAACCCGTGGGTTCAGATGGAGAAACCCACGAATAAGACGAATAGTTCAAGGCAGCATAGCGAAAACGCGTACACCCACTAAACTCGTCGTTTGCGGTTCATAGATACCAAACTCGTCCATATTCGAACAAGTCGAAAACGTCATTACGATTCTCACGGAACCTCAACATAATGGACATATTCTTCTGTTTCCTCTGCATCTTCCTTCTGAGTGGAAGGGCGGGGTTGGTGGGAGAGGAAGTCCGCTGGATTGATTGCACCCGGCTGGGATACAACCCAGCAATCGTACTCCTGTAGTTGAAGCATACATTTCTCAATGCGAGATGGCGGTTTGGATGCTGAGCCTTGGAACAGGTGCACAAGGGGTTTGTGGTCAGGGGTGACCACAAAATGGTGTCCATAGACTTATGAATGAAAATGGCTGCAGGCCCAATATATGAATCTGCGGAAACCATTGTTCCGTCACAGTGAGGGACTTGTTGGCATAGGCGAAGGGAGTCCTCCAAGTCTGTTTGGGCTCGCATCAACTGTGATGTTCATCGGTTTCAGTGGACCGAAATAGGAAAGCGATGTGTCGGCCAAGAGGGCTTCCTTTGTCTGTTGAAAGGCTTCTTCTTGTGCTGTACCCCACGTCCCCAGGATTGTGGTCTGTGTGAGTTCACAGAGGTTAGCATGGTGAGGACTTTGAGGCTGGGTAGGAAGTGGAATCTCCCACAATAGTTCACCATTCCCAAGAAGCTTCATACCTCCAACATACTAGTGTAGGCGGGTGCATTCTGCACATCACGTACTTTCTCCGGGTCTGGTGCCACCCAATTGGTCTAGAATGTATATCTGAAGAAACTGATCTGTTGTTTTAAAAAATCACACTTTTCGTAATGGAGAGTTAGCCTCGAGACTTGGATTCTTTGGAGGAAGCCTCGCAGGTATGCATGGTGTTTGTCCATGGATTTGGCGAAAATCAAAATGTCATCACTGACACTGATGACCCCAACAGACCGGCAAGCATTTCCTGAATAGCATTTTGGAACACTTCAGGGATGTATGACGTTACAACGCATACTTTTACAACGCCTACCTTTACAACGCAATTTTTACACCGCAACATCCATTACAACGCATACCATTACAACGCATGCCATTACAACAAATTCTTTGAAACTACCTTTACAACGCATTCCACTACAACGCACACTACCTATACAACGCATACCATTACAACGCATAACATTACATTGCATGTAAGGTAAGTGTTGGATAGTATAGGGGTTAAAATTACTATTCTAACTCCAGGGGGTGCAACAGTAGGGTAAGTGTTGGATAGTGTAGGGGTAGAAATTACTATTCTTACTCCAGGGGATGCAACAGTAGGGTAAGTGTTGGATAGTGTAGGGGTAAAAATTACTATTCTAACTCCAGGGGGTGCAACAGTAGGGTAAGTGTTGGATAGTGTAAGGGTACTATGTGTTGTAATGCTATGCGTTGTAATGGTATGCGTTGTAATGACTGCTTTGTAATGGCATGGGTTGTAGTGGTGTGCGTTGTAGTGTCATGCGTTGTAATGGTTGCGTTGTAAATGCATGCGTTGTAATGGATGTTGCATTGTAAAATTTTCGTTGTAATGGTAGTGCGGTGTAAAAGTTGCGTTGTAAAGGCTGTTTCCCATACTTCAGCAGCACTGGATATCCCAAAATTGAGGCGACAATATCTCCTAAGACTGACATGAGTTGAGAATGTTTTTATATACCTTGATTCAGGGTGGAGCAGTAGCTTGTGGTATCCAGAGCGAAGGTCGACTTTTGAGAACCACTTTGCTCAACTGAGTTCTCCAATTATATTATTAACCATGGGGGTCAGATGGCATTCTCGTTTGATTGCAGCATTTAGGAGCCACATGTGCATGCAGATGTGGACCTCCCCAAGTTTTTTTTGCTTTTTGGCCACCACAATTGGGTATACTACCAGTGTGGGGCCATTCACCTTTTGGATGATGTCAGCTCCTTCGAGCTTTTCCAGTTATTTCTCCTGTTATGGTCTGAGTTGGAATGCCATGCGCCTGTGATGCAGGGCCACTGGTTGAATGGATTGATCGATATTCAGTCTCACCTCTTTGCCTTTTAGGCAACAGAACCCTTGGAACACTCCTGCATACTCGGCAAGGATGTTTGCCAGCTCTTCAATTTACACTCCGAATGTGAAAGAGAATAAGTCCAGAGTTTCTGCACTGTGCCCGTTGACTAACATTTCATGTCCTCCATCTGCCACATAGATTGTGGTGTCAATGCTCACATCTCTGTTGGACAACTTGAAACTCCCAAGCATGGAAAGGGGTTGCAACCTGCCATTCGCAAGTACTATTATTTTTTCCTTCTCCAGATGTGTTGCCAATGCGTGGTAAGTGTCGGCGGACATGAGGGCTATGGAGGCTCCCATGTCGACCATTGCGGAAACTGTATGAGATTCTATTTGGAACTGGCACTGAGGGAGCAGCCGGCGTGTAGAGCTGGTCAGCCTGACTGCAAAGATGGTGTGAACTGTGTATTTTACCTTGTCATTTTTAATGTCCTATGGCTCGCTTGGGGTCTCTGTGACAGTTTGATCGGTTTCCTTCAAAGGCTTTTGTTTTGAAGACCTGCAGACTGTGGCAAAATTCTAGTACTTACCACAGGCTGTGCACTTCCTAACTTTGGCAGGGCACTTATTCAGCCTGTGGGGTAGTCCTCCACAATAGCCACAATTCTTCTTACTCGTCCTAAAAGCCGCACGTGCATGCAAGCTCTTTGAACTGGCCATGGAAAGTATGGAGTGATTCTTTGAGTTCTTAGAGGGCTTACTCAAAGACAAACCTTTCATAACCTATGTTTGCCATGGGCTCAAAGTGCACATTCAGAGCTCTAATCAGTGTTGCGTATGACTTGGGCCACCTCTTGTTTGGGTTTTGTAGATCCTGTGGATGTCTTTTCCCCTTAAGTGTACCGGGAGTGCATGGCACCGTTCAACCGATATGTCGGTGCTTTTGAATGTTACAAAGGTGAAGGATTGAAGGATTCTCCATCTCTGATGGCAAGAGGAGGAGAATTTCCAGACAGCGGACCTACCCGGATGAAAATTTGACTACAATGGCTGCTCCCTACACCTTGCTCGTTCTAGCATCTCACTCAGTGGAACTCGTTTATGGAAAGGGCGTGATTTAGATAAACCCTATTTTGGAAAGGACAAATCCAAGAGATACCTAAATCAGGATTGGAGAGAGATGCGTTTTGGGATCCTGAGGGTCCTGATGAATGCTGGAGTGACCAGACACCTTGGGCATGGATACAGCGGCAGGAACATGTTGGCACCTGTGGAGTAAGGAGGGGTGAAGAAACCCTAATTTTCTCCTATCACCACCATCCTTCTCATTTTGAATCCTAGCCGGATGGCCACATTATTAGGGACACATCCAAGCTAGTTTTAATCTTTGGTGATCTTTGGTGATCCCAGAACTTACTGTTTGCATTGTCTCCCGTTCCCTTTTGCTCCACCATGGGCATTGGTCTGCCCAAGGGGGGCCGTTGGTAACCCCAATGATGAAGCATGACACAATTTTGTGAGTAAAGGCAGCTTTTACTCACTGAGCATGAGCCGCCTCCAGTATATACTTTCCCACCTCCTTTTGTGTGTTATAGTTATTACCCTGGCAATCAGCCATGTCACCAATATAACTCCACCCATTTTAATATGTGCTACTTGAATAGCATATAATAGTTTAGTCCATTTGAAGATACAATTTGCCAAGCACATCCTGGCTGTGACCACATGTGAATAGTTCCATTGCAGGGGTTCAAAAGTATTTTCATAGTTTATGGACCAGATCAGCAAAATAGGATAATTGACTAGGAGAAAGTTTAACACCCGCTCCTGAAGTCACTTTATGCCACTTAATGGCCATAAAATGTTTACAGGTGAGCATACATCTCTTTGCAGTGCGCACCAAAAACGTATTCAAGTATGGACCTCCATCTGTGGTGTGACCCACAGGCATTGACAGTCTTTCCCCTTCACTGGGCCCCATCAAACGTCCTCTCTTCCACTACAGTCCAGGACCTGCCTCACCTCTGTGTTCGCGCACTTAGCATTATCAGGCCGAGGCTCCCTATCCCCATCTGAGCCCCGTGGTTTAGCACTCAGACCAATCACAACACTGCAATGCAGCAATGTGATTGGCTATGGGGAGCTTCAGCATGGGTGCTTCCGGTGCCTCGTTCTGACCAGCAGAGGAGCAATGTGGCGAGGGAGGACGCGGCGCGGAGGTAAGTCGAATTGTTTTTAAAAAAAAGTTTATTTACACCACCGCCCGTCCATCGATCTGTCCCCCACCCCACCCCACCACCACCGACCCATGCTGGCCACCACTGAGGCCATATGAAAGGTTCTGAAGAGGTGAGCAGGGCCATCATGCAGCATTGATCATGTGGCTAAATTGCACATTAAAAATGTTTAAAAGTTTCCTACTTTAAAATGTATAAGCCGTTTTCCAGTGATCACAAGCATTCAGGGACTCATACATAGTTGAAGCATGTGCAATGGACACTCACATTTTGGCTAATATTAACAAAATATTTTTTGTGAATTTTTTGGGGAGTAATTCAAGGAGACGATTTCCTATTGGAAACCCAGGACCCATCTCATTTGTAAAGGTGACACGTTTTCAAACTTTTGACCTGCTTCAGCTATCTGTGCAGATTTAGGCTTGCTGAACGATTGCATACTGCCACTAGCATAGAAAGGATGCTATGGGCCCTGGTGCACGCAAGGAAAACTGCCCCTTTGACTCCTGTTGGGGTAGTAAAATACAGCAAGTCTCATGATACAATGGGGCCTTCAGGGCTCTGGGCCCCGTTACCATTGCGCGCGTCGCACCAGTGATAGTCACGCCCCTTTTGTACTGCTTGTTGTTTTCTCCAAGTCTGGTGCAAATTTCACAAACATTCTCACTCTCTCTCTGTCTTTCTCTGTCTTTCTCTTTTCTTCTCTCCATGTCTTTCTCCCATGGGGCCCGATTCATAAAACTAACTTAAGTCAAAATCCTAAACTTACTACTTTTGGTATTCACAGAAGTTAGGATTTTGTCTTAAGACAGACTTAAGACAAAATCCTAACTTAAGTCTGTCTTAAGTTTGTCTTAAGACAAAACTTAAGAAAAAATCCTAACTTCTGTGAATACCAAAAGTAGTAAGTTTAGGATTTTGTCTTAAATTAGTTCTGTGAATCGGCCCCTCTGACTCTATTTCCTGTATCTGATGCCATTTTCTCTCTCACACTGTGAACGTCCTATCCATTTTTATCTCTCATCTTCTCTGCTCTCCTGCCTAGTGAGTGGGCGTTGCTACATAGCACATAATTGCTACATCTAAATCAGTCTCAGTGTGATTGTCTGCAGTCCCTGGTATCCCTGGTGTGACCGTCTTCAGTGCCCTGTTATTTCTTCCATCACTCACTAGTGCACTCTTGAATCTTTGAATCCATGACTAATCCATGACTGCTAAATGCCTACTTACATCATCAGTCCATTGTCTTCAATGCAGCTCCCGACATTCCAGTGTTCTAATAACTGTTCCAGACAGGGACCTTTTTGCATGAAAATAACATATATTATTTATACACCCTTGTGCTGTAACTATAGTTGCTGAATGAAGTGTAATTAATGCATAGTTTGTCCCTCACATACAGAGCAGGTTCTGCGAGACCCCCCACTAGTGTTGGTAACTAGCAGGGATGGATTGGTCATTTATCGAAACGGGCATTTCCCCGAGGGAGAGAAGGTGCAGTGGCGGGGAGGGGGGCAGGGAGCTGGAGCCAGGCTGATTTTAAAACCCAAGGCCGCTGCCTGTGTCACTCTCTCAGACTCCCTGGTTTATACGGCAGCAAGCAAAGCGGGGGGAGGCCAGGCAGTGCCTTAACATAACATGATGTGTGGGGAGCTATAAAAGTGGTTCAGGCAGGGCTTTAACCGGGCCGGGTCCTGCCAGTGCTCAGCACTGGCAGTTCTAAACAGCAGGTACTGAGACTGGGCCCTCTCGGGCTCTCCATTTTTGCCCTCACCACAGGGTGAAAAAAAAATCTTAACTCTGCAGTAGTACCACCCTTCACTTCCTTTGATGTAACTTCAAAGAGACTCATGATAGTACTTTCAGTCTCATCAATTCAGAAAGTAAGCATTTTCAATCTTATATAAAACGAATCTATAGTTGTTGTTTATTTATCCTATGCAAGTAACAACCATTGATAAAGCTAATAGTCCTGGTTTGTTGTTGGTGTAATGTTCCTTTTATTATATATTTGAATGCAAGGACAGGAGCAGCAAAATACCAATAGGGCGGCACACTATGCTAAGCACAGATTTTTAGCCTACGTGTTTTAAAGCCACGCCCTTAATTACAAATCAGTGACGGCCCTTTGAGGGACACCCCAGTTTTTTCATCCCACTTAACCCCTCCCACGCTCATGATGAGCTCAGCTCATCATGAGCCACGGTTCTCGTGTGCTCATGACGAGCTGAGCTCGTCATGACCGTTAGAACGCTCACACGCGGGGCAAATTCCCCTGCTGTGCTGGGCGTTCTAAGGAACGGGCGTGGTCATGACGAGCTCAGCTCGTTATGAGTACACGAGAAACGTGGCTCAAGCTCATGATGAGCTCGTCATGAGCACCGGGGCGCTGTGCGCATCCCCCTCCCCCCACAGCGGGGGATTCGGCCCCGCAGCGAAGGGTTTATTGCCCTGGGTTTGGGGCTCCCGTGACTCCCATATCACAGAAATGCAAGGGGCTAAGTTAGAATGTGCCCCCACACCCACCACTGAAGAATGTGGGTCCCATCCACTGCAGTGGTGGTGAGACCCTGCATTACTCCTTGGAATAAAGGGGAGGCGGGCGAGAGAGAGAGAAGGGAAAAAAGCAACAGTGGGGCTTTTTCGGACATTTCTGCCAAGTAACTTTTGGTTCTCAGTTCAGCCATAGACATTAGTCCGAACTCCCAAAAAGTTCGGGCTCCAGTAACAGCAATAAATCATGTTGGTTGTGGGGGTTACTTAAGTCTATAGTTTCATCAGTTTTTGGCAGAGAAAAGGAGGGCGGTCCATATTCTTACCACGGACGTTTACCTGGGCATTTATTTGATGAGAATGTTAGTATTGTTTTTGCTGATTTTAGTTATTTTCTCACTGACATGAGAGTGAAGATGGACAACGTTAAAAGCGATATTTTAATCAACTTTCACAGAATTGCATGCTGGGATCAGCAAACCTGCATGCTGACACAAATATTGGCAAATGTTTGCTAAAGTTTTGCAAGGGGGCTCACGCGACACAAATCGATGCAGACTCCAACTCTGATAAGCTTCCATGCACAAAAGATTTTTTTCCACCAAAAATCCGCACAAGTGATTCCATACATTCCAGATAATGGTTGCAAAATGGCATCATGGGTGGGATTTACACAGTTATCTATTGGTGTTTAGGCAAACTGATACCTCTTAAAGTCACGCTAGGTTCTGCAACCTAGAATTCTGTGGAGTGCTAGTTCAAAATGAAAACTTGTGCAAGCAAAGATCAAAAGCTGTCATCAGCAACAATTCATTATTTTACAATATACAATACATGTAAAACTTGAGCAAAGGTATACAAGTTATGCAATGTATCCTTGGATTCCTGTATGTTTAAAGACAATTGTACTCAAAGGTATGCTTCGAGTACAAACGTCATGCCAGATACTGCTCAATAGAATTTGCACCTTGGTACAACAATAAATTAAAATTGTATGGCCAATGATGTCATCAGCACGCAATGTTTTTGAGTACAGCACAGCTTGAGTTTGAGCAAATCGTCCAACACAGATGAATTGTGTGCAGATTTCCATTGTGTTAATGAGTTGCTTAGTACATCTGTCCCATAGACCGGATCTTGCACCTTGCAGACAGATTTTGCACCATGTTTTGCTGATTCCACGTTACACAGAGTATGCTACATTTTGGCCATGCTTGGTTTCATAACAACTTTGGGGGAACATGATATTGTTTGCAAGAGCACGTGTGTAGGTTGACTACTTTGCATGGGACACAGTGCCACCTGCTTCAAGGCGTGCATCAGGCGCTATATTGACTGCACATTAGACTGAGCACACAGGTTCGACTGTTTGAAGTAGTGATGGTCTAGGCAGCTTACTGATGATTGACAGAATATTTCCTACTTAAACATTTTGGACCAGTCGCTAGATTGCATGTATTTATGTACATGCTTATGATGTATCTTGGTGCTAGAAACGAAGACATAGGTATGTAAATTGGACATGATGCAACCAATACGGAGAAACAGGAGCAGGGATATGCTTTCAGAGTTTGACGAAAGGGAATATGGTCCCCAGGCTACCCCAACTCCAAGAGTGGGGATTTCATTAGCTTAGTCGTATGAGGCAGAAAGATCTGCCCCTATAAGGAAGGAGCCTGAACTCAGGAATCTTGAAGCAGTGGAGAGAGACAGGTATCAGAGGTCTTTCTAGTACGTGCAGGTCTAATTGTTTTGAGAGAAAAATGTAACATGTTCAGTACCAAGATGGCATGGTGCTGGAATATAGTGGTCTACCATGAATATCATACACTAAATGTTGATTAAAAAATGATTTTTCCATTAGAATTTATAACCAATTGGACGGCATTTTTGTAAAAGATATATAGGGCACTATATTTATGTCTGTGAATACTTCTGTGCAAGATATTCTGACATTCAACTGACAATGATATGGCAAAACATGAGGAGGGTGGGAGCACACGTCTCAGATCCTAGCACTCAGTTCGCCCCGGTGTCTAGAAAGACACAGCACTGGCTGCCCCAACACGGGTGAACAACTAATGACTGTTACTGAAGTAAGTGTTATCATGCACTGCATTTACCATGATGCATTGGGACAAACTGTTTGCTGGGATAAGAGGCAGTGTGTGCCCACCCTCCTCTGGTTTGAAAAGGCTCCCTTGAGCTAATGAGCTGACAAGCTCTGGTTGATGCACCTGCGCCCAGCGAGTGGTACAGAGACCTAAGAAGACTTTCAGCAGCATCTCGGGCACCCCCAAAAGGATGTATTGCTCTCTACTGAAGGACAGCTATCCTGAAACGTGTCACAGACACAGCACTGGCTGCACCAACACAGGCAAAAAACTAAAGACTGTCGCTGAAGTAAGTGTTATCATGTACTGTATTTACCATGATGCGATGGGGCGAATTGAGTGCTGGGGTGTGAGATACTGTGCTCCCACCCTCCTTAATTCTTTATGGAAAGACGTGCTTGATGCTCAGGTCATAATCCAAGCTATGTAGATTGAATGGATTATGTTCCTTTTTTCATCAGGTGTTTATGAGAGCGTTGCATTGTGTGCATGAGGGTTTGTGTAGGATGGACATGTGATATGTGGCCATACCATAGTCTGCTTTGGAATTTTGTGCCAGTCAGTGTGTTGTTTACACAGACAGCACAACCTTGCTCGCATGTGTTTACAGGAGTACTTTATGGAAGAATTTCCCTGTATTAAGGAGTGTGGGGGCATGCAGAGTTGCTGATACACAGAAACGTTTCACAAGACATTGTGAACTGATCGATTCTGCCTTAATGTTGGACCTCCTGTTTGACCCACTATCTTTCCTGTCAAGTGGACTTGAATCTAAATCCCACCGGGTAATGCTCTTGCATTTTCTGTGACTGCTTCCTCTAGCAGAATTCAAGGCTGCATTGTACAGGAGGGACCCTCACAGTGAACCAACACCCATAAATGATGTTGGCTACTATTCCCTCTCCAGGCTGTGGCAGGTCTGACATTTGATGCTAGCTGATTTTTAATTTCAGGAGTCTATTTGCACGCACACCTGTGTGGTATGATACTAGAATATTGTGTTTTAAATAGTTTACAAAAATAGAGCCCCAATGGAGTTACTAGTAGAAAATCTACACCCCATTGGGCAATATTTTTGTAGTCAATACTTTTGACATGATATTTCTGTCAGACAATATATTTGTTGATGATATTTCAGCTTAAACACCCTGGATAAAGAGGCTCTAGTATGTAGGCCCCTTCTCCTTTCTTTATGTGTTGTGGATCGTGTGCAGTGCTTTGCAGCAGTAGCGGCCCATCCCCTGCCAAAGTGAGGGGCGGGCTGGACCGGATGAGGGATGAAGGAGGTGGGAGGGAGGGAAGAGGAAGAGGAAGGTGGGGAATGTTTGAGTTAAAAAAAAAATTAAACAAATTAATAAACTTAAACTTACCTTAATGGCTCTGGGTCACAGGCTGCCCGCCTGCCCTGTTGCCAATCCTGAAGGTGCTCTCGCATGAAAGCAGCTTCAGTATTGGCCTTTGTGAGACAGCTTGCGCTCCCATGCCGACTGGGTGCCTGTACCTGCTCTCTCGAGCCCCAGCAACGCAGCTGAGGCTGGAAAGAGCTACACAACGCATGAGGGGTTTGGCCTGCATGAGGCGGCCGGCCAAACACCTCATGCGTAGTGAAGGGAGTGCCCACCACTCCCTCACCAGCAGTGTCATCCTCTAGACCAGAGGTCTTCAAACTTTTTGATGCCGAGACCCCCCTGTCAAAATTTTCAGGCTTGAGGACCCCCCTCCTCACAAAAATTTCTAGAACTTGGTACTCCTCATCATCGACCAGCATAAACGCCCACAGTTCCCACTGCAAATCATTTTTCTGTTGGGGAAATATTATTAAACAGTGTATAGCAAATCAAATGTTTGTGGGTGCCTGTGGTTTGGAGTCACAGGCTCACTACACAGTTCAAACTGAAAGTCTCTAAAAAGAACAGTACATTATATTGGGCAACTGGAATTTATGAGGCAGAGGAGGACCAAATGATGTATCCGTTTTAAATTTATAAAGACAAAGCTATATAAGTGCTTTATAAGGTATGGGAGACTGCATGCATTTGTGCTTCCTGCAGACAATTTTTATTGGTAGTAGCAAAGGCACCAAGATTGAAACAGTCCACCAGACCATAAAACAGGCCAGCAAGCAGCTAAAAAAAAAAATACTCATTGACCTGACTTGTCAACCCTTTGGGCACTGCCAGACTGTCCTATAGGCAGGGTAACTGGAATTATGAGGCAGGGGTTGACCAAATAATGGTAACGGTAATGTTGTAATATAGCCAGGTTTCGAAATAGCATAGTTTGAAATAATAAAGGCGAGGGGGGTGTGTGTGTAAATCTGAGGGGTGAAAACATGGTGGATGCGGAGGAAGGAGGGGGGAAGAGGCAGCTGACTCGGTTGCCTTGGGAACCAGGACACAGCAATGTGATCAGATACTGGGAGCAGCCACGAGGAAGAGGCACGGAAAGGGCACCAGCTGGAAGCAGTAGCAGCAACAACGAAGAAGTCCAGAAAAGGCAAAAGGGTGCAAGGCAGCGGAAAAAAAAATATTGATGCACTCTGTTAATTCCACAGGTGCGTATTCATGGCCCCAGCTCCCGGCATTTCCATGTGTGCATCCTGAAGTTTCTCTGATTGGAGGACAGTCGTGGATGACGTTATAGTCTTTTACGGTGTCCTCCAATCAGAGAGCACATTGACACGCATTATTGGGAATTCAAAACGCAAACGTTTTGGATTCCGGATCTAGGCAGGAGAGCGCGACCCCCTTTTAATGAGTCCACGCCCCCCCTGGGGGTCGCGCCCCACAGATTGAAGACCCATGCTCTAGACCCACCCCCAAGACTGGTCGTAGTCCTGGGGGCGGGTCGAGGGGATTAAAATAAAACAATACTAAAAAGTGTTTAAAACTTGTTTTATTGTCGTGCTATTTACTGGTGGTGGCAGGGGGTCGGTGCTCCTCCGCTCTAATGGAAGGGCCGCCGCTGCTTTGCAGTACTGGTGCAAACTGGAGTCCATTTAGAGGGACAACGTGACTATAAGACAAAACCAAATCATTCTCTCTCTCTGGAATGTCAGAGATGTCACTTTTTGTCAGGGAGCAGGAGTAGGTAACTGTGTTGCTGAGACATTCAGCCAGCATTGGGCCAATATTAGAAGATCCAACCCACCTGCTGTTCCCTGCACTGTGGGAGGTGCTTCCTTGATGAGGTATATGCTGGCATTTGCCATTTGTAAAGAATAAACATCAAACACACTAGCAAAATAAAATTACAATATTTCAGAACATCAAAGAAAAAGCAAAACAAATGTTAGCTGTTACAAAAAAGAAATTTCTAGGTGAAACAGACTTAAAGATACAATATTGCCAAGCAAGAAACACACTTGAGAAAAGTGAAGAACGCTTGCTTGAATTTAACGACACAACAATATCTAAAAATGTAACTTATTCGCTCACTCAACAAGGCGACCTGTAGCGAAATGCGCCCTCTTGCAGATGTACTCTGCCACTAGCTTCATTTAAAAAGATGGCAAACAAAATGGAAATAATACATTTGATATATTGCGCTGATATGCTTGCAGAAAATTGAAAAGTGTCTTGAGATCGAACGTGTGAATATTGCAAAAGTACAGGTTCAGTAATTGCAGGTGCAATGTCAGCAGAAATGAGGCCACATACTGCTTAGAGAAATGGAACTATATTCTTGAGAAACAAGAAGAAAATTGGTTGTTTAAATATAGCAGCATAACCTTCTTTATAAATGTAACCATTAGTCGTTGAACTGAACTGAACCTAGACACGACAACATAATGTTGGACACAGTGTTCGGAATAAAATTGTCAAACACGGTTATTTGATGGCCGAGCCAAATCGCACCCCTGCTCCAACCAAGTGCTTATGGGGTGAAGTTCCAGTCTTGCATTTTGTCCAAAGGGGCAGAGTTTGAGGGTGGATAAAGTTATAACTTTGTTGAAAAGTCCATTGATTTTGGGTTAATCTCCTTCACAAAGGTGGTGGTAGATTCCTGACTTCACCAGAATTTGTCTGTTGAGAAGTTAGCTTTGACCTCCAGCATATGTTCCACCAAGGAAGGGAAGGAAATGCGGCTATGGGGATTCCTGGCATTGGCTGCCAGCAGGCTTGTTTTACTTGCTTCCAATCAGCGCAGCCCTTAGTCTGGAGCAGCAGCGGGCCACCAGCTGCCGAACAGCATTGGTGGATCTCTTGTGTTCATAACCCTGCACTTTAGACTGGATCATCCAGCGGTGGGGAATTGCCAGTGCATGGCTGCTCACGGTTTCAGCGTCTGGAAGCCCTCACAAGTGACAAGCAGCACTCTACATATCTATCTTACATTACATCACAGCTCTGTGTAGCACAGGAATAGTTTCCTGACTGTGATGCAGAGCTCTTCTATCTCCACTCTATTTGCGTTTCACAAAGGTGGCAATATTTATGGACAAATTACACAACAGGCCATATTTAGATCTTGACGGACGGGCTACTCCATCACAATGGTGACATATTCCCTGTACGACCAAATATAAATCCCTTAGGATATAATGGGATTAATGCTTAGATGAACAGGATATCTTCATTGTTCTTATGAAGTAACCCATCCGCCAGCATCTATATCAGGCCCAAAGTTGGGCGATGCTCACCTTGATAACTTTACACACCACAAACCTCCCAGAGAAATGGTAGTATTTTGGTAATTTTTAGTAGCGATATGAGCCATCTGCCTACAATGAAGAGAGAAAAATTGATCAAGGATCATTGAACCTTTAGAATTGCATCTGCACACCACAAAAATCTTTTACGCTTAGTCAGGCACTAACTCATCTAGAAATTGATTGATACATTTACCAGTTTTGCTGTTATTACAGGCATGGTCCAGACTAGGCAATTTCATATTATCTTCTCATTCTAATTAGCAATCTCATTTTAGTTTCTCCGGTAGACTGTCGTGCACACAGGCCCGTGTTTCCAGCACCACATTTGGACCATAAAGGCTGTGGCAGCTGAAGGAACAGACAAAATATTGAAACTTCTCACTGGCACCCACAGCTTCATCACTGTAACTGAGAGCCCCTGCACACCAAGGGTGGAAATAACCCTTTACCATGAAGTGTAATGGATTGGGAAAGTGCGAGTCTTGCCAGGCTGGGCCCAGATGAGAGACTATTGTGCCCACCTGACCTCCTCCATCCACTCAGTGACTCCATACCCCTCTGGTTGCTGTTGGTCAGGATATGGTACCCGGGATTCCAGATTCCACTGGGTGAGGCTTCAAAACAAGAACTTAGTCAAAGCTTGGGTTTCACTATAGAATTTGGATAAGACCCTGGCATTAGCAATTGGCAAATGATACTAGGGCAACTCTCATATTTAAAGGAAATAGAAAGAATTTTTTTTTTACTTTTCCTCTTGTACTCTAAAACAGCGGCAGATATTTACTAAGCTTTTGTGCCGTGTTTGCGTCACAAAAGTGACGCAAAATGGCGCAAAATCTTTTTTCCTAATTTACTTTCCAGTGCAAAACTTTTTTAGCGCTGGAAATAACGTAAAAGTAACGCGAAGCAGTGCATAGTGCTGCTTCGTATTACTTTGCACCATTAGGGCGTGCCAAGGGCGGTGCATGGGCGTTCCCATGCAACCACCCAAGGTTTCTCACACTAAACCTAATTTACTAAACACAGCAGATTGGGTTTAGTGTGAGAAAACTGCGCCCTTCTAATCTAGGCGCAAGGAAGGAGAAATGCTTTCATTTGTACATCCTTTTCCGACTTTGCATGCGTGCTGCACTGTGCAACACACATACAAAGTGGGAAAAGCTTTCCCTCGTGTCTAGGCATAGTAGTTTGTACAGGAAGGGTACCCTTCCTGTACAAAACCTATGCTAGACTCACACACACACCCTAGCGCTAGGTCGCTAAGGTGGTGCGTGGCGCAAGGCTGCTGTAATCAGAGCTGGCGCAAGGGAGGAGAGAGCCCTGTCATGCAACGCAGCGCAGCCTCGCAGGAGGTTCCATTGCATTGCGTCGAGAATTGGTAAATCTCCCCCTTCATGTCCAGTTACAGTGACTGAGAACAACTTCAGATATATAAGCAGCCCTAAAAAATGAAACTTTTCAGCCAAGTTTAGCCCTGACTGATCTTCTTCTTAGAGACAGGGTCTTTCTTCACGCTTCTCAGGGCCACACTTTTTTCACCTTTCAGACTGGTGTTTCACGGGGCCTTGTTCGGGTCACTGGAGCTGGTACTCCCCTCGTTGATTGAACTGGACTTTTGCATCGGGTGGTCAACTTTTATTCAACCCCGCAGGCAACGCCTTTCACTGGAATTCAAAGCTTTCAAATCTCTCTCCAACTGTCTCTTGTGAGATCCTCTCAAGACCGTCCTCAGTTACAGAACTCCATCCAAAAGCAATTTATCCACCACACTCCATCCAATGGCAATTCATCAAACAGCATTCCATCCAATGGCAATTAATCAAACAACACTCCATCCTGGCACTCCCCAGATTCCTATACGCCCTACAAAACACCCCAATCCCGGTCCCCAGTCTTATTTTAGAGCGTACCCTGCTTTGGGACGGCAAACCGGCCCGAATTGCCATGAAGAAATTAGTAGAGGATTAATACGATGGAGGAATTGCTCTACCAAACATACAAACATATTACTGGGCCTCTCAACTGATTGTGGTAAATCAATGGCTTCACGCCCCACAAACGGACCCAGCATTCTGCGCCAATAGAAATAGTTTAGGTGAGGGTGGAGTCATGAGACACCTATATAATAAAATTCGAAAGACATCTCTTATGGGCCCCACAACACACACAGTACAAGTTTGGCACAAGGCACTCAAACAGCTGCAGTCGGACGATCAGATAACACTAATGGTCCCCCTCTGGGAAACTCAGCGGTTGGGCAGGTTAGGTACTAGTAACGGCTTTAAACACTTGGGGGCAGATTTAGAAGCCCTCTGCACCACCAGTATGTCACTTTTCGTGACATACTTGTGGTGCAGGGGGCTCCTCCATATTTACAAGGAGAGGAAAAGCCAACCTGTGTGACTTTTCCTCTCCTTGTAAATATAGCCCCTTCACACGCAGCACTTTGCGTTAAAGGGGCATTCCACGGGTGTTGCTATGGGTGTTCCCACGCAACACCCATGGAACAAGACACATCTACAGATTTATGAGAAATTGTTAATCTGGAGATGCGTCTGAATGCTACGCCACCCTAGAGGTGGCGTAGCGAAGCGCAACGAGGAGAAATGTTTTCATTTCTCCTAGTTGTTTCCTCTTTCTTTTTTTAAAATGCTTTTTTTATTTAGATGGTCAATCATATTAAATTAAATACAAATTACATATGCAAGAAAAAGGAGAAGAAAAATAACACATGATACATGTCATGCAGGCAAAAAACAACAGAGCATAAAGACTGATTCCAACTTAAAGATCCGAATAGGAGTAATTTATTGATTCGTCCATGTTTTCAAGCATTGAACCTGTATATTAGCGGAGATAGCTGCTGTTGAACTCAGCAGCAGGGAGTCCTCACACACTCCTACGTCCGCCTGGACCTTGTCCTTCCATCTATCCATATGTTTAGTGAGGTCGTCCTCCATAGTTTCACTAAGCATTGTGTAGTATTTGGATATGGATACCCCTTGAGTCCCCAGGGCGGCCTCCATCAGGGGGATGTTAAAGCTCTGAATCTTCTTTCTTGACAAGAAATCCCTAATCTGTAAAAACTTAAAAAAGTGATTGTTGCCCACTCCGAACTTTCCTTTTATGGCGTCAAATGAAAAATTGTAGTATCCTTCATTAAATCCCCGATGGATTTAATTCCTTTCTCCCTCCAAATTTCCATGTAACCATCGTTAAAAATTTCAGGAAGCAGTGTGTTATTTTGTACGGGTGTGTACCTATGAATCCTATTCATCTTAAGTTTTTTCCTGATTGCCGTCCAGATTTTGAAGGTGCCCAGCTAGACCTTGAACTTAACTCTTTTAAAATATGCCAAATCGGTGTGCCGCATCAAGCAGCCTTGGGCCTCACTTCCAAGCAGCAGCCTGTAGATAGTTGGATAAGAACTACCTGGTGCGTCTAAGGACCCTTTCCCTAACAAGTCGGTCATCTGACATAGATTCGCTGCCCAATAAAATATCTGGATATTGGAGACAGACCACCTCCCCCGCGTCTTAGGTAATGTCATATATTTCAGTGCGCTCTGCGGGTGTTTCCCCGCCCAAAGAAATTTAGAAATAGCTTGATTAAAGGCGATGAACTAGAGTTTGTTAACCTCCAGCGGGATTGACCTAAAGAAGTATAAGATTCTGGGCAAAAACAGCATCTTCATCACATTGCATCTTCCAAGTAAGGTCAAATGCAAGCTGTTCATTCCGTTGAAGTCCGCTTTAGTCTTGCACAGCAAGGGCTCCAGGTTGCATTGTACAATCTCATCTACATTTGCGGAGATGTCCACCCCCAAATATCCAGCCGTGTCAGTAACTCTGCTATCCACCAAGGCTGCTCCTGAATTTTTAACAATCATTGTTTTGCCCCTGTTTAAATAGTACCCCGAGACTACTCCGAATTTTTGGGCCTCGAGTTCCACTTCCTTTATTGAAGTCGCGGGGTTAGTGGTGGGTATGGCTAAATCATCGGCATATGCTAACATGTTTGACTTCCCCCCTGGCGTTGGAAATGCCGTGATGTTATTGTTCCCTATGATTACCCTAATGAAGGGGTCGATGTAAAGGGCGAACAGTAGGGGGGAGCAAGGGCACCCCTACCTAGAGCCGCAAGTGATTTTGATTATATCCGATTCCCCACCCATCATCGTAATCCTAGCTTCGGGGTTTTGGTACATGGAGCTTATGGAATTGATGAATTTACTACCCAGACCCTGCTTGACCATAGTGGCCCACAGAAAAGGCCAGGAGACCCTGTCGAAGGCCTTCTCTGCATCAAAAAAAATGGCTGCGACAGGGTCCCCTGACACCTTTGCCAGGTCGAACAGAGTGATAATTCTTCTAATGTGGTCTACCGTGCCCCTCCCAGGTACAAATCCATGCTGGAATGGAGAGACTAGTTTTACTATGATTGAAGACAGCCTGTGTTAGCCAAACTTTTTGAGTAGATTTTAAGGTCGCTGTTCAAAAGGGTTATAGGCCTATAGGAGCCCAGTTCGGCTAAGGGTTTACCCTTTTTTGGGAATACTATGATGTTTGCCCCTCTCCAAGAGACTGGGGTAGCCAGGTCCCTTTGAGCCCTTTGGAAAACTTCCAGCATCAAACCCATAATCTGGTCCCTATATTTTTTATAGAACTCCCCTGGAATTAAATCTGGGCCAGTAGCCTTACCTGAGGGGGGCATATCTATAGCTGTTGAAAGCTCTTCCCAAGTAATTGGTTCATCTAATCTCTCTCATTCTAACCCTGAGAGTTGGTCCACCGCTATCCCTGAGAGGTAATCCTGAATTTCCTGGGGACCTCCATGGGCGTCCTCAGTATACAGCTTTTGGTAGAATTTCTGGAACGCTGAGATAATATCCTTTGAGTCTGAAACCAGACCCACCCCCGGGTCTCTGATCTCCGTAATTCGTGTGTAGACTATTTTTTCCCTAGTACATGTTGCAAGCAAGTGACCTGTTCTCTCGCTGCTTTCAAAGACCCGGGTTTTCCACGCCATATATTGACCAGCGGCTTTCTTGGCTGAGATTTGAGTAATTGCAGCTCTAGAGATTGTAACTTTAACCTGTATTGCCTCGGCAGCCTAGTTGTTTCCTCTTTCAATGCGTTCTGCGTTCTACAGCACGCATTGAAAGAGGAAAATGCCTGTAGTGATTGCTTTTGTGCAGGAAGGGGTCCCCTTCCTGCACAAAAACAATCTCCCCATGACACAGGCATCCTTGCACCATGGTGCAAGGGTGTCTGCGCCAGCGCATGACTGCAGTTTGTGCGCCAGCTTAGGGGGGAGGACAGCGATGCAACATATACTTGTAAATATGTTGCATCCCTGTGCTTTGGAAGTGCTGCAGCGTGGCACAGCCAAAGGGCTTCCAGTGCCACGTTGCAGCACTTCCTTGTAGATCTGCCCCTGGGATTCAATCGGAATTTCAACAGCAGGGGGAAATAGTTACGTTTGCACAAATCCGAGAACAATACTAGATGGCGTCAACAGAATCGTTTTGATACATTTAAAATTAGGCATGCACTTCAAAAAGCCATCCTAACGGGAACTATACTCCTCGAAGCCTCCCCACTAGAGAATAGGCTCCTAACAGAACGGATAGATAAAAAGGCCATCTTCCCCATCCTACCGTAAAATAACCAATAACCAACCTGATCCCACAAAAAGCCTCCGCGAAAATGGCAAGGAGAGGTGGGGGACTTAGATGAGATGGATTGGCAGGAAACACTAGCATCCCCTCGAGAAATGGCAATGTCCTCCAAATATAGATTGGTGCAACTGAAAATACTCCACCGTATTTACTACACTAGAGTAACCCTTCATAAGATCTGGAAAATTGACAACCAACTCTGCCTGAGACAATGCGAGAGGGAAGGCACCTTTTATCACACAATGTGGGAATGCCCAGCAATAGTATCCTAGTGGGAGACAATAATGAACTTACGTAGGCTAGCTGGTGGAGTGACTGTAGTGATGGCATATATCTTTAAATAGAACCTTGTCATGTAATGTGGAATGTTTTCATACGAACGCAGTTTGCAGATCATATAGCGGTTACTGGAGATAGAGGGCATTCTTGTTTCGACCTCACCTCCAGCTGCATGTACTTATTTTACTCGTAATTAAATACTTCTACATTCAAATCTACTTGAAGTCTCGTTTCTACTCAACCTTCTGGGATTGATACTACAATTTTGGCGACATGGATGGTGATTTTTCTTACCATTTTTGTTTGATGCGGGGGAGATTTCCTCATTGCAAAATCAATCCAGGATGGATTGGTAGAAGTAGGAAAGTGGATTGGGACTCTGATAAAATCAGACAATCTATTTTGAAATCACAGTGTAAGAATAAAAAGTATTATGATGAAAAGCATGGTACTAAAGAGGTGAATATCAAATTTGGACAATTGGTGCGTGTTAAGTCAGCCAGGAAAACAGGGAAATTGCACTCTAAGTTCTCTGAGCCCAGAACAATTACTAAAGTTATGGAAAATACTGTTGAATTGGATGATGGCACGATCCACCATATGAGTCGAATCGCTTTGGCAGGGAACATCTGTATGGAAGGATTAGACAGTAGTAGTTTAAAAAGAGATTATTGGTGGTTAGATGTTTTTTCTCAGTTTGAAAAGGAGGATGGTGAGGTGTCAGGTCTGGTGTTAGACGATCCTGTTCAGACACAAACACAGGATGGATCAGGAACTCTTATTTCTGTGGGCTCACACAGTGAGTTGATTGGTGAAAGTCCAGACTCACACAGTGAGTTGGGTTGTGAAGGTCCAGACTTTTCTATTGGTGAAAGTAGTCCTGACACTCTTGGTATGCGTGACTCACAACATTTTGAGTTGTCTGACCAGCCACCTGTAGAAGGTTCTAACCCACAGGAGAATGTCAATGTAGACAAAAACTGTGTATCTGAAAAACATACCAGACACGGAAGGGAAATTGTTGCTCCTAAAAGGTTTGAGGATTTTATTTGTTATTGAGTATGATATGTATGTTTACAAATATTTTTATTTTGTAGTTTTTATTTCTTTTGATTTTTGTTTAAGAAGGGGGATGTGTAGTGATGGCATATATCTTTAAATAGAACCTTGTCATGTAATGTGGAATGTTTTCATACGAACGCAGTTTGCAGATCATATAGCGGTTACTGGAGATAGAGGGCATTCTTGTCTCGACCTCACCTCCAGCTGCATGTATTTATTTTACTTGTAATTAAATACTTCTACATTCAAATCTACTTGAAGTCTCGTTTCTACTCAACCTTCTGGGATTGATACTACAGTGACGATCACCCCTGAGCCCAAGAGATATATCTTAAACATATGGGAGCCAACAGATCTCAACTATATGGATCGAGATTGGGCATCGCTAGGTATGATGTTGGCAATGCGTAATATAACTAAACATTGGGGGGCTGAACTCGCACCAACATAACAAGAATGACGTGGGGACATGGATATGGCAATGGTGGCCAAGAGGGCAGCATATACCCATCGGGAATGCCCCAAAATATAGGAACAAATTTGGCGTAAGTGGAACACTTACAGAGGGAACATTTTGATCCACCCACGGATAGATCATCGGGGAGCTCCAGTTGAATCATAGAAGGGGGGCACTGTATTAAGCCACTTATTGTACAGCAGAATGTAATTCTCATATAATTGTACCAGATGGACCCAATGTACTTTGAATCGTAACTAACAACAAATTATTCCCGAACCGTCAAGTTGTAATATGTTATTTGTAATTTAATAAAAAGAACTTTAAAAAACAGCACTCCATCCAATGGCAATACATCAAACAGCACTCCACCCATTGGCAGTTCTTTAAACAGCACTCCATCTTATGGAAATCTATCAAACAGCACTCCATTCAAAGGCAGTTCATCAAATACCACTCCATTCAATTACAATACATCAAACAGCACTCCATCCAATAGCAATTGTTCAAACAGCACTCCATCCAATGGCAATCTGTTCAAACAGTACTCCATCCAATGGCAATCTATCAAACAGCACTCCATCCAATGGTAATACCTCAAACAGCGCTCCATCCAATGGAAATTTATCAAACAGCACTCCATCCAATGGTGATACATCATAGGAATATTGGTTCATTTAACTATGCATAACTCCAGGGGCCCTATTATGTATAGGGTGCACTTTCCCTGTTTGTGCCCAGCACACCTTAAAACAGGTGCACTGGACTCAAACAGGGAAAGTGCCCCTATTACATAGAATGTCTGCCCCCAGGGCAGTTGCGAACTCGTGCTGCCTTGGAGGCAGCGCATTCAAGTGAAATAAGGAGCAGCTTTAAAGCAGCCGCTCTGTGTTTCACTGTGCAAATGGTAACTCGCTTGCACTTTTAAGGGGGATTAGAGATCCACTTGCAGGCGGGTTAAGTGAGTGACTGCACACACCTGCAAGAGGATGTCTGGGGGGGGTCCAGAGGGCTGCTATCAGGGTGTGCACTGACAGTGTGCCAACTATTAGGTGGAGCATTGTCAGTGCACGCCCTGACAGCTTATTTGCCTCTGTGCCTGCAACTATAATAGGGCACGGGCGCAGAAGCATAGGGATTCCCTCATTTGCATGGGGCCAAGCCCCAATGCAAATTAGGGATCACCCTCTGAAGAAAGCGCTGGCGCTTTATGTGCACCAGCACTATCTGTATTACAAAAGGGGCTGCACAAGCGTTTGCGGCCCCCCCCCTGCAATACCAAGATCCACGGGGGCACGCATAGTGTGTGCAAACGCACATTACACCCTTGGTGCACCTTGTGTAATAGAGCCCCAGGTAGACCCTGTAATTACTCCGGCCCATTCTAGTTAATGGCATACACCTTCAGTTTAATTTCTAAATTTCCAACTGCAGGTTTACATTCACATTAATCAGTAACCACTGAGCTGTGATCAATGGAACACACAGGCAGCAGTTTCTAAGCTTTGCCCTATTGTGATGGCTTAATAAAAAAGTTGCACACCCCTACTATTGTGGCATGGTTTTCATACATCCCAATGACGATTAACGGGCTGATTATGAGTTGGACCGCCGAACCCATGATGGCTGTCCCTGGACTGCCAGACTGGCAGTCCACCCACACCTACAATTACAGTGGTGCGACTGCCACAGGCCCGCCACAACTGTTGGGGATCATGTATCCTGCGGCGATCGAGCGGGGGTGAGAAGCCATATTATGCTGGTGGTGCCGGTAGGCAGCGCTGAGCATATTCAGAGTTTCCTCACTGCCATGGTTTTCATGGCGGAAGCCGCCATGGTTTTCATGGCGGAAGCCGCCATGTAAACTGTGGTGGTGAGGAAGGAAAGGGGGCCCTCCAGGGCCTCCTGTTTCCTCAGGGCCATGGGGTGCTTGTAGGGGGGCACATGTTGTGACCCCCTATGTGCAGTGACTCCCTTTACTGCACTGATCTCTTGACTGGGTGTGAGTGTTTGATTGGTTCAGATGCTCCTTTCATCACCACCCCCTTTTGTATCCCTTTACTGCACAGCATGGACTGCTCAGTTCATGCCATGCAGGAACATCCTTTGGTGCTTGCGGTGCCTTTTTAATGGGCACTGCCATGGGACGCTAAAGCACCACCGCCAGACACGAGGAAACTTGTAATCTGTCAGGTGGTGTCAGTACGGCTTTGGCAGTGTGGGAGCAGGATTCTACCATGGCAGCCCACTCCCACAATCGTAATTCACACTAAATTGCTTAGTCATAACATCATTCCTTGTATCTTCTGACACAAGAGTATTAACAATGTATCTTATAGACAGGGCCACTGGCATTATGTGACAGGGGAGAACTAAATTATGAAGCAGGGTTATTAACTAAATTATGAGGCAAGAAAAGGCAAATTATGCAGAGCAATGTGGTACATTTAGTGTAATATTACCTAATTATTTTGCAATTTTTACAAGGTAACACTATCTAGACAAAGGTTTCACCTTACTAGTACAATTTGGGAAACAACCTTTACAACGCAGTCATTACATCGCACTACACTTACAATGCAGTCATTATATTGCAACCTCCTTTTCAACGCATGTCACTACAACGCAGTTGTAAAGGTAGTATGTGATGTAATGGAATGCGTTGTAAAAGTAGTTTTTTCAAATGCGATGTAGTGTCATGCTATGTAATGGAATACATTGTAGTGGATGTTGCGATGTACAAACTGCGATGTAAGTGCATGCGTTGTAAATGTATGCGCTGTGATGTCATACATTCGTACCATTTTGACACCCAAATTCAGATATAAGCAAGAGAAAGGTGGCCAGTCAGTGTTTGCGAAGGGCCTTCCACTGTGCAGCCACACTTTTAGTAACTTTTGAACCCAGTGACCTAGAAACATGTTTTGATTGAAATCTGCAGAAAATGCAGCAGATGATGGATTGCAGGGAAAATGCGGAAAATCCAAAATTTTAGGGAACACACCACAGCCATAAAATTGCATACGTTCAGTAGCCCTGAATATAGTGGCTTTCTAATTAGGCTACAATTCAACACTAACTAGCTTTACAAACCCCCTTGCAGGAATAATCCTTGGGCTTTCTTTTTTTGCGTGCATATTGTCATAACAGCATGATGCCACAATGCTTTCTTTAAAGAAGTGCCTTGGTTGGCTAACTGGATATAACTACAATATTACTAATTATTACTAATATACAATTCATTGATTTTTTTATACGCTGATGTTTTGCAAGAACTACTTAGGTTGAGTGGTTGCCATGCCATCTTGCTCAGCAACAGTTCACTAAGCTACTGAGCCCGGTTGCAGGTTCAAAGCACCCCCAACCAACATTGTGCGCTAGTTACTAAGCACATACACATAGCAATGGGTTCCCATTCAATTCTTACCAGTTATGCACAGTTTTCAGGCACACCTAATTTTCAGTCACTAGACCTGTGGTCCAGCCATACAGACTCAACCCAGATATGACCAGACAGTTTTACGTAGCTTAGCATGTCTGGGAACTATTGTAGGCCAGGATTCTCGCACAAAACCGTGGTGTTTGATGTTTTTTTTAGTTTTCATCTTTGATTGTATTCGCGTTTGCTGTTTGTATTTTAATCATGACAATTCTGATCCTTATGTTCTACAACATTTTAGAGTAAAACAAGTTCTTACAAATTTAGTTAATTGCAGGGTCGTAGCTTCAGGGAGGAGGGGGGTCTTTGGGGTGTTACACCCCCTAATAAATGTATTTTCAGATGAATAGTCAGGTGATTTCAGTCAGGTATGGTGAGGTGTCGGACAGATTCCACCTTGGATTTATCCATCCTGACTCCTGCAGAGGTGGTCGCTCCCCACGCTCCCTGATCTTGTAGCGCTGAACTGCTACATTGCCTGATTCATATCGTGCCAGATTGGTATTGTAGCGCTGCGCTGGACTGTAATATTGCCTGCATTTGAATTGTGCCACATCGTAGCGCTATATCGTAGCGCTATATTGCATTGCCTGTGTGTTTGCTGCGCCTGGTTTCGCTTTTGTTGCTGATGCCATTTTGTTGTTTGTTTGCCTCCCAGCCCGTCCCTCCACCCCGCTCCCGCGTCCCAGCTGCTCCTCCCTCCCACAGATAGCATAGGAATCGTCCTGCCTCCCCCAGCGCTGTGACCATCCTGACTCCTGCAGAGGTGGTCGCTCCCCACGCTCCCTGATCTCGTAGCGCTGAACTGCTACATTGCCTGATTCATATCGTGCCAGATTGGTATCGTAGCGCTGCGCTGGACTGTAATATTGCCTGCATTTGAATTGTGCCACATCGTAGCACTATATCGTAGCGCTATATCGCATTGCCTGTGTGTTTGCTGCGCCTGGTTTCGCTTTTGTTGCTGATGCCATTTTGTTGTTTGTTTGCCTCCCAGCCCGTCCCTCCACCCCGCTCCCGCGTCCCAGCTGCTCCTCCCTCCCACAGATAGCATAGGAATCGTCCTGCCTCCCCCAGCGCTGTGACCATCCTGACTCCTGCAGAGGTGGTCGCTCCCCACGCTCCCTGATCTCGTAGCGCCGAACTGCTACATTGCCTGATTCATATTGTGCCAGATTGGTATTGTAGCGCTGCGCTGGACTGTAATATTGCCTGCATTTGAATTGTGCCACATCGTAGCGCTATATCGTAGCGCTATATCGCATTGCCTGTGTGTTTGCTGCGCCTGGTTTCGCTTTTGTTGCTGATGCCATTTTGTTGTTTGTTTGCCTCCCAGCCCGTCCCTCCACCCCGCTCCCGCGTCCCAGCTGCTCCTCCCTCCCACAGATAGCATAGGAATCGTCCTGCCTCCCCCAGCGCTGTGACCATCCTGACTCCTGCAGAGGTGGTCGCTCCCCACGCTCCCTGATCTCGTAGCGCCGAACTGCTACATTGCCTGATTCATATTGTGCCAGATTGGTATTGTAGCGCTGCGCTGGACTGTAATATTGCCTGCATTTGAATTGTGCCACATCGTAGCGCTATATCGTAGCGCTATATTGCATTGCCTGTGTGTTTGCTGCGCCTGGTTTCGCTATTGTTGCTGATGCCATTTTGTTGTTTGTTTGCCTCCCAGCCCGTCCCTCCACCCCGCTCCCGCCTCCCAGCTGCTCCACCCTCGCCCCACCCCCCTCCACTATCCACTTATGACAGACGCTTTTGCGTGCAGCGTTCACGCGCAGCGGATGCGCCCTATGCGCGCCGAAGGTGCGCCAAAGGTAAGCCCGTCTACGCCCGTCCGCGCCTGGACCACGCCCAGCGCAGACCCCCTGTTCCCCGCAAATTCCACTCCGCCCGCATAACGTACGACGCCGCTACCCTCTCAGCACTTAACCCCGGCCGAATCCCAAACTGCTACCAAGCCGCCCCAGGACACACCCATGGACCCTTCACCTGCCGCTCCTGCAAGTTCGACAGCATCAGGACCCACACCAAATTCACTAACTCCAAACAGAGCTCCAACACTAACCACCTGAAATGCATCCTACTCAACACCCGTTCGGTCCACAGACACGCCATTGACCTTTGGAACCTACTCGACACTACATCGCCGGACGTCGCCTTCCTTACAGAAACCTGGATGAACGCCTCCTCAGCTCCAGACATCGCCATAGCCATCCCGGACGGCTACAAGATCATCCGAAAGGACCGCACCAACCAAACAGGAGGAGGCATCGCCATCGTCCATAAGAACACCATCCGCATCACAACCAGTTCCGACGACAACCTCACAACCGCTGAACACCTTCACTTCCAGATCCACACCGACCCCAAGACAACACTCAGAGGCACCCTCATCTACAGGCCACCAGGACTCCGCACACAATTCAGCGTAGACATCACTGACTTCGTCAGCCCACACGCCCTCCCCTCCAAGGACTACATTCTACTGGGAGACCTCAACTTCCACCTTGAAAAGAAAAACGACAGCAACACCACCACCCTCCTGGACAACCTGGCCAACCTCGGACTCGAACAACTTGTAATTACCCCCACCCACTATGCCGGACACACACTCGACCCAATCTTCACCTCCAGCAAGCACATCTCCTTCAACCACACCACAGCTCTCCATTGGACAGACCACAGCTGCGTTCACTTCAACTACAATAAGTCCACAACCCACAACCTCCCACAGCCAGTTCCCCAAAGAAACTGGAACAAAATTACCACCGACCAGCTCTTCACATCACTCCACCAAAACCCTCCTGACAAATCATTGGAACCAAACCAAGCTGCCACCAACCTCACACAATGGATCACCCACAGCGCCGACGAACTAGCACCCTTGAAAAACCATCAATTCAAGCAAGGTAGCAAAAAAGCCCCCTGGTTCAACGATGACCTTAAGAAATCCAAGAAGTTCTGTCGCACCCTCGAGAAAGCCTGGAGAAACAACCCAACCACTGACAACCTGACCACCTTCAAGAACGCCACCCGCAAATACCACCAACTGATCGGATCCACCAAGAAATCAGCATTCAAGGATCGACTTGACAACAACGCCCACAACAGCAAGGAACTATCCAACATCGTCAAAGAATTTACTAACCCCACCGCCGGCACCAACGACATCACTCCCTCCCAAGACCTCTGCAACTCCCTAGCCTCATTCTTCCACAACAAAATCGCCGAAATACATAACAGCTTTGAAAACCAGCCCGGAGACCAGTCCGCTCCACCCACCTCCGAACCTAAACCCCCCTCTAACAACCTTTGCGCATGGAACCCAATCACCATTGAAGACACCATCCGCCTGATGAACTCCATCCACTCAGGATCGCCAACCGACCCATGTCCCCACCACATCTTCAACAAAGCAGACTCCATCATCGCACCCCATCTCCAAGACGTCATCAACTGCTCCCTCAACTCCGCCACCTTCCCGGAAAGCTGGAAACATGCCGAACTTAGCGCCCTTCTGAAGAAACCCACAGCAGACCCCACTGAACTTAAGAACTACCGCCCCATCTCGCTCCTCCCATTCCCTGCTAAAGTCATTGAGAAAGCCGTCAACAGTCAGCTCGCCACCTTCCTCGAATCCAACAAATCCCTCGACCCCTCACAGTCCGGCTTCCGAGCCAAACACAGCACCGAAACCGCCCTCATCGCAGCAACAGACGACATTCAAACACTACTGGACAACGGAGAAACAGTTGCCCTCATCCTACTTGACCTCTCCGCAGCCTTCGACACAGTCTGTCATAGCACCCTCATACAACGCCTCAGCAACGTCGGAATACAAGGAAAAGCATTGGACTGGATCCTCTCGTTCCTCGCCGGAAGAACCCAGAGAGTCCGCCTCCCCCCTTTTAGATCAGAAGCCAACGAAGTCATCTGCGGCGTACCTCAAGGATCATCACTCAGTCCCACCCTCTTCAACGTATACATGAGTCCCCTCGCATCCATCGCACGCCAACACAACCTCAACATCATCTCCTACGCTGACGACACCCAGCTGATCCTCTCCCTCACCAAAGACCCAAACACCGCCAAAACCAACTTACACGAAGGAATGAAAGATGTAGCCGAGTGGTTGAAGAACAGCCATTTAAAACTGAACTCAAACAAAACGGAAGTCCTCATCTTAGACTCATCCCCCTCTGCTTGGGACGACTCATGGTGGCCACCGGCCCTGGGGACCGCACCCATACCAACGGACCACGCTCGTAACCTGGGCTTCATCCTGGACTCCTCCCTCTTGATGACCAGACAAGTCAACGCCGTCTCATCATCATGCTTCAACATCCTACGCATGCTCAAAAAAATCTTCCGTTGGATCCCCACCGAAACAAGAAAAACGGTCACTGGATTACGAAAACACCCTTTACGCCGGAACCACAGCTAAACTACAGAAAAAACTCCAACGCATCCAAAACGCCTCAGCTACACTCATACTAGACATCCCCCGCCAAGATCACATTTCCGGTCACCTGAAAGACCTCCACTGGCTCCCCGTCAACAAGAGAATAACGTTCCGTCTCCTCACCCACGCACACAAAGCCCTCTACGACCTAGGACCCGAATGCCTCAACACGCGCCTGTCCTTTTACACCCCCACCTGACAACTGCGATCGTCCAATCAAGCCCTCGCCACAATTCCGCGCATCCATAGATCCACCATGGGAGGTAGATCCTTCTCCTTCTTAGCGGCCAAAACTTGGAATTCTCTCCCCACCCACCTCCGCCTTACACAGAACCACCTCTCCTTCAGAAAGCAACTAAAAACTTGGATATTCGATAAGTAAAATACCCCCCCTCCCTCAAGCGCCTTGAGACCCTCTGGGTGAGTAGTGCGCCATACAAATTTTTGAACTTGAACTTGAACTTGGATTTCTGCATGCACATACTGATAAATGTACACACACTCTCTCTCTCTCTCTCATCTCTGTTTTGAAAGCCATAAAAAAATTATTTTACAAAATATTATGTTTCTCTCATTTAGTACTCCTAATAATCCATATTCCTCTCTCTTTCCACTGCCTCTTAAGCCTCTCTCATGTGCCCTGCTTGTCATATAATGTATTTTAATATTATATGCCAGTGTGATGATCGGGAAATCTGATGCTCCCCACTTTCCCCCCTCCCTCCCCCAATCTTGTTGACTACGCTATGCCCCTGATTAATTGCTGTGTGTGTCTTGCTTTGGGGGTAGGGTGGGTGTGAAGAGGGGTAGGCTCCACATAAGCCCTGCGAGTCATCCGCAGGGTCTGTTGTTCTCCAAATGCCTCTCATAGGATGGTGCTTGTCCCTTGAGAAGGGCTGAGAGATGCCTGTCCATTTTCTCCTTTTCCATCAGACAGATGGCTGCATTAGTAGCTCGGCAGCTTTGGGAAATCTAATCGTGTAACCTCAGTAATAGGGCAGAACACAGCACTGTCAATCTTTCTCCAGTCTAGTCTTGTAGTCACAAACAAGGCAGATTGTCCTTTTGTTCTTGGCAATGTAGGATCTGTCTCTCTTCTCTGGGAATGGTACTTGTGAACTGAGCCACATAGGGAGGATGCAATGACACTGGTCGTGGTCTTCTTTTTGTGTGTGTGGAGAAAATACTCTATGAGCAGGAAATAAGGACCAGCAGCCTGGTGATAGATATTCATTTCTGACAAAAGGGACCAAGGGGGAGTGAGGGCTAGGCCATATCTCCCCCGGACTTTTTAGGCAGTTGGTGCATGCCACTTGACTCGGAGGTGTGCCATTGGCTAAGAGAAGAAATGGGTGGGTTCAGGTGGGGTTTAATTTTAGTCTATGGGCTTTGTCACGCCCTGAAACTGTTCTGAGTGTCAGCCAGGCTAGCCTGTTTGGCGAGAGTCAGTTTAAGTTAGATTGAGGGAAAGGATAGGCTATCTGGGTGGGGATGGCTCAGCTCTAAGAGAGTAGTTGAAGCCTTAAAGATTCTTCAGGATTAGGGCAGGGAATACCTCCTGCAGCAGGGGGTATTGGCATAGACATGGATGGGCTAGAAGAGACCAAAGAAGGAGTTCATTGGGGGGTTGTCATGGTAGGATTAGCGTATTCACCGCCATGGGGACGAGTGAGTAGGAGCATGATGAAAAAAGGGGATAAGATAGCGGATGTATTGAGGGGGCTGCAGTATTGTCATGTACCATAAAAAAGTTAATATGCAGAGTGGGGGCATCAGTCATGGACCTATGTGGGGCTGAGGTCTTGCAGAGACAGTTTTTTAAACAGCATAGGTGGAGGTAAGATTTCTACGGGACAACATCAGAAGGAGGGGTGGCTGGTAGTACTGAAGCCCAGCAGTGCAGTAACATTACAGTGGCAGTGCATGGTCAGCAGGGGGCGCAGGTGCTATCAATGGGCTGGGCATAAATTGTGCAACAGAGAAAAGGCCGTAGGTGGCATCCACTCCATCTTGCTTTCCCGAGCCTGAGCGACCGCAATATCGGGCATCAAGGAAGGGGAGATAGAACAAGCTTAAGAACTTTGACATTGGATTAGGGTTGGAGATGGAGGTAGGGATTGTTAAGCTTAGTTCAGCCAAGGGAGATTGGTGGTGCCTCCAGTATGGACGTGCTGTCAGCATTGAGCAGACATGACAGATATGGCCCTGCAATTCTGGTAGCAAATGCCCATGCTGGTATCCTGACACCGGACAATTTAGAGCCACCGGAGGGTGCTGGTCCAACACAAGAAAGGGCTCTGAAAGTGAAAGCAGCCAGTAAAGTACAGTGGAAGGACAATGGTATTATTGGTGATGGAGAGTTCTCTAACATAAGTTTGGGGTATGTTTTACAGAAAATATGGATGAAGTGCAGTTGGTGGACCAGCTGGATTTTGATTAAGGATGACAAGTAATTAGAGCACGGTGAGATTGTGCAACATAACCAAGTGGGTGTTAGAAATTAATTTGGAGGGACTGTGGAGGGGAGGTAAAGGGAAGGGAAGAATGGTTAACAGAGGAAGAAGTGTTTGCACTTTGCAGGGGTATGTCGAGTCCCAGGATGACTGTGAAAATTTGGTGAAAGCAAGCAAGAAGTTGTAATGGTGCACCAAAGAGAGCAAAATCAGCCAGCCCTTATCAGGCCAGGAGTGACAAAACGGTAAGCATCCCTGGTAATGTGGCGGTACAAGATAACTGTAAAGTTTTGTGGGTTGCTTCAGTTGGGTTGGACGTTGATTCAATTGATGACAATGGCAGAGCGTAGGCTGCTGGTAAGAAAAGTTAAATTGATGGAAAGGAAGATTTAGGGCAAGGTAAGCCAGACTCAGGAGTGCCCGAGACTGAATTATTTTTGGAACTCCATACTAGAGAGATTGCGCTGAGTTACGGGATGTTTACAAAAAGGGGTGGTGAGGGACAGAGTCTCTGAATTAAGCAGAAAGCTCTCACCCAGTCAAAAGATCAGGGCTAGATCCAACACCGTTTTTTAGCTCACTGCACCATCCCAGTTTCAGAACCTGACTGTATGCAAATTAGTCTGTTCCTGTCCCAGTGCATGATGGGAACAGGACAAACCAAACTACAGAAGCCAATTCTTACACTGGGAAGGAAACAAGCTCCCGGGGACCGGTTTCTGGCATTACAGCCGTCTTCGGCCCGGTTTGCTTGAATCCTGATGGTGCAATGAGCAAGGGTCTCACATCTGAGAATACCCTTCCACGCTTAGGGTGGACAAAAATATTTACAAAAAGGGGTGGTGAGGGACAGAGTCTCTGAATTAAGCAGAAAGCTCTCACCCAGTCAAAAGATCAGGGCTAGATCCAACACCGTTTTTTAGCTCACTGCACCATCCCAGTTTCAGAACCTGACTGTATGCAAATTAGTCTGTTCCTGTCCCAGTGCATGATGGGAACAGGACAAACCAAACTACAGAAGCCAATTCTTACACTGGGAAGGAAACAAGCTCCCGGGGACCGGTTTCTGGCATTACAGCCGTCTTCGGCCCGGTTTGCTTGAATCCTGATGGTGCAATGAGCAAGGGTCTCACATCTGAGAATACCCTTCCACGCTTAGGGTGGACAAAAATATTTACAAAAAGGGGTGGTGAGGGACAGAGTCTCTGAATTAAGCAGAAAGCTCTCACCCAGTCAAAAGATCAGGGCTAGATCCAACACCGTTTTTTAGCTCACTGCACCATCCCAGTTTCAGAACCTGACTGTATGCAAATTAGTCTGTTCCTGTCCCAGTGCATGATGGGAACAGGACAAACCAAACTACAGAAGCCAATTCTTACACTGGGAAGGAAACAAGCTCCCGGGGACCGGTTTCTGGCATTACAGCCGTCTTCGGCCCGGTTTGCTTGAATCCTGATGGTGCAATGAGCAAGGGTCTCACATCTGAGAATACCCTTCCACGCTTAGGGTGGACAAAAATATTTACAAAAAGGGGTGGTGAGGGACAGAGTCTCTGAATTAAGCAGAAAGCTCTCACCCAGTCAAAAGATCAGGGCTAGATCCAACACCGTTTTTTAGCTCACTGCACCATCCCAGTTTCAGAACCTGACTGTATGCAAATTAGTCTGTTCCTGTCCCAGTGCATGATGGGAACAGGACAAACCAAACTACAGAAGCCAATTCTTACACTGGGAAGGAAACAAGCTCCCGGGGACCGGTTTCTGGCATTACAGCCGTCTTCGGCCCGGTTTGCTTGAATCCTGATGGTGCAATGAGCAAGGGTCTCACATCTGAGAATACCCTTCCACGCTTAGTCTGCCCTGTTCCCATGATGCACTGGGCCAGGGACAGACTGATTTGCATATAGCCAGGTTCTGAGCTGGGATGGGGCAGTGAGATAAATAACGGTGATGGATCAAGCCCTGATCTTTGGACTGGGTAAGAGTGGTCTGCTCAATTCAGACACTCTGTTCATCACCACCCCCTTTTGTAAATCGAGTTACGGGATGGACGCTACCCCAGTCTATTACCCCCTACCCTGCTGGTGACGGAACCACTCCCTCATCAGCCGCGGTTGCGCTGTGCTGATGACAGAGCGTTTCCGTCATGGCCCGCTCGGCATGCCTGCGCGGCGTGGATTCCGCGCCTGTGCTGAGAATTCTATTGAGCAGGCGGGGCCGTGAGTGACGGAACCGCTCCGTCATGAGCACAGCGCAACCGCGGCTGGTGATGGAGCGGTTCCGTCACCAGCATGGGAGCGCCGCGTGGCCCCCCACCCCCTTAGCACTGAGGCGGAATAGCGACCGCAGTGAAGGGGTTAAAGAGATACTGTTGGGTTTACTCCCGTGTCCCAAGGGAAAGAAGCTTACACGTAGATTTCTCCAACTGGGGTTAGTGCTGACCAAATGACGGATAGCGATCCACTGGATAGGCTCCCAAACCCCCAAGTGGAAATTTGGGCCAAAGATTTGAGGGAATGGGCAACAGCGGATTGGATCCGTATGAAGAGGGTTAGGAGGGATGATAAGTTGTAAGAAGATGCTAGGACCTGGTATGCTTTGATATTAGAGGCCCCCTTGGAGATTGCCTCTGACACGCAGCGATGGGAGGGCACACAAGTAATCCACGCTGAGGATGATTCAGGGGCACGGCGTTCGGACTCTCCTGTGTTAAACACAGAGTAATCACACAGCTGTATAGAGCAATTGGGTGAAGTGACTTATGGCAAGGCAGAAGATTCTTTTTGTATGTGACCAGTGGGAGGGAGGGGGGATTGTTTATGTAATTTTGTTTTTGTGATAGTTTTTTTGAGAAATCTAAACTTATGCATTGTACAGAGTAGAGATGTTGATGCTTTAAATTAGTATGCTCTCCTAGTTCGAGAGGTATTATTCCATCAGGCATATTTTTCCGTTACAATCTTAGCTACATGTCAAAAATGTTTCTACTAAATGTATTGTTACTTTATACGATTGATCTGGGCTGAGAGATTGATGTTTCTGTACTGACTTTCTGAAACCGGAAGGTTTGAACCCTCAATAACCTCTCACCCTGTCTTCAGGTTAGGTCGCCCCCACGCCGCTGCCGCCTGCTCTCCCTGGTTGCCCGCTGCCTCCTTGCCGCTCGTTTTTTCACGCCACCGCTCCATGCGGCATCGCCCCCGAACCCCCTGCATCGCCATTTGCCGCCCGCTCCCGCCACCCAGCTGCTCCTCCCTCCCGTCAGCGCTCTTAAGGAGTCCTCGCAGCAGCGCAGGGATTGACCTCTGACCCTGTCTTCAGGTTAGGTCGCCCCCACGCCGCTGCCGCCTGCTCTCCCTGGTTGCCTGCTGCCTCCTTGCCGCTCGTTTTTTCCCACCCCTGCTCCCTGCAGCCCCGACCCCCGGACCACCCTGCATCCCCATTCGCCGCCCTGCTGCCGCCGCCCTGCTGCCGCCACCCAGCTGCTTCTCCCTCCCGTCAGCACTCTTATGCAGACCACGCAGCGACCGCCCAGGGGGGCGTGCCGCTGGCGCGCCTAAGGCAAGCCCGTCTGCGCCCGTCCGTGCCTGTACCGCGCCCAGCACCAGGACCCCTGGACCTCGACGATACCAGCCCACACGTCGGACCTACGATACCGCCACCCTCCATGCACTCAACACCGGCCGGAACCCCGCCTGCTACCGAGCCACCCCGAAACGCACCCACGGACCCTTCACCTGCCAAACCTGCAAGTTCACCTGCCTTCGAACCTGCACCGCACCCGCAAGGCCAAGCACCAGCATCAATCACCTCAAGTGCATCCTGCTCAACACCCGCTCCGTCCACAGACACGCCGTCGAACTCTGGAACCTCCTCGACACAACATCACCAGACGTCGCCTTCCTCACAGAAATCTGGATGAACGCCTCCTCAGCCCCCGACATCGCCATAGCCATCCCGGAAGGCTACAAGATCACCCGGAGGGACCGCCTCAACCAAACCGGAGGAGGCATCACCATCGTCCACAGAAACACCATCCGCATCACGACCAACTCCGAAGACGCCCTCAACGCTGCCAAGCACCTTCACTTCCAGATACACATCGACCCCAAGACCACCCTCAGAGGCACTCTCATCTACAGACCCCCGGGACCACGCACACAATTCAGCGAAGCCATCGCAGACTTCATCAGCCCGCACGCCCTCACCTCCTCAGACTACATCCTACTAGGTGACCTCAACTTCCACCTGGAGAAATGCAATGACAGCAACACCGCCGCCGTGCTGGACAACCTCGCCAACCTCAGACTCAAGCAACTGGTGAACACCCCCACCCACTACGCCGGCCACACGCTTGACCCCGTCTTCTCCTCCAGCAAGCACATCTCCTTCAGCCACTCCACAGGACTACACTGGACTGATCACAGCTGCGTCCACTGCAACTTCAGGAGAACCACGACCCACCACCACCCGCAACAGGTTCCCCGCAGGAGCTGGAGCAAGATCACCGCCGACCAGCTCACCACCTCCCTCAGCCAGAACCCTCCCACCAACACAACGGACACCAACGAAGCAGCCCGCTACTTCACACAGTGGCTCACCAACTGCGCCGATGACCTCGCACCACTGAAGAACCCTCCCAGCAGACCCGGCAACAAGAAAGCCTCGTGGTTCACCAACGAACTCAAAACCTCCAAGAAAAACTGCTGCACCCTCGAGGAAGCCTGGCGCCACAACCAGACTACAGAAAACATGACAGCCCTCAAGAATGCCACCCACATACACCACCAGCTGATCCGCACCACCAAAAGGGCAACATTCAAAGAACAACAGGACAACAACACCCACAACTGCAAAGAACTCTTCAGCATCGTCAAAGAGCTCTCGAACCCCAGCGCCTGCAATGACATCACACGCTCGCAAGACCTCTGCGACTCACTCGCCTCGTTCTTCCACCGCAAAATCGCCGACATAAACAACAGCTTCGCCGCACAGTCCATGCACCCAACCACCGAACCAGCGCCCCCCACCACTACCCTCTGCAACTGGACACCGGTCAGCACCGAAGACACCACCCGCACGATGAACACCATCCACTCCGGATCCCCAACCATCCCCTGCCCGCACCACGTCTTCAACAAGGCCGACTCCATCATCGCACCCCAACTCCGGGACATCATCAACATCTCCTTCGCCACCGCCACCTTCCCGGAGAACTGGAAACATGCTGAGCTCAGCGCCCTTCTGAAGAAACCCACCGCGGACCCCACGGACCTCAAGAACTTACGCCCCATCTCGCTCCTCCCTTTTCCTGCCAAAGTCATCGAGAAGACCGTCAACAAACAACTCGCCGCCTTCCTCGAGACAAACGGATCCCTCGACCCCTCACAGTCCGGTTTCTGAGCTAACCACAACACCGAGACCGCCCTCATCGCAGCCACCGACGACATCAGATCCCTCCTCCTCCTGGATCTCTCAGCAGCGTTTGACACAGTATGCCACCGCACACTAATACAGCGCCTCAGCAACACCGGAATCCAAGGGAAGGCACTGGAGTAGATCGTCTCGTTCCTCACCCGAAGAACTCAGAGAGTCTGCCTCCCCCCGTACCGATCCGCGGCCACGAAGTCATATGCGGCGTACCTCAAGGATCCTCGCTCAGCCCCACCTTCTTCAACGTCTACATGAGCCCCCTCGCAGCCATCGCGCGCCAACACAACCTCAACATAATTTCCTACGCTGATGACACCCAGCTGATCCTCTCCCTCACCAACGACCCAGCCACCGCCATGGCCAGCCTCCAGGAAGGAATGAAAGATGTCGCAGAATGGATGAAGTCCAGCCGCCTGAAACTGAACTCAGACAAGACGGAATTCCTCATCCTGGGATCATCCCCCTCCGCATGGGACGACTACTGGTGGCCCCCTGCCCAGGGCACCGCCCCCAAGCCAATGGACCACGCACGTAACCTGGGTTTCATCCTGGACTCTTCCCTCACAATGACCAAACAAGTCAACGCCATCTCGTCATCCTGCTTCAACACCCTGCGCATGCTCCGAAAGGTCTTCTGATGGATCCCCATCGAAACCAGGAAGACGGTCACCCAGGCCCTCGTCACCAGCCGACTGGACTACAGGAACACCCTCTACGCGGGAACCACAGCCAAACTACAGAAAAGACTCCAGCGCATTCAGAACTCCTCCGCACGACTCATCCTGGACATCCCCCGCCACAACCACATCTCTGCCCACCTGAGAGACCTGCACCGGCTCCCCGTCAACAAGAGAATCACGTTCAGACTCCTCACCCATGCACACAAGGCTCTCCACGACTTGGGCCCCAAGTACCTCAACAACGGCCTCACATTCTACACACCCACCCGCCAGCTCTGCTCGACCAGCCTCTCCCTCGCCACCGTTCCACACATTCGCAGAGCCACCACCGGAGGAAGATCCTTCTCCTACCTGGCGGCCAAGACATGGAACTCCCTCCCCATCCACCTACGACTGACCCAGGACCATCTCTCCTTCAGGAAACAACTCAAGACCTGGCTATTTCTAGCAGTAGCGGATCCCTCCCCTCCCAGCGCCTTGAGACCCTCACGGGTGAGTAGCGTGCTTTACAAATACACCTGATTGATTGATTGATTAATAAATAAAAACATGTTTAAAAAAAAGGTAAGCCAGACTCACATACCCACTGTAAAGATGTTGGGAAAGGTGAGAGGAAAACAGTTTCATAATCAGATAACTTTGGTGAGGAGTTGTGGTATGGATGTAGAGTTGGTCAGTCTTGCATTAAAGTCCGCTTTTAGATTGTTATTGGTCCATCTGGAAACATTTTCAATTTTTAGTTTTGCAATTGCAAGATATGATTTTTATGGATAGTATGTTACCTATGGTGTACTCAGTTTTTGAGTTCCTTTCTGCACTAGGGGGCCGATTAGGATTGCGGACGGATTGCCCCCACCGGGCTGGCGATAGCCACCGCCGGCCTGGCGGGAGCAATCCGTCTGCCATCCTCACAGAAATTCCCCCACCACATTAGGATGGCGGGGGTGTCCGCGGCGGATGGCAAGACTGTCCGCCGCAATGTGCTTACATATGGCGGCGGTGTCTGTGAGACACTGCCAGCCATATTACGATGCCGGCGGTCCTATGCCTTTCCCCTGCGTTTCAAAGTACAACATGGCAGGCACCGCGCGGTGCCTGTCATGTTGTGCTTTGAAACGCACAACATGCATTTTTAGCATTGCGGTGGACGGTGCTTTCAGCACTGCCCGCCGCAATGTTAAAAATGCGGGATGCACTCGCCACTGTGGCGGGCGCATCCTAATTCGACGCACGGGACCTCCGCCCATGTGGCGGACGGTCCCTTCCTACGACAAGATGGCGGATGGACAAAGTCCGTCCGCCATCCTAATCCGCCCCTTGGTTTTTAACTTGAGGCGAGGCTTTAGCATGGTAACCTGTTATTTAGATGATTCCCTGTTCATTGGTGAGGATGGCTTCACCAGTTGTGGGGAGGCATGGCAAGCATTTCAGGATCTGATGCAGGGCCTAGGAGTGTTTTTAGGGCCAGACAAGACTCAAGGGTGAGTAATAGTTTTGTCTTTTCTTTGAATTGCTTTGGACAGTTGTAAGACAGAGGGAGCAAAATTGCTTCCTGTGTAAGGATTGAAATGGAAGAAACTGCAGATAACATACATATCAATATGGTCATCATATTATCCCAGTCATACAAACACTGTTTTATGCACACTTTCCTCATATCACCCCTCTTTAGTTGCTTTCCAATCACCCTTTCACCCTTGAATACACATGAGTTCCATCTATTTGCTTCTCACTCATTTACTGTTCCATCGCCTTTTTCTTCATTTATTTATTCAGGATTTCAATGCCTCGTGCTCTCACTCATTAACCTATTCACTTACACCCCCACTCAGTTTATGTGAACAGCCATGGCATGGACAAAACCACCCTCATTGAGAAAAACAGTTCAATTTTTTGTACCGACTCGGTTTCGCACACTGAGAACTAGAAAGCGCTTTACAGCAATGGAATTTGAGGAAATGAGCTGTATGGGACTCTTCTTTCCTGCGTTAGTATATTTTTCCATATATTTATGGTGGCATTCATCCATTTAATCCTCCAGCCTTATACCAGAGGACCATTTAGTTTTCCTGTTCCCATCATCCCTCCTCCACAACAAACTGACTCCCTCTCAGGACCTCTACTTATGTGTTACTGTCCACTGCCCCCTATATTTACCCCACAGCGCAATCCGAGCAAAGGTGGCTCCTCCACTCAGGTGGAGGAGCGTCGCCCCACTAGTTAAAATGCCCCCAGGGAAAAATAAAATGGAAATAAATGTTATGACCATTTTATTTTTTATTGACTCTGCAAATCCCCGTCCGGAGCCCAGTCTCAGGACAGGTGCGGGCCACTGCTGACTGGAAGCAGCAGAGAGGAGTGATGGACTGGGCACTTTAAAGTGCGCATGTCTCTTTGGCCAGCCGTCGGCAACCATACATGCACACTTTAAACCTCTCAAACCAGCTGCCTTGGACAACTGGGTTGAGACCGAGCAAAGGCCTCCATGCTCTTTGGAGTGCTGAGAAGGCCTGCTCCATCCAACCCTGGCACTGCTCTCACAGCATGAGACCTGGCGGGGGCTCCCTGGAGGAAATAATAACATCAGGACCAGGGCTAGGATGGAGTTAAGTGAATTTCATTTCTTTTTTATTTAAATGTATTTTAAGTCTGTATGTATCCCTAAATCGCCAACATGCATTACATTACGGTTTTACAGTTAAACATTTTGGGTCAGCTTTCCTACAAAGTAACACAGCACGGTGCAGCAAGTCATTTTGCAGCGCAGTGCTGCGTTAGTTTGGAAAGCACAGAGATGCGTCATATTTACAAGAATATGTTGCATCTCTGTGCTTCCCCCTGCGCTGGCTCGCAAACTGCAGCCATGTGCCGGCGCAGGCATCCTTGCACCATGGTGCACGGATGCCTGCATCGTAGATTATTTTCGTGCAGGAAGGGCCACCTTCCTGCAAAAAACAATCACAAGAGGCTTTTTCCTCTTTCAATGCATGCTGTAGAATGCAGCACGCATTGGAAGAGGAAAAAACAAGGAGAAATGAAAACATTTCTCCTCGTTGCGCCTCGCTACACCACCTCTAGGGTAGCGTAGCATTCGCACGCATCTCCAGATTTATGATTTCTCGTAAATCTGGAGATGTGTCTGTTCCATGGGTGTTGCGTTGGTACACCCAGAGCAACACCCAAGGAACGCCCCTTCAACGCACAGTGCTGCGTGTGAAGGGGCCATATTTACAAGGAGAGAAAAAGTCACGCAGGGTGGCTTTTCCTCTCCTTGTAAATATGGAGGAGCCCCCTGCGCCACCAGTAGTCACGAAAAGTGATGTAGTGGTGGCGCAGAGGGCTTGTAAATCTGCCCCTTTAACTTTAAAACCATTATAAATGTCAGCATGAAGTTATTCCAGTTTACTGTTTTGCCCGCCCACCACTCTCCCTCGCAGGCAGCCGCCACTGAATCTGACCCTCGGAGAGGGCCAAGAGCGCTGAATCAGTCCCCTCTGGGAGTAAAGAGCGCATGTGCAGAAAATTCTAACTGTTCCAAACAACTCAGGAAATACACTTATATAAAAACCAATGTGAACTTAGAACTACTCTAAATCAAACCAACTTTCGCACTTAAGGTGTTCAAATTATAGACAAAACCAGCAAACAGCAGTGGCCTCTTAGGAGACACTGACATTGATTAATTTTCAAGTAGGACTGCGTCCTGCCTTGGATCATGCAACAGTAATGGCGTTGTCACTGCCAGGGAGAAGGAGGGGAGCTGTGTTTGTGTCATTATGGGCATGAAAACCTGATTACCTTTTTCTTAGCACAGAAAGGTAAGTGGCACACTGGGGCTGCAGAGTGCTCCCTCATTTCCTGTCCAGGCTTTTATTCAGCAAGCAGAGAGGACATGAGTGTTGCTTTAATTTACATAATTTCCCCTCACTGCCACCACCCTCTGCCAGCACCTCTGTTAAATGCCAAACTATGCCCAAAAAAGCAGCAGCACATAGCCATGCAATACTAAGGGATCGCCTGCACAGTACATCGAAGGCTGGGGGGTGTTCTCCTGAGTGCTAACCAACAAGAACCTCCCTAGTTTGTTATGTTACATATTCACAGAACAAACCTACCAGTCAGAACGTTCGAAAGAGCCAGAAATCACAAACAAGTTATTCAAGTTCCTGAAATCGATTTTCAAGAGTGCATTGTGAGACATTAACAGGAATTTTAGAAAAACGCAATAAAATTAAAACAGTGAATGAGGAAAGCACCCCAAACCTGATAATGCCCGGTTACTTACCGGTAAGTAATTTTTAATACTTGAGTGCAGGACTTCCTTGTCACAGTCCTTACGTATGAGTTTATATCCACTCATGCAGCACCTAATTACCAAACTTGACTTTACTTCCCCATTCCAGATGACCCCCATCCGTATGAGTACGAATACCTCACTTTATGGGAAGGACTTCCTGAAATAATTCAGCAATGAAAGAAATCAGTTGGACAATGGGAAGAGGCGGGCGGGATCTCAAGACTGGCATTATCTCAACATCTGTCTTCTCCTCACAGACCTTACATATAATGAAATGATAATTACGCACTTGTATAGCGCACGACTACCCGGAGGCATCTCGGCGCTTGTACGAATACCGCTGAGGAACCCTTCCTGTCTTTTCCCTGTGAGGTGACCAACTTCTGGTCACTCCCAAGGTGAAGCCAGGCATCCTCAGGGTTGTTGGGGCTGTTGTGGAGATTAAGCAAGCTATTGCCCAGAGGTGCAGAGTGGGACCCATGATTAGAAGAGGCACTGAGGCGTGAATTATCAGGTCCGAGGAAATTTTTTGAGCCCGAGACCCGCCAAGGCGGAAATTGAACCCTGGTCCCGAGCCAGACTTCTGCATCAGGGTCTGCCGCTCTAACCATTGAGCCACACTTCTCCACTACATATGAGAGTGAACCCAAGCCAAGAAACTGATTGTGACAAAATGCATCACGAATAAAGCAAAACAAGTGAATTTGATGCAATGACCACAAAAAAATCACTGCAGGAGGACCCACAGAACTCAAAGCAGCAGCACCAACATCAGAGAAGCTATCAATACCCAAATGCAAAGGGTTCTGGGTCATAAACGTGTAGGACAGAGCCCAAGTGGAGCAAAGTACATGCCTTGAATTGAAGCCCCCTAAAATGCAGCCCAGGAGGTAGAAACACCCCTAGTAAACCTCACAGGGAAAGACTCCGGGACAGGCTGGCCAGCCAAGGAATCGAAATGAGAAATGGGACAAGATAGAGAGAGAAGGCTTCAAACCTGTCTTTGCCAGACCATGGGAGACAAAAAAGGCATCCGAAACACAACAGTGCCTTGCAAATACATAGAAAGAGGACAATGTACAAAGAATGGAAATGCAACTCTCATCACACACAGGAGAAAGACAAACAGTAGGCAAAACAATATCAGAATCCAAATGAAAAGAGGATACTTCCTTAGAGAGAAAGACCGGACTAGTGCAAAGCACCAACTTGTCTGGAAAACAACTAAGGAATGGAGGGTAGGACAACAATACTCCAATCTTCCCAACCCGTCGTCCAGAGAAAATGGCCACCAGAAGTACAACCTTGGCCAAAAGAAACTTGAAGTCAGCGGACTTCAAAAGTTTCAAATGGAGCACCCTACAATCCCTACAGAACCTGAGTCAAGTCCCAAAGTGGCAACGGGGAATCAACAAGTGGATGCCGAAGAAAACAGCTCGGTAGCAAGCGAGCTGCCAGAGGGGCAACAGACAAAACACCAGCCCCACAAAAAGCCTGAAAAGCTGCCCACAGACTAATGAGAGTAGAGACAGGTAAACCCAGCTGAAAGTAGTCCAAAAGGAACTCCAAAATTGCTGTCGGATCATAAGAGGAAAAAGACAACCCCTTATGCTGATACCATACAGAAAACCTCTGCCAATGACGGCCATAAGTCTTAAGGGTAGAGGTCCGCCAGGACTGCTGGATCAGCGCAGCAACATCCAAACAGCACCCTTGTGCCTCTCAAGTGCCAAATCACAAGCCTCAACTTGTGAAGAGTACCCAGTGGAAGAAGTGCCTGCTGCAGAGGGGATGGGTGGAATGAAAAAACCCAATGAGGACTGACTGACAGATGGAGAAGACAAGAGAACCAAGGGCGCCTCAGCCAAATAGCGGCAATGAACAGGATTTCCACCTGTTCCTGGAGCACCTTCTGAACCGCCCAAGGGAGAAGAGGGATGGGTGGAAAACAATAAAGGAGACTACTGGGCCAGAGAACAGCCAGAGCATCTACTGCCCAGGCTCTTGAGGATGGAACCAGACAACAAAAGTAGGAAAGGAGGGCATTCTCCTTATTGGTGAACAAATCAAGCCAAGAGTGACTGAACTGACAAAGAATGTACTGAAAGCTCACCGGATCCAGACACATCATCACAGAGGATGGAAACCACTGCCTCAGAGCATCAGTAGGACCATTCTCCCTCCTCCAAAGATGTACTGCTGATGGAGACAAGAGATGAGATTCAGCCCTAAGGCAAATCCTCCTGCAAAGGAGAAACAGAGAGTGATGCATAACACCCGCCGGTTCAGATATGAACGGAAAATGTGATTGTTCGTCTGCTCACTCACTGAAATGTAAAACAACAGGGGAAGGAAAAAACAAAAGCCCATCAGGACTGCCACCAGCTCCAATTGGAAGAGTAAGAAGCTTCCATTTGATGCAATCTCTCCTGAGCCGCATAATCCCCTTGAATGGCACCTCATGCACCCCACTAGCATTGGAAGTGAGAACAGGAAGAGGAACCAAAGAAAAGCCCCTGCTCAGATGAGTGGTGACCAGCCACCACTGGAGATCTCAACAGATCTGAGGAGGTACAGGAACCATTGTCTCATACACCTGAGATAACAGGTTCCAAATCCTCAGGAGATGGTGAACAAGGGAATACAGGTGCTACCTCCCCCAAGGAACCAGGGACAATGTAGAGAACATCTCTCCCTGACTGCAAAGCCATGTTCATGCAGATGTTGAAAGGTGAAGAAGCAGAGAGGAAAAAGGGGGGCAGACACCAAGACCTCCCCATGTCCATCCTGAAGCCTGCTCTGATAAAGAGGAGATCTTGGGATGGCTGGACCTGGGACTTCTTCCATTTGCTCAAGAAGCTGCCGTCCTGGAACAGTATGGTCACCTTGAGAACCTCCGTCTGGGCTTTGAAAAAAGAACCAGAGGCAATTGTTCAATCATTTGGATACAGGAATATCCAGACACCTTTAGAATGTAAAATACCCACCAATGGTGCTGAAAGATTAGTAAATATCATCGGTGCAAATGTCAATCCGTAGGGCAGGACCCAGAACTGGCAGTGGTTGCCCAGGACAGCGAACCACAGGACTTTCTGCTGAGACGGATGCACCGGGACATGGAGGTAGGCATCCATGAGATTGATGGAAGTCAGGAATTCTCCCTTGAACAAGAGAGGCAGAATCAGCATGAGAGACACCATTTTAAAGGGTACATGAGGGATATACTGATTGGACCCCTTTAGGTCCAACTCAAGGCGGAACTCTCCTAACACCTTCTACATCAGGAAAAGCAGAGAATAACAACCATGGAAAATCTCCTCAGGAGGATATAGAATGATGGCAGTCTTCTGGAGCAGCAACTGAATCCCCTTGCGTTGTGCAGTCAACTTCTCCACGGGGTGAGGAGCAGGAGTCTCAAAAAAATGGCGAGAAGGACTGTCACCGAAATGTAGTCTGTAGCCTCGTGACCACTTGGACGCCCCTTGCATCCAAAATGGTACAAGCCAAATGTCCTGAAAGTACTACAGATTGCCCCCTACAGGACAAAACCTGGAACAGTCATGCCTTGGGACCGGGATTTGTCAGCATTAGGGGTTCCCTGGTCACGACCCCTGCCTCGAAAGGGCTGGTGCTAAGGAGCCTTGCCCCCAGCTGTAAAAGCCTGTTTGTAAATAAAGCACCTGCCCCTGGTGACAGGCCAAACAGGAGTAGCCAGCTTCCTGTTCTCTGATGATTTCTTGATCAGATACTCCAAATCACTGCCAAAAAACTTAAACTGTCTAAAAGCCAGTTTCAAAAGGACCACATTCTAAGCAGCATCTAATAACCACAAGCGTATCCAGATGATGGCCTCCGCTGCAATGGCAGTGCGTGAAGCTGCCTCAGATGCACAGAGATGGTCAGATTTGATGTTGGAAAGAAACTACACAAGATGTTCAATCAATGCCAGGAGAAATCCACACTGTCCTGTACCTTATCCATCAAGGAATGGAAGTCCTTAAAGAGGGACTGAATGGCATAAGGGGATTAAGCATTAACACAGACCACAAACTTTGAAGCACATAGGACCATTTCACTGCCTCCTCCACCTTCTTGTCAACAGCATCATACGGCAAAGCTGCCTCAGACAGCATAGCCCCCGGAAGTACAACCCAGCCATGATGTTATCAATTTTTTCATTGAATATGCAGTCCCCTGGTAAAACAGATAAGTAAAGAGGGAAGGGACTATCATTTAAACAAATTGCAGAAGTATGGGGGCATTGAGAAAAGAGAGAGACATGCACATATGACTTTCTGGAGTGAGGAAGGGGGAAGGCAACACCTTGTTTTAAATACCTCATTGTGGCAAATATTTAGAGCTCATAAATCAGTATGCATACTAACCAGCATTCAACTTCTGTTTCATAATGAACTGATGGGAACAAAACTAGTGGCACTTTTATATGAAGTGGTAAAATGAAATGTAGAGCATGTAACACTGTTAAATAAAGTGCTGATAAAGCACCATGCTGGGTGAACCAGACTTCCTTTAATGAAAGTCCAAAACACACAAATCTAAATCAGGATCTGTAAGGAATTGGGCTACTGGTTGAGTTGGGTGAAACACTTCTCAAGCAGCATCCACAATTCTTCCCAGGTGAAGTCACAGGCAAATCCTAATTTACCCTGTGCTCAACCCTGAGGTAGCATGGCACAGAGCAGTCAGGCTTAACTCAGAGGCAACATGTAAAGTATTTGTGCAACACTTCAAACAGCAACACAATGAAAACACACCGAAAAGCCTCCCACAACCGATTTCGAATAATAGAGTAATTTTTAATTAAACAAACAAGACCAAAAGAAAAACAATCCAATCAGTAGAACTGGAGATATTCAATTTTAAAGATTTAAATAAAAAGAGCGCCAAAAGGCATAAAGCGTCAACTGTGGATATCTGGTGGCACAGGACCAGGACAAAGTCACTATTTGAGGCTGATAGTGATGGGACCCAGTTAGACCTTGCTGAACAGAGTACCTGAAAACCTGAATTGCGGAGAGTAGTGAGGATCTGCATTGAAGATACCGCGCACAGCTGAAGGGATAAGTTGCTACAAGCTGTGGCAAGGCTGCGGTGTGAGGTCTTGTGGCACTGTCAAGGATCAATGAGGTCTTGTAATGCGAACTCCGGCATGGAGGATGTGTCGGACAGTCGGGGTGATACGTCTGGTCCTAGCAGCTATGAGACCGCGAAGCCTGCATCATCATTGACAGGAGGTGTGAGGGCCTGCGCCAAGGATGCATTGTGTAGTGCGATCATGGACTGCGCTGCAATGCGGGTCTTAATGACGGTTCTGGCCCATGCAGCAGCGGCGATGCGTCGGTTCTGATCGTGTTGACCCACAGAGCAGAGGAGATGTGTCAGTTCTGCTGGATCGATGGAGATTGGCAGAGCACCTTAAGCCCACTTCTGCGGTCCTGGACTGGGGTGGCACCACTCAGAAGGGTAGACTCACAGATACCAGAGTCCAGGTGTAGGTGCAAGGTTGTTGGAAGCCTGTTGTGTCCATGAGGCTTCATATCAGGAGGCAAGTCAACTAGCCCTTGGGGGAACTCTTGGGTTCTGGGTTCAAGGGATGCAGATCCAGTCATTCTCACCCAGACAAGAGGACAGCAGGCAGCAGGTCAAAACAGCAAGGCAGCAGTCCAGGAAGGCAGTAGTCCAGCAGGGCAGCAGTTATTCTTCCTGGCAGAGTATCTGCAGGGGATCACTGACATAATATCGAGGGACATAATATCGACTACCAAAAATATCGGCGACAAAATATCGACAGACAGAATATCGACTTTGTATCTACAAACAGGTAAGTACAAAAATATTGTGTAAAGAATATCGTTTACAAAAATATTGTTTGTAAAAATATCGAGTTTATTAAAAACAATGGTAAATTAAAGTAATAATAAAAATTATTTACTAAAATATACTTAAAAATACTTAAATTACCGTATAATAATTAAATAATTAATTAAACTTAAAAAAAAAATTTTTTACAATCCTATTTGTTAAAACATATATAGATAGTAACATATTATTATTAAAAAATATACAATATTATTCCCGTACCATAGCAAGAGTGTTAAAATTACTATTCCCACTCCAATGAGTGCAACAGTAGGGAAAGCGTTGGATAGCGTAGCGGTAAAAATTACTATTCCCACTCCAACGAGTGCAACAGTAGGGAGAGCGTTGGATAGCGTAGGGGTAAAAATTACTATTCCCACTTCAAAGAGTGCAACAGTAGGGAAAGCGTTGGATAGCGTAGGGGTAAAAATTACTATTCCCACTCCAGTGAGTGCAACAGTAGGGAAAACATTGCATAGCGTAGGGGTAAAAATGACTATTCCCACTCCAGTGAGTGCAACAGTAGGGAAAGCGTTGGATAGCGTAGGGGTAAAAACTACTATTCCCACTCCAGTGAGTGAAACAGTACAGAAAGCGTTGGATAGCGTAGGGGTAAAAATTACTATTCCAACTCCAGTGAGTGCAACAGTAGGAAAAGAGTTGGATAGCGTAGGGGTAAAAATTACTATTCCCACTCCAAAGAGTGCAACAGTAGGGAAAGCGTTGGATAGCGTAGTGGTAAAAATTACTATTCACAATCCAGTGAGTGCGACATTAGGGAAAGCGTTGGATAGCGTAGGGGTAAAAATTACTATTCCCACTCCAGTGGGTGCAACAGTAGGGAAAGCGTTGGATAGCGTAGGGGTACAAATTACTATTCCAACTCCAAAGAGTGCAACAGTAGGGAAAGCGTTGGATAGCGTAGGGGTAAAAATGACTATTCCCACTCCAAAGAGTGCAACAGTAGGGAAAGCGTTGGATAGCGTAGGGGTTAAAATTACTATTCCCACTCCAAAGAGTGCAACAGTAGGGAAAGCGTTGGATAGCGTAGGGGTAACAATTACTATTCCCACTCCAGTGTGTGCAACAGTAGGGAATGTAAATACCTCATATAATATTAAAAAATATATAAATTAATATCTATAAAAAATTAATTAAAAGTAATTACCAATTTAATATAATATAATAATTAATCAATTAAAATTACGAATTTAAATTAATTATTACAATTAGGTACCTAACAATACTAATTAATTACAAAGTAACAATTAATTAACAATTAAAAATTAATTAACAAATAATTCAAATTAAATACAATTAAATAAATTGAATTATTTAATTAATTATAAATAAATTACTTCCCACAATATTCCCCTATAAACCCACAACCAGCTACAGAAAATAAATTAGCAAAATTAACATAATTAGCAATTAATCAATTAAATAAAATTATTTGCCAATTAAAATGTAATAATTACCAAATATAAATTAATTAACAATTAATTAAAAATGAATACCAATAAATACATTTACATATTTAATTAATTATAATTAAATTACTTCCCACCCTATTCCCCTATAAACCCACAACCCACTACAGAATTAAATTACGCAAAAATTAAAAAAACTCAATTCATTAATTAAAATAAATTATAACATAAATACACACTTTTCACACATATAATAACATAAAAAACACTATAAAAAATTTGATATTATTAAAAATTCGATAATTTTAATAACCTATATTTTATACTTCGATATTTTAACTTTCTATATTTTTAACATTCGATATTACATTACTTACCTCAAAAACGATATTTTTGATGTCTATATTCTGTCCATTCGATATTTTGTCCATTCTATATTTTGAACTCGATATTATGTCCATTTGATATTTTTTACTCGATATTTTGACTGTTTACCATCTGCAGGTCTAGCAGTGTACTGATGATTTGTTGTTTGAGGTCCAGTACTTACCCAGATGTTCCTTTGCAGTGGGGGGAAGCTTCTAGAGGTTTCCCTTCAAAAGCCAAGGCATCATGCCTTCCCTTTCCAGGCTCATGACTTACTACAGGGGGTATAACGCCCTTTGTGTGAAGACAGGACACAGCTTATTCAGGCCCTCTGGCCTTTCAAGGGCCTACCATATGGGTAGGTTATGTGCATAAAAAATGCAGGTTTTGGCATGGATAAAGGGTTATTTTGACAGGTCAAAATGGCAGTTACAAACTGCACACACAGAGGCTGCGAAAGCAGGCCTGGGATGTTTTAAAAGCTACTTAAGTCAGAGGGGTAGTCAGTGCTGTAGTCTGCTAGCAGCAGTTAATTTACAAGCTCTGGGCACATGTAGTGCCACTTTACTAGGGGCTTACAAGTACATTAAATATGCCAGTGTGGGGTAAGCCAATGTTGCCATGTTTTAAGGAATGAGCATAAGCACATCAGCACTTGTTATCAGTGGTAAAGTGGGCAGTCCTAAGGCCAGGAAAAACGAGATCAGAAAAAATGGAGAAGGAAGGCAAAACTTTTAGGGGAAGACCACCTTAAGGCAGACGGGTTTAAGAGTTTCTCAGTCTAAGTTGGGTGGAGTTTCAAGTATATTGCAGATATCCAAATTTGAATGAGGTCCAGGCATGATCTGCGGTGTAGGCACTTTAAGATGTAGTTGGCCGTACTCCGTGTATTAACAGGTAGATTTGTCTTGTTGAATGAGAAGGACTCTGCCATGTAAATGTTAATTCATGGGAGTGAGAATAGAACTATCCTGAGTTCAATAGGAGATAGAAATTGATGGAACACTAGAGGTTTCATTCAATATATTTGTTTTCGGCCAGAGGGTTTGACGTGAACCAGTTTAAAATAGTGTTGGTGATTCCCATGTGTGACTGGGGTGGGAGGCTGGGGCTAAAGTAAGACTTGTTAATCAAAGGTATCATAGCACCTGACAGGTCAAACTGTGGCTAGTGGCAAGCATCACCTTTATCAATGATTGAGCGAGTGATATCTGTAGTTTTCTATACTTTTGTGTGGTTGAAATCCACATTGATATGGTTGGGGTAAGTGGTGTTACAGTTGGAGTAAGTGGTGTAGCTTGATGTACTTTTCGAAGCTGTCACACAGTACTGTTCTTTGGAGAAATAAAATCATGTAAGAGCAAGCACTGATAGTGTGGTAGTTGCATAGTCCATCCGGGCAAAGTTAGAGTTTTTTGAATTGGGGTGTATGAAGGCTACTGGTTACCCCATGAAGCAGCAAGACCCTCAAACTGGCACCAAAAAGAGAGAGAGGAGCTTTGACAAATGGTTTCTATAGGCTACATGCAGGTAGGTTCATATTCCAATTGCCCAAGTCCAAAGACCAAGAAGATGCAGCAGGAACAAGAAGAGCTGATCGCATGGGGTTGACTAGAGGGAGCCTGGGGTAGCAACTCTACCTTTGGCTTGTCCTATGGTACCGATAGCACTACTCTTGCTACTTCTGTTTTCAGGGGCATTACGCTGGTAGCACGAACAGGAAAGCGACTGGGATCTGAAAGCTATGCTCAATTTTTCTCTTTTCAACTTCTTGCTTTTACCCAAGCATGTCAGCACATATCTTGGACAGTGGAGGGGCTAGAGATGGGATCAATTATCAAGCATATAATGTCTGAAGGGGTCAAACAGGGTTTGCTGTTACATCCACTAGACCTGGGGTTTTGGTGAATCGCTGCACATGTATGTTAATCTTTTTTAATGCCTTCTCTGCACTTGGTCTTAACAAGCATTGCAGGAGCCAAAAATTCAATTTTTTATTCAAATTTCAGGAAAATTACATAAAACTAGAAGTCATTTTTGCAAAATGTATTTTAGGATAAATCAAATGAAAACCACACCAAACGTCTGTCAAGATAATGAGAAGTGGACTGGCTTGAGGAGGCTATGTCTCCTCTGAGATATTCTTTGCTCAAGCAAGGCTTCCATGCCTTGCAATTTTCCCCAGATAAACTTCAGCAGGCGAAATCTGCCATTTTTTAACAGGGCAAATGAGTGCACAGTAAATATCAGTACATTTGGGTTTATGCACTAAAATCAGCATGCTAGGCCCTATTTTAAGGGATACACCTTGTAATAGGCGATAATTAACACACCTTTTATAAGAACCTGCCTTGTTGACGTCTGAGCAGCCATCCCATGATATGCACTCACTCACCTCCGGCTACCCCGATATTTGTCTGGGGACCTAGATCGGCTTTGCCCACTACATTTTATTGCATCATGTGGTTGTTACTTGATCCTTGCTGACAAGCTTTATTAGTTTTGCTCTAATGCAGTTTCCTAGTGATGCTGTATCCTTATTGTTGTTTCTCAATGCTTTCCTCATGATTACTGTTCTGGTCGACATGCAAGGCTATTCCACTGTACAACAGTCCATATGGGCTTCACAACTTGTATCTCATGGCTGATATTTGTGTATTAGATCAAAATTTAATAAGCAGGTTTTGAGTACAAAAATCCGATTGCCCGTGGTGTCAGATTAAAAGCTGCAATAATAATCGCCTTCCCAGTAATGCCACTTGTAATGGGAGCTTTTCTGTTACAACATGCCGGCGGGATTACTTTTGACTCTAAGGCATCCGATCCATCATGGCACAGAGGTAACTCCATCAGGAACATTGGTTGTCCAACCACCCAATCTAGAGGGATTGACCCACTCCCAGTGGAAGAGGTTCTTCCTCATACGACACCCAAGAAAGTTGTAGAGGACTTTATTAGAAAGGTATGGATAGTTTTCCCAGCATGCTAATATATCATCCAGCATTTCTGTTAGACTAGACATGAGGACATTAATGGTGTATACCCACTTTTGGAGTACATTTCCAGTTCTCACATATTCTACCTGAAGAGACAGACATTGGTGACTATCCTGCAGAGATTTCGAGATGTCGACAGAGGTTTTGTTGATAAACAACTGCATGCCTGGTGCTGAAATACAGCTATGCTGATTTTCCTTGTTGGAGAAGGCAAATCGACTGAAATGGCACCTAGGTATTCTACAAATCAAACTCTTAATTCAAGAAGGTACTCCTTATAGTTTTGGAGGACAAATGTTACTTCTTTTTTTTTTTATTTTATAAAAAATTTTATTGAAAAATAAAAGTGGCATATACAACATTTCTGAGTGTTAAAAAAATTGGTATTTCTACACCACCTACAGAGGTACTTAGCCCCAACGACCCTTCACATGGTATTCAGTGGAAGCATGCCCTACGATGGCTTTGATTAAACTGGTGTGTCATTTGGGTAGGTAAAACAACACCCTTTAAATGCGTATACTGTAGAGCGTTGCATTTACCAAGTATGTTAACTGCTCTCCCTTCCTACTCTGTATCTAAGAATGGGGGAAACATGCTGTAAGACTGCATGGTTTTCCCATTCAAAGCTGGAAATTTGTGATATTCAATTAATACATTCTGCCAGGTTTTACTAAGAGAAATCTTTGTGGTAATTGTTTTTTTCTCACAATAATTGTAACCTCCATTCAGGGACGGTTGGACCTGGACCTTTCTTCATGTTCTCCCCAAATCTTTATCTTTTCCTTTGTCTAAACCGTTTTTGTTGGCACATTCTAGTTACTCAGCAGTCCCTAGTAGAAGGTGATACATGTACCCAGGACCTGTAAGTTAAATGTTACTAGTGGGCTGCAGCACATGTTATGTCACCCACTAAAGTAGCATTGTGAAATATGTCTAAGACCTGCCCCTTCAGCCTGTAGTGCGATTTTAGACTGCCACTTTGACCTGGCACAGTAAACCTTTTGCCAGTACAAAACCTTCCTTAATAATACGTATAAACCACCACTAGGATAGGCCCTAAAGGCTCATGGGGCAGAGTGCCTGGTATCTCAAACATTGGGCATGCGTGCTTATCTTATGTATGCACTGGAAGGTGGAACAAAAAACGTCGTTTTTTACTGCAACAAGACTAGCTCTCCCATAGACTAACACTGGGTTCAGCCCAGGTCGGCAGTAGGAGTTCCTGCAGAGCGGTGACGTGGGGAGGGGGAGGGGCAGGGTGGGGGGTAGTAATGTATGGATTACGGATTTAACAGTTAAGTAAATATATAAATAAGTAAACGAATTTCGTTGCGCGCACTGCATTGCATTTGGTGATGCAGTGCGTGCAACGAAATACGTTTTTATTTATTTATATGTTTACTTACCTGTTAAACTCCGTAATCCAAACATTACTACCCCCCACCCTGCCCCTCCCCCTCCCCACGTCATCACCGCCCTGAAGGAACTCCTACTGCTGACCGCGGCTGACTGGGTTGCCTTATTACACCTAATAAGTGATAACTTCAGCTAGTCACTTCTAATCCAAACAAGTGTGATTACAAATGTTGATGCCTGAGGTTTCTGCCTGGTCGATAAAATCAATTCAATTTAGTAAATTTGTTTCAGTGCAGGAAACCACTTTGTTAAAAAATTCACACTGTTGTGATACTCTATAAATAATATTTGTAATCAAACCACTGTTTATTTTATGAATGTTGATTTGTTCTGTGACATTCGTTCTATGGTGTTTCAGTCTTTCTTTAAATGTTGTCAAATGAATTTGTTTTTTCCCAATATGTTGTTGATTTATTGATTTTGTGTTTTGACTCAAAGTTAAATTAATGTGTGTTTTGCATGTGTTGTCCTAACAAACTGATTCACATTTTAATGAAAATATAAATGTGTTCCTTCTTATGAAATTGAATTAAAAAATGATTTTCTGAGAGACTTTGGTGATGTTGATTTATGTCTGTTCACCTATGAGTTGTTGTTATAAGAAGTTATCAGCATTGGCTCTTTGGTTGTTGTTTTTTGACATTTTGAAAGTTGGTCTATTTCTGCCTAAACCAAAAGTGCCTTTCGGCCAGGGTACAGATCACATGACTGTTAATGGTTCTCCTGTGGTTAATGTGATTTCCTTCCAGATAGGGCCAAAAAGGGCCTTGCGTGTGTGGGGAGGGTATTCCTTTCCTAAACAGGATAGCATAGGGATGGTTGCACCGTGCCCTTCCTGAGTTTCGAAGGTAGCCTGAGGGCTCTACCTAGCCTCTTCCTAACTTCAGAAGATGCCTACCTTGTTACTGGCAAATGCAGCCCAGTCCGGGTGGTCGTGCCTGCGCTTTGTTTCCTTAGACAAATTGGAGCCATACCCCATATAAAAGGGAAGAACTGGCCAGAACCAGTATAGACTAAGATAATGTGGGTGTCCGAGACACAAGCTGACACCGTGTATATACGTTGCACCCTCAGAACCTCTAATCAGAACACTCTAGAACCTCCAGAGACTCAGAAGAAGTTCTGAGGCCTGAAGCATTACTGGGCCTGCTTGCCTTGAACCCAGGATTCCAGAATTGAGTCCATGGGTTAGTTGGCTGGCTTCCTGTTGTTTGAGCTACATGGACACAACAAGATCCCAGAGGCCTTTCCCTGCAACTGTCTAGCTGACCAGTACCAACTGAACCTGCCTCTCCCCTGTTGTTGGTCTCTGTTGGAGTGAGTCCTTACCCCCAAGAGGAACCCCCCCAGGCCCAGCACCATTAGCTGGTGTTTGAGTGTACTCACAACCCAAAATAGCAAGAACTGGACTCCAGGTGAAAAACCAGAGGCTATGGGCTCTTTGCATTGACAAGAACTGTCCCCAGTCTCCTCATCCACATTAACTGATTTCACCAAGGCCAAAGCAAGACCCACATCCGAATCGGACAAGACTTTCATGGATACAGACCCTGGGCTTCACCTTCTGGAGATCTTTGTGTCAACTGAAAAGAAGAAGATAGGAATCAGTTGGGTCATAGGTGATGGCACCACCAAGCTAGTCACAATGGTATATCCTATTGCCCACCTCAAGTGATCTGCTGCTTGTAGATCACAAAAAATAACTAGACTAAATTTGGCTGGAAGAGAGGCAATATCTAGAGAAAAACATTTAGGCACATACAAATATGTAAACACAGACAATTATGGATGGATGAATTTTGGGATGTCTTTATTTTCTGTTGTGCTTCACAAGGTATAAACAGCCAGCGCTTTTCCCCCAAACATGGGCTTTGTCAGGGCAATGTAATATGTAATGAAGGCATATCCAATAGCGTGTATCTCCAAGAAGGACGATTTGAGATAAGGCCTAATGCATTTATTATAAGCTCATGGTAGAGCTAAAAAAGGGGAAAACAGACAATGCGTCTACTGACCAGACCCTCTAACGTTGCGAACGGACCAGATGCGGGGTTTCAAGATGTGGCAAATGCCGTTTTAAACGCCCTCCACCCCCTTTCTTCTGCAGATCGTAAATAATTGATATCCGGTCATTGGCTACTACCACGCCGGTAATTCTGAACCCAGTGTGACTCTACATTGGAGTGTCAGCTACACTTTCGTCCAGTTTCCCCTTTTTTAGCTCTACCAAGAGCTTATAATAAATGCATCAGGCCTCATCTCAAATCGTCCTTCTTGGAGATACGCGTTATTGGATACTCTTTGCGTCAACAACGATCACCGTGCATTTCCCACCAATGCAAAGATTCAATTGTCGACCAGTTCTTTATGCTACCACTGACCACAGCACCCATCTGAAGTTCCTACAGAGGCCTGTGAGCTTAGCAACCCACTATCAATGAGTCCCTCTCTGATACAGCAGTGCAACCAATGACAACCTTCTTGCACAAAACTGGACTAAGTTAGGGCATGAAGCTTTCCACCGGGGTGAACCTGGTCTCTATATCCGACCCACACTCCATCGCAGTCTACCTTACCTTTTGACTTTACCTCGGTCCAGCACAACCAGATAACCTTCATTAGTGCGTTGTGCTTCTTTTTGGTGCTATTTCTAATGAATTTATCAAAGTTCATATCTCCGATTCTACCTTTTGGGATTTTGTCTTTTTGGTTTCATTTTTATGTATCAAAATGTACTCATTTTTTCTAAATTGGTTTGGGATTTTTCTTGTGTACTGTTTGCACTTTATGACTACTTGAGTTCTCTATAAATACTTTACACATTGCGCCTAAGTTAATCCTGACTGCTTTTGTGCCAAGCTACCACAGGGTTCAGCACAGGTTTATTTAGTGACTTTTGTGGTTCACTCTGACAAGAAATTTTATTATTATTTTATTGTGTCTCTCATCCCGCTCAACTAATAACCCAATTTCTTATAAGGACAAACTCCCCTTTGCTCCTAATTCAGGACCACCCCTGCTTATGGATTTTTTGATGCCTACTGAAGGGCTTAATGGTGTCCAGGAATATTAATCACATGACATGACACCCAAGAAAATGAAAAACTAGATTATGTACCCGTTTGCGAGACACTTCATTATTGTAATAAAATTCTCATATACATTTGTACCCCTCCTTACATGTCCTGCATCCTATAACTACACACAAAACCAAATAGGAAATCATTGTACAAGCAGAAGGTACATCTAAAAGAGTATAGGGCCATATGTATGAAGGTACCGATTTGCAATTCTGAAATAGCGATTTTTAAGAAATCGCTATTTCAGAATCGCAAATTAGTATGTATGTACAAATTCGCTTTTTTAGGCGAATTCTTAGTATTCCTTAATTGCGATCAGCAAATTGCGAATCGCAATTAAGGAATACTCTCCCATTCATTTCTTTGGGCCAGGAGGCCCATAGGATTGAATGGGAAGGTATTCTCAATTTTGCAATACGCAATTTGAAAATCGTAAATTGAGAATAATGTCAAGGGGGAAGGGGTGTCCAAAGGACACCCTGTTGCACCCCTGAAATATGCATGGGTGCACATGTGGCACTTTGAAAAATGCTGAAATGTGCATTTTGTAAAGGAAATCGCAACTTACCACCAACTAGAAGTTGGTGGTAATTTGCGATTCCTTAAGGGCATTTCGGAATTTTTTTTGGCTTCATACATTGCATTTAAGGAATCGCTAAATTTGCGATTCCTTAAATGCAATTGCAAAATAAGGAATCGCAAATTTTGCGATTCCTTATTTTGCACCGGATTTTCATTCATACATCCCATTTAGCAAATTCGCATTCGCAAAGGCGAATTTCGGCCTTTGCGAATGCAAATTTGCTTCATACATATGGCCCTTAGTATATTCCAAAGCTTAAGCTACCTCCTAAACAACAAACTGTGTGCATGATATTCAAGTTCACGTTTCATTCTCCAAAAGTGAGTGGGTGTGCGCGTCATACCAGGCTGCATATATAGAGTATTTTTTCAAAGAACAAGTGGGCAGAGAAGTTGGGATTTCCAGAAAAACACGCAGGCAACAACATCAAGAAAACAGACTTATTAAAGTTAGAAAAAAGTCTGTATGAGAGGCATTACTAGAAATGCTGAGAAAAATTTGTGAACCACGATTTATTTGAGAAAACTATAATGCATATCCTAATCTTTCCCAGGAGAGGAGCCCTTTGGTACAATGTGGCATTGAATAGGTGTTCATGCTGTGCGTCTTGCTGAAAGTTGTTGTTAGTGTGGGTGTCAGTGCCAATTTAAGGATCATTGGGGCCTGTGCAAGACATATTTTGCACGAACCCCCTTCTGAACATTAAGGGGTCTATTTTAATGTTAGACAGATCACCGCTGCCCTCATGGTGGTGGCGATCCGCCCATTATCCACCGCCCACCTCCCATTTCCCCCGCCATATTATGATGGCAGGGGGACCGCGGCGGGAAGACCGTCCGGACCGGGTCGGAAAAGGGTTGAATAGGGTGGTGGTGTCTGCAAGACACCACCATCCATAGTACTATGCAGGCGGGAAGCAGCCTTTCGCCGCCACGGAAAGGCATGTGGTTTATGCAGTTGGGGCCTGTTGCAGGTCCCCAAGATGTTGGGGGGTGCACATGGGGGTACCTATGATATCCCCCTGCATTTGCATGCACAACGTGGCAGGCACCGTGCAGTGCCTGCCACGTTGTGCATGCAAATGCACAATGTGCAGCCACAGCATTGTGGCGGGCGGTGCTGTGTGCACCACCCGCCACAATGATGTGGATGGGGGATGCCACTGTGGCAGTGGCATCATAATTGCCGGTGCGGGAACGCCGCACCACTGGTGGCCGGTTGCAGCACCGCTAGGATGGCGGGCGGACCAAAGTCCACCCGCCATCCTAATAGGCCCCTAAGAATTGATTACACATTTCCGACTAGTTCAAACCTTTGTGATGCTAAACAATATTGAATTTACATTAACTTTTAAAAAAGGGGTGCCAAATAAAGAGATGAAACCTCAAATTATTACCATAAATAGACCTTGAAAAATGCATTAATGAAGCCTTTGAATTTTGCCTTTGGCTCCAGACTTTTTTCTCTCACAACACTATTTTCCACGGAATTCAGTGCTTAACCAGCCTGTTCCTTCATTTTAGGACAAAGAGGGTAAGGGTGCCTTGCAGGATAATTTGTGGACTTTTGCTTAGTATTAAAAGACGGCATGTGCCCACAAATAGTATATTTTATTGCCAGAGATTCATAATTACAAATATAGCCCCCATCGCAACTGCCATTCTCGCTGCAAAAGTGAAAATCAAAGGACTGCCCTGAGGATTTTCACAATCCCATCAGTTGAAATCTGATAATATCCTCATTAATTCTCTTTTCCTGCCCCTTTGAGTCCCATTTTAAGGATTTTTATAGCCTTTAGTTGAGAATGACCTTGAATTTATTATACAATTTTAGCTGATTTAATCCCTCTTGTGATGACACACTGTTTTGCATTGTACATTAAACCTTCAGAAATGATGGTACATAGAAACAGCCAAAAGCTCAAACTGAGGGCCATATGTACAAGGAAATGACAGAGCGCGGAGCTGCGATAAATGTTACAGCGCCACGCTCTGCCATTTCCAAAAAGCAGGCATGGGCTGTATTTAAAGCAATATGGCATAACCCTGTGTTTTACCTAGCGCTGGCACAAACAGTAGCTGACTAGTGCCAACACAGACACCCTTGCGCCATGGCGCAAAGGTGCCTGCGTTTTAGGGAGTGATTGCTTATATGCAGGGAGGTGTTCCTTTCTGCACATAAACAATCAATAAATGCTGCTTCCATGTGTGCACACAGAAGTAGAAAATCACCATTATTTCATGATTGTTTATGTGCAGGAAGGGCAATCTTCCTGCACATAAACAATCATTAATGGCATGTTGCGCTTTCTATGTCTGCTGCAGAATACAGCACACATACAAAAAGCAAAATCAACTAGAAATAAAAGTATTTCTCCTCATTGCGCCATTATAATGCTTGCGATTTCATTGTGTTCGTTTTTGTCACTGCTCCAGATTGATAGATGCTTGTAAATCTGGAGCAGCGTCAAAAAGCAATGGATGTCGCGGTCGAACGCCTACAGCAACACCCATTGCAGGTCCCTTTAATGCAGATATCTGCCTGAATGGGTGGCATATTTACCAAGTGGCGTTAAGCCACAAAAATGGCTTGATGCCGCTTTGTAAATATGGTGCTGGGCATTGTGCCATTGGAACGTCGGTAAAAGTGACTTTTCCACGGCGCAATCCCCTTGTAAATATACCCTGGAATATTGTTTGGGAGCTAAATAGTGTCAAACAAAATCTCAAAGGTAATCTCTAAGGCCATTTCTTTTTGTGCATGAAGCATAATTATGTTATATTTCAGCAACATTTTATGTGGACGTGTCTGGCCATCCTGTTCCTCTGATTGCGGTAAAGACATGCTAAAAGTGACTTGGTGAATATTTGGCCGACAAGTGCGCAATATTAAAAGAATAAACATTCATAGTCATAAATAAATCCCAATTCACACCTATCATTCTTGATATAAAAGTCGAAACACAGCTATTGCTTTAACCCCTCCCCTGCTGGTGACGGAACCACTCCGTCATCAGCCGCGGTCGCGCTGTGCTGATGACGGAGCAGTTCCGTCACGGACCGCTTGGAATGCCTGCGCGGCGCGGATTCCGCGCCTGCGTTGAACGTTCTATTGAGCGGGCGGGGCCGTGACGGAACTGCTCCGTCATGAGCACAGCGCAACCGCGGCTGGTAACGGAGCGGTTCCGTCACCAGCATGCGCCCGCCGCGCGGCCGCCCCACCCCCTTAGCACTGCGGCGAAATAGCCGCCGCAGTGATGGGGTTAAAGATTTTCACCTCTTCTTTGGCTGAAATCAATTTTATCCTTAAATCTCTTACCCTGCCTTGTCCCTAGTCTCATATTTTTATGTCTACAATTCCCTGACAAGGCAGCAACCAGTGACTCTGTTGAGTATGAGAAAGAGAGAAAGTGAGAGATGGAAAAAGAAAGGTGAAAAGAATGGTATAATCAGAGGGGTAATGTAGAGGGAGGAACGCGATAGAGATAGCTATGTGGTAGAGAGAGTGATGAGATAGGAACACATGTAAAGTAAAGAGAGAAAGTTGAGGTAGCAGGAAAAAAAGATACATAGAGGACGAAAATGATATATAGTGAGACATGTCAGGTGTTACAGAGCGGCAGAGAGTGCTGGAAATTGATAGAAGGGAAAAATAAAAAAAATTCTCACTCATTTATTTCTTATTTTAACTCACACCCTTAAGTTAAATATCACCAAACAAATTCTCATTCCATAGCCTTTGCTTCCATAAATTAGAAGCTTAGGTTGCCATTAACACCATTCACTCACTCAAAAAAAACATACCTCATAAATCAACATTCCATACATCAACCAAATGAATATAAAAAACAAGTACTTATCTCCTTTGGAACAGCAATTAAAAGTGGAGAATGTTCAGTGAAAGGGTTATTTATGGACTGAAAGGTTCTGTTTCTAGATTTCTTATGTGTTGTAAGTTCTTTAAAGGTGCTGCAGAAGTAGCATTAAAGAATGTAATGCATAATGGTAGATTCCGGTCTTGGAATGAAATTGAAGTTTGGGGGGAAGCACAGTTACATGAAGTGTTGAGGTAGAGAGGCAAAATGAGAAGAAGCGTAGAAAGGTCAAATATGAAGAAAATTGAGGCACAAAGAGAGTGGGAGAGTAGAGCACAGTGGTAAGAGAAATGAGGTGAAGTAGAGAAACATATGTGAGTACTATGTTGAACCATTCAGGGGCACCCTGTTCCCATTCCACACAAGGTCAATGAATATCTGTTCTGTGAGACATGAGGGATTTAGTGGCCCCTCTTCACATTCTGCTGATGGCCGCAATCATTTTGCTCAAGGCCATTGGCTTCGGCCAATGCAATGATGATCTATATTAACCCGTTGCGTGCTAATGACGAGCTCAGCTCGTCATGAGGCACGGTTGAGCTGCACTCATGACGAGCTGAGCTCGTCACGGCGGTTGGAACATTCGCACGCAGGGATAATTTCCCCGCTGTGCTGAACGTTCGAAAAATGGGTGTAGTTGTGACAAGCTAAGCTCGTCACCAGCACGGCGGCGCCGCGCGCGGCCCCCTCCCCCCCCTCCCCCGCACAGGAGGTGAAAACCCCCCGCAGGGAAGGGGTTAAAGAGCATAAAGGGCTCCGGTATTAGCAATCACATTTCACAACAAACAAGACAATGAAAAAGAGATCAAGGAGGAGTGATTGTTTATAGGGCTCGATTGTAAGATATTTCGCAGCAGCAACCTCCTCCTCAAACACATTTCCCCACAACTTTCCATCTGCTGCCTCCCTTCACTCCACAAACAACAACAGCAAATTGTAAAATTAGATCAATTGAGCCTGCTGAATGAGCACACAAAAGAGCTTGGGATATTCCCAGGAGCAGGCTCCCCCGATAATGTATTCTGCCCCTCCTCGTCTCATAAGCAACAAACCTGTGCGTGTGACATCCTACTACACATTTCATTCTCCAAGAGTGTGGTGTTGGTGCGCTCCCTACCTAGAACTCCAGATGTTGACTATGTTTCAAAGAACTGGTGGGCAGATGAGTCAGGATTTTCAGAATAACAGGCAGGCAAAAATGTCATGAAAAGACCTTTAAAGATGGTAAATAAGAAAAACAAAATGTTCTGCTTGAGAGGTAGAGCCAGAATTATTCCATCCAAGCCATAATTTATTTTTGGAAACTGTTGAGTGTTGCAGCATAATCTAGTCTCAAATTCTAGCTAATGGGGCATGCCAATGGCTAGGACAGGGAGCGCTTTACTCCCAATATGGACTTTGGTGCTCCCCAACTAGAGCTGTCAGTATGTCTAGTTAGGTAAATTAAAATGAATATGCTGAAACATTCTCTTAAGAATGACAGACAAGGGTTGTCATTTCAAAGCTTTACATAAAGAATGAATTGGCAGATTACAGTAAATATGACATAAGGGTGTTTAGCAGCAAAGGATACAAATCAAAAGTACAAAGAACTCGGTACTATTCTAAATGAAATAGATTCGCCTTCTAAAGATGGAGAAAGGGGTTCTCCTGGTTTTAGAAATGCACATACTTTAATACTGCTTTAGACAAAGGCTTTCACACATTCTGTGGGAATACATGGTTCTCAGTATTTCCACCAATAGGGAATAAGATAGAAGAAACATTTTACTGCAGAATAAATTCTAGAATTCTGTCATGACAGTAATAAATTGAGATGTAGTCATTCTCACAGCTTTAGGAAATGGCTTAACAGATACATTGCTGTAGCAAGAGCTTGGGATGGTTGGAAAGGCCATTGGCTCGGTACAGTGAGAACATTTTTCCAGGAACGCTCTCTGCTTAGTCATGTGGACACTAGCGATACTTTATTTAGAACCGAAATTAACAATAGCAATTATGGGGTACATTGTGACAGTGAGGCAAGATTGAGGACAGTTGTTAGAAATTGGGTTTCTAGTTGGCAGAGGTATATACCGTGTCTGAGGAGGAACCGCAATCCTAGTCAGGATAAGTCACAAGAATACCCTAAATTAACCTGTGCTCACCCTCTGGTAGCTTGGCATAGAGCTTAACTTAATAGGCAATGTGTAAACTAATTGTTCAATACTTCAAAGAGTAAAAGAGTGAAAACACTTCACAAAAATATTCTACACCAAGCTAGAAAAATAAAATAGCTCTTAATTCAATAAAGAAAGCAAGACCAAAGAACAAAAGTCTAATTAATAGACCATCAGAAATGTTCTTTTTAAAGAATAAAAAGTAAAATAGCGCTTAGAAGCAATAATAGCCTATCTGGCAATAATAGCCTATCTGGTATATCTCCTTGGGCTGGACCGGGACAAATTCAAAAGTTCAGGCTGACTGCGAAGGAACGCTGGCCGGCTACAGGGACCAGGCTTGATCTGCTGAGAAAGTACCTTGTTGTGTCAATGACAATGAGGAGATAAGAGGTGCAGACGAGATGATGAGTCAACGATAGCCCACACAGCGAAGGCGAAGCAGCAGTTTTCTCCATGCAATCATAGAGATGTTTCAGTTCCGAGGGCAAGGCGATGGCTGGGAAGGGAAAGCATCAACTCTGCTTTGACAGTAAAAGATGTGTCGGTTCCAAAGGCACTGTGCTTGTTCAGAGATGTGATGAGTCAGGTTTTTCCATACAACAGCAGCAATGCATTGCTTCTGAGAGAGATGCGCTGGTTCTGAAGGGGATGCGCCGGCTTTGTTTCCACCATGGCATTGGTGCATTGATTCCGCTCTTGCAACAGAGAATGCGTTGGTGCTGAAAAAACTCCTTAGCCCGACTTCCAGTGGCCCAAGTATAGAAGCAGGGTGGTTGGAAGTCTTTCATGTCCCCGAGACTTCAGATCAGGAGGCTTTCCAGCGATTCCTTGGAGTCACTCTCGGTTCTGGGGATAAGAGAGGCAGGACAAGTCCTTCTCACCCAAGATAAGAGGGCAGCAGTTCAGCACAGCAAGAAAGCAGTTCTTCTAGAGCAGCAGTCCAGTTGAAATGGGAGACACTTCAAAGAAGGGCTTTGAAGTGCAGAGGTCCTCCCTACCTGCCCTGGCTACAGACTTACTACTGAGGGCATTCAGTTCTTTTTGTGGGACCAAGACACATCCTATTCAGGTGTAAGTGTGATGCTGTGTCCAGCTCCTTCCTCCCATCCTGCATAGGATGGCCCATCAGGATATGGATGGCTCGTCAAGTCACACCTAAGCTCCCTTTGTGTGTGGCTGTCTAGAGGGAATGCACACAGCTGAGCTGTCTCCCACCCAAGATGTGTATTAGAGACAGGCTGCAGGCACACAGGGCTAAGAGCAGAAAATGGCATCATTCTAAAAGTGGCATTTTTAAGTTTCGCCTCCACAGCGCCTGCGCTGTGCTTGAGAAATGTATTGTATTCAATATTTCTTAAAAGTACTTACATACCTCCTTTCCTTTTTCTTGGTCCTTGTGCTTGTCACTTTACTTTTCCTCTATTCTGTTGGCTGTAGGCATTCCATTTCCTGTTCTTCCATGTGTGTTTCTCTTATCAGTTTCCCGTCGGCAAAGTACTTCGGTCATCCACTTTGGTGGTACTTTTTTTAAGCGCCTCAAGGAACGCTAAGGAAAACAAAATAAAAAGAAGAACTGCACCCTTGCTTTAAAGGTACAGCGCTGCTCGAGTGCCATGGGCTCAGCACGTCGAGACCTTGTGATCCCAGTTTTGCGTGCTGGAAAGCCAAGCCCCAATAGGACGGTCCTCGCCAGTCCCCGTCCCCCCCCCCTCCCCCGGGAAACGAGCACACACGAGTCCCACCCCGCACCCCCTCCTCTTCCCCCCCAACCCAGGGGCCAAAGCAGACTTCCACTCTAGTATGGACTTTTATGACAACACTAGCCAACGAAAATAACGTGTCACAGGATAAAAACATTCAAGGGGCCTTATTTATGAAGGCCTTGCGCCACCGGTGCGTCACTTTTAACATGGGAAAAAGTGACGCACCGGTGGCGCAAGGCTTTCATAAATAAGGCCCAAGGTGCTTTCCAGTGGCCAAGATTCTAACCTTGTTGGCACTAGCTTAAGGCAATTTATTGTGTTTTGCTAACTCACTGTTACCATCAGATTTCAACCAATCTTTTATCATCAACTCATGATTCAATGCAATTATGGATGTTCACCAGAAAGCCCTACTGGAAACTTGAATAAAAGAACGAAGAACAAACGTCAGGAAACTGTAGCAGAGCCATCCACGCGCAGTACGGAAGAGCCAGCACCTCCTGTCCAGGTAGGAGCGTGCTTCTGTGACGTCTTGCTGCACCATGTTTGCTGAGCTTTGGTTCACGTGGTTATTTTGTGCTGTTTCCTAAGCGTGGGTAGCAGGGTGTTATTGAAATGAATGGGAACAGAGGAAGAAAACTGAGTGGAAAGCACAGATGTTATTGAACGGAGGGCTGCTTGAACTAGCAACCTGGAATCCTAGTCTGAGTAGGATGCAAGCTGCCCGAAAACGTCCTGAAAAACCCCCCACTGTTAACAGATTAGGTAGAACAGTGTGGTTTGCTCTGAAAATGCTGGTTAGTAATATATAGTTTCGCTAGTATGAAGGAGGCTGACAAAATGTACATCCTTCAGTTGTGATTTAGGGCCATATGTATCATCAAACTATTTTGCATTTCCTAAATAGCGAATTTTAAGGAATCGCTATTTAGGAAATGCAAAATGGTATGTATGAACAAAATCGCTTTTTATTTGTGATTCCTTAAGCTTCCTTATTTGCGAATTCGCATTTTGCGAATTGGCAATTAAGGAATAATTTCCAATGCAAATGAATGCAAAATAATTCTCAAATTGCGAATTCTCAATTTGCCATTCGCAATTTAAGAATTATTGCAAAGGTGCAGGGGTGTCTCAAAGACACCCTGCTGCACCCCTGAAAAGAACATGTATGTGCATATGGCATACATACATGCCCTATGGGCATGTGTGTGCATCATATGCCACCTTTAAAAATGCCAATTTGTGCATTTCTGGAAGAATTCGCAAGTTACCATCAACTGAAAGTTGGTGGTAATTTGCAAATTCTTAACCACATCGCTGCTGTGGTTATTTTTCCCCTGTGCTGGAAATTGCCATTTTGCTGGTGTCATGACGAGCTCAGCTCGTCATCAGCACAGCTCAACTGTGCCTCATGACGAGCTGAGCTCGAACTTAAGTCGTCAGACTTAAGTTAGGATTTTGTCTTAAGTCTGTCTTAAGTCTGTCTTAAGACAAACTTAAGACAAAATCCTAACTTCTGTGAATACCAAAAGTAGTAAGTTTAGGATTTTGTCTTAAGTTAGTTCTGCATCACCCCAAACCCTTTTACTAATAAGATCTCCAAAAGAATCTTTCTAAATTCTTCCCTCATGTATCCCTCCTTAGACTCATTTGAGATCTCATTTTACTTATATGATCTCCCTAATCCATATCTACAGACTCTTCACTCCTTCATCTCTCCTTTACTCGTCACCAACCACCCCTAACTACTGCCATCCCCCAATAAACACTTTCTAGACTCGTCCCTCTTCAAGCCCTCGATTATCCTTTTTAATCCTCAAATTAATTCATATTTACCTAGACATACTCACCACTAATCCTTTTCAGGGACCTGAGTAGCATGCAACTCGCCGAAAAGTGCTTCGACGCCTTGTCAAGGATAGTAAGTGCTATATAATTACAATTACAATACAATTCACCTTATACTCGGTGTCTTAATGAATCCGCAAAGTATGCTTTCAGAAGGCGCATGCATAATGATAATAACGTTATTACAAAGTGCACTCCGTCTGAAGATTTAAATGCACTGTACCTGGAAATGGTGCAAGGCTTAGCTCCAACTATAACAAGCATTGACAAAACCAATAGGTTGTGTATCTGCAAAATCTATTGGTTTTGCCAATCTTACACAACAGAGCGCGTAAAGCAACAACAAGCACTCAAGGCCTGCTTTCTCAAGAGGCAGCTTAATGCTGAACCACACCATTTCTGCAGCTCCATGATTTGAACGATTGCTGCTGAGACATGCTGTGGTCTGCAGGTCACAAGTTTCAATATCGACAAAGACAACCAAGCTTGTCAACAGTCATTGATGGCTTATTCAGGTACCATTAAACTGGGTAATAGTGATGCCTGTCGTTTACAGTACTTAGAGATCCCACAAGTGTGATATAAAGCACTATATAAAGACAAAGGCATTAAAAGCACGAGATTCCCATCTAATAATCAGTGCACTGGCTTACGTCTGCCATGGTATATATTATTCATCCGTGCTATACACAGTAAATCAAATGGTAATATTACTATCTTTTACTAATATACAGGCAGTCACAATTGCGGTTACCTTGCAGCTAAATGGGGCTAGATTTGAATTGTGCAGCAGGTGCAGTGGCACTGGGCCCAAAGCTCTAGGAACCCCTCTAAACTCCAAATATTGCAATATTTTACTAGTAAACAGGCATTCACAAGTGTAGTTACTTTACAGGCAATAGAGTCATGATTTGAATGGTGCAGTAAGTTCAGTGACACCGGGGCCAAAATTTGTCATAACTCCTCTAAACACTAAATATTTCTATATTTTACTACTAAACAGACATTCACAAATGCAGTTATCTTGCAGGCACTAGGGGCAAGATTTGATTGGTGCAGCAGGTACAATGGCGCTAGCCTAAAGGTTGTCAGAATTCCTCTAAACATATAATAATGCTATTAAATCAATTCATTCTATTATTTCCCTCTTTCATTTCATGTTTCAAAATTATTCTATATCATGCAGGCACTATACCATTAGTGACAGCAAAATACATTGCCTTTTTGTACAACAAATCATAATTTTTTTAACAGACTTTCTGTAACCGATATTGTACAATAATTCAGCAACCCACAACTTGCAACATTAAACAGCTTAATGTTAATCAAATAGGCGAAACCATATGCATTTATCAATGCTTGCTAAAATTGTTATGATGAATTTGACTTTACAAATAAAGAGGATTTATCATTACAACTCCATAGGTACTACACATGATAGCTCTGCCTCCTTCCAATTTGAAATTACAGCTTGCTGGATGTAAGAAGGAATCGCCAATGTTAACCTATAGAAGGTGTAGGCCTCACAGTAGTGAAAAATTCATTTGGGAGTTTTTCACCACTAAGACATGTAAAACGTATAAGTACATGTCCTACCTTTTAATTACAAAAGTACATGTCGTACCTTTTAATTACACAACACCCAGCTTTATGGACTACCTTGGGCCTACCTTAGAAGTGACTTATTTGTAATAAAAAGGGAGCTTAGGGCTTGGAAAGGGATTTTCAAAAATGCCAACTCGACTTGGTAGTATAAACTGATCACACAGGCTCTGCTGTGGCAAGCCTGAGATATGTTTAAAGGGCTACTTAAGTGGGTGGCACAAACAGTGTTGCAGGCCCACTAGTATCATTTAATTTGCAGGCCCTTGGCACATGTAGTGGACTGTACTGGGTACCTATTGGCAAATTAAATATGCCAATTGTGGATAATCCAATAAATCATGTTTAGGGGAGAAAGAACAAGCCCTTTAGCACTGGTCAACAGTGGTAAAGTGCACAAAGTCCTAATGCCCACAAAAATGAAATCCGCAAAATTGGAGGCAAGCAGGCAAAACGTTTAAGGGAAGATCACCCTAAGGCTGATAGGTCTATCAACAGAGAGAACACACTCAAATGTTAGCATAGGCTCTTTATTGACAGAAAATCAACTCCTACAGTCCCCCCTTTGAGGATTTTAAATCACCATCATTTAAATTATTATTACAACACATCATTCATCAACTTTGGATTCTTTTGCTTGGTCTCTCCCAGATTCTTTAGAGGGTCTTCAAGTTCACTTTCTATCTCTTCAACTTGGCGGTCAAGTCTTTTCTGCTTTTCAATAAGTATAATCAAGAGAGTAGTGCGAAGCAACTTCAGAATCCCTCGTCCTATACTACAAGCCATTCTCCTATTTTAGCAAACTCTTTACCAATGGAGCCAAAGATTGATCCTAATCCCTCCTAATCCTCCGAGGCACCTGATTCTTCAGGCTCAGTTAATTCATGCTTTATGCTTGTAATGTTAGTATTATAGCAGCCAAGCTGTCTTTCAATGCGAAGTATGTATGCAAACATTTTTGAGCATGAATGACCTTGCAAATTCCATCTTCCTTCTTAGGAGTGAATCTAGTGCAAGGGGGTTTTGCATATTCATAGCTATCAGTGAAAGCAATTCTTCATTGATTACTGTCAATGCACCGGCGGTGTCATTGCAAGTTGATAAATTGGACAGTTTTGTAATCTTCACATTGTTTTCTAATCTTTCCATTGTTTAATGCCAATCCTATGGAAGGTATGAGTGCCCAAAAGATGTTACTAAGAATCTGCTTAAAGTTATGCTGGCTTGGCCTAATGTACTGTGCAATAGGAAAATCTAGCTCATTGGTATGGTAGATCCTGGGGAAAACTAAAGTGGCATAACATCTGCCTACCCAATTGTGTGGTAACTGAAATAAAGCTGATTTACCACACACATAATAAAGTCCTTTAATGCGACCCTCTAAATTGGAAAAGTTTTCCCTTAGACTAAATAATGATGCTCCCTCTCACTCCATCCTAATTTCACAACAGTTTAATTTTCCTCTGGTTGTCATATTATGCCTAAAATACCCTTTTTTGTGACCTCAATGCTCAGTCTTGGAGGCGGTACCTTTAAGATCTCCCAACTTTTTCCAATTACATGTTCTGCACTCGTCTTCTTTTCTCCTCTCTCCTCATCTATTCTAATCCTTTCCTTCAATTCAGCTACACACACCCTTTCATCTTGGTTAACTTTACCAGTTACATTATGCATGCTATAATTAGTAGTGCTAAATGTCAGTCATAGGAGCCACATTTCATCATATACTCAAGCTGATCCCTTGATTTTGACCGTTTGTAAAAAGTGAGAAATGTGTTTAATGGGCCACAAATACAGATTTTCTCCACTAACACTGGGGACATTTTTCTAAAGGATTATTAAAGTTGGAAAATACAGTTTAATAGAGTTTTGCTGGTAAAAAAAGAAGATGGAGCAGGAAAATGAGCATGACAGAGGTTAGTGAAAGTAAAATGTTCCTTTCACTGCAGAAGCTGGAAGATAAGAGCAGACATAGAAGCCCTCTACCTCCATGACCTTTACATGTTCAGGCAACATCTGGAAATATACATTATAGCTTTACACACTCTCATGTTGTTTGAGGTGTGAAGCCCTACTCTCGGCAAGGGAAGTCTGTCTATGGGTTTAAGGGTGAAATTATTTGGAACGTGAGGATTATCCCCTCCCAGAGAGCAAACTTCCAACTTGCAATGTATTAGGTGGAACTTTCTAATCGTCCTTTTGACGTTTGTTAGTTAATGTAAAGAGGTTTTCGTCACCACAAGCCTTTTATCTCAGGGAGACTCTTCAGGGTCAGTCAAGCAGTCATCACTATCAAACTTGATCTTTGAGAGATATGTCCAGTCTGGACCTGAATACTTCCGATTGGTCTTTCTTTCTCTTTTAGGTTGTTTTGTGTTGCTCAACTTCAAGCCTACATCTGATATGTCAACCGGTTCCTACTGTTCTTGTTCTTCTAACTCACTATCTCCCAAAACATCCCTGGGCCCGTCTTGGGCATTAGCAGTCTCTTTTGGGTGGAAGTAGTTCTTGGTCAACCTTCCTTGGAAGTGCTCAAGAGTTCTGGCTCTGATGGAGTTGATTCGCCTTCTGAGGAGGGGCTTCCTTGTTCCACCCCAGCCTCCACTCCTCGGGGAAGCTGCTCTGGCAAGTTAGTCTCATCCGTCCATGAGTTTTCACTGTCTCAGTGAATGGTTACTCTAAAACCATATGTTGGTATCATGGTGCCAACAAAACGAAAAGATAGAAGGTTTTCAACTTGCGCTCAATTGTCAAAAGTACAAAGATAATTATTAAAGCTGCTACTTGGGATAATAGTGACGTCTATCTAGCGTCATAAATAATGTAGTAAAACTACATACACAAGACGCCGTACTCGTGCATCGTTCGTGACTCCAAACATCCTAAACAAGACGGATGTGGAAGTTGTACCAGCCCTGACGTGGGTCGTGTTCATTAATATGAACCAAGGTGCTACTTCTTCGTTTGACTCGATCAATTTCCAACGTTTTTAAATTTATAAACAATGTCGCTGTAATTAGCAAGCCAGTGGTAATATCGTATCTCAAACAAACAGACTGCCCTGATGAAGTCTAATTGCATAGACTGCTGTAAATAGACGAAACACGTGTTGGCTAGTGATCTGAAGAGATGTTTGAGGCTTGAAAAGAACATTAAAGAAGAAGATTGACACAGAGTTCGGAACACGTTACTTTATTCAACTGCTGTTTTGTATACGATTCAGTTATGCTCGGGATATATTGTGTATAATATTGGTATCATGGTAGTTGGGAGGTGATAGTAATTTAATTAATATCTGAATCTGTACAATGATCGTCCGATAGAAAGGGTGAATCTCTGGTCTGGTCTTCATCTTCTTCTTCTGTAGCCTCAGACACTTCAAACTTGGGGTGACCCGAAGAATTGGCAGATTTTGGCTCTGCTTCCTCCCCTTTGTACTTTGCCCTCTTGGTGTGGGAGGCATGTATCCAATTAGGCAGACCAGCACCGTTGGTGGCAGTGTTGGTGACCAGGATCACCAAGTAGGGTCCTCTCCAATCTTTTCCCACACAGCGCTTGTGGTTGTGTTTCTTGATGCAGATCCAGTAGCAAGGGTACAGGTCTTGCCCTGGTGACTCTTGCACAGCTGGAGTAGTGACGCTGATCGGTTTGGGAGACAGAATGTACCACATCAGGCAAATCTTTGCAGTACTCAAGGACTATGTCATATGTGATATTCACAAGAACAGCAGCCAGGACTGAGGATATTTGCATGGCTCTCTCCATCAGCACTTCGTATGGAGACAATCCGTTTTTTTCAGGGGGTACTTCAAATACTCATGAGCACTAAAGGAAGGACCTCAGGCCATTCAAGTGATGTGGAGGCGCAAGCTTTATACAACTTACCTCTGATTGCTCCATTTAGTCTCTCTAGAGACTGGTTGAAATAGGATGTACTTTTAGCATACCCTTGAGGAGTGCAACACCACACGAGGATCTTCTCTAGAAACCAGAGCGCAAAAAGTAACTGGCACTCTTCATGTAACAGAACAAATAAGAATGCCTGAGGAAGGTCAATGACCATGAACCACTCCAATTTTGGAGGAAATTGGAATAGAATAACAGCAAGGTTCAGTATCACAGGATAGCATGGAACAACAATGTTGTTAATCTTTTTGAGAACTTGAACGATTTTCCATTTTATATTTTACTTCTGTAAGGCCATGATGGGGGACTTACATGGGCTCCTGATAACTTCTTTCAGGATGCCTTGTTCTATCATGCTCTCAATGACAGGGGTGATTGCTACAATGGCTTTGGGGGCTATTTTGTATGGGCTAGTCTGGGGGTAAACAGCATTGTGTCGGACGGTAACCTTTAAGGGCTTAACACAATTGATTATTCAAATCTCCTTTCCTGTAAAATCCCAGGCCTCTTCCTTGATTTTTTCTCAAATCTATTGGCAAATCTTCTATAGTGATGACTGGATATAGCCTGACATCAGATATCAGGGACTTTAGCTTGAACTTGGCATCAGACGCTTGGGTTTTGATTCCAACCCCATACTGCGTGCAATCATGACATAGTTGAGTTTGCAAAGGAGATCATGATATAGAAGGTTTACAAAACTGGAGTCACAGATCACAAATTGGTGTTGCTTTCTAATGTCTCTTATTTTACTGGCACTGGAGAAGTAGCTTAGTTAGTATGCTGCTGATTTGCACTACCTACAGCTTGGACATATTTTCCAGGGAGGGGTAGATTAGGGACCTCAACAGCTCTAACCATCGAACAAGTAAATCCTGTGGCTATTAGGAAGGATACAGGATGTCCGTTAACCTCTCCATCCACATATGGTCCACTAAGATCTACTTCTGGGAGTGATCCAAGAACGCTCTCCTCCTCCCCCCCCCCGAGGCACCGTCAAAGGTCCTGATCTATTGAAGTTTGAGACATCATGGGATTGAGGTTCTTTGCAGCATCATTGGATTTTGGTGTATTCTGCGATTTGGCTGAGGAGGTGGAATACCTCCCTGCATCTGTATTGAGTTGAAGGTGTTGAGCAACACTCCAGATTTTGGAACTTTCTGGGCAGCCAAAGGAGGTCCAGGTATTGGAAAAAGCTCTACCCATCTTGCTGAAGGCATCCTTTGGGACTCTGTCACAATCATGTCTGGATTTTACTTCTACTCTTAATTCCAGTGACCTCCCCTGTTGCAAATGTGGCACACCGTTACCTTCTTTAGGACACTCATGTTTGTTCCTACCGTGTTTCCTCGACCTCTCCCTGTTCCAGGGGTATTCTTACCATAATTTGAAGAAACTCTTTAAATTGTCATCCCCAAACTGGGATCTGAATCAGGCCCTTGGCGTGGGATCATAACTCCTTTAGTCTACACATTCGGAGCTCGCTGTGTTTGGGCTATCAAGAACTTCTCTTTAAGCCCCTTCTTCTTTGCCTCTAGCATCTCACTGCAGTGTTTTGAGCACTGCAGTAGCTCATCAACAGACTTGCTCTGACAACAAAGGACACCATGAATGATTTGATTGCTAAATTCTGGCCTTAGTCCATATACAAAGGAAGCTATAAATCCTCCCATGTTCTCTCCTAATGGGTCAATCATCCCAATGTGCTCCCTATACACCTGCATCAATTTCTCAAAGTAAGCATTTACTGATTTCTTGGGCTCCTGAGATCTTTGGTAAATCTTCGGCCAAATAACCTCTCTTTGGGAGACCTTCGCTTTTAGGTGTCTTATGATGTCATCGTATTTGGCCTTACCAATGGGTGAAGGGGCATTCGACCTCGGTACCCGAGACAGTTATTGTGTACAACAGCTCTCTTGCATTCTGTCTACAGACCCTTGGTGACCACTACCTTGAATAACACATTTATTTCATCCCACAAAACCTTAGAGATGGTCACAATTTATTCCATCTGGGTGAGCCACTTCTCTGGATTCTTTCTAAGCTTTGGAAGAGAATTGGTAAAATAAAAAAGATCTGATCACGACCATGGGATGGGTACATTCGTGCCTCCTTGCACTTAGCGCAATAGGAACAGAACTACTTTACCTCTCTCCTAACGACTCCTTCCTCACCTTCCTTTCCCCTTTACTTTACCTTAACCTTATCCGTCTTAGACCACAGCCTTCTGAGCCTTTCGGTGTCATTCCATTCCCTAATGTTTTCAATCGAATCCCTCACATGCGTTCTCAGCCCTCTCAACTTTAACAACCGGAATTCTTTTTCATTTGTTGCCATCCTAGCATTCTTCCTCATCTTCTTTTGCTGGGTCATGACAATCCCACCTTCATCTGCCACATTCTCCATTCTGGCATGTGCCTGTCTAGCCACTCTTGCTGCTTCCTTAATCATGTAAAGCAACTCATTCTCCCCATAATGCCCTAGGTAGTCAATACTGACATTTCCCCTCACAATTCCCTCAAATTTTGTTTATAGCTGCTCAAAATTTATTTGTGGGTAATTTGAACTGCACATGGTGAGCTAACTGACAAATCTGTGCTGGTCACTTAACCTACTGTTTCCCTAGTAACTACACCAACAACTAGCGATAATTATCACTATGTTGGCTTAGCGGCAATATTTTTATCGCCGAGCTGCGGCAATTTTTATCGCTTAGGAACCTTGTTATTATCAAGGTTTATCTCCTAAGCGATAAAAATCGGCCGAAATGCATGAATATCGCTGAAAAGTCAGCGGTATTCATGCATTACCGAGCTAATGCTCTTAGCCATGTTATCCACCTCCCATTGGATAACATTGCTAAGAACTGCTCAGGGCAGGTGTTAGCTTTTGGAGATATTTTATAACGCGAATATCTCCAAAAGCTGGTAATAGGAGATAGCGATGTTAGCGACTGTTTCCAGTCCCTAACATCTTGGCACGCCCACTTTGCATGTCATTAGTGATAAATATCACTGACATGCAAAGCGGGGCCCAAGATGGTCGCTATCTCCTACTAGCTGTCGCTAACTGATGTTAGCGACAGCTAGGTAATAGGGAGATAATTTTATCTCCGCTTTCTTGGCTTTTAAAGCCAAAAAAGCGGAGATAAACCCCCTTGATAATATGCCCCTACATTCCTTCCTTAGTAAGGAACTATTGCCATGATTCCTGTGCTCAGTGCGGAGTCCTGAGGTAAACTTGGAACAAGTTGCCTTTGTGCTGAACTAACAGATGCTTCAACTGGGGAAATGGTACTTGGCAAAGACAGGGTGCGTATTGCAACAGACACAGGGTCTGAGTGAAGGCTGGAACTGTTGTATCTGAATAACTTGCTGGTGCGCAAACCTCTGTTGAAGGTCCAAAAGCTATTCCTGTCTCTGGCGGCACCGATGCCTTAGCACTTGGTGCATCCGCTGTTGCTGCATTATATATGAGTGGTCTTGTACTAAGGTATCTTCTATGAGACCATCCCCCTCCGTGCTCTCTGTGTCAGACTCCTTCGACTTTTTCTTTTCCTCCTTCTCTATCAGAGGATAGGCCCCAATGGTCTTAATGACTTCCTCCTGCCAACTTTTCAGCTTTTCCTTGTCTTTCCCCCTTCTCCATGAATGAGCCCTGTAATATATTTTAAATTCCACTGCTTTCTTTCCTTTTTGCTTGCCATTTGTTCCCAAAGAGTTAATGCCTCAAATTGTGTGGGTCTAGGGTGTGGTTTTAAATCATACATGCTGCTACTCAAATTCTCTATTCGAGGGATGTGGAAAGTTCCACTCAATCGGAATTGAAGCTGCCGATCTTCGGATACATATTCTTGCCATTAGTTAAACCACATGCACGTGTATAGCCCTTTTTTTGCTGCCGTTTCTATTGCTGTAGTATCTTCGGGAGGAAAAGTCTCTTCTTTATTGATGTCCTTCTCCTTTTTTGACAAGGGATGACTCACTGGTTAGAAGCAACAGACCCGGAAGCAGAGGTTGGCCTGGGACCAGGGTTCTATTCCCGACGCGGCAGGGTCTTGGGTCAATGTCCGCAGACTCGATAATTCTTGCCTCGGTGCCTACTCTAACCATGGGTTCCACTCTGCAACTCTGGGCAATAGCTTGCTTAATCTCCACAACGGCCCCTTCAGCACCGGGGATGCCTGGCTTTACCTTGGGGGTGCCCAGGAGGGACCATCTCACAGGGAAAGCCAGGAAGGGTTCCCCAGCGGTATACAGCACCAGGACACTCCAGATGGAGTCACAGTGCGCTTTACAAGTATACATTTACATTTACATTGTAACAACAACCTCAATCAATCCCTGTTCAAATTCTCACTTCTCTCACAGCAATATCGCTCTTTTCATCCGCCAATCCCTTGGCATCTCAGACAAAGGTCACCCTATGGCAACGTGGCTACAGGTGCATGGCACCTTAGTGATGCAGTGCTACTTACCGCTTCGATGTCCCTTTACAATCTTTTCACCATTTGCCTGCTTCAACTACACAAAACTCTCTATAACAAAAAGAATGCTACCTACTCCCATACAAAAGTGAGCACTCGAACAACGAACGCCACTACACTCAGCATGTCCACTTCCCACATACTAGGAGTGAACCGCCATAGAGCTCAGTTAGTACATTTATGCAAAAAAAGATAACTTTTCTACTATAGTGTGACTGATTGCGCCTCACAGTACACCTCTCCTAGCTGGCAAGTTCACTAGTTCAATATTAAACTTGCGGTACCTCTCTTCAAAAGTTTAAGAACATCATCAGAACCACAATAATTATCGCACCAACAAATACGTCAATCAGAGCCACATAAAATTTGTTCTCAATTATCAGCCACTGCATCCCCTCACTCAGTGCTTAGTACAACTCCCAACATGCACTGCTCCACACCTACTTCATTTCAACATTTTTATGCAATCTCTCATGATACTCATGTTGTTGTTCTTCTTCAGCCACCTCGACTCTCTGGAACCAGGATCAGATTGGACTCGGCCAATTTAAATCTCGGGGTAAACTGGGTTTTACAGCCAATAAATGTATCAGTTAATGGGTCAGCTCAAATCGGAACCAACACCTCTGCTACCAAATCGATCGACCCACAAACTAGTCTCAAACTCTAGCTCATGGGGCGAGCCAACGGCTAGGACTGGGAGCGGTGTAGTCCCGATACAGACTTTAGCGCTCCCCTACTGGAACAGTCACTATTTCTAGTTAAGTAAACTCACATTAATATGCTGAAACCCTCACTTAAGAATTACAGATAAGTGCTGCCATTTCAAAGCTTTACCCAAATAATTAATAATAGGCAGATTACAATAAATATGCCAGAAGAGTTTTTAGCAGCAAAGCAAACAACTCCTATGTACAAAGAACTCGGTGCAGTTCTAAGCAAAATCCGGCATAAATTTGCCTTCTGAAGGTGTGGAAAGGGGTTCTCCTGTTTATGGAATTCCAGATACTTTAATAGGACTTTAGACAAAGGCTTTCATACATTCTGTGGGAATACATGGTTCTCAGGATTTGCACCAATAGGGAACAAGCTAGAAGAAACATTTTACTACAGAATACAATCAAGGATTCTCTCATGAAAGCAATGCATTGAGATTTAGTCATTCTGACAGCTTTAGCTAAATGGCGGAACAGGTACATTGTTTTAGCCAAATCCTGGGACAGGTGAAAATGTCCTTGTTTGGGTGCAGTGAGAAAACTTCTCTGAGAATACTCTCTTCTTAGACATGTGGGGCCCGATTCACAGAACTAACTTAAGACAAAATCCTAAACTTACTACTTTTGGTATTCACAGAAGTTAGGATTTTGTCTTAAGTTTGTTTTAAGACAGACTTAAGACAGACCTAAGTTAGGATTTTGTCTTAAGTCTGTCTTAAGTTTGTCTCAAGACAAACTTAAGACAAAATCCTAACTTCTGAGAATACCAAAAGTAGTAAGGTTAGAATTTTGTCTTAAGTTAGTTCTGTGAATCGGCCCCAACGACACTAGTGATACTTTATTTAGAACTAAAGTCAGCAATAGCCATCAAGCGGTACAATTGTGACATTGAGGCAAGATGGAGGACAGTGTAGACACAATCTAATGTTAGCATCAGCTTAGTTTGTACAAAAAGTGTGATATTTTTACAGGTTGCCATCTCAGTTTCGGTACTTTCTCTCTTTTACAACGGGGGCAACCATTCAGAGGGCCCCCCTTCCCATTCAACCCGTCAATGAATGTCTGTGAGACAAGGGAGATTCAGGGACCCCTCTGCACATTCTGCTGATGGGCCCAATCATTTTGTGCTAGGCCACAGGCTTTGGTCAATGTAATGAGGATCTATATTGAAGAGCTTAATGACAGCTGGTATTAGCAATCACATTTCACATCAAACATGAGAATGAAAAGGAAATCAATGAGGAGTGATTGTTTATAGGGGTCGATTGTGAGATATTTTGCAGCAACGACCTCCTCCTCCTCATACACATTTCCCCACCACTTTTCATCTCCTCCCTCTGTTCACTCCACACACAACAGCAAATTGCAAAATGAGATCAATTGAGCCTGCTGAACGTGCACACGAAAGAGCTGGGATATTTAGATATTCCCAGGCGCAGGCTCCCTCAGTGACGCATTCTGCCCCTTCTCTTTGTAAACAACAAACCTGCGCATGCGCCCTCCTAAAACACGTGTTATGCTCCAATGGCAAGATGTGGTGGGCGTGCCCCACCCAGAACTGCAGATGTGGACTATTTTTCAAAGAACTGGTGGGCAGACGATTCAGGATTTTCAGAATAACAGGTAGGAGACAATGTCAAGCAAAGACCTTTCAAGATGGTGAATAACAAAAACAAAGTGTTCTGCAGGAGAGGCAGAGACAGATTTATTGATTCCAAGCTGTCATTTATTTTTGTCAGGAGTGCAGATCCCAATGGTGCTGCGGATGCAGTGAACCCGAGGCCCAAGTGTGGGACGGTTCACAGTGACCTACATGGCTGCCAAGGTTTCAGATTGCTATGTGTGACACTTTCATAATTTCAGTGTTATTATGAGTGACATTCAACGACTAAGAGTGACACTTTCTCACAAGCAAAAATCAAGCAATGAAGACGAGGGAAGCATATAAATATCAGATATTACACCCATTTGAGCAACCAGGCACTCTAAGAAGATTCTAAACCGCTGCAAAGCACCAGTTTTGCTGGGAAATTCCGTTTGTAGCTGGATCTGTGAGTGACAGTGATTGCACAGAAGCAGCACAGCTACCTGTTTCTACCCCACTCCTCTACAGGTCTCAGAAGGATAGAATATTTTTTAAAAATGGTAGTGGTCACAACATGCAGACAATTACTGGTTTGTACGATAGCAGCTATAGTTAATTGAGTATGCAACCTTTACAACACAACTTTTACCACGCAGTGCTGTTACAACGCATGTATTACAACTAAAACCATTACAACGCATTACACTGGGGGGCGCTCTAGGATAAGGAATAGTTTTAATTTACTATCCAACACCTTCCCTAGTGTCCACGGGGACTGGAGTTGGAATAGTAAATTAAACTATTCACTATCCAGCACCCCCAAGTGTAATGCGTTGTAAAGGTTTTCGTTGTAATACTTGCGTTGTAACAGCATGCGTGGTAAAAGCATGCATTGTAACGTCATACATCCGTTAATTGAGCTCTGTAATGCTCTGCAGACCAAAGGTTTGTCAAATTTCCTGGATTTCTTAAATGTACTGAAAAGTGGCCACTTGTATTTTAACTTGCAGCACAGTGCTATCAAAAGTTTGCAAATAAAATAAAAACAGTCATTGAAAGTTTATCATAATCTTTTCAGAAATTATTGTTAATTTGAGGAAGGGCAATACAACAAGTACAAAATTCAAACAAACAGCAACTGGTGGCGCAGTGGTTTGTGTTTACGCCCACATCCCGTTTCCAGTGATAGCCCCGAAGAGAGACCAGAATATGCCCACAGCACCTTGAAGAAGGGAAAGATTTAAAAATAATAATAGTATAGAAACAGACCCACATTAAGTAACACACACAAATGGGGAAGGGGCTTTCAGGAAACTGCAGGGAATTTACATGCATTGCATGGGGAGGAATCAATCCAAGCTGAGATCCAGAATACTGTACAGTAGGAATGAAACGTCACTGTCGTGTTTACGTGAATCATATTCAATAAATCTGCAACTTTGTTTTTGTGTGATATCATCTGATATCTCGAGCATATGCAAGAGACTGACTATATACAATGACTTTCTGAAAACTGTGCAATATAGCATATAAGAAAAAGCTACTACACTGTGTTGTCAGTACCTTCTGGGGTATGTTTAAAGTAAAAATTGCCAGCAGCTAGAAAGAACTGTGAATCCCATGGTACTCCCTTATTCACCACCCCGGATTGGGGGCCCTTGCCATGTGGGTGCCTTAGGGAAGTGCAAGTTTTGTAGTAGATATCCTCGCTCCTGGAGTAGTCGTTCTCCAGGCTGCTGTACCCAATGCTCATGCTGCTGCTCCACGTCATCTATCCGATGGCTGGGGACAGGAGGGCAAGGGACTGTCCAGCACAGCAACTGCACAGGTCAAGGTCCGGAGCAGGGTCGGACTGCCCATAGCGGGCACCACCTAATCCCCCGGTGCGCCGCACGGCTGAGGGCCGGTTTTGGGCCCTTGGGGGCCGTTTTTGCAGCATAGCTGCAAAATTGGCCCTGTACCAAAATCGGCCAAAAACCAGCCCCGGCAAAGAGCTCGGAGGCACATCCAACCCCCCGAGTGGGGATGGGGGGGCCGCCGGGCACTTTGCCAGGGCTGGTTGTGGTTCCCAGTCTGCCCTGGTCAGGAGGAGTTGAGCAGGTGGCCTCCTCCTGTTTAACTCAGAGCCATGCAGGAACCGCTGCACAACAGCAATTAATTCCTGGGCGCCACTGCCTGGGGGCCCAGCCAGTGGGCAGGAAATTGGCAATTCTGCCACAGCATGCGCAGACCGAGCACAGCCCCTCCCCAACACACAGTGTGTCCACGCGGAACCTGACACAACCCGGTGACTAGAGAAATGGTCACAGTGGCTAGCTCCTTTTAGTATTATGTTCATAGAACTGAATTCAAAACCCTTAAATCATTTAAAATGTCACAGCACAAAAGGATGATTTACTGTGATTTAATATTGCATCTCAGAAAGAATCATTCAAAACATATGAATATGAACTTAATCCACATTGGTATGCATTAGTGCTCAGAGAAAAAGGGGAAGGGAGAGTTGAGTGATTGTGCGTAGGAAAGTAAAGGCATTGTGGTCCAAATACATTCAAATAATTTAGAACCAATCCGGTCTTCAACTAGACGAAACAATATACAAAATAAACATAACAATCTAGGCCTTGATAAACATGTCTCTGTTGCCCCTGCTTGATATAGATATGGATATGCCATCAACGTTTCCACCCCTGTAATGATAAAGGTTGCTTCATCCTTATTATGGAGTCTTCATCAGGACTCAAAGAAAAAGTGCGGGAGGGGGAAGAGCACCTAAAAACAAGTGGTCTAAAATTAGGTGACGTTGATAAAGGAACACTACTACATCAAAATAAAAAATCTGTGGTAATTACCATTAAGTAAAGCGCTAAGAATCTGACAGTATTTTCAAAAATCTGGGCCTGGTTGGGTGCTAAACAGAAAGTCAGAGACCAAGAAAAGGTCAGAGAGAAGGGTAACCCAATTGCCCATAGATGCAATTATATAATGGTTGTGGATGAGGCTTACTTGCACAAAGAAACAATTCCAGTTTACTTGAGAGGTGGGTGCCGAAATTACACCCTGTAGTCAGGTAACAGTTGATGGGTAACCTACAGAGAACAAAAAAAAGGGGGTGGGGGAAGGTTTCAAGCCAAAATCAGGTGTACAAAATCAAATCTCTATATCGGACCCAAGATTAAAAAGTTAAGATTAAAAATTAAAAATTAAAAGGGCTTCTGCACTAATGTTTTGAGCGTTAAGCGCTGAATGTGTTCACTCAAAAAACATTAAAGGAAACAGAGTCAAATACTCCTGTGCGCTTTATTACGAGACCCCAACATTAGTAGCGTAGGGCATATCAAATAACAACTAGTTCAAGTTCAAGTTCAAGAATTTGTATAGCGCACTACTCACCCAGAGGGTCTCAAGGCGCTTGAGGGAGGGTGGGTGCATTACTTATCGAAAAGCAAGGTTTTTAGCTGTTTTCTGAAGGAGAGGTGGTTCTGTGTAAGGCGGAGATGAGAGGGGAGAGAGTTCAAGGTTTTGGCCGCTAAGTGGGAGAAGGATCTTCCTCCCATGGTGGATTTATGGATACGCGGAATTGCGTCGAGGGCTTGGTTGGATGATCGTAGTTGGCGGGTGGGTGTGTAGAAGGACAGTCGTGTGTTGTGGCATTCGGGTTCTAAGTCGTAGAAGGCCTTGTGTGCGTGGGTGAGGAGACGGAACGTTATTCTCTTGTTGACGGGAAGCCAGTGGAGGTCTTTCAGGTGACCGGAAATATGAGCTTGACGGGGGATGTCCAGTATGAGTCTGGCTGAGGCGTTTTTGTATGCGTTGAAGTTTTTTCTGTAGTTTGGCTGCGGTTCCTGCGTAAAGGGTATTTCCATAATCCAGTCGGCTAGTGACCAGTGCGTGGGTGACTGTCTTTCTTGTTTCGGTGGGGATCCAACAGAAGATTTGTTTGAGCATGCGTAGGATGTTGAAGCATGAGGATGAGACGGCATTGACTTGTCTGGTCATCGAGAGGGAGGAGTCTAGGATGAAACCCAGGTTACGTGCGTGATCTGTAGGTATGGGTGCTGTACCCAGGGCTGGAGGCCACCATGAGTCGTCCCAGGCAGAGGGGGATGATCCTAAGATGAGGACTTCTGTTTTGTCCAAGTATAGTTTTAAGCGGCTGTTCTTCATCCATTCGGCTACTTCTTTCATTCCTTCGTGTATATTGGTTTTGGCGGTGTTTGGGTCTTTGGTGAGGGAGAGGATCAGCTGGGTCATCTGCATAGGAGATGATGTTGAGGTTGTGTTGGCGCGCGATGGATGCGAGGGGACTCATGTAAACGTTGAAGAGGGTGGGACTGAGTGATGATCCTTGTGGTACGCCGCTGATGACTTCTGTGGCCTCTGATTTGAATGGGGGGAGGCGGACTCTCTGTGTTCTTCCGGTGAGGAACGAGATGATCCAGTCTAAAGCTTTTCCTTGTATTCCGACGGTGCTGATGCGTTGTATGAGGGTGCTGCGACAGACTGTGTCGAAGGCGGCGGAGAGGTCAAGAAGGATGAGGGCAGCTGTTTCTCCGTTGTCCAGTAGTGTTCGGATGTCGTCTGTAGCAGCGATGAGGGCGGTTTCGGTGCTGTGTTTGGCTTGGAAGCCGGACTGTGAGGGGTCGAGAGAGTTGTTGGATTCAAGGAAGGCGGCGAGCTGACTATTGGCGGCTTTCTCAATGACTTTGGCAGGGAATGGGAGGAGTGAGATGGGGCGGTAGTTCTTAAGTTCAGAGGGGTCTGCTGTGGGTTTTTTCAGAAGGGCGCTGAGTTCAGCATGTTTCCAGCATTCCGGGAAGGTAGCGGAGTTGAAGGAACAGTTGATGACATCGCGGAGATGTGGGGCGATGATGGAGTCTGCTTTGTTGAAGATGTGGTGGGGACATGGGTCGGTTGGTGAGCCTGAGTGTATGGAGTTCATCAGGTGGATGGTGTCTTCAGTGGTGATTGGGTTCCAGGCGCAAAGGATGTGAGAGTGCTGTTTTGGTTCGGGGGTGGGTGAAGTGGTCTGTTCTTCGGATTGGTTTTCAAAGCTGTTATGTATGTCGGCGATTTTGTTGTGGAAGAAAGAGGATAAAGAGTCGCAGAGGTCTTGGGAGGGAGTGATGTCCTTGGTGCCGGCGGTGGGGTTGATAAATTCTTTGACGATGTTGAATAGTTCCTTGCTGTTGTGGGTGTTGTTGTTGAGTAGATCCTTGAATGCTTATTTCTTGGTGGATCGGATCAGTTGGTGGTGTTTGCGGGTGGCATCCTTGAAGGTGGTCAGGTTGTCAGTGGTTGGGTTTTTTCTCCAGGTTTTCTCGAGGGTACGACATAACTTCTTGGATTTCTTAAGGTCATCGTTGAACCAGGCGGCCTTTGTGGAAGTGTCTCGCATTTCGCCTGCATTGTTGTGCATCAATAGAATGCAAGACATGGCACGAAGGGGCCGATTCACAGAACTAACTTAAGACAAAATCCTAAAATTACTACTTTTGGTATTCACAGAAGTTAGGATTTTGTCTTAAGACAGACTTAAGACAGACTTAAGACAAAATCCTAACTTAAGTCTGTCTTAAGTCTGTCTTAAGACAAACTTAAGACAAAATCCTAAGGGCCTGATTCACAGAACTAACTTAATACAAAATCCTAAACTTACTACTTTTGGTATTTACAGAAGTTAGGGCCCGATTCACAGAACTAACTTAAGCCAAAATCCTAAACGTACTACTTTTGGTATTCACAGAAGTTAGGATTTTGTCTGAAGTTTGTCTTAAGACAAACTTAAGACAGACTTAAGACAAAATCGTTACTTAAGTCTGTCTTAAGTCTGTATTAAGTTTGTCTTAAGACAAACTTAAGGCAAATCCTAACTTCTGTGAATACCAAAAGTAGTAAGTTTAGGATTTTGTCTTAAGTTAGTTCTGTGAATCGGGCCCTTAGGATTTTGTCTTAAGACAGACTTAAGTCAAAATCCTAACTTAAGTCTCTCTTAAGTCTGTCTTAAGACAAACTTAAGACAAAATCCTAACTTCTGTGAATACCCAAAAGTAGTACGTTTAGGATTGTGTCTTAAGTTAGTTATGTGAATCATAGCAGACTATCTTTCCACATCATTCTCCACTGATTATGCTCGAGTCCTTGAATGTCTGTGTTAATTCCAATGCCCATGCAGTTTTCCTAAAGTCACAAAAAAATAAAACATTTGGGTACATTACATCACTACATATATATGATCCGCTTAACACAATCCTGCGTTAAAAAAAATTGTTTATAATGTTGTGTAACGCTTTTTGCTCAGGGCTTGGCATCATAATTTACGTTGCTAATCTTGAACTAAACAGGACAGTTGGGCGTATGTGACATCCATCTCTTTCAGGCCATCCCTAACTGAATCAAAAAAGTCCATCCATTTACATTCACAAATGTTGAGTATTGAGTCAAGATTGCCACCTCTGAGTCCCAATGTGATTTTTTCAAGAACAACCCATTGCAATGGTTCAGGAGGATGATGTTTACTTTGAAAATGCTCTACCAATGGGGCCCAAACAGAGTTACACCTGATCTAGCTGCAATGTTGGAGTATTTTAGCCTTGACTTTCTGTCCGGTTTGGCCCACGTAGATGAGTCTGCAGGGACACAGAATCGCATGATGTATTACCGTTTGTATGTACAGTGAGATCAATCTTGTGTTGACGATAAGAAAATTGTTTGGTTTGCAGAGTCATCTTCCAGCGGCTACACTTAAAATGGCCAACAATGGCAGGAAGCTGCCAAAGTGACTGGATCGTTGGTTCCGGTGGTGTTTCAAGTAAAGACCGAACCACATGATCCTTAATGTTCTTGCCCCGGATTTTGCCACTGCTGATGCTAGGGGTCACAAAGGCAGTACCAGGGGGCACAAGGGGCATGACAGGGGTCACAGTAGCGACCCCTGGCGACTACTAAATGAATCTATGACTGCCCTATGTATATTTCAGACTCAGATGTCCAGAGTGTGTAAACATTGGGAATGTGGCAAACAAAAGTTCCTTACAGAGGCCAACATGAAAGCGATTTCAGAAAACGACAAGCTGATTACTGGGGTCAAAATCAGTTTTTTTGCTAACAATGTAAAGCTGAGAGACGATGACATAATTAGTGTGTTTTTGACTTTGCATGCTAGGGGCATGGGTGTTACTGTGGGTGTTCTAACCGCAACACCCATATCCACGGATTCATTTCCAGATTTACGAGCAATCAGAAACCTGGAAATGCGCCTGAATGCTACGAATTGCAATGGTGAGAAATTGTTTAATTTCTCCTTGTGTCTCCAATGCGTGCTGTATTCTACAGCACGTGTTGGAATAGGAAATCACCCCTTCCTGCACAAAAACAATCTCCACATGATGCAGTCATCCTTGCAACATGGTGCAAGGGTCACTGCACCAGCACATGGCAGCAGTTTGTGTGCCAGCGCATGGAAAAGCACAGAGATACAATATATTGTTGTCAATATGTCACATCCCTGTGCTTCGAAATGAAAACAAATCGGTGCAGCAAAATGATTTGCGGCATCACACTGCGTTAGTTTCTCGTAAATAGGGCCCTGAACGGTAACAATATTTTCTCTACATGACTCCTCCATTAGGTATCAGCCAAGTATCTTTCCTGCCCCTGACCCCTTGTTCAGCCGATCTATGGACTGAGAGGGGTGAGCCCTGAGACGTGGATGTCCAGGACTACTGGTTCGTGGATGACAACCAAATCTATCATCAAATATAAACACAGAAAGATGACTCATGTTTTAGTGTCTGCTTTCACACTAGGAATTAGATGGTAGAATCTTGCCTTTAACCCAGTGTCTCCCAAACTGTGGTTTGCAACACTCTGGTGGGTCAATATGATTTCTGGTGGGTCAGAAAGCCCAAGTATTGCATAAAGATGGATATCGATTCTCTATTTTTCCTGTCACTTGTGTTTACAAACTCCTCTCACTTTCCATTAAGAGTAAGAGAAGTAAAGTCAATTATGTAACAATCTTGCTGGGGTACGTGGAGTGTGAAAGGAAAGGCTATAAGATGTAATGTATTTGTAACACACAACAAAATTTACACCTATAATTATTATTATTATTATTATTAAACCATTTATTAAGCGCCTGGTTACCCAAAACAGTGTGTCCCCGCGCTGTATACTGCACAAAAAGCTAAAGGCGAGACAGGGGTAAAACAATTAAGGATTTAAAAAGGTACCGGGATTAGACCTGGGGAAAGAGAAAGGTTTTGAGTTTTCTTCGGAACATGCTTTCGGAAGGCTCCATCCGAAGATCGAGCGGGAGATCGTTCCAGCATTTAGCCGCTAAAAATCTGAATGAGCGTCCGCCCATCCTGGCTCTGGTGATTTTGGAAAGTTTGAACATCATCCTTCCGGCTGATCTCAAGTCTCTGGTGGGGCGATGTATTGTTAAAAGGTTAAGGAGATAGGCCGGACCTTTGCCCTGAGCTATCCGATGAGCGAAACAAAGCGATTTAAATGTAATCCGCTCTCTTATAGGTAACCAGTGGAGTTTGGATAGAGCTGATTTACCTGATGCTCTGCGAGGGAGTTTGAGTACTAGGCGAGCTGCAGCATTTTGAGCACATTGAAGTTGGTGTAATCCTTTTTGGCTCAACCCTAGGAGCAGAGCATTACCGAAGTCAAGGTGGGGGGTCACTAAGGCATGCACAATGGTCTTTCTGGAGTCAATTGGCAAAAGATCCAGAATCTTACGGAGAGCTTTCAGTATACTGAAGCATCTATCTGTAACTTTGTTCACGTGAGTTTTATATGAGAGATCTGAGTCCAGTGTAACCCCCAAATTGCGTACTGACTCCGCAGGACGAGGGGGACTGCCCAGTTCCATAGGCCACCACATATGCGACCATACTGAAGCAGATTTCCCAACTACCAACAACTCGGTTTTATCGCCATTGAGGCGTAGACAGTTGTGGTTCATCCAGGCTGATACCGATGATAAACAGCTCGAGAAGTTGATGGCATCTTCTCTACACTCAGGCGTGAGCTTTAGTAGCAGTTGTGTGTCATCGGCATAGCTGACAATGCCCACCCCAAAACTCTCGACTATGCAGGCCAGGGGAGCCATGTAAATGTTAAATAAGGTGGGGCTCAAACTCGAGCCCTGTGGAACCCCATGGCCTACACTTCTGCGAGAGGATTTATAGGGGGAGCAGTGCATTTGGAAACGTCTGTTGTTTAGGAAAGACTCCAGCCTTGCCAAGGCCATTCCCTTCACTCCAATGCCTGCCAACCGAGACAGCAGCGTCGAGTGCAGCACGGTGTCAAACGCTGCACTTAGATCTAATAAAACCAACGCTGCTGTCTCTCCCTCGTCCACGATACTCCTCAAGGCTTCGGTGGAAAAGAGTAGGGCTGATTCTGTGGAGTGACCTGCTCTAAAGCCCGATTGAGTGGGGTGCAGGAGCGAATGTTCCTCCTATAATTAACTGTACGTATTCAGCAGTTAAGAAATAAAAAATGAAGCAATTTGTTTGTACTTCTGAAGTGGGATGGAAACACAGATTTTAATAGGATGAAAAAAAATCAAGACACTTATGGACAAATAAAAATATTCACTGTAACCTGATTTCCATACATCATCATTTGTGTGCAATATAGTTTTGTAAGTGCATTCTTATTTATATGCAAATTTAGTGGATGTTTCAATGGATAATATGCTGTCTGTAAATGACACTGCACTACTACACAATATTTTCGTTACACTAAAATATCACCCTCTTCATGTCCATTAAAGCTCGTTGGGTCACAAAAGTTGGTCCTTCTGAAAATTGGGTTGTGGTTCTAAAAAATTGCGGAAGCACTACTCTTGCCTAATCCATTACGAACTGGAAATGTATTGTCCCCAAAGTTTGTTCTCCAAATCAAATCACTCAGCTTTCTTTGTGAGTCTCAGAACACCACATTAAAAGTATATTCCAGTTAAGCATGGGCGAATTTTGCGAATCTCGCGTTCACGAATTTTGCGGATTTGCGAACTCGCAATCCGCAAAATCCGCGAATTCTCGCGAATTTGCGAATTTTTTTTTTGTGTGTTCGCGCGGGTTTCTGCCAGTTCGCGAGGGTTTTGTACAATTTCGCAACACGCGAACTTACCTGTCGGGTCGCAAGTTTCGCGAACTTGTTGTTTCTACGTGTCCAGCCTGTTTGGGACACTCTTCTTCATCACTGCCACTCTCTGTCACCACTGCCACTCTCTGACTACTCATGCCACCCTCTGGCCCACCCATGCCACCCTCTGTTTCATCACAGCACCCTCTGGTTGTCCAGTCAGTGTACATTATTGTGGCAAAGCAAGCACACCTTCCCTGCCTCAAGTGACCTGAATTAATTTGGGGCTGATTAATGTGTCACAGAATATTTTTTTAGCTGGCACCTGCTTCCTTAGTGCTTCCTGATTAGTGATCTTTTGCACTTGCTAAGTGCTTTCATTGTTGCAAAATTAGTTACAACACCTGCCCTGCCCCAACTGACAATAATGAATTAGGGGCTGATTAATGGATTTGAACTTCCAGCCTGGCTCCTGCTTGTCTCCCTTAGCTGTAATTCAGGACCTTTGTGGCATATGTGTAACTATTCTGAGGTTCAGAGCAGGGTCACATAATAGTTGCAACTGGCAACTGAACTCTGGAGGGGCCCCTCAGGAAGCACTACAGGAAATGGCTTCTAATGATGAGCCTGAACTTTTGAACCTGGTAAGTAGTTTCAGTTTTGCTAAGATCGTATTTCTGCAATTTTGCGCTTATTCGCGGGGCGCGAAGTTGTACTGGGAAGCCGCGAACTCACGCGAACAGTGCGAGCAAGCCATAAAATCCGCTGCTCGCAGATTTGCGGATTTTGCGGGAGATTCGCGAATCTCGCGGATTGCGAATTTACCGAAAATCCGCAAAATCCGCGAGCGAAACGGATTTTCCGCCCATGCTTAATTCCAGTCTGAACAATTGCACCGGAATCTCCTGAAAAAATAAGATGCTACAAATGACATCAGGCCGTGGTCTCAGTTGTGGTTCTTTCAGGGACTGACTGGAAGAATTTGATTTGATGATCCATGGCTTCCCTAGTCCTCCTGCAGGGGATTTTTAATGTTGTCACCAGATGATCAATTCTCCCACATTTACATTTAAAGCAGAGATATCATTTGGGGGCCCGAATCCTCTTAGTTGCCTTGATCAGATGGCACTGCATATGAATTGCTTTCAGGGCTTAATTTGTGCTGGAACTTTCAGGTGCTTAGCACCGGCACTTTTTGAACAGGGCCGGGGCTATGGAATTTTTCTCCCCAGTGAGATGAGTCCAATAATTAATAAAAATAAATGTACCTACCTGTCCTGTGTCCTCCTCCTTCCATTCAGATTGATGTCTTATCTAGTATGTGTTCAAAGGATGCCCCCCCAGGTCCAGGCATGATAACTGCATCACGTTAGTGATGTCAGTAGTGCACGCCTGCCTTTCAAGGAGCGTGTTCTTACGCATTGGTTAATTATTACGTTTGAGGGCGGGCTGATGGCTGAGCGGTGGGCAAGGCAGGCTGGGTCCTGAAAAGTTCCGGTCTTGGCAATAAACTTAATCCGACATGGTTGAAGTAATTAAAAAGTGCGTAGCTGCTTTCTGTTAACAACTCACATGCACTTAAATGAAAACCCAGCAGAAGCAGGCCATAAAATATTCCCATTGACTTGTCGTTTGCATTGCATGCTGCTGCTCTTGGCCTGGGCCAGGGGCGCACCAAAACATATTATTTGCCAGCGTTCTAATGGAGCCAGTGCCACTGAGACTGCAGGTCGCAGGTAAGAGAGTAGTAGATAGTACTCCAACAAATTGCTATTAAGTGATCTGGAACAGATTTACTATTGTGTGTCCTCTTCACCAATTTCTTTGCTGCAAATAAATGCATAAGTTAACTGTCAAGTCTGCTTTTTCAAGCTCAGCGCCTCGTGACTCCATGGCACCTTTCCTATGCCACACCTGACCTCCCAATTTATGGGTTCCCAGAGTAAATTGCCAGTGCTATTCTGCATATGCAATCCGGCATGCTTTTCTTTTTTCTGAATCTGCAAATGAAAAAGAGCAGGTTACAGCACTTGTCTGCAGCTGCAGGACAGGTTTTAGGCAGAACCGAGTGACAAACGTATGGACAGAAGTTCTTGCACTTTATCTATGTTCGTGTTTCTAGCGCAAATTAGTCTACTGTAGGACCCCTGGCTCTAACATCTCCATTCTTGTAGTAACCTTAGATGTAGGCCTTGTGAGTGAACACTCACAGATATTTTAAATTTGTGCATTCACCTCAAAGGCCCAGACTGTGCCACATTTCACAAGGCAGTTTCCATCTGCACTGCTTCCCCGCCAACACAAAGCAACATCAAATTAATACTACACTCTTCAGGCAGGCTGCTTGGAGAACCTCCAGGCTCCAGGGCTCATGGCGACTGATTTAAAATGGCGAATTACTTTTTCCCAAAACAAGGGGTAGTTTCACGTTGAAAAATTGTTCTTGTGAGCTTGAAACAAATTTAAACAGTCGAACGTAAACAGTGCCTTGCTATATTATTTGTATTTTGGCCCAATAAAAACATACCACTATCACTCTTGCATGCATTATTCGCACGCACTTTGTGCCCCTTTCACGTAATTCACACTAGCGCACCAACAGCTATCCTCTGGCTGCCTGGACACTTGGTCGTTCGGCAAAGGGATGAATTAGCGCTGTTTCTATTTTAAGAAATTTGTAGCTGCTTAACTTGGGAATTTCTCAGAAGGCTGGAAGGGAGAGGGTTAGTTTGCTGATGCCTTGAACATTTCACACCACTTTTACTTACAGTTTACCCAATTTGAAGCTTGGGATGGTTAGAGGAGACTGGAATTTTGCGTGGCGATGAACAACTTAGAGGACCTTTTTAAGCGGGAAATTAAATATGAGCAGCAATTGCAAATAGAGCTCACTTGCAACTTTTGTCTATGAAATATTGGTCCGGCTCTTCTAAAAAAATCATAAATTGTATAAATATTATATATAATATCACAAAGAATCACATCTTGTTCTCTTTGGTGGGGCCGAGGCTGCTGCTGTATTTAGAGAACAGAGGTTGTGAGACATTATGTTATGATCGGATATTGCAACTGCGAGGCTTCGTTCCTACGAGTGCATTGCATTGATTGATGCTTCTTTTTTGGAGAGTCCAACTGCAGCAAGAGAGAAGGGGATGGGCAGTCAGGTGTGAGTAAGTGACATTCAAGAATAAGCATCATCAGAAAGGAAAAGCAGGGCTTTAATTTTAGAGTTTACCCGGGTCAGCTCGCTGCCAGCACTGGACTCCACACCGGAGCTCTGTTCTTTGCATGGCTCTCCACCACCGCCAGGCACCTGCAGGGGTTATGCAAGTCAGATCCTGACAGCCTGTGTATACAGGAGCTAATGGGGCCTTGATGGACGTCCTGTGGGCCATGGATGTGGAGGTGAGATGTCATGGGTGTGTGGTGCTCACCTCTCTGGGTGGATGTGTGGTATTTTCAGATTTACACCCCTGTGGGTGACAGGCACGTCTTCAGGATCTTGCTGTGCCACAGCTTGGTCCATATGTGCTTCGATGACATGCAGGTAGTAACTGACCCTCAGCCACAAGTGCACAGTACATTGTATAGACTGTCCTGTTGTGCATCCTTATGGCCATGCACATGGCTCCTTTCCTGCCCTTTCAACCTGGAGATTTTGGTTCTAACCCTTGTTATGGCACGGTCATCTATCCTAGTTCTGGGTGTGGTTGGGTGGAGCCAATAGAGGAAGTGGGTGGAGCCAATGAAGTGAATGGATGGGGCCAGGGGGTGTGGGTGTGGCCTCTTTAAAAAATGTGAGCACCTGCACTTAATATTTTACAAATTAAGCACTGCTTGCTTTCGGTATTTGGGTGACAAGATGAAGGTGCTCGTTGAATCAATGTGTAAAATAATATAACATCTTTATAACTTTTCAATTTCCAAATTTCCAAACTACTTTACATGTGAATCAAGCAAAGTATTGATTGTGCTATCAAAGTTTGATCAACCACAAATTTCAAAAGTCAAAATATATTTGCTCGAGGATTTGTCACAAAAATTTTCATGGAGGAAAATTCTACTTCAACAGTAGGTTTGGCTGTGCTTTTATTAGATATTTTCACTCGCTCAGGCTGGTGGCACTGGCATGGTTGGGGCTGCAGAATACAAAGAGATGTAAGCCTTTGTTTTACAGATGCCTTATGCCAATCATGTGGTGGGCTTGCATAGTAGCCTTAAAATGTCTCTCTGAATACAAAATTTGGTAGCTTTTGCGCCGAGAATTTTCAATTCTATTAAGGACACGGACACGAGGATTATGCTTCTCTTTCGTTTATTGCTACTCACAGCAGCCAATGAAAACGTTTTATTACACAAAATAAACTACATTTCCCATGATGCTTCTCATTACATCATTTCTTGTTGGACCCTATAAGAGTCACCGTTTCCTTTTCCAGAGCCTATTTCTTTGCACACATTTTTAGTCCAATATAACATTAAGTCAAGTCCAAACTGTCATCGTCCAACGTGGAAGAACCATAACCAAACTGGAATGTTATACATCTTCTTCAACCAGAAGCACATCCATTACGTCTTCTTTTTGGAACCTGAAATGAATGAAACATCAGAAAACCCGTAACTTCTGTTAAACAGAATATAAAATACGTACGGGTGAGCATATATTACAGACATTGTAATATAACCGTGTGGGATAATCCTCCCCTCTGTGTCCTTAATAGAATTGAAATTTCATGGCATGAATGCTAGCAAACCTTTTATTCTATTACAGGACAGGAGGCTTGCGATTATGCTTGTTTAAAGCTTATCAAAAACCACAGTAGTTATATCACCCACTGGTTTATAATAAAATTGTTTAAACACAGATTCAGATGACCAATCAGCAGATCTCGTAATGTCCTGAATGGTTGAACCCAACATAAAGGTTTTGGACGCCATAGCGCCACGCACTGAATGTTCTCCAAACACCTGGGTATCTACCCCAGCTTCTTTCATGACTATTTTTAACCATCTCGCTATTGTCGCCTTAGATACTGACTTGAATGGTTTTTGCAAGGCGATCAATAGCTGCTTGGAACCTTCTTGTCTCACAGACCGTGTACTCTCCTCATTTGTCTTCAAACACTGTACCACACATCATTTCTCATTATTAGGAAAAGCAATATATTCAATGCTACTTGACATTGTTTTCGTCCTGCTTGTAATGGTAAAAGAAACTCCTACTGGAGTATATACTTTACATGTTATGTCTAGAGCTTTCACATCTGAAGAACATCTGCAAGCAGAGAGACACAATAACATAGCTGTCTTAAGTGTTCAGACCGAAGCCCGCAGTAAGGCACTATGTAGGACGCGCAGTCTCGCTGGGGAAGGAGGGGGCCTGGGGTGATCAGACCCATTGGGTTGTATGGTCAGCCCAGGATCAAGCCCTGCTTATGACGAGCTGTGCGGAGTGTATGCGGAGCAAGATGAGGATGTGGGTTTGCAGCATTGGTACCCTCCCAAAAGCGACTATCAAAGTGGTAGAGCCCCGGGCCAGGGGACTTGCCCCCTTCCGACCCCGGAGGTTCCGCCTGCGTCTGGAGCAGGCGAGGGAGAGGAGGCGCTGCTACATGAAGCTCCAAGGAAGATGCACAGCCTTCCACCGGTGGCAACTTTCTTCCCACATGAAACTCTGTTGATCAGTCTGGTGAGAGGCCCCCTCCTCCTTCCCTTTAAACTTTGTTTTTGACTTTGCTGCCTCCCGTTCTGCGAACAGCTGCCTTGGCACCTGTGGTCTTTCTTCCCTGATCCCTGGTCTCCGGTTCGAACTCCTCTGCCCCAGCTCCTCATGGATGATGAGGCTATGACTTTGCTGCGGACTGCCTTACTCCCCTCTTCCTGGACTTTCGGACTTGGACCTTTGTACTCCCCACCATTTTCTTTTTATGACTCGCCTCTTCTTCTACCTTTCTACTCCGCCATTTTAGCGATCTCTGACCTCCCCCTCTGTCTTAGCGACCTTTCTATTGTCTCTCCTGTTGCCTCTGACACACTCCTCGCTGTCTTACTCGTTACTATCTGCTTCCCTCTCTCGTTTGTCTCACTTTTCTGCCCTTCTATGTCCCTTCCCTGGTGCTGTGACTGCATCCCCCCTCCGACCCCACTTAATGGAACTCTGCTTTTCTGTAAATAGAGATAACTCTAATCACTAGTATTTGCAGTAGACCTTTGTACTCTCTACCACTCCTATGTGACTCTTAGAGTATATCCATTCGTATCCCTTCCCTATGTATATAGAGATAACGCTAATCACTAGTATTTGCAGTAGACCTTTCTACTCTCTACCATTCCTATGTGACTCTTAGAGTATATCCATTCATATCCCTTCCCTATGTATATAGAGATAACTCTAATCACTAGTATATGCAGTAGACCTTTGTACTCTCTACCACTCCTATGTGACTCTTAGAGTATATCCATTCGTATCCCTTCCCTATGTATATAGAGATAACGCTAATCACTAGTATTTGCAGTAGACCTTTCTACTCTCTACCATTCCTATGTGACTCTTAGAGTATATCCATTTGTATCCCATCCCTATGTATATAGAGATAACTCTAATCACTAGTATATGCAGTAGACTTGTGCACCCTCTACCATTCCTATGTGACTCTTAGAGTATACCCTTTCGTATTTCTTCCCTATGTATATAGAGATAACTCTAATCACTAGTATATGCAGTAGACCTTTCTACTCTCTACCATTCCTCTGTGACTCTTAGAGTATATCCATCCGTAGCCCTTCCCTATGTATATAGAGATAACTCTAATCACTAGTATATGCAGTAGACCTTTGTACTCTCTACCATTCCTATGTGACTCCTAGAGTGTATCCATTCGTATCCCTTCCCTATGTATATAGAGATAACTCTAATCACTAGTATATGCAGTAGACCTTTGTACTCTCTACCATTCCTATGTGACTCTTAGAGTATATCCATTCCTATCCATTCCTTATGTATTTAGAGATAACTCTAATCACCAGTCTCTTCTTTGTGTGACTTTACATCTTGTACATTTGCATTTTTTTCTGTTTGTATATTTTATGTAACTCATGTAATCCTTAGTCCTTATGTTATGCAACTGGTTCTTATGTAAAGCGCTCTGACACCTTCGGGTAAAGTTTGCGCTATATAAAATCGCATAAAATAAAATCAAAATAAATAAAATAAATTACCGGGCCATTTATCAAACAGATTTAGCACTATTGATACATCCCATAAACATGAGTACTTTGGTTTTGGAGGATTAGCTACTCTAATCCCCTTAAGCAATTTACACACAACAGGATGCATGCCGATTGGCTTACCATCTACCTGGGTACGTCCTGCGGAAATGGTGGATCTGAAATTGTTGCTGGATCGATATTCCAAGCCCTCTGAGGCTTTTCAGATAGAAAATTCACAACCTGGGGTAGCTCTGCCGCCAAGGGATCCATATGCCGTTCCATGCACCAACATACCCAGCATTTCCAAGCTGAAGAATATCTCTTTCGAGTGGAAGGGGACCAAGCTTATTAAATGAATTCGGAAGCTTTGTACGAAATTTCTGGCATTTCTCACTGTTGCCTGAAATCCTCCATGCCATCAGGGACAACTGCCTGACGTTACCAATGGGTGCAGTTCCCCATGAGGGCCCTGGAGCAACGTCTGAGACCAAGGGAACATCGTGGGAAGATCGCAACTCATTTCCAACAGAACTGGGAACCAAGGTTGCGCTTTCCAAAGCGGCGTCACCAGTATCACTTGGACTTGTTGTAAAGCTATGGGAGAGGTCACTCGGGGATTTAGGATGAATGGGGAAAAAGCGCAGTTCAGGTTCTGTGCCCATTGCTGGGTTAAGGCATCCGTTGCTATCGTTAAGGGGTCTGGTCTCCAGCTGAAGAATGTCTGCAGTTGTCGATTCAGTCTGGATGCGAAAATATCTGTCTCGCAAAGACCCTACACCTTCTGTAACCATTGAAACAGTTGCGGCTGGAGCTGCCAGTCGCTGTAATCCTTCAGATACCTGGAATTCCAGTCCGCGACAGTGTTGGACTGCCCCGGAATGCATTCCACAACCACCGATATCTGATGTTCCAGGCAATAGTGCAAGAAATACAACGCTATTTCCACAAGTAGTGACGACCTCGTACCTCCCAATTTTTTTATATATCTCACTTCTGAGATATTGTCCATCCTGAGAAGGATGCAACAAGACACTTGCTTGGGGGAGAGGGTTTGTATTGCAAATGACTACGCTAACAGCTCCAGGAAGTTGATGTGATAATTCTTGAAGAGACCATCGACCTCCTGTGGCGATATCTCTGCAATGCGCTCCCCAGGCCCATCGGCTGGCGTCTGACTCTATAACTACCTCTTGTTGAGAACCGAAGACAGCTCTGCCATTCCAAGCCTCTACGTGACTTAACCACCATTGCATTTCGTCCCTGAATTCTTGAATTAAGGAAACTAGATCTGTGTATGAAAGTCCTTTGCGCAGATGCTGAATATTTAATCTCCGAAGGCCTGATAGTGCAACGGGCCCGGAAATATTGCCTGTATGGAAGATGTCAATAACCCCACTATCCTTGCAAGTGTTCATAGAGATACCTCCTGTTTGGATAATACTGAGGGTATCTCTTTTGAGGTCCCGTAGCTTTGACTTGGGAAAACTCATTTAACTGTCTGTGAATCTATAACAAATCCCAGGAAGTCTATCAACTTGATGGGGGATAAGGCTGAATTGGAATTGTTGTTGATCACAAAACCCAGATTTTGCAGAAGGGAGATCATCATCTGCAAATGAAGTTTGGGCAATGCCGGAGTCTGAGCCATGATAAGAATATTATCTAGGTACACGATCATGTAAATTCCCTGTGTTCTGAAATGAGCTATGACCTGTTTCAGCAACTGGTTGAAACACCATGGTGCTGAGGAAAGCCCGAAAGGAAGGACCAAATATTCCAACCATTGGTTCCGCCTTTGAAACTGAAGGATTCGCCTATGAGGGGGTAAATAGGGATCGTCAAGTAGGCGTCCTCTAGCTCTAGCCGGACAATCCAATCCCCCTTCTTTAAAAGATCGGCCAACAGATGGATGCCTTCCATCTTGAAATGTTTGTAGACCATGAAATTATTGAATTCTCTCAGGTTTAAAACAAACCTGTGACCCCACAAACCCTGTTGTCTCAATAGGCAATTGCACGTTTCTGCAGCAATTCCTCTATTTCTACGTCTATTAAAAACACACTCTTGTTGAGAAAGATTCAGTTATCTGGGGTATCAGTCTTGAAAAGGTGCTTGTTAGAACTCTTGATGGAATCCCTGAATAGTCTTCAAGAACCAAGCATCCTGAGATAACAACCCCAATTGTGTATGAAGAATTGTGTACGACCCCCCAAGGGTAGTTGCAGTAACCTCTGGTACACTTACTTACAGCATTTTGAGCCTGGAATCCTGCACGGTGACCACTTCTGTTGAACCGCGATCTGAATCTTTGTCTTGTCGGGTAGAAGGTCCCACCCCTGTTAGAGTCCCAGTCGCCTCTACCTCGTCCGTAGTCTCCTCTGGGAGAACCTTAATAATACTGGCGGACCGGAGAGCGTCCTCTGCCGCGCCAGGCCCGGTGAAAAAGGCCATTGTGGAACACACGTTTGATACCTGACTGTGCTTTGTCGAGGGAGGTAAAAGTACCTACATACTTGGACACGTCCTTGACAAATCCATTGCCAAAGAGATTGCCTTCTGCCACCGGATTCGGCTTGGCAGAAGCTAATTCTGTGAGATTAGAGTCCATCCTCATTAAAAAGGATTTGCGTCTCTCTGTGGAGATGGCGCAGTGTGGGTTTCCCAGCAAGCAGATTGCCCTTTGTGTCCAACTCGCTAGAATAACAGGATCTAAGGGAGTGTCTGGATCCTCTTTGCCCGTGAGGGCCATTTCCAGAATCAAGGCCAATGGTCAGTAGCTTGTCGTGGCTGCCTTGCCAGGCTCAATCAATGTCCTTTTTTGGATCCTTAGCGAATTTCTTAAGGAACGTAAGGAGACTAGCATCGATGTCTGGAGTTTCTGCAACTCTATCTGGGATATCCGGCCGAGGGCACTCTGAGCGCAATCTATTGCGCACCCCTTTGTCAAAGCCTCTCCTAAGGTTGTCGTGTAGGCAATCTGCCACCTCTGGGGCAGGCACCCAATAGGAAGATCTGAGGTGGACTATAATTGCTGGATCAAATGTAAAAGGTGTATTAGGTCCTTATCTGGTACATTAACTGTTTCCCGAGACTTCTTTTTAGGCGGCACATCCTCGTCTGTTGTATCCATTTTGGTTGTGTTGGTGTCTATGTAGACTTTTTGTTTGCGCTTGGCTTTACCACCTTCGGTAGTGGATGGTGTGGCATACCCATGATCCACTGCATTAACCTTAGGCAGATTAGCCAGTGCATCTGCATGGGGCCATGACCCCGATTGCGCCAGAGTGTCATCTGCGGAACTCTGCTTTTGCAGTTCCAGAGCGTAGGTAAACCCATGTCTATTGGAATTTTTTTTCTAGTTGTTTGGTTATTAGTTTTAAAGCCGCTGCCAAGGCTTGTTGCAATGTGCCAGGGACCATGCTTTCTATGGCCCTGTTGACTGACTGCTGAACCGAAGCGTCCAGCGCGGCAACAATATTATCTTCAGAGACATTTTCCTGTTGTCCCTCCTCATAAGGTTTATCCTCCTCCTATATCACCCATTCTTTCATTATGGGACACTAATCACACCTTTGCCAAGTTAAGGCTTCCAAATAAGTACATGTCCAGGAGGAGTAAGGTGGGGGAACCACCCACGTGCACACCAAATAGAGTTTACCAGAATTGTATTTAGCTGCTCAGCAATGCTGTACTCTGTATTATTCCAGCCCAGTCCTTAGGGCGTAATGAGACAATTTATGAAAGTCTGTGGAGCGTGTGTTCACTCCCTGGACCTACTGCTATTACAGCCAGTCAGGCGTCGACAATACGTTCTGCTAGTGCAATTCCTGGCTATTTTCAGCTCTGGATGAGCAGTGGGGAATGTGTGATGTGCGTGGCCCAAATGATGCCCAAATTAGGTCCAATTGGGCTACGCACGTCCAACGTTTCTTGGCTCGTAGCTGACGTCAGGCCGAGCAAGGGAAGGCCTCTGACAAAGCTCTGACTCGCGCTCTACCTCGTTATCCAGAATATGCCCTAAAAGTCCACGAGGTGCACCGCAAACCGCCATGTCGCCTCTGCCCCCGTGGGCTAATTCCAGCATCTAAGACCGCTCGTGGTCACACCCGCTTGCGCTAGACGCGTGGTAACGTTTAGCCCCCCCCCCCCCGGAATCGGGAGTAACAGATGTGAAATAAAATAACACTTGCGCACACCCGCATACTCTCCTAGTCAGTGTGCCAATAACAGTGAAAAAAACCCTGCTGTGGCTTTACAGGCACACGAGAAGCACGCAAGCAATTACAATATTCAGCAATTATGCGTTATTACTATACATACAACTATGGTAATTATATCAATCATACAAGTAAGTTATACAAAATGAATAGCACTTATCTCTGCCATGAGCAGCAAAGAAAGAGGCTCAGGAAAAGGAAATGGTGACTTTTATAGGGTAAAATACGATATGATGTAATGAGAAGCATCATGGGAAATGTAGTTTATTTTGTGAAATAAAACGTTTTCATTGGCTGCTGTGAGAAGCAGTAAACAAAAGATAAGCATAATCCGAAGCCTCCGGTGCTGTAATAGAATCTCTGTGCAGGCTCATTAAAGTGTTACATGGCCAGTCGTACTCTCTAAAGCCCCATCCCCCTGAAACTATAGAAGCAAACTATTGTACAGAAGGTGAGTTTGCTCTCCAGCTTGGTAAGAGAGATATATATGAGAGACTCGGGACAAGCTGATAAGCAGATGTAATTTTTTTCAACTATCAGCCTGTGTAATAAAAATAGGGTAGGTGTAGTTTGACAGTTCAACACCCTTCCCTTAATACATTTTGAAAACTGATGTGAGGCCAGGCCATACTGCATACCCAAATTACTTAATAATTTAAATACATATTTTACAGCTAATTCTATTGGGAAATTGTACAATAAAGTATCAGAAATGAGAAGTCTCGAAAAGGAAAACATAAACGTTCTACTCACTTGATTTGGGATGCCTTTCATGCTTGATTTTTCATTACGGGTTGATATGCTAATCTCTACCAGAAGGAGACAATTTATATATCTATACTACTATTATAAAGAGAGAACACAAACCTTTTGGCAAGGTAAACTCGAGAACCACAGCGCCAATCCACACACCCAATACATCGTTGTAATTGTCAGGGTCTGCAGATGGACATAGGCTATATAAAAAAATATATATATACGTTCTTTAAAAAATTTACAAACAAAAAAAAAGTAGTCCCTTGGAAGTAGCGCCGGCCGGGATGTGCGTGCTGACATCAGAAGCGCAAACGCAGGACCCCTACTCGGCAGGAGAGGTGGCGCGGACCCAGGCGGTCAGGTAAGCTTTCATTACTTTATTTTTAACCCGGCCCCCACCCCCGTGCGTCCCCCCCCCCCCGCAAGCATTGAGAGCAGTGTTTTTAAACTCTCTTTTCCGAAAACTGCTGGCGCAAATGCCAGGGCATAATCTGTGTAAGAGATGAGCAGAGTATAATGGCCCCTTTCTCCCGTCTGAAATAATGGCATCTTATTCAAAGTTATTTGCATGCCTCGAGACTGGGTGTCAGGCTGGATGGACGGCGAGGAACACGAGGATTAAACGTACAAAACACATTGATGTACACAAAAGAAGCGTGAGGCTTGCAGGTAGAATTAATAACACAAGAAGGGGCCAAAGCCCCTCGGGAGCCTCCGTGGGCGTGGGGCCCGCTACTCCTCGGCAAGGTGGGGGATGCTGCGTGCGCTCTGGGCAGGGGGCGAAGGAGATTCGGGTGCCAGATTGCACGTGGTCATATCCCGGCTGGCATGGGTCTTGACTCTTGCACCTTTAAACTTGGAGTTTCACTTCAAATGGACATGGAATGTTTTGTCCATCAGGGTGAAGGCACTGCACTGCATGTACTTAATAAGACTGCTCACATGCATCTCCATGCCTAGCCTTCTTTTAAGCATGGCTGTGTGCCGTGTGCAATCACTACTCTGGACATCTGTCGGTGCATTTTTAGTATTAGTTCACGCTCTCTGTGTGCATTGCCTTATGTAGATACGCGCGGGTGTGTTCAGAGCCGCGTTGTTATGTCTGTGTGCATCTCCACTTGGGATCTCTGTGTCTGTACTCTGTGTGTATGTAACACACCCTTTGGCTTCACCTGATTATCTACCACTTAGTATACCTGACAGACTCACCCGAGGCCTGGGTGGCCTGCTGCAGCTTCAGAGGCAGGCAGGCACCAGCGCCAAGCGGGCAGCCGAAGAGAGGGCAAGGCCGGCTACCCTGGCAGCGGGGCAATAATTAAATTATGGCCTGGGGTGCTGCACTGTGACCGTGACGGTCTCTTTCTGTAGAAACTGTGGCTGGTGGCTGGGGCCTGGGTGGGATGCCAACCTCACAAGCCTGACGCGCACTTTTAATTGCGCTTCTGCGCATGACAATCGTCACCAGCCCCACCCTGAAGACGAGCACTTGCACAGACATCTGCGCGTGCGGGGCGCGCCAAGCACCATCTATACTACTACATTAAAGAGAGAACTTTGAACCTTTCAGGCGGGTAAACTCTGGAACCACAGCGCCAATCCAAGGGTCTGCAGATGGACATAGGCTATATAAACAAAAAATATACGTACTTTAAAACATTTCCGAAAAAAAAAGTAGTCCCTTGAAAGTAGCGCCGGCCGCGACGTGCGTGTTGACATCAGGAGCGTGGGGAGGAGCGGCGTACAGGAGTGCGAAGAGGAGCGGCGGACATGAGCGCTGGGAGGAGCGGCGGACAGGCGGGGAGGAGCGGTGGACAGGCGGGGAGGAGCGGTGGACAGGCGGGGAGGAGCGGTAGACAGGTGGGGAGGAGCTGCGGGGAGGAGTGGTGAGGAGCGGCGGACAGGCGGGGAGGAGCGGTGAACTCAGGAGCGCGGGGAGGAGCGGCGGCTGAGGTAGGTGAAGCGGCCGCGGGTGCGCTCCGGGGGACCCACGGACAATGTCGGGGCGGGCGGGGGCCCTGAAGTCTGATTGCTCCCGAACAACGTCGGGACGGTCTGCTAGTATATATATACAAGTGTAAAAAATTGATCCCTAATGGTAATATACGAAAATAATAAAACAAAGCTGGACTGAGTGAAGATCCATGATATTATTTAATTTCCATTAAACTCTTCCTTTACTCTTTTGTGATATTAAAGAGAATTTTAAACACTGCAGAGTGCTCACATTAAGTGAATTATGTGAATTATCTCATAAGCAAAAAATAAGCAATTATCATGTTTTTTTTCAAATGTGCCAAATTTACACAAAGCACTATGATTTCTAGGCTAGAAAGTAAATAAAGGCCATAAAGATAAAACGTCTGTATTATCAATTGAATCCTTAATCCTACTTAGCAAAAAGTCTTCTTTATCATTGGCAGAATTGCAAACCATTGCAATATTTCACATCTATTTGCAAAATTAAAGAGCTGTTATCCAGACATAATACAGCTAAACATTAGATATGACATAGGCATATTGGTGTTAAAAATTATCCTTCATCCACATATAACAAAATATTCCTAAACTTTGAATAAAGGCAGGAGAGAATGAAGGTGAAGACAGAAAGAAGAACATCTGAATAAGAAATGTTTAATCAACTTCCTAAGCTGTAGACCAGGATTCTCCAAAGTCAGTACTGGAGGCCAAGATCCATGCCAGATTTGTAAGGTAACTATATTTATTTAAATGTGGATATGCTAAAAATCTGGCATGGATCCAGACCCCCCCAGGAGGACTGACTTTTGAGAGCCCTGCTATAGACTTTACAAGTAATGTATAGTTTTGTCCCATATCATACATACTTAGGGGTGATATTTGGAACACAAATCCAAATGTGTATTTTAACACCATCATATAGTAGCTAATCTTTCCTTCAAAGAAAAAGATGTAATGATGCTTTAAGGAAGTGGATTGTTTACAGTAGATTGGATATTACACAAAGCTGACTCAAATTCATGCACTCCCGAATGTCAACAGTATGACACTCATCCTGTCTTTAACAAGACATCTTAAACTCCTTACTGCTCAGGATGGGTAAACTCCCTGTATTTACTCCTCTACTCATTTCTAAATAATGAAAGAAACATCAAACATAACAAAAAGTTTAACCACTTACAGAATCCCTCTATAAGAATCATATTAGGAGAGAATTGTTTTTTTTTTTTAAGTTGATGCATTTGTTGAAAAATATAGTAAAACTGTCATTATCCATTCAATGAGAAACTTTGCTACAATAGCTAATGCCAACGTAGAAGGGTGGGTAAGACTCTCCTGCCAATCATCATTCTCACATACACCTGAAGCCCTTGTTTTACACAATTAGAGAAGTCCATAAAATTAAATTAAACAGCATTGATTCTGCCTGCTAATGAAGCGCGCATTGTGCAGGATCAGACATAAGCCAAACAGAAATCACTATGTACAGATGTTAAATACAGGTACCTGGTGTAGGTACCAATACACCTATAGGTGTAGAAACTGTGGAAGTGTAGGAGATTTATCCCACCAGAATTTGGAGGTGGGGGGATCCAGTGGACAAGGGTGGGGTAGACAAGCGGAACAAACGACCCTGCAGTTTAAAAAGAGACAGCAATGAAGCCCCAGTTTTTACGCACATTAAAAGCATCAGGACCAAAAAAGAAATGAAGTATAACCAGGCTGCTGACTTAAGTTCAGCTGTCCCTTTCCCCGAATCCAAGCATACAACGCCTATTGCACTAAAAGGGCTTCAGATCACCTTCCCACCCACCTTCTGTGCTGCAGCCAATGCTGCTGCAGCTTCCATGACACAGAGGGTTCATATCTGATGTGTGTGCTGTACTCTAGTACTTCACAGGTCATTCAAATGCCTTTCAAAAGTAGAGTAAGCTTTGTTTTTTGTTTTTTTAATTGCTTCCTCTGCCTTTGATGTTTTGCACTCTCTTCGGCTCACTTGCAAGGCGTCATTTAAAGATTTGGCGGGGACAGATAAACAGAGATTAATGGCTCCATTAGCATATCTCTCCCCATTGACAAATACACTGCAGTAGTACCTTATCACACTCTTAACTCCTACAAAGGAGTGGCTGTGTGAGTAGCCTTTAAAAATATAGCTGAGCAAGACAGTTACATTGCATTACATTGGCTTTTCAATAGAACTATCCTACACCTGGTGAGTCCCATGAAGCTGTCACATAAATATGTATGACAGAATACAAATGTTAATGAGGTTTTTTTCCCATTTTCTTAGCGCCTTGAAACGATTAATAACTTAAGGCACTATTTAAACAGAATTTTTAATGAAAAAAGTTATATTCTGCACTCAGGTTCTATAATTGATTGTATTTATTGGCTCAGCCCTCCATGTTCTCCGCTCATCTCATTCCAGGTAATTGTTGCCTTTATCAAAGTATATTGTGGGTGCTGTGGACCTATTGCATTGCAAAGTGCATGTCGCATTTTTCTTCTAAGAAAGCTGTTTTTGGGAGGTGATTGGATGCATAAATAGGGCCATTTAACTGCTTGAAAGCCATTGATTTGCACCTGTGAAAGTTGGTACCCTTCATAGGTCACATGACTCTCGCACATTTCTTTCTATACATACCTTACAATCTTTCAGGAGCAACCTATCTCTCCTTTTCACCTCAAATTCATGCATCGGAGTAGCAAAACCACATGATAGAAGTACAGCTGTGAACATCACATACAACATATATGCAACCGATGGGCATTAAACTGTTACTAATGAGGTGATGCCTTTGCCCATACAGTGTTACGATTTGAAAAAATGGCTAGAGGTGGGCGAGCCAACAAATTTACAGGGAGAGCCGGGCCCGAGCCGAGCTGAGGGTCGGGCTCATATCTTAGAGACCAACCACAAACTGAGCCCTGAACACATTTGCTATGTAAATCACACGTCCAACATCACTCCAGAAAGTTCAAAATAGTGTTTTTCTTTAACAAATGAAAATTTGGCGCTAATGCATCACATCATAACACTGCGCTGAGAAGTACTTCTAAAACTGATACTTTTAAGCATAACCCTTTACTGCACTAAGAGGCAAGACAACTGTTATGCAAACCCCGAACATGGCCCAGAATATTAAAGAGCAACAATATGGTCTGTGAAATAAAGCACGATAGTTTTTTTTACAAATTATATTCTGAACTCACATATTTGAAAGTGCTTTCCTATGTGATAATGAAGAAATAAGAGCTTTGGTGAAATACAATATTTGCCTAAGATCACACAATTTAAGTGGGGAAGCAGCAATTTATCCAGGTTTTCTGGTTTCACTTTGTACTAATCATCCAGGAAATGGGTTGTCTATTTGTCTTTCTTCATGTTAAGGTTTTTTTTACCTCTTTGTAATTTTTTTCTGTTTTTATAAAGAGTGAACTCAATAATAATAATAATAATAATACTGACATTTCTAAAGCGCGATCAGCTACCTCACAAGGAGGTGTCCCGGCGCTAAGTGGGCAACTCTTGTTGGGCAGGAAAACCAAAAAGGGGGGAGAGTGCTTATCTTTTCTGAGCAAATAGCCAGGTCTTTAGTAGCTTCTTGAAATAGGATTCAGTCGTGGCAGCTTGGATGGCGACCGGCAGGGTATTCCAAAGTATTGCCGTGTTAGCAGAAAAGGACCTGCCACCGAGTCTGGCTTTTTTGGCGCGAGGGACGAGGAGCTGAAGCCGAGCGTTAGAACGCAGGTGCCTCTCCTGCTGATACCTGGGAAGTCTAAGTTTTAAGTAATCAGGACAGGACCCCTTAAGTGCTCTGAACGCCAAGGTTAGAGCTTTGAACTTTATTCTACTAGCCACAGGGAGCCAATGCAGGTCGTGTAGATGCGGAGAGACATGCTGTCTAAAAGGGATGTGTTTTAGCAGTCTCGAAGCCGCATTCTGCACGATCTGCAGGCGATGTACCAAATATTTGGGTAGGCCAAGATATAGGCCATTCGCGTAGTCCAATCTGGATGTAACTGTTGCATGGACTACCATTTTTCGGCAGTCTGCTGGCAAAAGCGCAAGGAACTTGCGAAGGTTCCTAAGTTTGAAAAGACAGCCAGTTGTGACTTGTTGTATGTGTGACGAAAAGGAGAGACCCTCGTCCCATCTGACACCTAAGTTCTTCGCATAGGTGCTAGGAGGAGGGGGGGGACCCATTTCAGGAGGCCACCACAGGTCAGAGGGAGGGCGATTATGTTTGCCAAAAAAGACAACCTCCGTTTTGCCAGCATTCAGTTTTAATTTGTTAGTATTCATCCAGCTGGAGATATCCCGAAGACATCCCCTCAATTTGCTGAAGGCTGCCTCAGATACGTCAGAGAAAGGGAAGACTAATTGCGTATCATCTGCATACGAAATTGCCTTCACTCCCCATTTTGAGATCAAGGTAAAGAGTGGGGCTAAGTAAACATTAAAAAGTAATGGGCTGAGAGCCGACCCCTGAGGGACGCCACACTGGAGGTGTTTTGGTTTTGAGGTGAAGGTGCCCAGCGCTACTTTCTGGGAACGATCTGTAAGATAGGATTGTAGCCAGTCCAATGCTTTGTCTTTCAGACCTATATCCTTCAGCCGTGAGATCAATCTGTCGTGATCCACCGTATCAAATGCGGCTGATAGATCCAGGAGTACCAGCATGGCTGATGCTCCTGAATCTAAAGACCATCTAATCGACTCAGCCACCTCAATGAGAGCAGTCTCGGTGCTAAATCCCGATCTGAAGCCTGACTGAGTTTCATGCAGAATCTCGTTGTCCTCGATAAATCTATTCAATTGACGTTGTATCAATTTTTCGAGCATTTTGCCCGGGGCTGCTAGAAGGGAGATTGGGCGGAGATTACTTAGATCATCCGGAGCCGCATTTGGCTTCTTTTTCAGGGGAAGGAGAGTGGCGTGTTTCCAACAGTCCGGAAATATGCCTGATGCAATGGACGTGTTCCATATGTGTAAGAGCGGTAAAGCGATCGCCTCCGACATCATTGACCAAAGCTTAGGCGGGCAGGGGTCGTCAGGGGCCCCTGCTTTACATTTTTTTATTTCCAACAGGGCCTCGGCCAAGGGAATGGGGTAAAAATGGGCTAGGGAGGGGGAGGGCAGCACTATGTCGGTCATATCCGTCAATACTGTGGGCTCGGGGCTAATGAAAGAGGCATAAACCTTCTCAATTTTTTTATCAAAAAAATCTGAGATATCCTCGCAGAGTTTCTCCGACGGAGTGACTTCAGTCTCAATAGATGAGGGCTTAAAAAAAGATTGAACAATCTTGAAGACTTCTTTGCTGGATTGCTCCGCTCGCTGAATGGAAGACGCAAAAAATATCTTTTTTGCTTTCCTTATGGCTTGGTGGAGACCATGGAGGGCTTCATTATAGCGAGTTTTTGCTGAGTTGCAGTAGTTTGCCCGCCACATTCGCTCAAGCCTTTTACAGTCGCTTTTTTTTCCCCTCAGTTCAGTAGAGAACCAAGGGGCGGAGGGGGATTCCCTCCGTGATATGGCGACTGTTGCCGGGGCTATGATATCCACCGTTTTTCCTATCCAGGAATTCAACGCTGCCGCATCAATGTTCACGTCCAAAGACAGAACCGGGGGGGTAGCTGCAAGAGCGGGGCAAAGGGAGTCTGCTGATATATTGTCCCATTTTCTACGTACATATGAACGTCTCCCATTTGTTCGGTGCTGGTGAGAGAGAGAGAATGAAAAAGGGATAAAAAAGTGATCCGTCCATAGCAGTGGCTGTGGGGGATTGGCGGTTATGTCCATGATGTTGGAGAAAATCAGGTCCAGCATATGGCCCGCCTTATGCGTAGGTTCCAGAATAATTTGGGGTAAATTCGCAGCTTCCAGTGTTGAAATAAGTTGCAAGGCCAAGGGGCAATCAGGACTATCTACGTGAATATTAAAGTCGCCAGCTACAATGAAGTATGAATAAGCCAAAGAGCTTTGGACTATAAAATCCATGAGTTCACAGGTGTTGGTTGAGGAGCAATCCAGAGGCATTTGAGCGATTTACATGATCAACTAGTTAAATTACACATTTATTGCTTATAGGCATGGGTAGAGTAAGTGATTTGCCCAGAATCACAGGACGTTGAGCCAACTCTGAGATTTAAACCTGGTTGCCCAGATCTAAAGTCGGCAGCTCTAGCTTTAACGCCACATCCTGGGTGAAAGGAGGGAGGCAGATAGAAGTCACATGAAAGCTTGGTTTGTTAAGGGCACGAGGATCCATTCGAACCTCAACTGACCCAGAGCCAGGCTTCAGACTAGAGCTTAGCTCCAGCTTTCAGTGGCTCAGCCACATCTAAAAATGGCAATATAATCAATCAATCAATCACGGCATTTATATAGCGCGCTACTCACCCGGAGGACCTCAAGGCGCTTGGGGAGGGGGGTCTGCTACTGCTCGAACAGCCAGGTCTTGAGTTGCTTCCTGAAGGAGAGGTGATCTTGGGTCAGGCGGAGGTGGATGGGGAGGGTGTTCCATGTCTTAGCTGCCAGGTAGGAGAATGATCTTCCTCCCATGGTGGTTCTTCGGATGCGTGGGACGGCGGCGAGGGCGTGGCTGGTTGATCGTAGCTGGAGGGTGGGAGTGTAGAAGGTCAGGTGGTTGTTGAGGTACTTGGGGCCCTGGTCGTGGAGGGCCTTGTGTGCGTGGGTGAGGAGTCGGAACGTGATTCTCTTGCTGATGGGGAGCCAGTGTAGTATAGTGAAGTAATGCCATCTCAAAAGTGTCACAATATTCAGCATAATTTGCTTTTACTGCTGTATAATTTATTGAATGCTGTCACATAATTTGGTCCTTCCTGACACATAATCCAAGTGGCTCAACCATGGGCAGTAACTGTATGCAAAATATAATTGCAGACACCTTAACTGAAAAATAAATACAAAATAAGCTCATCTGTGGGAAATACATTGTTCTGAGAGTAAACCTCAGTTGGTTAGTATGGAGATGAGCGAGCTAACAAATGACCAGGCCGAGCTGAGTCAGAGCAGAGCCTAATCTCTGGCTTGGCTGAGTCCTGAAAAGATTTATCATGAAAATCATACACCAAACATCACTTAAAATATCATAAAATCTCTTCAAAATTAAATAAAGTGCATTTCTTTTACATGTGGAAGTTTTGACACAAATACGTCACATTATCGCACTACACTGAGAAGTATTTATTTAAACTAGTTTTAATCATGAACTTAGAACCATTCCTGTTCTGAAAGTTGTCAAGTGAATCATTTATGCAGATCACATTGTTATAAATAGACCAACATTATAGTCTATTAAATGTAACAAAATCAATAGGTTTTGTACAGCTGGTACTCTGTACTCATGCATTTGAAGGTGCTTTCATATGCAATACTGAAGAAAAGAAATATCGGTAAAATCAAATATTTGCCTAAGATCACACAATTTTAATAAGCGGGAAATCATGGTTAATTCAGGTTTTCTCGTTTCTCTTTGTACAAATCAGCACCTAAATGTGTATTTATTTGTCTCTCCTTTTTACCTCAAATGCTAATGTTTTGTTTTTACCTTTTTGCACATGAGGTTAGAGTGAGGTTGGCAGGCAGAAGCCATATGGCTAATTATGGGCTTGCGGTCCCAATGGGACCTCGATCTGAGCCAGGGCCTGGATTCAGGCCCGAATCTCATTGAGCTTTCAGTGGCTTGCTCACCTCTAGGTTAACATGATTACTATTAAATATCTTTATGTATAAGCGATTGGTGCACTGGGGACCACTGACTTGTGTGTTTATGCACTAATGAGATCCCAGCCTGGGAATGAAAGCTCGGTGAATATGTTGAAAAATTAAAAAATGTCTTACAGGCTGCACACAGTATAAGATATACTGCCAGAAAATGTACAGAAAGCATCAAGGGGAAATTTACAAACTCCTGTCGCCAGGTTTCCATCTAAAAAAAAAAAAAGGTGAGGCAAACCTAGGACCTGTGTACTTTACAATACACATTCTGATTTGCATTGGAAAGTTACTCAACATAACGCAAAGTAGGGCTAAGCTCTACTTTGCATCATGGGTACTTTCCATGAGTTGTACATGTGCCTTCCCATACGACCACCCATGGTTTTTGATGCAAAGCCTTATTTACTGAAAAAAGGTAGCTAGGCCTTTGCTCAAAAATGTACACGTCCTTGAGGCAGGCATAAAGAATAAGTAAAGATTTATTTTTTCTAAACTTTTGAAAGTTTAGCAATATATAGCACTTTATAGCATACATACAGTGGAAAAAATATTTAACTATGTTAAAGCATAGTTTTTTAACAGAGGGTACCCTTCCACTACAAAAGCCCATGCTTGACATCCCACACTCAAACACACACAAACACACACACGCACATGCACTAAAATGCATGGATGTGTGCACGAGGCGGACAAATTTGCACCAGAGCAGATAGAGACCAAACTGGCATCATAATTTAGTAGATATTGTGCTGTTCTACTCTGTCCTATTGATGCAGGAAACAAACTTGGTTACTGTGCTATGTTGCATCAAAACTAACAAATTTCTCTAGGATGACAATATGTAATGGTATGTTATGTTAGTTCACCTTTGTATAGCACGTAATCACCGGCAGGTCTCTTAGCGGTTTAGATAGAGGCCAGAGGTCGCTAGAACATGTACATAACAGCACAAGGAAAGGGGATTAAACTGTGTCCAAAGCCTCCCTAAACAGGACTGTTTTGAGCTGTTTTCTGAAGGGGAAGAGTGTGGGTTCCTTGCGAAGGTGATCAGGCAATTGGTTCCTTAGTTGTGTGAGTAGGACGGAGAATGCTCTGCCCCCTTTGGTTGCGGTGTTGCACCATAGAAGGGCCAGGCGCAAGGCCTCGGAGGACCGCAGTATGCAACCTAGGACATAGTTCTCAAGGCGTTCTTTAATGTAGACTGGGGCTTGACCGTAGATTGCTTTATGGGTAATACAGAGACCCTCAAATGTTTCTCTTTGCTTAAAGGGGCGTCAGTGCAACTTGCACAGCAGAGGGGTGGTGTGAGTCCTTCTAGGCAGCCTAAAAATGTATCTGGCTGTGTTGTACAGTACCACCTGCAGTTTATTGATAAGTTTCTGGGGGAGGCCGATGTATAAGGCGTTGCCGTAGTCTAATCTAGAGACGATTGTTGCTGACACAATATCCTGTAGCGAGGCAGTTGATACGAGGTAGACAAGTTTCCGGAACTGTCTCAGGAGACGTATACACGTTCCGACCACTTTGGTGACTTGCTTGGCCATGGAAAGCTCGGAGTCAATTTTTATGCCCAGGCTTTTCATGACAGATACTGGTGTGGGGGTGGTACCCAGCTCTTGGAGCCAGAAGCGGTCACTCCAGGGATTGTTTTTCGTGGGAATGACAAGGGCTTCCGTTTTGTATGGGTTAATTTTGAGGGAATTGGCCGTCATCCAGTTTACTGTGAATCTGAGGATGTTTTGGGCCAGATCTTGGGCATGGGCGGAATTATCAATCTAAAGGACGAGATGAGTGTTGTCCGCGTAGTTGAAGACTCAGCAGTCCATACGGGCTAAAGCCGCCACCATAGGCTGTAGTTATATGTTAAAGAGGAGCGGGGACAGTGTGGATCCCTGGGGGACGCCGCAGGTGAGGGTGCCCTTGTCCGATACCTGCTCATCCAACTGGATCCTATGGGACCGACCTGACAAGAAGGATTCTAGCCACTGGTGTGCCTGCTCGTGAATGCCCAAGTCAGTGATTCGGGCCAGCAGTTGTGTATGGCTGACCGTATTGAACGCCGCTGATAGATCTAGTAAAATCAAGGCATTCCGTTTTTTATTGTCAGCCATAATTCTGAACTCATCAAGCACAGAGAGCATCACTAGCTCAGCACTGTGATGTGCTCTGAAACCCGCCTGTCGGGCTTGGAGTAGCTGGTGTTCCTCCAGGAAAGATTAAAGTGTCTTGAGGACATGTTGTTCAACGACGTTCGCCAGAAAGGGGAGCTGAGAGATGGGCCTATAATTCTTTAGATTAGCAGCGCCTGCTCCAGGTTTATTTATTTAACAACAAGGGGTGGTGATGGACAGAGTTTCTGAATTAAGCAGAATACTCTCACCCAGTCAAGAGATCAGGGCTAGATCCAACCCCGTTTTTTAGCTCACTGCAACATCCCAGCTCAGAACGTGGCTATATGCAAATTAGTCTGTTCCTGTCCCAGTGCTTGATGGGAACAGGACAAACCAAACTACCAAGCCAATTCTTACACTGGGAAGGAAACAAGCTTCCGGGGACCGGTTTCTGGCATTTCAGCCGTCGTCGGCCCGGCTTGCTTGAATCCTGATGGTGCAATGGTGCTCCAGGTTTATTTAACAAGGGGGTTACTCTGGCCTCCTTCAAGTTGGAGGGTAGGTAGCCAGTCTCCAGGGAGTTGTTCAGTAGAGCGAGGATCTGCCTTTCCAGCCCGGGAAGGGCCATACGGAAGATCCTCGGGGCAGGGGTCTGCAGGAGAGCCCAATTTGGTGTGATTCATCTGTAGTGTCAGGGATGTAGAGTCTAGATTAGGGAAGATGGTGAGTTGTTTGCAATGGAGGGGTGGAACTTGAATCTGGACTAGAGAGCCTTGATTAATAGGGGTGTTATCAATCTCGGAGAGGAAATCCCTTGCTTAATGGAGAAAGTATTTCTGAAACACGTTGCAGTCTACTGGCGCGGCTGCGGATTTTGGAACTGACTTTTGGCTGAGTTCTTTCAGTATTCTGAAAGTCTCTCTCTGTTTATTTGGCAGTCTATAATTTGTGCCTTGTAATATTGAGCCTTCCTTGTTATGATGGATTTTTTGTATGCAGTAAGTAGGATTTTATAGGTTGTCAGCTCCGTTGGGTCATATGATTTACACCATCGCCTCTCGGCTTGGTGGAGACTTCGCTTCTTTTCCCTCAGAGTCTTGTTAAACCAGGGGGCCCCCTTGCCCTTTCCTCTAACCCTTTCCCTCCATTCCGGTGCCACTTGATCCGCGTAGGGTGTTAGTGAGGGCTTCACTCCTAGACAAGTGTCAAGGTCTGTGTGAGTGTTCTACGGCAGCACCTTTGAAATGTAATTGTGCCTTATCATTGAGTTTGGTGTTTTGGGGACGTAGGGCTCTGTATAGGTGTGCTATTTGGTGTCCTATTATGTTGAGATTGGCTGCAAGCTGTAAGAGCGAAGGTGTCTGGCTTGTAAGGTTTGCCTTCCTAATTGCTACTTTTATTTTCAGGAAGTTGTATAGTTCTATGTTTTGTAGGTTGTGCGCTTCCTTGAGTGTATCGAAAGTTGTGTTCTCGCCCTGTCTTTGAAGGTCATGGGCTGTGGATATGCCATGTCTGTACCACTCAGGCATGTCTAGAACCTTATCTCTGTATTTTAAAATGGGGTTGTGCCAGAGGGATTCAAATTGGCCTCCTCTGATGCTTGTTGACAGTAGTTTGTCGACGCTCAGAAGTGCTGTCTTTGTGTTCTTGAGGACGGGGTTATCCTTCACTGCTGGGTGTCGTGTGGCTGTCAGGAGGGTAATAGGGTTGATGCCTTTTAGTAGTCCGCGCTCAAATGATAGCCATGCTGGGGTGTATTCCTGTCTTGGGTCTAGCCAGTGTAGTCCCTGCCTAGCTATGCAAGCCGTCTGGAATCGCTTGAAATTCGTTATGTTCAGGCCACCCTGTTCTTTTGATAGCCTTAGCTTGTGTAGGCTTATTCTGGGTTTTTTTCCCCGCCATAGGAAGCTGTTCAGTATCTTGTCAAGTGTCTTGTGGAAGCTCTCTGTGTTAGTGAGTGGGAGCATGGTTAGCATGTAGTTGACCATCGGTGTCAGCATCATTTTTATTGCTTCTATCCTCCCCCACCATGTTGTGAACTTGGGGGACCACCCTTCTACTTTATCCTTGATTTTCTGTATTGTTGCGTGTTCGTTGTGTTCCAGTGTCAATCTTAGGTCTCTCTCGAAGAGGATACCCAGATATTTTATAGGTTTTGGTTGCCATGTTAGTCCTGATGTTCCTAATACTGTTCTTGTTGCGTGGATGTTTAAAGGTTCGCATTCAGATTTGTCTCTGTTGAGTTTGTACCCCGAGACCTGGGCAGGGAAGGAACTAAGCGAGACCGAAAAGGCAGAATTGTGGAGATCGACCACTAGGAAAAAGATAACTGCTTCACTAAATCAGACCAAATACTGGTTAGTGCACAAGGCATACTGGACACCGGCCCGCCTATCCACCCTGGGGATCCGAGAGAGCGACACATGCTGGAATTGTGACAGTGGAAGGGGGGACTTAGAGCATCTCCTACTCACCTGTCCTCAAATCAAGGATTTCTGGGAAAGAACGGGGAAGCTTATCAATGACATAACTGGAGTAGCCTTACACATAGATTTCCCAAGTCTAGTCCTGGGCTTTGCAGCCCCGTCCATCACAACAACAGAAGACCGTGACCTCATTGACCTACTGTTAACGGCTGCAGTCAAAATAATCCTAAGCAACTGGAAAGACACCACAAAAGCCACACCACAGGAGTGGCTCAACTGGGTCACTTTCCTAAGAGGGGCAGATAACATTACAGCGAAACACTCACCGAAAACACACAGACAATCAAACATATGGAGGCCCCTAGACCTCTACCTTTCATCACATAAACCCCCCTAGGCGCAGACACTAGACACCAGACAGCCATCAAGGGACACACTATAGGGACCCACACTCTAATAAAAGAAACCTGCGAGGAAGAACACTCTCCTATCTCCATTCCTACCTCTATCCCTCTCTATCCTCTCTATCGTCCGGGGCGTTATACCCACCAGGCAACGCAAAGGGGGGAAAGAAGACAACGCCAAGCAAGACTCGGAATACGGACTTCTTCTTTTTTGGGACTAGTCGAACTATCCGACCCACGCACCATGGCAAGGAACGAACTATTGCAGGACTATATTGCTGTACCCACCCCCCCCCCCCCCGGCGCCTTCTTTTTCTTTTTTTGTTTTCTTTTTCTCCTCTTTCTTTCCGCCACTCATGTATGCTCCATGTAAATATATATTTTTTTATATACAATAAAAAATTACAGAAATCTAAAAAATATATATTTTTATGCTGGATGTTTTCATTGAATTCCCTAGTGAAGTTACCGTTCTTCAGTGAAGTTATTAATAAAATATGACCTAAGGAATCTACTTGTACAGTGAGCAGCTCTGATGTTTGTACAAACTACAATTTGCATGAAAAATCTCTGTTCTTTTTTTTATGATGCAGTGCACGTACTGCCGGGGATGCACCTTAGTGTAAACCGAGACTTTCTGCCCTTATATTTGAAGTGCATTCGTTTGACACAAACATACACCGTTCTATGATTTTAATAAAAAATAAATGTTTCCTTTAAAAAAAAAAAAAAAAAAAAAAAAACAAATGTAATTGTGCCAAGATACTGCTCTGCTCCTTGCATCCTGCCAACACCTAATCCCCCTTTGTTTCACTGTCTGAGAGGAATATACACAGGCCAACGGCCAACTGCGCTCAGTCATGCAACCTAGCCCAACGATATAAACACACTGCTACATTACTCAAGCTGCTGACCAAAAGTCAAAAGGATAATATTCCTTTTGGACAGTTTCACCAATTGAGGAGAAAATGTACATCAGTCTATTACATTTATAGACACTCAGAGAATTTGAAAAAGAAGTTGAGAGAAAGGGGCTACCCAAAAACGTTGTTCAACCATTCATCTAAAAGGGATTGCTTTTTTCAGAAGTTAGCAATCCGATTAAAAATGCTTTTAACTGAAATTAGAATATCCTGAATAGTGAAGAGAAGGGGATTTTAGCCTTTTGGTGCAATAGAAACTTGAGGAATATGTTAGTACACACATACAGAGATTGTGTACATACAGAGAGGATGTGGGGACTGCAGCTTAGGCCTGGGTGGAGTTCTGCAACGCGGAACTCTGCAAGATGCCAAAAAATCTCTGCCCCACTCCGCAGAGTTTGGCAAGCAGCAGAGTGTGGCAAGCCACACTGCTTGCACTGATTTTTGTGCCGAGAGTATGCCCTGCGCTGTAAAATCAGTGCAAACAGAACCAGACACAGCACAAGCGGGTGTTGCTTCTACTCGAGCAACAGCTTCCTCAAGCGAGCTGTAGGGGTCTCATCATAAACGGTAGCGACCTGGTGCAACCTCCCGTGTTGAGTAATCTCACCAGGAGGTGTTCTAGCATATGATTCTCCTCGCAGGCGCTCCCCAACTTAATGTTTGTGAGCCATGCAAGAGAAAAAAACCCCACCCCATGCTGCTTTGCAGAGTTGGTCAGAACTCGCGCTCTACCTGGAACCTGGAGTGGGCAGAGCAGTAATTATGTTATGTTATTTTATGTTATTTAATCTTATAAGGCGCACAGCTACCCTAAGGTTTCCCGGCGTGGCCGGACAAGAACAGAAGGAGGACAGAAGATCTATTGATTAAAAAGCCACGTTTTTAAACCCTTTTGAAAATTCCTATAAGTGACAGGGGGAGGGAATTACACATAGAGAGGCCCAGGCAAGAAAAGGACCGACCACCCATTCATGACAGGCTGGTCCTAGGGACCCAAAATTTAGCCTGGGTGGAGGAGCGAAGAAGGGGTGGTGGTGAGTAAGGGTGAGCTAAAGCATTAAGGTACTGAGGTGCCTTGCCAGATTTGATCTTAAACATGCAGTTCAGGGCTTTGAATTTAATATGATTCTCCACCCTGAGCCAATGAAGGTCCCGAAGATAACCTGAGATGGAAGCCATTCTGGGAACTTCGCAAAGAAGCCAAGCGGCCAGATTCTGCACCACCTGTAATTTGCATATCACATCTTTGACTCCTAGGTACAGGATGTTGCCATAATCCAGTCTAGAAGTGACAAGAGCCTGGACCACAGTTCTTTGAGTGGGGCCGGGCAACATCCAAAGGATTTTCTTGAGCCATTTAAGGATGGTGAAGCAGGCTGATGCCACCTTCACCGCTTGTTGGTTCATTGATAGCTGGTCATCAATGATAAAGCCTAAATTGCGGACCTGATGCGCAGGCTGGGGTTGAGCACCCATTTCAGAAGGCCAGGGATCTTTATTATTCCCCAAAATTAGCACTTCCGTCTTTTCCCCTATTGCAGTATTTATGATCAGTGCTTTAAGCCAAAAGTGTAGACTGCCAGGGAGTTAAATTCACAACGAAGGCCTATAACAATTGCCATAACAAAACTATTGTCTATCTCCTAGTGTGCCCATGTGACCTTGAATATGTTGGAGAGACTGGCAGGGAACTTAGGATGAAGGTAAATAAACATAAATCAGCTAACAGGATGAAAAAGAGTAATGCTCCATTGGTGGATTTCTTCTTAAAGAAAGCCATGGAAACCGTGAATTTCATTGGTTTATTTTGGAGAAAATGACTGCTAGAAAAAGAGGTTGCAATATAGGCAGGAAAAGGAAGCATATGGAGTATTGGTTTATAGCTAAATTCAACACTGTTAGATGAGGCCTTAACAGTAGAGAAGAGTGGGAATGCCTTATAGCATGCACATTGATGCAACATCCTCCATAAAAAGATGGTAATTATCCAAAGGTGAGGATTCAGGTGGGTTAGGGTCACAGCAGGACCCACCATGACAAATGTATTTCTAGGACTTTGGTTCCATGTTTTGCACTTGTTTCATGGGACCCTTAAGGTTGGTGTAGTGGGATTTTCAATAAATGTGAAAAAACGAGCCCATAACGATTTTTCATAAGAAATTCATGCTAATAACTCTAGTGGCCCTCACGATTTCATTTAATTCATTTATAGTTTTACATAGAATAATTTTGAGGCAGCTAAATAACCGTAAAGATCAGGTTTCTAAAGTTTTTGTGATATCCCTCTGTTCTTCATGTCATGTCTTTACCTCTGTTGTCCTAGTTACCTAGAATTGTACAGTGATGCTCTACACTCTAGTTTACCTGTTATTGGAATGTGTATGTTTGAAAATCACTGTTAGATTCACCTGTTCTGGCTGAGGCGTGGATGTGTTCCTTGTCTTATGCAATAAACCTGGATTTGTTACTACCCTTATGCCTTGAGCTTCTTACTTCAGCTGCTAATCTGGAAATCCTACACTGGCGTAGTCAGCAGCTCTCCATTTAAGAGGAACTCAACTCATCTCTACTTTTCTTTACTGCCCTCAAAACAAGGTACTGTGCTCCAATTATTCTTGTGTGGGTAGTGTGGGCTCGGCTGAGAGCTATAGCCGCGGGTTTAATCGACGCAGGGTGTGACCGTCCTGATCTCATCAGAAGCGGTCACTCCTCACGCTGCTCCCTGCTCTGCCTGCCGCTTGTGGTATCGTAGCGCTATACTGCAGATTGCTCTCTGCTAGCTCACATTGCTCCCACAACTATTATTGCCTGATTGCTTATTATAATTATATTGTAGCGCTATATTGCCAAAGTGCGCTTTCACGATCTTTCAATTGTGCTGTGCTGCCTGTATAATTCATTTGTGCCTGATTGTGCCGGTGCCACTGCCATTTTCATCGCGTTTATTCAGATTGCGCCCCAATCCTGTTTCGCTTTTGGCTTGCCCACCATTTTGTTGTTGTGCCTCCCTGCCCGGCTCTCCACCCTGCTCCCGCCTCCCAGCTGCTCCTCCCTCGCCCCTCCCCCCTCCACCATCCACATATGACAGATGCCTTCGTGCGCAGCGTTCACGCGCTGCGGTCGCGCCCCATGCGCGCCGAAGGTGCGCCAAAGGTAAGCCCGTCTACGCCCGTCCGCGCCTTGACCGCACCCAGGGCCATACCCCGTGGCCCCCGCAAAATCCATTCCGCCCGCATAACATACGACGCCGCAACCCTCTCAGCCCTTAACCCCGGCCACACACCACAATGCTACCAAGCTGCCCCAGGACACACCCATGGACCCTTCACCTGCCACTCCTGCAAATTCGACTGCATCGGGACCCACACCAAATCCACAAACTCCAAACAGAACTCCGACACCAACCATCTAAAGTGCATCCTGCTCAACACCCGCTCGGTCCACAGACACTCCATTGAACTCTGGAACCTACTCGACACTACATCTCCAGACGTCGCCTTCCTTACAGAAACCTGGATGAACGCCTCATCAGCGCCCGACATCGCCATAGCCATCCCGGACGCCTACAAGATCATCCGAAAGGACCGCACCAACCAAACAGGAGGAGGCATCGCCATCATCCATAAAAACACCATCCGCATCACGACCAGTTCCAACGATATCCTCGCTACCGCCGAACACCTTCACTTCCAGATCCACACCGACCACACTCAGAGGCACCCTCATCTACAGACCACCAGGACCCCGCACACAATTCAACGAAGACATCACTGACTTCATCAGCCCACATGCCCTCCCCTCAGAGAACTACATCCTACTGGGAGACCTCAACTTCCACCTGGAAAAGATAAACGACAGCAATACCACTACCCTTCTGGACAACCTGGCCAATCTCGGACTCAAACAGCTTGTTGACACCCCCACCCACTCTGCCGGGCACACACTCGACCCAATCTTCACCTCCAGCAAGCACATCTCCTTCGATCACACCACAGCTCTCCATTGGACGGACCACAGCTGCTTTCACTTCAACTACAAAAAGACCACGACCCACAACCCCCCACAACCTATTCCCCGAAGAAACTGGAACAAAATTACCACCGACCAGCTCTTCACATCGCTTCACCAAAACTCTCCAGCCAAATCATCGGACCCAAACCAAGCAGCCACCAACCTCACACAATGGATCACCCACAGCGCCGACGAACTAGCACCCTTGAAAAACCATCAAATCAAGCAAGGTAGCAAAAAAGCCCCCTGGTTCAACGATGACCTTAAGAAATCCAAGAAGCTCTGTCGTACCCTCGAGAAAGCCTGGAGAAAAAACCCAGCCACTAACAACCTGGCCACCTTCAAGAACGCCACCCGCATACACCACCAACTCATCCGATCCACCAAGAAATCAGCATTCAAGGATCGACTTGACAACAACGCCCAAAACAGCAAGGAACTATTCAACATCGTCAAAGAATTTACCAACCCCACCGCCCGCACCAACGACATCACTCCCTCCCAAGACCTCTGCGACTCTCTATCCTCATTCTTCCACAACAAAATCGCCGACAAACATAACAGCTTTGAAAACCAGGCCGAAGACCAATCCACTCCACCCACCCCCGAAACAAAACTGCACTCTAACAACCTTTATGCCTGGAACCCAATCACCACCGAAGACACTATCCGCCTGATGAACTCCATCCACTCAGGATCACCAACCGACCCATGTCCCCACCACATTTTCAACAAAGCAGACTCGATCATCGCACCCCATCTCCGCGATGTCATCAACTGCTCCCTCAACTCCGCTACCATCCCGGAAAGCTGGAAACATGCCGAACTCAGCGCCCTTCAGAAGAAACCCACAGCAGACCCCACTGAACTTAAGAACTACCACCCCATCTTGATCCTCCCATTCCCTGCCAAAGTCATTGAAAAAGCCGTCAATAATCAGCTCGCCGCCTTCCTTGAATCCAACAAATCCCTCGACCCCTCACAGTCCGGCTTCCGAGCCAAACACGGCAACGAAACCGCCCTCATCGCAGCAACAGACAACATTCGCACTCTAATGGACAACGGAGAAACAGCCGCCTTCATCCTACTTGACCTCTCCGCAGCCTTCGACAAAGTCTGTCATAGCACCCTCATACAACGCCTCAGCAACGTCGGAATACAAGGAAAAGCATTGGACTGGATCATCTCATTCCTCACCGGAAGAACCCAAAGAGTCCACCTCCCTCCTTTTAGATCTGAGGCCACCGAAGTCATCTGCGGCGTACCACAAGGATCATCACTCAGTCCCAAACCTCTTCAACGTATACATGAGTCCCCTCGCATCCATCGCGCGCCAACACAACCTCAACATCATCTCCTACGCAGACGACACCCAGCTGGTCACCAGCCGACTGGATTACGGAAACACCCTTCACGCCGGAACCACAGCCAAACTACAGAAAAAACTCCAACGCATCCAAAACGCCTCAGCCAGACTCATATTGGACATCCCTCGTCAAGCTCACATTTCCGGTCACCTGAAAGACCTCCACTGGCTCCCTGTCAACAAGAGAATAACGTTCCGTCTCCTCACCCACGCACACAAAGCCCTCTACGACCTAGGACCCGAATGCCTCAACACGCGACTGTCCTTCTACACCCCCACCCGCCAACTACGATCGTCCAATCAAGCCCTCACCGCAATTCCGCGCATCCATAGATCTACCATGGGAGGAAGATCCTTCTCCTACTTAGCGGACAAAACCTGGAATTCTCTCCCCACCCACCTCCGCCTTACACAGAACCACCTCTCCTTCAGAAAGCAACTAAAAACTTGGATATTCGATAAGTAAAAGCACCCCCACTCCCCCAAGCGCCTTGAGACCCTCTGGGTGAGTAGTGCGCTATACAAATCTCTGAACTTGAACTTGAACTGGGGTCGCCCTGCTCTATTTTTATCCTGGAATAGATGTTGATGAAAATTTTGGCTGGGAGCTATCCCCGCGTATTCTGTGGTATGCATGATGTCTAATCGACGTGGGCTAGCCTGCTCTATTTTTATCCTGGGCTAGATATTCATGAAAATTTAGGCTGGGAGCTATCACTGTGTATCCTGTGGCATGCGTGATGTTTAATCGACGCGGGCTCACCTAATCAAATGTAATGGTGAGGTATGCTAAGTCCTACAGTCTCCCTGCTCCCTGGCATTAGTAAAATAGCGGAGAAGCACGTCAACCACAGCCTCTCCTCCCACCTTGAAACTAAAGGTCTGCTTGAACCCTCCCAAACAGGATTTAGACCAGGCCAGAGTACTGAAACTGCAATCCTGGCGGTAGTCGAGGAAGCAAGGAAAATCATGGACACAGGAGGATCAGTGGCAGTGATCCTCCTGGACCTAAGCGCTGCCTTCGACACCGTCAATCACTCTACTCTAGTCCACAGGCTCGAGGACCTTGGAATTGCAGGAACGGTCCTGACCTGGCTCAAATCCTTCCTAGAGAACAGATCTTTCCGGGTGGCAGACGGAAACTTCACGTCCAAGCCTACGGCCATCGGCTGTGGGGTCCCTCAGGGCTCCTCCCTGAGCCCGACCCTTTTTAATGTTTACATGTCCCCCCTTAAGAAAGTCGTCGCCCCTTTTGGGATCAAGCTCCTAACATACGCCGACGACACTCAACTCGTGGTATCCCTCAGCCAGCAAGATCACTCTCTTCCTAACCTTCAAACCTGCCTCACCGAAATAACTAAGTGGATGAACCTTTCCCACCTCAAATTGAACAACGACAAAACGGAAATAATGATTCTTGGAAACAAATCTCTCTACAACCTGTAGAGGTTGGGCAGTGTGGCCCCCACACTGCCCAACCATCCCGCATTACATACGAGGCCACCACCCTCCTAGCCCTTAACCCTGGCCGCTCCCCCTACTGCGTCCAAGCCGCTCCTGGGCACTCCCATGGACCTTTCTCATGCTACTCCTGCAATTTCATCGGCACCGTCAACAACCCCGCTACGATCACACCTCAGATTCCCGACCCCAAACACCTACAATGCATCTTGCTCAACACCCGATCGGTCCACAGGCACGCCATTGACCTATGGAATCTACTAGACACCATCTCTCCGGACGTCGCCTTCCTCACAGAAACATGGATGAACGCCTCCTCCGCCCCTGACATCACCATTGCCATCCCAGAAGATTATAAGATCATACGCAAAGACCGTACCGGCCACACAGGAGGAGGAATCGCTATCGTCCATAAGAAATCTATCCACATCTCAACCAGCTCTGACATCAATCTCGCCAACTCTGAACACCTTCACTTCCAGATCCACATCGACCCCAAGACAACACTCAGAGGCACCCTCCTTTACAGACCACCAGGACCCCGTGCACAATTCAGTGAGGACATCACGGACTTCATCACTCCACACGCACTCCCCTCCAAAGATTACATCCTTCTGGGAGACCTCAACTTTCACCTTGAAAAGAACAACGACCGCAACTCCACCACCCTTCTGGACAACCTCGCCAACCTCGGACTTAGACAACTGGTCACTTCCCCCACCCACATCGCTGGTCACACTCTCGACCCTATCTTCACCTCCAGCAATCATGTCTCCTTCAGCCACACTACGGCTCTCCTCTGGACTGACCACAGCTGCGTTCACTTTACCTACAACAAACCCAAACCCAACAACCACCCCCAACCAACTCTGCAAAGAAATTGGAACAAAATCACCATCGACCAGATCTCCTCATCGCTTCTTCTAAACCCCCTAGCCCACCCCTCAAACCCCGACCAAGCCGCCTCCAACCTCTCCCTTTGGCTATCCAACAGCGCCGACATCCTAGCACCACTGAAAAAGCGACAAAGCAAACTTGGCAGCAAGAAGGCCTCATGGTTCAACGATGATCTTAAGAAATCCAAGAAACTCTGCCGCTCCCTTGAGAAAGCCTGGAAAAAAGACCCAACCACCAGCACCAAGGACGCCTTCAAAAACGCCACCCGCATACACCACCAACTGATCCGAAAGGCCAAGAAAACCGCCTTCAAGGAACGACTAGATAACAACGCCCACAACAGCAAGGAACTTTTCAACATCGTCAAGGAATTTACCAATCCCTTGGCCAACTCTAACGACATCACCCCCTCTCAAGCACTCTGCGACTCACTAGCCTCATTCTTCCACAACAAAATTGCAGACATCCACAACAGCTTCGACAACCAACCCGGAGAACAACCCTCCCAACCATCTACTGGACCTGCACCCCCATTGAACACCCTTAATGACTGGAACCCTATCTCCACTGAGGACACCATCCGCCTGATGAACTCCATCCACTCAGGATCCCCCACAGTCCCTTGTCCTCACCACATCTTCAACAAAGCAGACTCCATCATAGCAGCGCACCTCCGAGACGTCATCAACTGCTCCTTCAAATCCGCCACCTTCCAGGAAAGCTGGAAACACGCAGAACTTAGCGCCCTTCTGAAAAAACCCACAGCGGACCCCACGAACTCAAAAACTACCGCCCCATCTCGCTCCTTCCATTCCCGGCCAAAGTCATCGAGAAAGCAGTCAACAACCAGCTCGCCGCCTTCCTCGAAGCCAACAAATCCCTCGACTCCTCACAGTCCGGCTTCCGAGCAAAACACAGCACTGAAACCACCCTCATCGCAGCAACAGACGACATTCGAACTCTACTGGACAATGGAGACACAGTCGCTCTCATCCTCCTCGACCTCTCCGCAGCCTTCGACACAGTCTGCCATAGCACCCTTCTACAACGCCTCAGAAACATCGGAATCCAAGGAAAAGCACTGGAATGGATCACCTCGTTCCTCACCGGAAGGACTCAGAGAGTCCGCCTCCCACCATTCAAGTCAGAAGCCACTGAAGTCATCTGCGGCGTACCACAAGGATCCTCACTCAGCCCTACCCTCTTCAACGTATACATGAGCCCCCTCGCGACCATCGCACGCCAACACAACCTCAACATCATCTCCTACGCTGATGACACTCAACTGATCCTCTCACTCACCAAAGACCCGAACACCGCCAAAACCAACCTGCATGAAGGAATGAAAGAAGTAGCCGAATGGATGAAACACAGCCGTCTAAAACTGAACTCAGATAAAACAGAAGTCCTTATCTTAGGTACCTCCCCCTCCGCATGGGACGACTCTTGGTGGCCACAAGCCCTTGGAAAAGCACCCATCCCGACAGACCACGCACGGAACCTGGGCGTCATCCTGGATTCCTCACTTTCGATGAACAGACAAGTCAACGCCGTCTCTTCATCTTGCTTCAACATTCTTCGCATGCTCAAAAAAACATTTCGTTGGATCCCCACCGAAACTAGGAAAACGGTCACCCACGCTCTGGTCACGAGCCGACTGGACTATGGAAACACCCTCTACGCCGGTACTACAGCTAAACTCCAGAAAAAACTCCAACGAATCCAAAACGCCTCAGCCAGGCTCATATTAGACATCCCGCGTAAAGAACATATCTCTGATCACCTGAAAAACCTCCACTGGCTTCCCGTCAATAAGAGGATCACTTTCCGGCTCCTAACCCACGCACACAAAGCACTCTACGAAATCGGACCAGAATGCCTCAACACACGACTGTCCTTCTACACCCCCTCCCGCCAGCTACGATCAGCCAACCAGGCCCTTGCCACTGTACCCCGCATCAACAAAACCACCATGGGAGGCAGATCCTTCTCCTACCTGGCAGCTAAAACCTGGAATTCACTTCCCACTTACCTTCGCCTTACCCAGAACCACCTAGCATTCAGAAAGCAACTTAAAACGTGGATATTTGACAAGTAATTCCCCACCCCTCCTCAAGCGCCTTGAGACCCTCTGGGTATGTAGCGCGCTATATAAATTCTTTGACTTGACTTGACTTGACTACAACCCCTCTTCCCTATGGCCACCCACCATGGGCCCTCCCCCCGCCCCGAAACATGAAATCAAGAGCTTGGGCATATGGCTAGATGAAGGCCTCAACTTCTCGGCCCAAGCAAGGAAAACGGCGGGAACTTGCCATGGCCTCCTAAGATCAGCAAGAAAGGTCCTACCTCTTCTCCCTGCACATTCCCGCAAACTCTTAGTCCATGGCCTGGTGCTGTCCCGCCCGGACTACGGTAATGCCTTGTACCTGGGGGCTCCCAAAAAAGTACTGTCTAAACTTCAGACTGTTCAAAACGCGGCAGCGCGCATTCTCACAGGAACCAACCGCCTCTGCTCAGCCAAACCAGCCCTACCTGCTCTACACTGGCTCCCCGTACAGGAACGAATAAAGTTCAAGGATCTCTGTACCACTACAAAATTCTCCACGGCAAGGCCCCTCCAATACTACAAAACTTGATTTCACCCCATACCACTACAAGAACTCTCCGCTCCTCCAACTGCAACCTAGCCTCCATACCTAGAATCAAGAAAGCTCGTTCAGGAGGGCAATTGTTCTCATACAACTCATCCAAACTCTGGAACACTCTTCCCCCTGACATCAGAGCCCAACCCAACCTGCTCGCATTCCGCAGAGCGCTCAAAACATGGCTATTCCCTTGAGACCCCTCCGCAGAAGGTTCTTGTCACTTAGCGCTGGGACGGTCACGGGCAGCCATGCGCTCTAGAAATCTGTTAAATAAATAAATAAATAAATAATACAGTGTCAGTGGAAGCCTTCATTTTCTACATTGAAATTTTCATGACCTTCTCGGTAGTGTACTCCGTTAGTGTTACACTATTGTTGTTGACTTTCTAAAATTGTCAACAGCCTTGTCAACGGCTTCCTCACCGTATTGTTTGAGTGCTCTCGTCTTCTTCATGCCTCCATTGTTGTTGGCGTTATTCCTTGCGCTCCTGAAACGCAAAGCGTCACCCCTGGAATGCATGACTGCGTAGGGTCTTCCGCTAAGCGTCATTTGAGTGTCGTCAACAATTGGAGCACCTTCATTCCAATTGGCGTTCAGTCCCTGAGCTCCTGTAACACACAGCGTCACGGCTGCTTCTACACATTTTTATTTGTGCTCCTGAATCACACAGCTTCATTTTGTGGGCGTTCATTCTCTACACTTCTGTAATGCTCAGCGTCACGATTTCTACAATTATTTGCATACACTATTTTATTTAAGCATCAGAAACGAAGAAATCTCATTGCGTGTTATTCTTCGTGTTGTTTCCTGCTGACTCTTTCAAACCAACAACACCAGGTCTTGAGTACACAGATGACTTTGGGCTAGATGTAGGTGGGCAAATACCAGTCGGTAACGGACGAAAATTGGTAATTTTCCCGTTACCAACCGATATTTATCCCTTTGCGATGTAGGAGGTTGGATTTAAGGATTCGGTAATTTACCGATTCATTATCAAGTTGGTAGTAAATACAGAATACCTTTAAAAAAGCAATTTTGTGCTTTTTTAAATGTGCCATGTGGCAGACATAAGTGCCCTTAGGGCATGTATGTGCCCCACATGTGCACACATGCATAATTCAGGGGTGCAATAGGGTGTAAAAGTGACACCCTGCCACCCATGAATATGCTCCCCCTGTTACCGATTTGGTATTTACCGAATTGGTAATAGTGAATGGCTTCCTATTCATTCCTATGGGCCTCCAGGCCCAAAGGAATGAATGGGAAGGTATTCCTTATTACCGATTCAGTAAATACCGAATCGGTAATAACGAATATTACCGAATCAGTAAAATTTACAGATTCTTTACCTACATTCTATTTACTGATTCTTAAATACCGAATCGGTAAAATTTGGTATTTAGGAATCGGTAAACAGAAATTACCTACATCTGGCCCTTTGTCTTCGAATGAAGATTTTCAGCGTCATTCATCCTAAATAGTTTTATTAACACCACCTGTGTCACAATTTACATTTCCTATATATTTCCTGTTCATTTTGTTTTAATTACTGATTTGTTCAACTGAATTATTTATTTGTGCTTAATTTATGAATACTTGAGTATATTCTCATTTCAACTTGTTGGGAGATTTGTATTACTTTATTAATATTTCTTCATAATGCAGAATGTCACAGCCCCTCCTTCCTTCCTGATGTCATCTGGAGAACCAACTATTAAATGGAAGAAATGGAAGAAAGTTTTCAAACATTATGCTAGGGTTTGTGGAGTTAGTCTTTCTGCTGAACGCAGAAATTCACTTCTGCTTCACTGTCTTGGGTCAGAAGGCCAAGATGTGTTTGACCATTTGCCCCAACTCAGTGATGAAGAAAGTTCTGGTCTCAATGAATAAGAAATCTGTATTAAGCAACTGGATAAGCACTATTCGCCCAAAGTAAGCACTATACTGGAGAGATACAAGTTCGCAAAAAATATGCAAAATGAAGGTGAATCTGTTAAGTGGTATGTCACTTAATTGAGGAAACTTGCCTCTTCCTGTAAGTTTGGAAATCTATGTGACGAAAGAATAGGAGATCAACTTATGTTTGACTGCAACATCGAAAAGGTAAGAGAAGAGCTTTGGTTGAGAGACGAACCCTCATTAGATGAAGTAATCTAAGTTGCCAAGAGAGTTGAACATTCACTTAAATGTGTAGATACTTTAAAAAAAGATAAACAAGTTTCTGTTCAAGTGGTTAAAGAACCAAATAAATCTGCTCCCAACTTGTATTCCTCTGGGAAGCCTAAGAAGAAATATTTTATGCCCAAATGTTTTAGGTGTGACAAAGTAGGGCATTTTGCCAACAATAGCAAATGCCCTGCCTTAAATGTAATTTGCTCAAAGTGTAAAAGGAATGGACATCTTTCCGTTGTATGTAAAACAAAGGTTACCTCTTCTAATGTAAAATGTGTTGAAACTGAAATTATAGAGGAGGATTTTGTCTGCGGACAAATAGTGGTTCAATTTGTTTCTCATGTAGAAGCCAAGTCTTGTCCCTTGGATGTGATTCTTGTTGAGGTGCGTCCACAAGAGTATTGTTTGACTCAGGAGATAAGATTAATATTGTTTCTAGAAATTTCTTTGAAAGTAAACTTTCTCATAAGGTCTCACTTCACAAACCTGACATATGTCCTTTAACATATGGTGGAGAACCCATTCCTCTAAAAAGGTTATTTCACTGGCCTTGTTGAATATAAAGGACAATATGTTTCTGGTAAGGTCTATGTTTCTCTAAAAGGTGACAGCATAATAAGCTGGTTTCATCAGGGAGATTTAGGGGTAATGTTAGATCCTGGCAATGACTGTCCTATTAAATTGAAAGAAACTGTTCAAACTGTTCAGGTAAATTCTAACAGTTCCTTAGACTTTAAGATTAAAGAAAAGTTTCCTAATGTTTTCAAAACTGGTCCGGGTTGTCTCAAGAATTTTAAATTAAAGATTCCACTTCAGCCTGATTCACAACCTTTTTGTTGCAAAGCCAGAAATGCCCCTCTAGCAGTAAAGGAGGAAATGAAAAAAGAATTGTTAAAACTTAAAGATGGGGGTAATATTGAGGAAGTCACAATGACTGACTGGCTTTCTCCAGTTGTAGCTGCTCGCAAGGCTGATGGTTCCCTTAGCCTCTGTGTGGACTTGAGGCAGCTAAATAAATGTGCGGTGGTGGATTGCTATCCATTACCCAACATTTCTGAATTACTCACTTTGTTGGATGGAGCTAAGGTATTCAGTACCATCGACTTAACCTCAGCCTATCATGAAATTGAGGTGGATTCAGCTTCTAGAGATCATACTTCCTTTATCACTCCGGTTGGAACATTCAGGTTTGTTCGGATGCCATTTGGTCTTGTATCAGCGGTGTCTGTATTTCAATGAATAATGGAAAAGACTTTGGATGGTTGCAATGGCTGTTGTGTTTACCAAGATGATATTCTTGTATGTGGTAAAGATCACGAAGAACATGAAAAGAATCTTGAAGGTGTCTTGTATAAGTTAGAAAATGCTAACCTCACTATTAAGTCTGAAAATTTTAAATTTGGAACCTCATCTATTCATTATTTAGGTCACACTATTCCAGGGACTGGTATTACTCCAAAGTCAAGTCTTGTAGATACTATAGCTTGCATGCCGCCCCTTCTTGCAAAGAAGAACTCACAAAATTCTTTGGTATGGTTGAATACTACAATAAATTTGTTGAAGGGTTTGCTGGGTTGTCTTCCAATATGAGAGGACTTCTAAAAAAAGTTTGTGAGTTTAAGTGGAATGCTGATTGTGACAGGGATTTTATGTTCATTAAGGAGAAACACCTACGTTAACAAGCTTCAATCACTGCAGGACCTCTGTCATTACAACTGATGCAAGTCTTAAGGGATTATGTGCTGTACTTCAACAAGAAAGTGAGGATGGTATGGCGACCATCATGTTCGCCTCAGGTGGACTAAGGGACCCAAAGTCTGTCATCGAACGTGATGGTCTGGCAGTTTTTTGGGCCTTTAGAAAGTTTTTAAAAAGTCTGTGGGGCACCAAGTTCTTTGTAAAAACTGACCATAAATCTTTATGCGAGACCTTTTCCAAGAAGGGTATTGATCTTATTTCAAGCAGGATCACTAAATGGGTCATTGCTCTACAAGAGTATAATTTTGAAATAAGATATATTCCTGGGGTTGACAACAATGTCGCTGACACTTTTTCACGATTGGCAGAGATTGGTCAAGGTGAGTTTCCCATGGATGAGTGGGATGATCCTGATATTCATGTTTGTCATGTTGATGAAGAGATTATTAATCAAGAGCAATGATGGGTCTTTTTAGCTTCTGATCCTGTTTTATCAGAAGTTAATTCTCTTATTCACAAAGGTTGACATACGAAAAAAGAGTGTTCTATTGAGGCGTCTAAGTTTTGGGGTGTCAAAGATGAGTTGGCAATTTGTGATGATGTACTTTTATGATGTACTAGGCTGGTACCTCGCTCTGATCTTCGTGGAAAGTTGATTGATTTTGCACATAAATCACACTCTGGTATTTCTAAATCTAAATAGAGACTATGTGGTTCCTACTGGTGGCCTGGAATGGACATACAGGTTGAGAGAGTTGTAAGAGACTGTGTGGTGTGTGCCCATTGCAATAAGTCCAAGGTGGTGAGGGTCCAGCCAATGGTGATTAGAGAGCTTCCCAAGGGACCTTGGAGAGAGGTTGCATTTGACATTGTGGGCCCAATTCACTCTGATGGTCAGCAAAATGTTATATTTGTTTTCTTGGATTTATACTCCAGATGATCTGAGATACATTTCACCTCAAATATTGAGACTTCTCAGGGTATAAAATTCTTAGAGTCTCTTATACTTAGAGAGGGGTACCCATAATCTATTCTCACAGATAATGGGGTACAGCTAGTCTCAAGAGAAATTGAGTTTTTCTTGAAGAATAGAGGAATTAGACATAAGAGGTGCTTGCTTTATCGCCCTGAAAAAATGGGATGATAGAAAGATTTAACAAGGTGTTAAAGGAGACCATTTCTTGGGCCAAGAGCTCTGGGCTTAATTGGAAGCAAGAGGTTCTCAAAAAAGTCAAGACTTATAGGCTTACTCCACATAGATCTACTGGAAAATCTCGGTTTCTTCTTTTCAAAGGAAGAAATCTGTGTACTCTCGTTGAACATTCTTGAGTGAGAGATTTTGGTGAGTCTCTCTCTAAATCTTCTTCAGAGGAACCCTCTTGGCATTTGAGAGAGAAACTTGGGTTTGAAGGTAGGAAATTATCTTTTGATTACAGAAAGTCAATGAAGAATACAGTAGTGAGTGTCGGGGACTTTGTTGTTATCAAACTTCCTTGTTCTAAAGTCAAGTTTTCGGAACCTATAAAAGTTATTAAAGTGTGTAAAAATGCTATGAGAACCCAAGGTCATAGGATATGGAATCATAACAGAGTTTCTGTTTTCTCTGGTCCTTTGGACTTGGAGTCCTCTATTGGTTCAACGAAGGTTAAGAATACTCCTTTGAGTAATTCTTGTTCATCTTCTAGGACTGTTAAAAAAACAAGTTATTTAAGTGATTATGTATCTTGATTTCTTAGTTTGTTATTTTGGAGGGAAGATATGTGATATCCCTCTGTTCTTCATGTTATGTCTTTACCTGTGTTGTCCTAGTTACCTGGAATTGTACAGTGATGCAATACATCCTAGTTTACTTGTTATTGGAATGTGTATGTTTGAAAACCACTGTTAGATTCACCTGTTCTGGTGGAGGCTTGGATGGTTTCCTTGTCTTATGGAATAAACCTGGATTTATTACTACCTTTATGCCTTGACCTTCTTATTTCAGCTGCTAATCTGGAAATCCTACAGTTTTCTCTAGCAATGAAGTGAAGAGTTGTGTGGTACCTAATAAAGGTGATAACCCCAGAATTCTTTCAGCACATGTACTTGCACGTTCAAAGATGGAGCCGATAGGCTGAAAGGTGGGAACTTTCAGAAAAGTTCATAGCATCACGTTTACGCGTGGGTCACATGTACGTGAGGCAATCAGCATGGGTACTTAATGGCACTTCCACAATGGGTAGTTTCTTTAATCCGATTCAAACCTCAAGCCGAAACACAGAGTCTGCCAGGTATGTCAAAACAGAGCGGGGCATTGAGAGGCGCATTGGGCTAAAACACAAGACAATTTTTTATGTCTCACAGCTAATGTACTGCAGGAGCATGGAGCGCTCTGAAGAAACTGAGGCCTTTTGATGTTGGTCTTTCCAGCACTATAATACTGTCTTTGTTATTTAGAGTTGAACCGGCTGGTAACTAGCAACCAGGTGCTCAGCTGTAGAGTGATATTGCTGTACCCACAGAAGAGGCATGATTGCGGGTTCTTCTGAGATATATCGCTTTCGCAGTGAGCGCAGGGGATTTAAACAATGTAGATTTGGGCTGAATAAAAAAGTAAATGTCCAGCATCACTTCGAAGATCGCATGTATACTGCTATGCGAGGAGTGAGAATAAATGATCTTAATCGACATTCAGGGAAAAACATACTTTTGATCCAAAATAGGAAATCTTTGGACTTTGAGTACCCATTACATATCTATATTTAGAGGTAAGAAGTCAGGGACATAATATAGCTACAAAAGCAAATACCTTTATATAACAAAGGCTACATTATTCTGAATATGATTATTTGGTTTTTATACATACAGGCCAATGTGTAGATGGAAATTATCAGAGAGAAGGAAGAAATATTCTTGTATATACACCCTAATCGAGGTATAAACCTAAGGGTCTGTTGCCGCTGCAGCCAGTGCAGGTAAGAGCGGTGGGGCCGGGTCAGGGGGGTATTTTGACAGACATTGATGAGGGAAAATTAAATAAAAAATAAATGTTCCCTTGTCATCCGTTGAAATCTCCCACCTGGCCCCACCGTTCTTTCCTCCACGGACCGTGGCTGGTCGGTTGGAACCTTTCATACTGATGTAGTTACACAATTGAAAGGTAAGGAAAAAAGATCAAGTGGAGTGACGTATAAGAAGTTTAAAGGTATATTTGTGAACAAATTATAGTGCATTTACTTATAGGTTCCCTCTACTTACTTGACATTGGCTGAAATATACATATATACCTATGTGATCTCATGATTTCCGAGAGGACTGTCGCCACTGGATGATTCGTATCCATATGAAGGTCGCGAATGAGAAATCTTGGTCTTCTCTGTTGGTGAGATGATTATATAGCTCATCAGCATGGGAGTGATTCCATATTAGGGTCACATCGTGATAACTGGGTGAATGTGTTAAGTTTGTGAGAGTTGCTGAATGAGATGAGTTGCTGTATAGTTTGATAAAGGCGGAGAGCGTCGCCACATTGCCTTGAAGAAGCAAAAGAAAGGAAAAAGAATTGATAATAGCTAATGTTATTATAATTGTATTTTGTCCTCCTGTTGTGGCAGATTGCGTGAGGGGCGGGTGGGGCTGCAAAGCAGGGGATCAGTGGTAGAACCCTCCTAAATGTGCAATGACTGTTTGGCCTGACCTTTCAGGCCACCCAAAACAGTCATGCGCACTTTCCCTGTTCTCCATGCAGGCTGCATAGAGAACATGCACACCCCTTCAGCCCGTGGCTAAGCGCTTTGTCACGGCACTCAGACCAATCAGACCAATGCGTAGCAGCATTGTTTATTTGCTGTGGGAACGTGGGAGCCCTGGTGCTTCCTATTTCACACAAAAAAAACAAGAAGAGGACTCAGGAGAGGCAGTGGCAGCAGCCGGGTGGAAGATAAGTGATTATTTTTAAAGTGATCCCCCAGCTTCCCCCATCCGCCTCACTGCTGCTTCCAGGCAGCAGCCGCCACTGTAAGTAGGTTGTAAGTGACATGTGGAAATGGAAAGTAAAATTCAGACTGAATATTAAGGTCTAATGTGTGCAGAGTGTTTAAACAGCAAAGGTACATAGAAATGGAGATAAGCACATGAAATGACAGTGGACGAATGACCTAGGTATAATGTAGAGCACATGAGAGTACCTCTGGGGTTGGGTTGTGCACTTTGTTTTCATGAATTGTTGTATTGAGAGAATACACTTTTAATCAAACATACTGTATACATTCTAAATAATGTATGTTCTATATACTTTATCATAGATATTGTGGCTGAATAATTTGTACTGTACTGAAGAAGGTAGCTGATATTGATATTTCCACTGAATCATGTCATCGTATATCGGTGCAGAATCGGCTTGACACTGGAAAATCATGGATGAGAAATTAAATACATCATGGATCTCTAGTGCTATTTAAAGTGAAATAGACAAACGTTTGTGTATTTTCTTCTCCCTTTTTCTTTTTCTAATTTTGTTTTTGCAGTATGGGTTTGTTTTTATGGGATACTGTATGGTAATTATGATGTACACAATTTTAAACAATGTTTAAAGCTCTCTATACACATTGAAAAAAGAGTATATATGTATTAATGTTGTGTCGTACATTGTGACATTAAAGCTTTGTGTATTTTCCACAATTTCATGTGGTTATTGTTCTGGTAAACAAGATGTTGCAAACCGAGGGGCATATTTACAGGGGAATTGAACCACCAGAGCATAACTTTTTATGACACTCCGGTGGTGCAATGCCCTGCTCCATATCTACAATGTAGAGCTTAGCCACTTTGCGTCGCTTAACGCTGCATTGTAAATATTGTACCGTTTCATGCATTTTTCTGCGCCAAAGTGGAGTGCAATGGGTGTTGCTGTGGGTTTCCAGCTTTGGGTGTTCCCCTGCAATGCCCATTACTTTTTGACACTGCCCCAGATTTACAAAGATGTGTAAATCTGAGGGAGCGTTAAAAACTAACACCATTGGAAAGCAGGCATTATAGTGGCGCAACGAGGAGAAATACATTTTTTTCTAGTTTTTGCTCTTTCTATATAATTCTGCAGCACAGATAGAAGGAGCAAATCACCTTTAATAATAGGTGTCTCTTCCTGCACATAAAAAATCATCCCTGCAATGCAGGCACCCTTGCACCATGGCGCAAGGGTGTCTGTATGGTCGCTAGCCAGCTTTTTTAGCGCAGGTGCAAGGGAAAACACAAAGGCGTGCAATATTCTTGTTAATACAGTGCATTCCTGCATTTTTTTAAATGGCGCACTGCGGCGTTGCTAAATTGCTTGCAGATCCACGTTGCTTCATTTCTTTGTAAGTAAGTCCCAGAGTGTGTGGTGTGGTGTATAGTTTAGGTGAATTTCCTGACTTTAGTGACCAAATGGTTTGGACTAGTAAATATCAACTTTCTAAAAGTTGTATTTTCAGATTTGAGTTAAAATTCAACTTTACCATTAAAAAGGGTTTTAAATTACAATTTTTTAGATACTAAACTCGACCTTCCAAACTGTTCCCAATTGGAAGTTATTACTTTCTGTTAGAAATGGGGGTCTCTAGTTGGCAATGGTCTGCACCTTTGTTCAAATAGGTACCCTTGCTTCTAGTCAGGGAAAAATGGATACACTCCTAAATTAACTTCTGCCAAGGGGATGCCATTGATAGCTTGGCACGAGCAGACAGGCTTATCTCAGAGGCAGTGTGTAAAGCATTTGTGAACACATACAGCAACACAGTAAAACACTACAAATGGACACCACACCAGTTTAGAAAAATATGTATTCTTTATCTAAACAAGACAAAACAACAAAAATCCACAATACAGTTATCAAAAAATAGGTTCTTCAGTGGTAGAAATAGTTCAGTTCAATGCAATTTGTAAGTGCAACACTTTTCCAGCAAAGTACCTTGGATGAGTCACGCAAAACAAACAATAAGGCCCCATGGAAGGTGTTAGACCTGGCACCATTGGCGTGGGTCTCCTTTCCATTTTTGTTTCTGTGCCTCATGTGTTGTGCAGGTGTTAGCTGCTCAGAGCACTGTGCCACTACCAAACAGTGCCACAATGCAAGTGCTCCCTATGTAAAAGTGTATTTATGATTGGATTCCATGATTGGCTTATTTGGGTTACTGTCAGACCCCAGTAAAATGCACCAGGAGTGCCAGGGCTTTTAACTCCAAATGCTGCTAGTGGGCCTTGCAGCACTGGTTGTGCCACCCACAGACGCAGCCTTATAAAATGTGTCTAGGTCTGCCATTGCAGAACATGCGTGCAGTCTGGTACTGTCATGCTGGCTGGGCAAGTGCACCCACTTGCCAGCCCTCAACCTTCCCTTTACGTCATGTAAGTCACCCCTATGGTAGGCCCCAGGGCAGGGTGCATTGTCAGCATAAGGTAGGACATGCCCTGATGTGTGTGGCATGTCCTAATAGTGAATTACAGCCATTTTCGTTTTTCACTATTGTAAGGCTACCTGTTCGCATAGGCCAGAATGGGCTGTTGGAATTGTTACATCATACATTCCTAACAGACTCAGGGAACATGGTAGAAAGTCAAGTTTAGTATGCCTGAACTCAGAATAATAAAATACATCCTTTAGTAAAGTTTATTTTAATATCCTGTGTTTGCAAATGCCACTTTAAGAAAGCTGGCATTTGCTTGCCTAACCATTTCAGCCCGCCTCTGCTAGGATGTGTAACTGCTGTCTGGTTTCTGTGTGTGACAGGGATGGGGAATTCCAGGAGACAGTCTGGGCTTCCAGGTGGTGAATAGAGAGATTACACCAGGATGGGTGGGAGGAGTGCCCCTTGACTCTGAATAGGGCTATGCTCTGCCACCACAATGCTGGCTCCACCTCCTGCGGAGCGTCTGATGTCTCTGCCCTGCACCCTGAAAGAAGAAGCCAGAGTATCCAAAACAAAGTGCTCCAAAACTGGGTTGAACTAGGCACAAGCCTCCTGGCCTGAAAGAACAAAAGATTTGCTGTATAAATGTAGGAGCCCTGCTCCTAAGAAATTAGATCCTGTTGACGCCAAGAAGAACCTCTGCCTGAAGAGAAGGACCTGGAAAAGCTGCATGGAGGACTACTGTCTCTGACCTGGGAGACTGGCCTGTGGTGGGTGCCTTGCTGCAAGAAGGAGAGGAAAAGACTGAAGTGACTTTTTATTCAACTTGTGCTTTTGAAACAATCTCCAAGGGTTTGTGTTTGAGCTAGCCTCCTGAACTGAGCCCCAGGACCATTGGGCTCTTCTCCTGCCTTCAACACAAGCTGCTGGACTGCCTGTGTCCGTGCCCCGCTGAAGCCATCACTGAGTGCGCCTCGCCAACCCTAAAGCCCATGTAGTGTCCACCCTGCTCCGTGTGACTCCGGTTATCCCTAAGCCAAGTTCGCACTGTATCGCCTCTGGGAAGCCCCGCACCCGGCTTCACTCACCCCCATCCGAGCCGCACTGCCACCGCCTTCAGCCGCCTCGAACTCAATCCGGCACTTCATCCAGCGAGGTAAGGTTCGTACGTCCTAAGCGTACCCAACCACACCGTGCAATCATCCTCTGGGGCTGCGCCGCACTGACAAAGCTGCCAGGTACGTCGCGTACTGGCCGCTGAGTGCCGCACCGCCGCCTCAGGGAAACAACCTCGCCAAGAAGGTACGGCTCGAACGCCGCCCTACGCCACAGACTCTGCACCGACGACCCGGACCGTCCACAGTGCCCCGTGAGGTCCCGCTCCCACGCTGCGCATCGCAACGCCTGCCACGAGCCGGACCTGTATCAGTGAAGCCGCCGACCAACGTCCAGAGTACATCTGCATTTGTCCCCGCATTGCTGTGTTGAACTCAACGATCCTAAGAGGTACTGTGTGGGCATCGCACCAAACGGTGCACGTCTCGGACTGGAGTGTCCGCTTCGTTGTTAGACTCGTTTTGCTAATTTTTTACCACCGGAGAGTCACACCAAGAGGTACGAACCGCACAGAACTAACAATTAAGCATATTTACAAGAACTCTTCATTCCTGAAACAGTATTGTGGTCATTGAAACGTTATTATGGTCTTGTCATAAGCCTGCTTAAATATATATATAAACTACTTTATTTTTATACAAATCCTATACAGTCCATGTGTGGTGTTGTCATTGAATTACTGTATGTGTTCACAAATGCTCAACCTATGACGCTCTGAGATAAGCCTTGCCTGCTTGCGCCACACTACCTCAAGGGCGAAAAGGGGTTATTTAAGCGGGTGATACCCTTATCCTGACTAGAGGAGAGGGTCCCTGCTTGTCACAAGTCTTTACCTGTGCCAACCAGAGCCCCCCAAATCTAACATAAGGTGATGCGTCAGTTCCTTGCTTCGGGGGAGGCGATGCGTCGGTTCCTTACTGCAGTGCAGGGGAGGTGATGCACCTGTTTCTTACCGGAGAGGAGGCGATGTGTCGGTTTCTTACTGCGTTCCGGTTATGATGCGACAAGATGGAGCCGCGATGCAATGATCCCCTGCAATGCGACAAAATGGGTCTTTGATGCAATGCGACCACTTGGATGTGATATGTGCATGCCTGACGGCTGTGCTGGGAACTCGGTGGACTCTTGAGCTGTGACAAACCCTGTGACACGCTTCTCCGGTGATGCGATGCCAACCTCTGCGACGGCGACATGCTTCTCCGGTGATGCAACGGCAACCTCTGCTGTGACGACACGCTTCTCTGGCAATGTGTCGCGCTTCTTCCTTGTTGTGTTGCTCTTCCAGCTCCCAGCAACACACAGGTCCTAAATAGCTGCAGGCACCTCTCTGTAGTTTAGAATTCACAGCAAGGACATTCAGGGGAGCTGGTGGAGAAGTTTTTGTGTTCCTGGGACTTCAAACAGGAGGCAAGCTCAGTTCAAGCCCTTGGAGATCTTCCTCAAGATGACAAAGCAAACAGCAAAGTCCTTCTCTCCTTTCCTTGGCAACAAGTAACCACTGCAGGCCAACCCCAAACAGCAAACAGCACAGGGGCAGTAATCCTCCTTCAGCTTCTCCAATTCTTCTCCTTGGCAAAGGTTCCTCGTGATTTCCCAGAAGCGATCTAAAGTTCTAGGGTCTGAGTCCCCCTTTTTATACACAGAATTCCTTTGTCTCTGAAGGCAGAGAGTGTCTGTACCCAGCCAAAACCAGTTCTGTCCTCTCTGGTGCAGCATCCTGGCAGGAGGTGGACACAGCATTGTTGAAAGCAGACCGTGCCCAGGTAGCTGAAAGGAAATCCCCTCCCCCGACTCGCTATTCTATGTAGGCTCAGGCAAGTGAAAGGAAATCTCCTCCCCCTACTCTAAATTCAACCCAGGTCCCATTCAGCCCAGCTCTGACCCATCAGACTGCTGGAGCCGCAGCCCTTTCCCAGCTCCTGTCACTCACAAGCCAGACATGCAATACACAGAGGCACATTGGATATTTAGGCAAGAAAATACCTACTTTCTAAAAGTGGTATTTTCAAACACAGAATGTTAAAATCACCCACACTGATAGATGCACTTTAACATTCTAAGTTCAGGCATACTAAACTTTAATTTCCGATCTTGTTCCCTGGATCAGTTATATTTATAAGATGTTATAAACTAACTGCCCATTCTGGCCTATGGGAACAGATAGCCTTGCAATAGTGAAAAAAGAAATTGGCATAATTTACTATCAGGACATGCTACACACCTCAAAGCATGTCCTACCTTTCACATACAATGCACCCTGCCCACAGGGGTACCTTGGGCCTTACTTAGGAGTGACTAACATGTAGAAAAGGGAAGGTTTAGGGACTGGCAAGTGTGTGCACTTGCCGGGTCGACATGGCAGCCCTCAGACTGCCCACAGGATTTGCAGTGGCAGGCCTGAGTCACATTTTTGAGGCTGCTTCTGTGGGTGGCACAGCCAGTGCTGCAAGCCCACCAGCAGCATTTGATTTACAGGCCCTGGGCACACATGGTGCACTGTATTAGGGTCTGACAAGTAAATCAAATAACCAATCATGGAATCACTAATCCATACAACAATTTACAATAGGGAGCACTTGCACTTTGACACTGAACAGCAGTGGCAAAGTGCCCAAAGCATCTACACCAACAAAAACAGATGCTGCAACAGCAAAATGTGGAAGGGAGACTCACGCCAATGGAGCCAAGTCTAACACTTACTAAATGTAATAAGTTAACCCAATGCTATCCTAAGGGAGAGGCTGGCCTTGCAGTAGTGAAAAATACATTTAAGAGTATTTCACCACTAGGACATGTAAAACTTAAAAGCAGATGACCAACTTTTTGAATATACTGTGCCTTGTCCTATGGGTTGATTACAAGTGGAGGTTAGCTAATTTTGCCATGTTTAAAGGAGATAGCACAAACGCTTAACCATTGATTAGCATTTGTAAAGGGCACAGAGTCATAAAAGACACCAAAAGCAGGTTCAGAAAACAGAAGGGGAAAAGGCAAAAGGTTTGGTGGTGGCCCTGCATAGAGGGCCAAGTGCACCAGATGCAGTTTTTATTATTGGTGTCCCATTGGCTAAGATACTCTTACAATTCCAATTCAATCAGCCTTTATACAAATAACTCTCCAAGAGTAGCAACAGTGGGCACTCAAGGTTTAGTCAAGGTAATAGAGTGATGGTGACCTCCTTACAGCATGATACATTAATCACACCCAATTAAATTCAATTAATGATTACAGTTTTACCTTTCGAAAAGACTGATGGTATTGCACAGAATAACGGTATGGACTGAAACCTCTAAAATTGGCACAGAGACAAACACAAGACACCATTGCTCAATACCAAGAAATTTACCCTTTGTCATCATCACTTCAGTTAACTATTTTATTAAGTATGTTTAAGTACTCTTCATAGCCAGAACTTGCAGACACACTTAAAAAGAATGCATCCAACAGATAAACATTTTTTTTTCATAGGTTGAGAAGCTATTACAGGTTATCTTAGTTTTTTCAGTATCTTCTTTAAGGCTGAGAGAAACCTCATTGGTCTCCACCAACAGAAAACTTTGTTAAGGTCAATTATGTCCCAGAAAAGTCTGAAACATATATAAAGAGATGATCGAATCCTTTGACATACAGACAATAGCAATATAATTTGTCCTCCACATTGAAAGTGTAAGAAAATATCTGATTTTGCAAACCAAAGTTCATGATTTTATTATAACTGCCTGCAGCAACAAAAGTGGATTCTGTTTAGTCTAGTTGCATTTCGGCTTCTATGAATATCGGTAAGAAAATGTTGTTTCTTCTTCCTTTTTTGTCTCCCACCCTTGTTTGTTAGGTGCATGAAGATGCAAGGTTCATGTTTTTCCACATATTTTCAAATTATTTTCCAGAATGTCATTAACGATAATACAAACTTACAGACTGTGACAACATGTCCTCCTTTCTTGGTATTTCACTTCAGAACTATGCAACGGTCGACATTTATCAAAGTCTGTGGGATTTCAGACGGCAGGCACTTTTATAGGGACAGTGAAAAGTCCCCAAGGTTGTTTTTTTCCCCCCAGACATTATGGGCCTCATTATGATGCAGGTCGGACGGACATCTCTGCAACTGACGACTTCCGGACGGCGGTCCCAAAATCGCTATTGCGATGCAACCGCACATGGAGCGGTCGCAAACTCCCATTTGTCTACAGGAGCTTGCGCGGCGGTCTGAAACTGGCCGCAGCACAAGCTTCCATAGAGAAATGGGAGTTTCTGTAAATCCCTGCACCGTGTGCCAGGTACCTCTTGGTGCATGCCACACGATGCTAGGATTTTTAAGGCTCACAACCAGAGGGCCAGGGGAGAAGGGGGCCCTGCTAAGGTCGGAAAGCCCGACATCGAAAGCCTGTTGGAAACCGACATCATAATCTTGACAGCGGAAAAGCAGTCCTAAAGGGATTATATGTGAGATTTTCGACTGGCCGACAGGCTCCTTTAGCCCTTCAGAAGTCAATCAGATTGCCCGGCCGGTTTGGACTTTGACCGTCATTATTGAAATATGGCGGTCGGAGTTCAAACCAAGGATGTCAGTCGATAAGCCTCCACGAGCGGTCAGAGGAGTGGGCAGAGGCTTACCGACTGACAGCAAAATCAGGCCCTGAGTGTCTCCTACACCCCTAAATACACCCACAACACATTACACCTTGGTATGAGGTTCCTCTAGGAGTAAATGATCAAATATCTAGTTCCTTTCTAAGGAGACAACAAGGCACTTTGCCTGACCTTAAGAAAATACCTGTGATGACTTAAAATAGCTAAGTAGGAAAAACAATAATGCAAAAGTAGAAAGGAAAACATCTTGTGGTATCCTAAGTTACAGAATCTTGAGAGTGTGGGTTCTGTATCTATGGATGCAGGGTAGAATGCTGGGAAGGGAGTAGCTGAGAAAAGGCTGTTGGCTCTCAGATGTGCCCTGCAGTTTGGGTCTCTGTACAACTATTAACTTAAATAAAGTATCCTGATATCATTAATGTTCAACGTGGATTGTCTATCTTTTACACATCTCTTTTCAGTTGGGAAATTACTAAGCAAAAATATTCCTTTTGAATTAATTTCAGGCATAATCAGAAGAAAAGGTTCATATGTATGATGATTTTAAGGGTAAGATTGTTCATGAAGAATATAAAAAAAACGTATGTCTTACAAGTAACAGTAATTTCCTTGAGAGTAAATTGTTTTATTTATATCTATTTTTTCATGTCATGTAATTGCATAGAAATAAATGTTATTAGATAGAGTCAATCATTACGAGCAGTTCAGTTATATTGCAATTAGGAGTTTTATGATAAATATCAGCAGGTTAAAACTGCCAATATTCATGAAAGATGAATGCCTTGTCTTTTATGTAGCATGCAGATTTTGGTGCAATGCGCACTAAAATCTGCATGTTGGTCCCCATAAATCCATAATTGGGTGGAATTTATTGCACCCAATAAATTCTGACTTGTTACAGTCGGATTTTATCAGATGTGACACTTATCATACCAATACCGGGTCCCTCTTAATGAGGTAATGCATTAAGCTTTGACTGCATATATCCGCATCTACTCAACAGGGAGCCTAGAGGGAAAAAGGAAACAACGGGCTGCCCTCCACTCACAAAGTCCTCTCAACAACATAACCCGGTTCCTTAAAACAGAAATCTCTTCTCATGTATTTCTGTTTGCAAATGGTGTGAAGCTTTGAACCCAGTAGGTGTGCATGAATAGCCTCCCACCCTGTTTTATTCTTGATGGGTTTCACTAAGTAAAGAATAAAGTTGTTGCGATAAGAGTGAACCCTTCAATTTTAATCACTGTTTGCCACAACGTGGAGTGTGATTTGTTGTCACTTCACTGTACACACTTTCTTACTTTTATTTTTGGACACTTTTTCTTTGGGCAAAGTGACCGCCGATGATGAGAAAAATGGGCTTATTTGGTGAGTACCTGCGAGTTACACAGTTGGTGGTGCGCCCATGAGGGGTCATTTTGCCCTTTCACAATTTTTTCACAACGTAAGTGTGGGGGACTGTTTGTATTAAGATTCTATTGAATATTTACTTTAATAGTCCCAGATTTCTTTAAGACTGTCAACGAAGTTAATGGAGATTTTATGACAGATAATTGAATTGATGTCAAACTAAAGTTGAGTGACGATAATGTAGAAAACTGTAAAGCTTCACACAATTTGCAAACAGAAATACATGAGAAGAGATTTCTGTTTTTTGGAACCGGGTTATCTTGCATATATCCGCAACCAGAAATAAAGTGACTGAAGCACCTCACTGTCCTTGGATGGAATAGATCCTTAGGAGGTCAAGCCAGAAATCTTATGTTTGAAGACCCTGAGACCACTTCTCATAGGGATCCACCAGGAATATGATCTGCTAGTGCCATAAAGAGCAGGATGGCTTTTAAGAGGAATTACTGCTGTTGATAAAGAGGCTTTGAACGTCACACTGAAAGTGAGAGACTTTAGACATCCCATTAAACTCAAGAATGATAAGTCGAAGGTGTTGGAGGAGGCTTAGTGGATAAACATCCATATATAGGGCCAGGTGTTTCAAGAATTGCTTTTGCGATTCTTAAATAGCGAATTTTACTGTTTCGCTATTCAAGAATCACAAAATGCAATGTATGTAGGATTTTGAAAAAAAATAGTGAATCCTACATATTTCTTGATAGCGAATCGCAAATTGCGATTCGCTATTAAGGAATACCCTACCATTTATTCTTATGGGCCTAGAGTACTACATAGGTACTCGCAAATTGTGCATGCAAATTCAAGGGTGCACAGATACCAAAAGGACACCCTGTTGCTCCCCTCAAATATGCATGTGGGCCCATGTGGCGCTCATACATGCCCTAAGGGCATGTATGTACGCCACATGCCACTTAGAAAAATGCTAAAAGGTACCTTTTTAAAGGAATTTGCAAATTACAACCAACTTGAAGTTTGTGGTAATTTGGGATTCCTTAAATGCAGGTCGCAATTTTTTCTTGCTTCCTGCATTGCATTTAAAGAATCGCAAATTGCAATTCCCTAAATGCATTTGCAAAATAGGTAATCGCAAAAATTGCGATTACCTATTTTGCGAACGCCTTTTGAAATGATACATCCCAAAAGGTTTTTTCCAGCTCGCAAATGGGCCGATTCTGCGATGCGGCCCATTTGCGAACAGGTAGACGCTTGATGCATCTGGCCCATAGACCACTGTGATCACACATTAAGACAACTTGGATTCAGAAACCTTTGCTTGGTAATAACACAACAAGCCTATGTGACTTGAGCATATACACCCAACAACGTTCTTTTAACTCAATTGACTGGTATTCAACATTCTTTTTACCCAGTTCAATGGAACTTATTTTATCAATCTCTGAAGGATGAAAAGCTGAGAGGATCCAGCAGGATTCCGTGAAAGCACTGAAGACAAAGAATTGAATAACACATTTCCAGATACCCAAGTCAGGAGATTAACCTTCAATCTACACACCCTCTTTTAGACTCTTTTAGACTAAGAGATAGTCACAAAAACTATAGCCTTTGTAAGAAAGAGTATCTGTCATTATATTAAAAGGAATAGAGAAAACTGCACCCCAGGGTGTGAAAGGTTCTCTTCACTCAAACCGTAACTGCTTTACAATACAGTAGTAGATTATAAAGAAGTCAATTTTCATAGATTACATTGGTACCTGCAGCACTTTTGCTACAGAAAAGGGCTGTGTATTTGTGTAAGGTTGCACATAACCACTCAGATTTTACAGCGTGCATTTCAGCATTACACAGCTGTTGTAAAAACATGTTTATAAAATTCCTATCAAACTCATGCAATTTGCATTTAAGTCTGGGAGTAAGATGTCCTTATTATTAGCACCATGAAATTGTACATCTCTCTGTGCCAAGGCTATGCATGTCACAGATGCTTGACATTGAGTTTACGATGGTAAGATTTACAATATCTAGTGCTTCTTTGAAACGCGGCACTTTTTTAGTTTTGTGCTGGTTGCTTACTGGTAATCTGCATTTCTCCAACTCTATGTCTTCCTCGTCATAGTCCTTACACCATGAGTTATCTTTTGACCTTAGAGTATTGTTTACCTATTTCAACCTAAAACATCTACTCCCTATATGGCACCCAATACACACAGCTCCCTAAAAGAGGAACTCACAATGATCAAATCTTGTAATAATCAAGCAAGTCTAAATAAAAAAGCATCAAGAAATCAACTACTAAAAACTGATGGGTTTAGAGAGGGAGGGGTTCAGAACTGTGGCTAGGAAGACCTGGAATCTAAGTAATGAAGATTACCAGTAAGCAACAAGATGATTACCTCCTCGTATGTCTTTCTAGTACAGACCTCACCCTGAGAAAATACCCAAGCAGAAAACATTGATTTATTGATTCACATCCAAATGAAATACACCACAGTAATGAAATGCAACACCTGTGAATATTTCATATAAAGGAAATATTTCTAACTGTCATGTACTGAGGGCAATATGGGGAGCCAAAATCTGCAGAAAAAAAACGCTATCTCAACCTTAGACAGGAGTAGAGCATAAAAGTGTGTGGAGCAGACCAGGTAGTAGCACAACAGATGCCTTTAAAAGATGCTGTCTAGGAGGTAGACATTACCCTCATAGATCCTCATAGAATTAAAGAGGGGAGCTGCAGAGTTGTTGTTGCATACGTTTTTGAGATGTCTAACTTAATCTTTCTAGAAAAAGTGGAAGAAGAAGGAAGAATTACCTCTTTCCCAAATACCGAAGATGACAAAGAGAGAGTCAACTTCCCAGAAAGGGGCTGTCCTATTTAGATAGAAACAGCCCTGTGAGCATTCAGAGTATGGAGTGACTATTCTTCATCTGAGGATGGATTTGGAAAGGATGCAAGTAGGATTGTGTCTTCAGAGTAATATAATCTACTTTAAAATTTCGGGAGCAGTGAAGGACTTAGCCTAAAGATCACTTTATTCGGAAACAATTTAGAAAAAAAGGTGGGGATGAATGTAAAACATCATTTTCACTAATCCTTCTCTAAAAACAGAACGCCATTAGAAAATGTACCTTTGCAGAAGGATATGTGAGATCTGTTGAAAGAAGAGATTCAATTAGGCCTCATGTAGGACTCTGAAGACTATAAGAAGATTTCAGCATGGAACCAGAGAATGGATAACAAATCTGCAAAGAAAAAACCTCAATAGACGAGAGGCCAAAGACAAAATTGATAAAGAGCCAACCCCTCAAAAAGCGTGGATGGCAGGTCACTGACTTCTGATTGTTGAGACGACAAGAGCTAACATGAATCAACAATCTTGTTTAGGTCACAGGAAAAGGGAGACACCCCATTGTCCCCACTTCAGGCCCCAAAGTTACTCCAGTTTCTGGCATATGATTTTAAAGTTGGTGATCTTCTAGACTGCTGAACACTCCTTGAAGCAACCCTTGGCAATGAGATTCATCCTCTCAAAAGATATACGCCTAGAGTGAGATGCCTAATGGATGCTGGAGGAAGAAGAAGGAGTCTGAGAGGAGAAGGATGAATCGGAAACTGCCAATGAGGAACTACTTACATCTGAAGCATGATCAGGAACAATGGCCTCCTCGACCACTCCAGGACCACCAGAATTCTTTTGCATGACCCTCATTGATCTTTTTTTAAAACCTAGGAATCATCTGGAAGGGAGGAAAACAGTACAAAAGACCTGGAAACCAAGAAATCGCGATGGCATCTATCAACAAAACTTTGTGAGAAGGATCCAGGTTGCAGATATAGGAAAGAAGGGTGTCCTTTCTTTTGTAAATAGATCTAGCCAGGGGAGGCTGAATCTCCTTGTGATTTTCATGCACAGAAGGGGACAGAGGGATAGGGGCTCTGCTGATGGGAAATTCACAAGGTCTGCAGTGCCAATCTCCTTCCACAAAGCATATACTGCTCAGAGAGATAGCAGATCCCTTTCTGCCCAAAGTCGAATCTTGAGAAATGGAGAGCCAGTGCTGATGATCAAATGCACCCCTCCCCCGGCAGACCCAAGCTGGTTAATGTGAATAAGAGGAGTAAAGTGAAGGACAGCTCTCTGGACGACTGCCAAATCCCTCCAATTGAAGGATAGGACTGGTTATTGAGCTGATCATTTGCCCTGGGTGTGGAATCCCCTGAAAATTGCCCCCCCTCCTCTTGTGATGGCATCAGACATGACAACCAACATGGGAGTAGATGACATCTGGAAACATCTGCTTACATTTAAAGAGTCCAGAAGTGATTTTCACAATCACTGGAATGAGAGCCTCACACCTCACAGTCATGTGATACTGGATTCCAGAATTTCAGCGGGTGGTGGACTAAAGGTTAAAGGTGAAGATGACCCCAAGGCATGATTGAGAGAGTGGAGCCATCTCACCCTGCGCTCTTTGATAGTAGATTCACCAGTTGAGAAGATAACTTCCTCTTGCTCTCCTTCATCAAAAACACCCGCCCCAGGTATATGCAGAACATCTCCCCAATTAACTGGAGACATTTTGGAGCGTTGAGGAGGGGGCATTTGCAGTTGAAAAGAAAGCTGTGCTCCCGTAGCACTCTTCAGGCTTGCTGGATGTCTTCATCCACCTTGGAAAGAGAAGAAGAAGCTATTAGACAATCATCCAGGTAAGGATACACTTGAATTACTGATGCAGTTAAGATACCCTCCACAGGAGCTAAAACACCTCTTCAAACTCCTGGTGCTGGAGCAAGACCTAAGGTAACACTTGCAATTGAAAATAGTCATTGCCTCTTGCACACTGAAACATTTCTGAAAAATTTACATGAATCAGCATATGTAATTTCTGTAGCCTTGTCCAACAGAAGCTGAATCCCTTCTTTTAGAGCTTGATGTCTGATAAAATATTGAAGCATTGGTGCCTGATGAAAATGATGAAGAGGATATGCCAGAAAAAGTATTTGGTAACCTCTTGCAACACGGTCCGCAGGCCATGCATATGTGATCAATGCCTGTCTGGTCTCTATAAAACAGCAAAAGATGCTCCCCAGCTGGAGCAGAGGAAGCATAGCTATGCCTTTGGGGGAGGAGGAGGGTTTGAGGAAAAAGAAGGATATTGGTCTTGTTGGCAAGAGGGGCTCCCCCAGCCATGGCCATTGCCTCAAAAGGCCTGGTTATTTCCCATGGGAAGTTCCAGGACACGCAAGCTCTCTGGACAAAGATCAAATCGACGTCATTCGTTTCTTACTCTTCACTGACTTTTTCGCCAACTCCTCAAGTTGCTGACCAAACACTGTAGATCCCCGAATCTTGTCTTCATGAGAATAACCTTCTGGAATGCATCTATTTTCCTACAATACATCGAAGTATGATCACGGAAGGCAATAGAAGCAAAAGAGGCAGCAGCAGGCGTACACAAATTGTCAAACGAAATGTCCCACAAAATCTCACTTGCTCTTCCATTAATGAGAGTGCCAATAAATAATCCACACCATTTTGCATGCGGTCTGCCAATGTTTGGAAGTCTTAAAGGCAGGGCATGAAGAATGTTCCTGCAGCATATGCAGTGCAGGGAGGCCTCAACTCTCCAGGGGTCCCCCAACTGTTCAAGTGGGGCCCCATTAAGCTCAAGGTCAATGAATATCTGTGAGATATGGACAATTCTGGGCCACCTCATCACATTCTGCATGGGGGCCATTTTTTGTGTTATAGCACTGCTTAGCAGTATTGACTATGCGGAACACGAAGTGTAGGCATTAGGCCCGAATGGCAAAATTTGATGCGGCATATGTCCTCCTCACTGCACCCTCAATTTTCTTCTCTATAGGTTCATAGGGGTATTGCACCGTTACATCGCAACTTTTACAACGGAATGCTGGTACAACGCAACTTTTACAACGCTGGTTCCATTACATCGCATGCCTTTACAACGCATGACATTACATAGCAGATGCTATTACAACGCATGCCTTTACAACGTAAGTATAGGTAAGTATATAATTTTTTTTAATGTTATTTAATATTATTTATTTAATTTAATTAATATTAAATATAAATGAATACATTTATTTATGTTTTTTATATTATAAATTAAATATATTATTTTAAGTAATTTTAAAAATAAGTATGAGTATAGGAGTATATGTTTTGGGGTACTGAGGTATATGTTTTGGGGTGTTTTTTTTTATGTTTTAGGGCTGGTTTTGGGGTACAGGGGTATTTTTAGGTTTTAGGGCTGGGTTTTGGGTTTTGGGGTACAGGGTTTTTTTTAGGTTTTAGGGCTGGGTTTTGTGTTTTGGGGTACAGGGGTATTTTTAGGTTTTAGGGCTGGGTTTGGGTTTTGGGGTACATGGGTATTTTTAGGTTTTAGGGCTGGGTTTGGGTTTTGGGGTACAGGGTATTTTTAGGTTTTAGGGCTGGGTTTGGGGTTTGGGGTACAGGGGTATTTTTAGGTTTCAGGGCTGGGTTTGGGTTTTGGGGTACAGGGGTATTTTTAGGTTTTAGGGCTGGGTTTGGGTTTTGGGGTACAGGGGTATTTTTAGGTTTTAGGGCTGGGTTTGGTTTTTGGGGTACAGAGGTATTTTTAGGTTTTAGGGCTGGGTTTGGGTTTTGGGGTACAGGGGTATTTTTAGGTTTCAGGGCTGGGTTTGGGTTTTGGGGTACAGGGGTATTTTTAGTTTTTAGGGCTGGGTTTGGGTTTTGGGGTACAGGGGTATTTTTAGGTTTCAGGGCTGGGTTTGGGTTTTGGGGTACAGGGGTATTTTTAGGTTTTAGGGCTGGGTTTGGTTTTAGGGGTACAGGGGTATTTTTAGGTTTTAGGGCTGGGTTTGGTTTTTGGGGTACAGGGGTATTTTTAGGGTTCAGTTTTTTTTTAAAAAAAGACTTTGATTAAATTATTATTATTTATTAAATTAAATTAAATTAATTTAATTATATTATTTACAATTTTAAATTAATTAAATTAAATTAATGAAATTAAATTAATTACAATTTTAATATTAATTAAATTACATTTATAGAATTAAATTTAATAAATTAAATTAATAACAATTTTGAAATTAATTTAATTATATTAGTTAAATTAAATTAATTAAATTAACTTAATTACATTTTTTTTTAAAAGATATACTTACCTATACTTACGATGTAATGGCATGCGTTGTAATAGCATCTGCTATGTAATGACATGCGTTGTAAAGGCATGCATTGTAATGGTTCCTGCGTTGTAAAAATTGCGATGTAACGGTCTGCGTTGTAAAATAACACGTTGTAACATCATAGATCTGTTCATAGGGCAAGCATCTTCAGAGATCACCTTGTCTTAGGATGACAAGCCGGCCATCAATTTGCTAGTAGTAGGGATCTGTTCTGCAAAATATTGTAGAGGATTACGCTTAGCAAGTAACATCGTTAAGGGCTGCTTATCCAAATCTTTCAACCTTGAGACAAAACGTGCGATACAGCTCTGTGAAGAGTGGGGGACTCTGGTACAAGTCCTGAAATTGAGAAAATAAATCTTCATCTTGAGATGTTGAGATGGGTGGCGAAAACACCACATTGTTCCTTAGATGCTGCATTATTTCTGTCAGGTCAGTGACTGGTACTGGGTTGCTTGTTTTCCGACTGAGGGAGGATCTGGCTTGGCAGGTCTGGCTGGACTGTTTCTGTTTTGGCTTGGGTAGCTGCCCTGATTATCAGTGGCTGAGTTTAATTCAAGCATTCCGTCCATCGCTGTTTTGTATACTTATTGAATCCCGGGAAGGCAGCAGTAATCTACATACAAGAGTTTTGTCATCCAAGTTGAGCCATGAGCAAAGCAACACAATTCATTATGAAATATGCAAAATTGTATATATTAAGTACCTGGGGCCTCATTTATGATAAATTACGCATCGCTGTATGAAAGCAGCGATGTGTCACTTCTCAGTGCGCACTCCTTGCGACATTCCTGATGCGTCATATTTAATGTATGACGCATCATGTCGCAAGGACTTACAGATACGTCAGTATTTCTGACGTATCTGTAAGCGCAAAAGTGACGCATTGCTGGAGTGTGTCACAAAAGTGACACAACTCCAGCAATGCGTCCTTTCACATGGGGAAAGCCCCATGTGAAAGGGCCTGCGTCAGTCTTACGCCTGCTGTGAGTCAGGCGCAAGATTTTGACCCAACAGCGTTCTAAAAGTGACGCAGTGAAAATATGTAGATGCGTCACTTTGTAAATATGGCGCAACAAGGCGCATTTTTTACGACACTGGTGCGTGACAAAAAGTGACGCACCGGCGGCGTAAAAGTGACGCACAGCCTCATAAATGAGGCCCCAGAATTCAATGGTGGATACACCTTAGATTAAATTTCGCCCTGGTGGCACTGAAGTCTCACCACATCAAATGTCAAAAGGCCTGAGCCATATGCAGGAAAAAAACCTTCAAACACTGGCAGAGATTAACATTTCTGCAGTCAGAATGATTCCCAGCAGTACACCTATAAAGCTCAGCAATACAAAGATTTATATATGTGCTACTGACAATTTCACGTGAAAGGATCCTATTCCCACTAAGCAGAATTCTACATAACCTAGAATTTTGAACTGTGGGAATGGAGTTTCATGCACGTATGGGCATTTTTTTCTTCTCAATGAAAATAAACATTTTTCCTATGGAGAAAACTCTTCACCTGCACTGTTATTATTTGTACCATTTGTAAAATGCACTGTGACCAGACTGGTATCCTGGTGCTGAAGCATAAAGTTGTTTGGTGGGGGGAAAAGAATCGAATACTGCTGCAGGGATCCACTACTTTGAAAATAACCACGTTTTACAGGCTTTCCTGAATCTCAACAGGTCCATGTGGGCTCTTAGGTTGGGCGGAACTTGTTCCACACTGCCACTTAATGTGGTGTGATTTATTCTGTTTCCTATCCTAGAAGGAGAGCTGCTCTTCCTTCAAGCGCTTGGATGCACTAGGGTAACTGTGCGCTATATAAAATTTTAAATAGTAATAATAATAATTTTGTCCGGAGTAAACCTCAGGCCATTACTAGAGTGAGAAGAGGCTGGACTGGAGTTTGGGAATTGTTACTACTTATTATATTTGTGGCAATTCTCAAATTTCACATACTAAACACCGTGGACCGCCCACTTGCCACCTCTTGTGTTGCATTTTTTACTGTGTACTACTCACTTGCAGCAGAGAAATCTGCAGTAGTAAATGTTTTTACACCTTCTAGGATTTCATCTTTGAATTCCTGGAAGCCCTAAATGATGTATTTTTGGCTTTTAAACTTATCTTTACAGCTGAAAATGCATTTGTTCAATGGAATGAAAGCAAGGACAGAGCTGACAACATACAGGGCCTTCAGTGTCACAGGAGGCAAAGAAATTGGATGTCTGAGTGCGTCAGAGGAATTTACCTTCTTTCCACATTTATGTATCTGTGCTTCACAAAGGTCTGAGGTCCACACAAGGAAGGAAATTGCATGGAAATGCATTACAATCTGCCTTAAAGAATCTGTGCCTCTTGTGATCTAGTGATCTCTGATCCATCCGCGATCACATTATTCCTTCCAGCCTTTGTTGTTTACATGCATCTCTTTGTGTTTGTCTAGGGTAATCTTGATGTTCATTGGTGGCGGCATGCAGTGAGGGCGGCAGCGGTGCAGAACATCAGCCCGCGATATCTGTAACAGGGTACATTACCATTCTAAACTGCAGAAAGACAGGCCATCTCCAGTCCCCCATGGGCGCTTAGCTTTTTTTTGTGTTATTAGGAGTACCTATTCTGTTTCCTGGTGGAACAAACACAGAATCTGCAATTGTGCAGATGCTCTGATATGAACGTACTGCATAGGCTACATTCCCATAGGGATATTGAAGAAGTTGGAATAGATTAGCTAAACAGGAATTATGGAGATTTCTCCACTGACTGGTAAGTGGTTATGTGAAGTAATATAGTAAAAGGACGATAATGCAGTGCAGCTTGCACAATAAAATGGTCTTTACGGGGCATATTATCAAGGGGGTTTATCTCCGCTTTTTTGGCTTTAAAAGCCAAGAAAGCGGAGATAAAATTATCTCCCTATTACCTAGCTGTCGCTAACACCAGTTAGCGACAGCTAGTAGGAGATAGCGACCATCTTGGGCCCCACTTTGCATGTCAGTCATATTTATCACTAATGACATGCAAAGTGGGCGTGCCAAGATGTTAGCGACTGGAAACAGTCGCTAATATCGCTATCTCCTATTACCAACTTTTGGAGATGTTCGCGCTAAGCGCGAATATCTCCAAAAGCTAACACCTGCCCTGAGCAGTTCTTAGCCATGTTATCCAATGGGAGGTGGATAACATGGCTAAGAGCATTAGCTCGCTAATGCATGAATATCGCTGACTTTTCAGCGATAATCATGCATTGCGGCCGATTTTTATCGCATTTGCGATAAACCTTGGTAATACCAAGGTTTATCTGCGATAAAAATCGCCGCAGCTCGGCGATAATTTTTTCACGCTAACCAAGCAATAGCGATAATTATCGCTATTGCTTGGTAATATGCCCCTACATTCTTAAAAGCCCTGAGTAAAATACAGCACTTGTGTGCTACATATATGTCTGGGAAAATGTCCTTTGTAGTTGTGTAATCTCACATTATTTTTGATATTTCTGTTGGAATGTGCTTAGGAGGTTCCAGCTTGGCTGGGGTTCAAGCCCTTTGTGATGTTTTGGTGTTCTGTGGGACGGTTTGTCAGTTGAGGGACCAGCTGTGCCTGGCAAAGTTGTGGCGTGGGGTTTTACCTCTGCCTTCATAAATTCACTTGGATATGCAAAGTGTGTCCTTGTGGTGCCTTTAATAATGACAATGTTGGCGACGATTTAGCGAGGCATACGGCAGTGGCAGAGGTAAAATGAAGCCCCAACCACAAACTCAACACATGTGGAGCAGAAGAGCATAGAAGCAGGCTGACTAAGCAGCGTGGCCATCTTAAAAATATAGAGGCGACTGCTCATGGTGTCAATAAGAGCATAGGCACCAACAACAACAGGTAGCATGAATCCGGCCTCACTGAGCGAGTGGTGAAGTGGAGAATGCCGAAGCTGAGGGGGGTTGAGCATGAGTCCAGTCTCACAGAGCGGTTGGGGAAGCGGAAGACACCAGTGCTGAGGGCGTTAGGGAGCGACAAGTGAGGCGCCCTGAATACCGGTCTCCCAGCACGAGCAGGGCAATCCAGGAAGAGTCAAACACACCTTTGTAAAAATTGATTACCAACAAATCCAACTCACCCATTAAAAGACAACCGCACGAGCTGATAATGGGGTTAGGCAGTAGCAGACCAACTACAATAGGTAACAAATTGGATATTAAAATTTGCAAACCACCTTTAGGCCGACGTGAGTGTGATGGAGGGGCTGAAGTAAAAACACTGAGCTAAACCCTTCAACATAGATGGGTTCCATACTCCAGGTTTCTTGGAGGCATATCAAATGGGTGATAGCCCAGGGCAGTTAATTTATTTTGAAGACCACAAATATTCCAGGAAGTGAAATAACAAATCCCTTTGTAGCCCAGATGTATTAACCCCTTCCTTGCTGCCGACGGCCATTGGCCGACGGCAGCACTACCTCCCCAGTGCTGCCATCGGCCAATGCCCGACTAGGCCCCGCCTGTTTTGCGGAAGTGCCGCACTGCGGGAAAATCGGGGCCGCGGTAAAGGGGTTAAGGGTAGAAATGGAGGGGAAACAACCGTTACAACGCAAGTGTTACAATGCATGCCGTTACCCCGCATGTCGTTACAATGCAATTGGCTTGTTGCAGGGGGTAGACTGCGTTGGATTTAACTCCAACACCTTCCCGACTGGTGCACACACTGGAGTTGGAATAGTAAATTATACTATTCCAACTTCCAGCGCATCCCTGACAGCAAATCTAGGTAAAGAATTGTGTTGTAACGGCATGCGGGGTAATGGCATGCGTTGTAACGTCACACAAACAATATGGAGATGAAAGAGAGGAACTAGATGAAATTTGTTGCGTCGTCCAAGCTGTTAAAAAAGAACAGTTGGAAGCAGAAGCAGATAATCCAGGTATAGGTCCAAATTAAGGGCATAAGGGATGGGCAGTCTGGTCGGAAGTGTCATCCAGACTAGTGGAGTGACCAGTACCTATGGGGATATGATATCAGTCTGTCTCTAGCAGGTCGCTTAGAGGCTCAAATCTATTGGAAGTGCGACTAAAAAATGGACAATAAGATGGAGGGTACTATCCAGATGATAGGATTTGGGACACTCATGGGTTTGACACAAGTAATAATAAAAATAAAACTTTGGGAGCACTTGTAGAGGATGTCGGAAGCTAAGATAAGATCTCACCCACAGACCTAGGATGTTTAAAACTGATGATGACACAATCTCCCTTGAACGGTTTTTTTGTTGGTTTGCTCCACCCAAACCTTCTTGTCATCAGGATTTGGTTGGCCCTAGAGATTGAAAAGCCAAACTTGAAATGCTGCCAATGACGAACTTTATTCCTAAGCTGGGTGGAAGATTCAGTTGTACTTGGGGGGGAGGTACATTGATCATTATGACCACATATGGGAAGCAAGCAGGGGGTTCCCAAGCTGGAAGGCTCTCCCTCTTCCTTTTGGGTACAGATATTTCCTAATTCATTGATAGTGACACCTGACAAGGATTCAAGAGGTTGGATACTACTAGAATCCCTGCCCGAAATAGTGGTTACTGTCAGGTGCTGATTGGTAGCTTGCGAAAACTCAGCAGATTTCAGGACCCTATCCCAGGTAGACTCCCCTGTCTGCTCGGAAGTACTTCCACATTACAAGCCCCACGCCCAACTTGGGGGCAACTATGATGGAAGAAATTGTTATACTGCATAGTGGGAGTACAACCTGAGTCTGTTAATATGGAGGAGATTGACTCTGGAGCTGCAGCCAGGGTAGCTGATAGGATGTGCTCAGCATTCGTGATCTTTTTATTTAAGGCGCCTACTGCACTCTCAATTTAACCATCTAAAGAGGAGATTTTGCACCAATTTTAGTTGGATTAGCAGGATTAGCAGGTTTAGAGACCTTTCACTTCATCCTTGTAAGGAGAGGAGAAAAAAGAGGAACTGTATTATGATGCCAATAAGAGGGGTGAACAGCAAAGTCTCAAAAGCTTTAACAAATCTCAATAGAATTTGGAAGGGTGGTATAGAGTGTCAGTCACTCCTTCTTTTTGGCTTCTACAGGGCTGGACTGGCCGGAGCGGGCACTGGACGTTTTCCCCACCCTCGCCTACACAGCGTATGGCAGCAGTGTGGCAGGCTGCGGATGTAGGCCAAGTGAACTCGGTGTCCATCCTTCTGAGAGGGGATCTCTGAACAAGCCGCTCTTTCATTGACCTGTGGTGCCACGGACCAAACACAGAGACCCATCAATCATCTCAACACTTGGCACCTCAATGGCCACAACTTTGAGGTTTCCTTAGTATCCGAAATCCAGGTCTGCTTTGAAACCAATCAAGGGTCAGTTACCTGGACGGTCACTTTGTGGGAGAAAGGTGAGGCAGTGATTTGAGGTTTGGAGAAAGGGTTCATCCGGAGTAGTGAAAGGGAGAAAATGACACAAATTACTGACCTTGAAACCCAAATCCATGCCCTGCAATGTCAGACCCCTGGCCAGCTTACCCCCTCCCATGCTCTCGATGGTCAGAAGTTGCTGACACAAGCCCACCCTTGAGAAGTCTAACCAGTGTTGGTGGCACGTAGGAGAAACATTCATGAACACAGTGATAAGTTGGGGAAGCTAATCTACTGGTTTGCCATTCCCAACACTATCTCCAGATTCTAGCGCCCCAACGCACAGACGAAGATGGATGTCACCTATTACACACCATTGATATCCTACACACCTTTGCAGCCATTTATCAAGACTTCATGCCTGTAGGCCTTGACCCCCTGCCCTCCTGGGGGATAGAACACAACCAACTGTGTGTTATCCCGCTCCCTGCGATTCCTTCCTCCCCGGCCGTGAGCTGGGTCAGCCCATTGATGCAGCAGATGAGATTGACTCTGCCTACTCCGATATATCCTCTGACAAGATCCCCAGTCCCAAAGGATTCCCCGTGAGTACTATCAGGAATTTCGTACTCAATTGACCCCATTCCTGCGCACGCATTATAAGGAGGTGCCTGAGCGGGGAACATTCCATCCTGAGTTCGACCTAGCCTCCATAGTAGCTATCCCCAAACCACGACACCCTCCTGAGAAGTGCTCCTCGTAGAAGCCCATCTCATTAATCAACACAGATATTAAGCTCTACACTAAAATCCTGGCTATTTGGCTGTATACTACTTTACCATACTGAATTTACCACAATCAATGTGACTTTATGCCCAGACACAGCATGAGACACTGTATGAGGAGAGTCCAGGTGGCACTCTCCAGGCTGGATGCATACCAACCGCCCAGCGGTTCAAGTCCCTTGAAGTAGTGGACTGGTCCATTCTCAAGGCAGTTCTCGAGTGCACTGTACTAGGGAGATGAATGAGGCCCCTTATTGGTGCCCTTTACCGCCAGCACTATGCGCGAATCTGGGTCAAGGGCTCCCTCTCTGACTGCTTTCCTATTTGCAGGGGCACACAGTAGGGCTGCCCCCTATCTCCTTTATCATTTGCCCTTGCGATGGAGACCATGGCATGGATTATACACTGTGATGCCCAACTCAGCGGGTGCTCATGGGATGGAGGACCAGAGGACAGGATTGCCCAATACAGCATCCTACTGTTCTTAGCTGACCCTCAGACCAACGGGACCGATGCCTTGAACTCTTTACATTATTTGGTGAGGCCTCATGTCTCCAGGTGAATGCAGCCAAATCTATATTGGTCCTGGTCCAAAGAGATGCTAGCACCCACATGTGGCAGTCCGACATACTGGTGAAGCACCTCTTCTTCAAATACCTTGGGTTCGACATCTTCCAACTCCCCGAACTTACAAGACAACTCAATCTGAACCCACTGGTGTCCAAGATGAAAACATACATCTAGAGGTGGGTGCAGCTCCCCCTGCACGTGATTGGCCACTTTGCCTATCAAGAAAATGATTCTTCTGTGCTTCTTGTATTTATTTCAGCACCTCCCACTCGTGATCTGCCCCCGATGCATCCATACACTAAACTCCACCATTTGTTCCTTTAGTCCGGTAATTGGCCACGAATTGCACTCCCCAGTGGTAGGCAATCCCCATATTATGGGGTGAGAATGGTGGTACTATTATGCTTCCCAATTAGTTGTCATTAATGACTGGTTTAGCAGAAGGTAAGATAATCTAACTTATTGATGGGAACTCTCTCTTCTGGGGCTTGATCGCATCAGTGATATTTTATATGGCCCCCCAGTACCCCACACTCTCCCGACATCACTCATGTGGTCTTCCTTTGTTGGAGAGTCGCATTGAGGTTCTTTGATTGGAATGGAGACTGACTGGGATGAACTCCCTCTGGAGGGGGTGATAGCTCAAGTGCGTGGCAAGGCTGACGGGGTTCCGTAAATGGGACTTGATAGTCATCACAGACAGTCCTGGGAGATCTCTGGGCTGGAAAACAAATCTTGACTTTTCAAGACTTACAAGACCGATACAGATGCAATTGGATGCAATTCCTCAAATATTTGCAACTGTGGCCACACCCTCATGACCAACATTCCTCCTGACACTGACGTCCTTAAATGTAGCCCCCAAACTGCCCCAGGGATGCATTAATAAGGGTGCCATATCCCAGTTTTGTCACTCTTAAACACCATTGGATGAGGCAGACTGGAGGGAGACTAGGTTAGCTCCACAAATGTCCTATTCTACACACAACATACTTTACCCCACCCTGCTTGCTTCCGCAACCCCAACTGACTTTTACCACATGGTTGTGGCCTGCCCGATCCTCTTACCTTACTGGGAATGAATAAGATGTGAACTCCCTGAGGTCTTGGAATGGGACTTTGAACTAATCCCAAGAGTGGCCCTCTTGGGAATGGTTGACGAGATTGTGCACCCCCCACCGGGCTGATCGAATACTTGTGGGCAGTGCTACCTAGGTCACTAAATGTGATATTACTTATAGGTGTGTAGTGGATGGGCCACTTTTGTGGTCTGATGCCCTATGGTGACACTCAATCACCCCAATTGCATATTGAATTTAGTGTGTTATGTTATCCTATCCTTAATGTAGGGTAGTCTTATGGTCTTGCATATGCTGATTTCTCTTCTGTTCTATAATCTTGCTGTCTTTCAGTAGAATAGTCTTGCTAAGAATAGAAGGTATGGGATGTTGAGGTGCAGTTCGTGATGGTGCACACATGTGCTCCATATTGGATACTGACGGATTAAGTGTATAATGTTATTTGGGTTAGGTGAATTATGATTTTGGCCTATTGGCTTTGTCGTGGTTTAATGTCATTCTGTTTTCTAAGTCTGAATATATTAGTTTAGCTGCTTCAGTTGCAGGGATTCCTGGACTGACAATTTATAATGCTAGGGCTATTAGTAGACTGGCTTGTCTTATGGTTAAATCTGTTAACCACACCTTGATAGCTTTATCTGATTTCCTGCTTGATATGTGTGGTGTTTAACAAGCTATTTTGCAGAATACGGTTGCTATTGATGTTCCTGCTACTGAAACATGCTGTTCTGATCCTGATGGATTGTGTTGCTTTAATCTGTCTGACCACTCAAAATCCATTCAGTCTCATATTATTGCTTTGCATAATTGTCATTTGAAGTTCAACAGACCCTTGATAAAGGATGGTGGGATTAGCTCCTTGGGTGGTTACCTGATTTTAGTATGCTTTGTTCTATTTTGGGTGGTGTACCTTTTAGTAATCTGTTTTCAGTTGCATTGTGCTGTTGCATTCAATCTGTGCATAGTCTTTTGAATATGTTTTGCCCTAGAACTGCTTTTGTCCATTCTGTCAGTTATGTTTCCTATTTTTCCAGTAATAGTTTGCATACTGTTTGATGTTTATATACGTTCAATGGTGTTGGAAAATGGTCAAGGGTGGAATGTAGTGACTGAGCAATTTTTATGGATAAGTGGCTCGATTTTGACCATTGCCCACTACCATCTCAATATATTTTAGCCTAATACAGTGATATGTAGGCCTGTTTCTGATTTTACTTTGTCTTATGGCAGTGCTGACTATTGCATTTGACATGCTCTCATGTCATTTTGCTTTGCAATTTATATTATCAAATAACATAGTGATGTGTAGACCTGCATAGTATGAATACACTACAAAGTAGGGTTTGATTATGTACCTTTCTGTTTCTGACTTTATCTTGCTTAATGGCAGGGCTTGCCTGTTGACTTTGGCATAATTTTATGCCTTCTTGCATACTAATTTTGCTCTTTTGCAGGAATAGAAGCCTATGCTTGAGCCATCCTCTGAGCCTCTCTAGGTGAGAGGCTGTGCTTTACTTTCTACTTGTTGTTTACCCTCCTTAAACCAGAGAGGACCGGTTCTTGTTGGAGGAATGTGCTCACTTTATGCCAAAGTCATAACAGACGCTTAGCGAGCCGATGGTGTCTCCTTGGCACGGAGTGGTACGGGAATCTGATGGGAAAGGAGGCGAGGCTTGATGGAAGCTTCGACTAACGCTTCCATTTTCTACTTAAGGGAGTGTCCAAGCTCTGATCTCTGGTAGTTCATCACAGTACAGACGTGTAGCTGTGACAGTGGAGCAGAGAATCCTGTTTTGACTGGAGAAAAGGACTCCCCTCTAGCGAAGTGAAAATGGAACTTGGTGAGGTGTTCCACTAATCTCTACTTTTCCTACTGTTCTTGCTTACTATCTCTTTCTGTTTTCAGGTTCCATACATTTATATACAAATATTTTTACAAATTTGTTTTCCTTGATTGTGTTTCAATCATTCTATTGATATGTTAGAGTCTGCTATGATAGATGTATTTGGCTTACCGTGTGGTGTTATTATAATGTACTAATAAATATATACCAAATATACTGATTCATCTTTTCCTTGTAGCAGGAGGTGTGGACTCTTCTTGGCCAAATGCTTATGTGGTAGAAGGATGGGTGAATTCCCTTCTAGCAGATAATTGTGTTATAGGAAGTTGTTCTACTCCTGGCAAGTGATGTGCAAATTCTAAGTATTCTATCCAATAAATTGCTAGGAGGAGCATTTGCTGTGTACCCTCTCGGATGGGGAGGTGTTGTGATTTGCTGCGTACCCTTTCAGATGGGGAGGTATTGTGACTTGTTATTTGCGAGCTCCTCAGCAATGGTCTTATATCTTTAGTTTGTTGTTGTTAGTGTTTATTCCTTTCTTAGGTAAGTATTGTGAAATGTAGTGTCTTTCTGGATCCTGAGAAAGGATGTGGTAAGTAATGGCCTGGTGACTGACAGAAGCACCAAAATATACAGAAAAGCAGGTCATTACACGGTGGAACTTCCCAATGCCCCTTCCCTGGCAGGAGTGGACTGTGTGCCCAATTGGAGAAGCCCATATATATTGTATGAGGCTGCCCGCAAAAACATGACAAGATGTGGGGACGGTAGAGGGCATTGTATGGTTTGTGATTTATTATGTGGTTAATAATTAAGTAATAATGCTATGCAGATGTAATTGTTCTTTAAGGTGTGGAATTCGAAAATATAATAAAAAAAATTGGTAATAAAAAAACGATTTGATTATTTATTTAGAAGAGTGAATAGTGAAGAATAGTTATGTCACATTTTTCTGTGAGACATGATTTAATTAAAAATGAATGTAGTTTCTAGTGTTCTGCTCATCTTGCTCCTGATCATTGCCCCCTTCCAACCAGCGACCTGTTGTGAGTCTTCTCTCCCCACAGTTTCTGGGGAGCACAGAGTGCTATGACGAAAAAGACAGTTGTATTAGAGTCCATGTATTGTGAATGAAACTTTCCAACCTGTACCTGATGTATCTGTTTGAAGGATTTTCCACTGAAAGCTCCAATGCAAGGGTGCAGAAAAACAGAAATGTTTCATATTATGTTGTACATCTTCAGAGTGAAGTTGGTGAGTAAGCAGGCGGAAAATGTCTCTTACCTTAAAGAAATGGGATGTATGACGTGACAACGCATACTGTTACCACGCATACCTTTACAACGCGGTATTTACAACGAATACCGTTACAACGCATAGCGCTTAGAGGTGCTGGATAGTGGTAAGTATAATATGATATTGCAACTCCAGTCCCCGTGGACACTAGGGAAGGTGTTGGATATAAAATGATACTTATTCCCTATCCTAGAGCGCCCCCCAGCGCAATGCGTTGTAATGGTATGCGTGGTAAGGCCTGCGTTCTAATGGTAGTGCGTTGTAAAAATTCCGTTGTAAACGTTGCATACCGAAGAAATCTGTTAGTGTTAAGAACTTTTGTAATTGCAAAGTTGTTTTTGATTTGCCAAGGCGACCTAACCATGATTACACCATTCTGAATGTGCTGTTTTATTATTTGATATGTGTAATTGGTGTATATAACCCTTGGCTTTGAAGGATTTAGGGGCCTTCATATTATCCTCCCGAGACTCTGTCCGATTATTTGGAGACTTTCTGTCCTCCCTTAGGAGCTCTCAGTACTTAGCATCTGAAGAGATGTAATTGCCTAAGTAGGGATGATCAAGTCCAAGTGTGCTTCAGTAGATAAACTAATAGATGCAGCTACAGAAGAGCATAGGTCCACTGGCCCTTACCACTGTCCGCTTTTTAGCAATCATTTATTCATGAATTCTAAAGAAACCTGAACATTCCAAATGCGATCAGTGCCCACTGGTAGCTGCACTAAAAAGAAAACAGGTGTATTTCAGTGGTTTGGGGGTTTTCAACGTAACTATAATGTCACATAAACCTTTTTTTTTTCTTTGAATTTCTAGGCTTCTTGTAATGTATGTTAAAGTCTTAAAACCTTACATAACTATAACATTACTTTAATCCTAGTTCCTTTCAGTGAATTTCTGAGTTTTTAGTAATCATTTTCTAAATTGGAAGAATGGCCAACCCTTCAAATGCAGGTAACCTCACTTGTGCACGGTCTTTGGGTGTGCATGCCCTACGCATATTTTCATCTGCCTTTTACTTCTGCGGTTCACGTCAACTATGCTTCCACCTGATGGTACCAAGGTACTGTTCAAGATTCCAAGAGGAAGCTTCCACAATACTGCAGTACCATAGGGTGAAAGCCTGCATGGAGATTCCCCCAAAAGTAACATAGTATTTCACAGAATGGCCACTCTGGGTCCTGCGGTACCTGCAGGCAAATGTTTTTTTCATTTTTATTTTTATTTTGATCTCTGGTTGTGTTCTTCAGGCTCACGTTGCTGGGGGTCAGGGTGTCCCTGCTCTGGCCTCCTATACTTTTTTTTAAACTTTCCAAGTACTAGAGCCCTGTAATGGTCACTGCAACATTTTGCTGAGATGTTGCTGCTGGCCCATCAGTTCAAGAGGCACTGCAGTACTGTCAGGGGATACCACGGCACCCCATTGACTGACAGGAGAAAAGACTTCCTCAGCCAATGGGATTCGAGGATTTTTTAATTGTTTGGCACCGCTGGAGTCCCACTGGAGTCCTGCTGTACATAACGGTCCAGATATCACTAATATTTCTGGAAGATTAACCCTAAGCACCTATTTAAACACACATTTCTCAAAAACTGCTAAACAGATTTTACAGCAAATCATGAAAGGGATGCATTAGGATCAAATTTGGTGTAATTCCGTTCCGTCATTTTTTTCCGTATTAGAGAGCAAATTTCCTTCAAATTTAAAATCAGAAATCAATGTTTTGGTATACCCCCTTTTTTCTTGGGCCCTGCTTGACAGACCAGTGTGAAAGTTTCCATGGAGGAGCTGCGGTGAGTGAGCTTATTGTTGTAAACATTGGTGCAGATTCCAGACTTAGCGAACGATGGCAAAATTATTAAAGAAAAAAAACATAACATTCCTATGGAAAGTCAGTCATGCTAGTGCGTCATGCTAGTGCTACCATTGTACCACTGCACTGTGAATATATATGTATATATATGTTCATGCACGAGTTAGGGGTCACCAGCCGCTACACGCCCCCCCCCCCCTTTGTAAAGCAAAACTCAGCAAGTACACGAGCAACACCCGATCCGGCTGCTATTTGGACTCCATCAGATGTATGCTGGGAGCTGTAGTTGTACATCAGACTACAGCGACTCCAAGCAGCCAGGTCAGCTGAGCTCCTACCAATGGGAGTGCCCGAGCAACTTCAAAGGAGGGAGAAAGTGACACCCAAGGACACGTCAGCATCAGAAGAAGGCTTGTAAGCCAAAATGCATCATGCTGTGATCCTAAAGCAATGAATAAAAGGCTCCTACCCAGTTCCCCGCTGTGACCTTGGATTACTTTGTAAAAGGTGATTGTGCCGCAATATTTCTCGCGCCTGCCAGTAGCACGATACTCGGACCCGTCCATTCAAGTGTCCAGGAACGGTGTTGGCATCGTGACAACTTCAACTAATCAAGGTATTGATTGTTTCTGGACTGCCTCGAGAACGGACCAGGCAAGTGGCCGCTGTCTTCGGCAGTCAGTGATTTCACTAGGAGGCGGGTTGAAACTCTCCTGCATCCCGGCCCTGGTTTGCTTCAGTCTGTGAGGCGTTGGACATTTGGGGACTCGAGGAGACTTGTTCAAGCACGAATTAGGGGTCACCAGCCGCTACACCCCCCCCCCCTTTGTAAGGCAAAACTCAGCACGTACACGAGCAACACCCGATCCAGCTGCTATTTGGACTCCATCAGATGTATGCTGGGAGCTGTAGTTGTACATCAGACTACAGCGACTCCAAGCAGCCAGGTCAGCTGAGCTCTCACTAATGGGAGTGCCCGAGCAACTTCAAAGGAGGGATGAAGTGACACCCAAGGACACGTCAGCATCAGAAGAAGGCTCTTAAGCCGAAATGAATGTCTGACATAATATCGACAGACAGAATATCGAAATACAAAAATATCGGCACAAAAATATCGACATCAAAAATATCGGAGTCATATCTTCATAAAGGTAAGTACAAAAATATCGAAAAAATAATATCGTAGTACAAAAATATTGAAATTAAAAATATCGTTTTTTAAATGTATTATTAATAATGTAAAAATAATTTTAAAATACATATAATTTTACAAATATTAAATAAAAATATTAAAACAAAATTAAAACGTATATATATATACATTTTAAATAAATAAAACACTTAATAATTTAATGTAATTTTCTTTTTTTTTATTTCATTTAATTGATTTAATGTAAATTATTTATATTTTTACCCTGTACGCCTGTACCCCAAAAACCCAAAACTGACCCTGAACCCTAAAAATATCCCTGTACCCCAAAAACCCAAAACTGACCCTGAACCCTAAAAATATCCCTGTACCCAAAAACTGAAAACTGACCCTGAACCCTAAAAATACCCCTTTACCCCAAAACTGAAAACTGACCCTGAACCCTAAAAATACCCCTTTACCCAAGAACAGAAAACTGACCCTGAACCCTAAAAATACCCCTTTACCCCAAAACTGAAAACTGACCCTGAACCCTAAAAATACCCCTTTACCCAAAAACTGAAAACTGACCCTGAACCCTAAAAATACCCCTTTACCCAAGAACTGAAAACTGACCCTGAACCCTAAAAATACCCCTTTACCCAAAAACTGAAAACTGACCCTGAACCCTAAAAATAGCTCTTTACCCAAAAACTGAAAACTGACCCTGAACCCTAAAAATACCCCTTTACCCAAGAACTGAAAACTGACCCTGAACCCTAAAAATACCCCTTTACCCAAAAACTGAAAACTGACCCTGAACCCTTAAAATGCTCCTTTACCCAAAATTAATTATTATTATTTAATTACCAATTAATTATTAATTAAGAATAACAATAAAGTAAATATATTAGCACATTAGCTGTAATTAATTTAATTTAATAATTAATATTATTTTTTCCCAATTAATTAATTAAGAATAACAAAAAATTATATATAAAAATAAATTACTCTAATTAATGTAATTAACTAATTAATATTAATTAATTACCAACTAATTAATAATTAAAAATATGTCCAAAATTATATTAATTAATTAACTAATTAATATAAATTAATTACCAATTAATTATTAAATAAAATATTTACAAACATATATTAATTAATTAATTATTATTAAATTACTTCCCACCCTATTCCCCTATAAACCCATAACCCGCTACAGAACATATTTATCAATTAATCAATTAATTAAAAATAATTAAAAATTAATTCTCAATTAATTAATTAATAATTCCTACTAATTAATAATTAATTTAACATAATTAAATTACTTCCCACCCTATTCCCCTATAAACCCACAACCCGCTACAGTAGTAAAAGACAATATTTAATTAAATTACATTAAAAATAAATAATAAAACCTAATAAATACAATATAATATACACTAAATTTATTTAAAAATTGATATTAGTAACATCGAAGTTATTTATTTCGGTATTATTGACATCGATATTTAAAACTTCGATATTACTGATATCGTACTAATATCGATATTAAGACTGTCGATATTACTTACCTTCGATATTTTGTCCCATCGATATTTAAACTTCGATATAATTGTATATCGAAATTTAAAACTCGATATTTTGTCTGTGTACCGCCGAAATGCATCATGCTGTGATCCTAAAGCAACAAATAAAAGGCTCCTACCCTGTTCCCCGCTGTGTCCTTGGATTACTTTGTAAAAGGGGATCGTGCCGCAATATTTCTCGCGCCTGCCAGTAGCGCGATACTCGGACCCGTCCATTGAAGTGTCCAGGAACGGTGCTGGCATCTTGGCAACTTCAACTAATCAAGGTATTGATTGTTTCTGGACCACCTCGAGAACGGACCAGGCAAGTGGCCGCTGTTTCCGGCAGTCAGTGATTTCACTAGGAGGTGGGTTAAAACTCTCCCGCATCCCGGCCCTGGTTTGCTTCAGTCTGGGAGGCGTTGGACGTTTGGGGACTCGAAGAAACTTGTTCATGCACGAGTTAGGGGTCACCAGCCGCTACACGGCCCCCCACCGTTTGTAAGGCAAAACTCAGCAAGTACACAAGCAACACCCGATCCGGCTGCTATTTGGACTCCATCAGATGTATGCTGGGAGCTGTAGTTGTACATCAGACTACAGCGACTCCAAGCAGCCAGGTCAGCTGAGCTCCCATCAATGGGAGTGCCCGAGCAACTTCAAAGGAGGGAGGAAGTGACACCCAAGGACACGTCAGCCTCAGAAGAAGACTCGTAAGCCGAAATGCATCATGCTGTGATCCCAAAGCAATGAATAAAAAGCTCCTACCCTGTTCCCCGCTGTGTCCTTGGATTACTTCGTAAAAGGTGATCGTGCCGCAATATATATATATATATATATATATATATATATATATATATATATATATATATATATATATATATATATATATATATATATATATATATATATATATATATATATTCAGCTCGGTGGGGTGTCCTTCGATCAAGCGGCACAGGAACACACATGGCTCTTCCCCAAAAGCCTTTATTGGTATGAACAGCTCTGTTCTTGGTCCTTCTAAAAGCATGCAACTGCAGTCTGCCTATATATATATATATATATATATATATATATATATATATATATATATATATATATATATATATATATATATATATATATATATCTGTGTGTATATATGTATATATATATATTTTTTTCTATTCAATTTATGTAGCTGGTGGCAATTCTAACATGTTTGGCATACAAACATTTTCACAACAGAGAACATATTTGGTGCTAGCACAGCTACATCATCGGCCACAATTTGGTACTTGGCATAGGAAACATCTCAGAGTATTTCTTCCAAACAACATATTCCAGCCTCTAGAGCTCTGTTAGAAGCCTGGATAGTTAACAATAAACATGAAAACTTATCAACAAATAACAATCAGGAATATAATCAAAAATCTTTGTCTTTTCTATCCTCTCGAATGGAACCAACTGGCCAATTTGTAATAGTTGCCATACTAAATCCTTAAGTCATGCAATATGCATAATCCATATCAATGATTTGCTTAAGTGCTAATTCATCAAAGGCATACCATACTGAATATTATTTGCTTCTCAAGCAATCTAAATCATAATAATTATGACCCGGGTCATAAATAATTTTGAGACCAAAGGTGCTACTGTTTATCAAATTAAAAGCTAGTATAAATTATTGCCTTCCTATGTGTGCTGCCTTAAATATCATCCTCAGAGAACTTACATATTAAACATTCAATATATATAAAATGCTAAAATTTAAAGATATGAATATAAATGCACATGCAGTTAACTGCAAAACAATGCCTTTTGTGAAGCACTAAAAAATAAAATTAAGAAATGTTAGACCTCACTCACAGCTCACCACCACCTCAACGCCTAGCAGGTCAAGCAGGCCCTACTCCTATTCCAAGACACTAGCCCAGCAGTGTATCACCTGCCACTGGGTGTGCATAATGCTGATGTGATGCTGACTGTTGTGCCACATTTACCCCGAGTAGAGTTGGTTTTCTGCCATCTGCCACCAACAAGAGGGGGAGATGGCACAGCACATAAAAATGAATGTCGACCCATATTGTGGGGGTCACGCCTCCACAATCAGTGGGAAAGGTTTGTGAAGCCTTCGTCTGCTATGACTGGTGGGCAGAGTGGTGACAAAAAGAGGAACAAAAAACAGAACATTAACAGAACATTAAAACACAGGAGCAGGTGAACAGGGAGGAAAGAAAAACTAAATTTAGAAAAGCAATTGGCAATGCCAATAGGTCTGATTTATGAAGTACTGTCAAGCCAGCCCTTAAATCCACCTAGTTTAACGAATGCCCCCTCCCATTTGTGCTACTACCAGAGAAAAACACCATAAATGTTCTATTTATCTAAGACACTTTACATTTACATATTACAATGTCATGTGTGTGCTCCCCTGAAAATCATCAGGCAGCTGGATAAACAACCTAATCACAGCTGTGTGAAGGGCAAACTCCTTTTTTTATGGGAACGCACAACTTCTGCCCAATTTAAACATGTACTCCTGGCTCCCAACATCTGGGGGGGGGAGCCAAAGCCCATCTCTAGTGATGGGCACATAATTGTCGAGCGACATGCACTGTCAAGTCAGACCATAAAAACTGGACAGGATGGTTGGGAATTGGGGAACGGAGAGCAGGATTGAGTCTGGGGGTGCCCTCATCAAAATGATCATCTGTAGGCATTGTGTCATGCACATAAGATCTTGTGCAACTATTCTAGCTTGAAATACATCCTTGTAACAATTTTTGGACGCAATATGTCTAGCTCATTCATGTAATTTCACATAGTTTTTGGCAATTTTGCCTAATTTCCCCCAAAATAGTTACGTGAATCATGCCCACCCCTAAATATGATTCAGAGATACACACCCCTAAGTTATGTATGGACAAAAAGACCCTTCAGAAGGACTCTGAAGATCTCCACAAGGACAGGTGCTGTCTGAAACTTCACCCGTTTTGGTAGGACCCTTCAGGGCTAATATCAAGGGTAGTAATGCCCACTGCCTCCACACAGATGGCAGTCCAGCCCCTGAAACACTACTAGCAGATTTCAGCTCTGCAGCGGCAGGAAGTAATTGTATGTCACGATCCAAAGGATACAGATCCCAATTTTGATCAAATGTTTGAGACTTGAATCCCACAGCCTCTACATTAATTGAACTTAGTCGGAGTTAGTGAAGGAGACACCGGACTCCTGCTAGGACAACAGCCCTATCATTGAGAGTGACCACAATGGTACCCCTTGAGCCCTTCTGTGCTTGATTAGGCTGTCCAATTTCTGTCCAAGTCCTGATGAAGACCCGCACTGACACCCCATTAGTGCAGACCTTGGGTTGAAACGTCCACAATCTGAACCGTGGACCAGTTGAGGTACCCTGCGATGAGACTTATTAATTCAGTCCGCCGAGTGTTTTGAAATATTGTGTTCTCTGGCCACCACCCCCACCTTTCCTTCCCCAATCACCGTTGTATATATTACACAGTCACCGCATCACTGAGCACCAAATGTCACCTTTGTTACATATTACTTATCACGATGTATATATTCTCTGACAGCCATGCAAATGTAAATTCGGGTATTTCTATGAATGAAGCCATTTATAAAAGCTCTTAAATACCTGATATGGTTTGTGTGTGTATTACAATTGATGCTTCAATGTATGTATAGTTTTTTGAGTAATCCTATTTCCTCAAGAAATATTTTTGCACCCGACAGAACCAATTGTATTCTAGTACATGATTGCCCTGGTTCTGAGGGATTCTGGGTTACCCCATTGTGTATAAATTATACCTGAAACACTACAGGCAGCCATGGTCGGTAGTGGGGGTAGCTGCCGTGCGGTGACGTGGGGAGGGGGATAGTAAATTATGGATTAGGGAGGTTACAGGTAAGTAAAACATATAAATGAATAAAACGAATTTCGTTGCGTGCACTGCATCGCATTTGGGGATAGCACTGCCTTATAAATATGGAGCAGGGCATTGCGCCACTAGAGCATTGGAAATAGTGACGTTCTGGTAGTGCAATGCCCTTGTAAATATGCCCCCAGAATGTGTCCCTGGGGCTCACAGTAGGTGTAATGCTGTAAAATTAGCAGCACCTGCATAAGAGTGGTAGCCCATGGCATATTACATAAGGCTTAGCGGCCTGCAGCATCACAAACTGCCCCAAGGATCGCTTGTCCAGGTGTGGCTTTTTGTTAACCTCAAGCCAGATGATTGGAAAGATTATCATATTGTGCATCTGAGAAAGAAAAGACAGTGGCTGTTCCAGGCTAGGTTTGTCTGTACTCCAGAGCACCAGTCCACCATCCTTCAGTAGGAGTATGGCGACCAAATGCAAGCTTTACAGATGGGACTGTAGGCATTCTAAGGTCCATACGTTTGAATTGTGGCCAGATGGAAAGTTCCCCTTCTTTTGTGGATCCCGATGGATGACATTGAGGGCCTGCAATCCGCATAAACATTCTAGATGATGAGATATTTTCTGGGGCGTGGCTTGGATGCCGAGGAGGTAGGCAGCGTGAGCTCGGAGCTCCGCGCCCGATCCCGGAAAATATCCTGAATATCTGATCGGACCCCGACGAAATCGGTATAATCCGACGCTGGAAGGTGCCACGGAGGGTCCGGCGCCGACGGCGGACGACTCGAGTCCATTCCAAGCCCGGTATCTGAATCTGAAAGCTGGACTCAGGCGTGAAGTCATCGACCTAAAATGGCGGCGGTGGCATGAGGCACGGAGACGACAGAGCCGCTGGCCCGAAGCCACATTAAGGGCTGCCACTTTCTCAGATAGGAGGTGTTGACGGCTGCATCGGACCTCTCTCGGGGTGCTGGAGTGGACCCTTAGCGCGCCACCGGCGGTGGTTGGGAGCCGAACCCTTGGAAGTGGCGGCGACATCGTGGCGGCGACCCAGTGACGATGACCCCGGGTCTCTGAGCACGACTGGCGCCAGTCGGATTAGCGGTCAACCCTGATTCCGAGAGGCAACTTTGGCTCCGGAGACTAGAGTGGTGCCCCAGGCGTGGAACGCAGCGGGCCTTTTCCACTACTGCTACAGGGGGACCTTCCTAAGGGCGAGGCCCAGCGACGTGCGGAGCGGAAACAGAGACAGTTTTGGAGGCCACCGCTCGTGCCAGCCCAGATGGGGAAGCCGAAAGGGAAGGGAGATGGTGCGACCGATACGGAAGCCGCGGAAGGCGCGGATCGAGACCAGTCGGCGCTGCAGCGTATGCAGGACCGTATCCTGGAGGCCATCGCCACCACAAAGGACGCCCTGCAACAGGATATAGCCCAGGTGGCGACGGGCTTGGGCCTCCTGAAAGCTGACCACAATAAGCTCAAGGACAGAGTGAAATCCGTGGAGATCACGGTTCAGGAATTGGCCCCGAGCCATGCAGCGGTGAAGGCGCAGATGGCGGAGGTGATGGATCGTTTGAAGGTGCTGGAACGGAGGGCCGAGGACGCGGAAAACCGAAATAGGAGCAACAATGTACGCCTAGTAGGCCTGCGGGAAAAAATCGAAGGAGACGATATGGTGGGTTATCTCGATAATTGGTTGCGAACAGAGGTGGCACCAGAGGGACTGTCCCCCTTCTTCTCCCTTGAGCGAGCGCATAGGGTTCCGGCGCGTCCCCCGGCCCCGGGTCTCTCGCCTCGCCCAGTGGTGTTCAAGTTGCTCCATTACAGGGACAGAGACTGGCTATTGCAAAGGGCGAGAGAGGCAGGACCCTTTCAAGTGGACAACAACAGGGTCACTATGTTCCCGGACTATACATTTGAGACGCAGAGGCTCAGGGCGAACTTCCTATCTCTTAAGCGGGAGCTCCGTGATGAAGGCATCAAGTACTCCCTGTTATTCCCGGCGAAGCTGAGAGTGGTGGTAGATGAACAGACACTCTTCTTCACGTCCTCGGCGGACGCTTGGGCCTGGTGGGACACTTATAAAGCGGGAACGGATGGTGCCAAGGCCAGGGAGGAGGAGGCCAAGGTGACACAACCGATCAGGAAATCCCAACGGATCAGGAAGAACCGCAGGAGGACCGGCAGGCCTTCGGTGTCACAGACGGAGACGGAGAGACAAGCGGCCCTACAGGCAGTGGCGGACTTGTCCAAGACTACCAGAAGTCAGTCCGGGAAGGGCACGGACTCGGAGGACCCGGGCACGGGCTCAGAGACGGGACTTTCGGAATTTGGTGGAGCCAGGGGTCCTATAGTGACGCCACAGACTTCGGAGGAGATACTTGAAGCGTGTTAATCTGGACTAGTGGAGTGGATTCGCTGGTTGGACACCGGGGCGCTGGGCCCGTGGCAGTGGAACACTGTTACTTGAGGTTTCGGGGCGCTATGATGTGGGGATTGTGGGGTGGAGTGTGCGGGGATGATTTGCTTTCACGAACCTTTCGCATCGTACCGCGCCCTACTGGCCCTTAAGGTCATCGCAGTGGAGACTGCGACCATTACTGCCTTTCTTTGAGGGGTGGTTGGGAGTGTTGGTTTGGATGGGGGTACTTCCAATTGCGGGGGGGCCTGTCCTGGGGGGGTGGGAATTGAGAGCAGTTGGGGTTGCTCGGGGTGTTGTTGTTGTTGGGGGGGTTTGGCTTCCTGTTTGGAGTGGGAGGGTGGGTTGGTCCGTGGTCGCGGAACGAACGAGGTCAATGATCTTTATTGTTCGGTCTGGTTGTGTGAAGGGGAATGGCTAGTACCGGGGCGCTGAAATGTGTGTCCTGGAATGTGCGGGGGCTGCAGTCCATGACACGCAGGCATAAAGTTCAGGCATACCTCAAGCGTAGGGGGGTTCACATAGCGTTCCTGCAAGAAACACATCTTAATAAGCAAGAAGGGATAGCATTGCAGAGGCGTTGGAGGGGGCAGCTGTTTAATACGACGTTCTCAGCTTTTGCAAGGGGGGCGCTGATTTGGATACGAGCGGGGGTTCCCTTCCAGGTTACTAAAACATTGGTGGACCCTGAGGGCAGGTATGTGGCGGTGGAGGGGAGGCTGAAAGGCAGGGTGGTATCTCTCTGCAGTGTGTACGCTCCCAATGTGGATCTGCCCGCATTTTTGTCTTCACTCTCGGGTAAACTGGCGGGTTATTTGGCGGGGCCGGTGCTCCTGGGGGGGGGATTTTAATTCGGTTGAGGATGTGGTATTGGACAGGTCCCATCCCCCACTGCGCGCGTCCCCAGTGCATAGGGTAGCCAAACGCAGGTTGGAGTGGCAGGAGAGCTGGGCCCTCACGGATGCATGGAGGGCATTACACCCCACTACTAGGGACTACTCCTTTCACTCGCACCTGCATGATCTACACGTTAGGCTGGACGCATTTCTGTGTTCGTCATGCGTACTTTCTGCGGTGGGAGGGGCGGAATATTTGGCCCGGACGATATCGGACCACAACCCTTTGTTGCTATCCCTGAACTGGATGGTGACTGCTAACTGCGTACCAACATGGCGCCTGCAACCTGACACCCTGGATGACTTGTTGTTCAGGGAGGCCCTTGGAGAACGCATTGAGTGTTATTTTGAGGAGAACAGTGGCTCGGCCTCCACGAGGGCGGTGGAGTGGGATGCGTTTAAGGTGGTGGTGCGAGGGCACTGTATTGGACACACGGCTGGGGCTCGCAAGACTTTGTTGGATGATTTGGATAAGGCTGAAACGCGGTTGAGAGATCTAGAGAAGGGTCGCCCAAATCACCCTGAGTTGCAGGAGGGGCTTAGTGGGGCCAGGGAGGGGCTGGCTGTGGAACTGGAACGGCTGCGCAGCTTTGACCATAAGGCGTACATGACGAGGGCGCACGCGGAAGGCGATAAGGCGGGGTCTATGTTGGCGTGGCTCGCTAACCCAGTCAGGAGGGGTATGCCGATCATGATGATCCAAGAGACAGGGGAGGAGCCCTGCCATACCCAACCCGGGATCCTGAATAAGTTTCGGACTTATTATGAGGGGCTCTATGAGAGTGGTGAAACAGGGGGGACGGATGAGCTAGGCGAGTTCTTGGACGGCTTACAACTGCCGAGAGTAGAGGATTCAGAGGCAGAGGAGCTGGGTCGGCCCATTACGCTTGGAGAGATAGGGTGTGCAGTGAAACAAATGGCTAGAAATAAGACCCCGGGACTCGACGGACTCCCGATCGAGTTTTATAGTAAATATCTGGAGTTCCTTGCTCCCCGGTTGCGAGAAGTCTACAATGAGGCACAATCGAGAGGTCGGCTCCCGGGCTCCATGTGTGAAGCCCTCATGATCCCGCTCTTAAAACCGGGCAGAGAGGGAGCGGCTTTATCCTCGTACCATCCGTTGTCCATGTTGACAACGGACTACAAGATCCTGAGTAAAATTCTTGCCAACAGACTGCTGGTGCACATGACTGGCCTTGTTCGTAAGGACCAGTGCGGTTTTATCCCGACGCGCAACACTACCCACAATATTCGCAGGCTTACGAGACTGATGGGGGCGGACTGGCCAGGCGCCATCTCTCCATTTGTCCTTTCTATTGACATAGAGAAGGCCTTCGACAGTCTTGAATGGGGGTACTTGTACGAGGTGATGCGACGCTTCGGGCTGGGGGATGGATACATAAACTGGACCAAGGTCCTGTACACTGATGCGGTAGCGAGAGTCCGAGTGGGCGCTCTAATCTTGAGGCAATACCCGGTCCAGCGTGGCACCAGACAAGGGTGTTCCCTATCTCCGCTCCTGTTTGCCCTGGCGATGGAACCCTTCGCTATGGAGGCCAGGTCGGGCCGCCACTATGCCGGATTATTATTCAGGGGCAGGCCACATTTCATTTCTTTATACGCAGATGATCTGCTGATGTTTTTGGCTAACGCGGGCCCCGAGCTAGAGGGGGCACGGCGGTTACTAGGGCGGTTCGGCCGGCTATCGGGCCTGAGGGTCAACTGGCCTAAGTCCTGCTTATTCCCCCTGAGGTCAGGAGAACCGTGTCCGCTCACCGCGCAAGAACTCCGGTGGGAACCGCGCTGTCTGCATTATCTGGGAGTCTATGTCTATCACACCCCGGCTGATCTACTGGAGGGTAACATCACCCGTCGTATTAACGCCCTACGGGGGAACATGGACTTCTGGTCTACCCTGCCGCTATCCCTGGCTGGTAGGATCTCCCTGCTTAAGATGGTGGCTCTGCCCAGGCTGTTGTATTATTTTAGGACGCTCCCGGTGTGGATCCCGAGCTCTATTTTTAGGCGCCTGAGATCTCTGGTCATAGCGTTCTTATGGGGCACGGGAAGGAGGCGCATAGCGCTCGACACTCTGCTACGCCCCAAGGATGAAGGAGGATTGGCGGTTCCTGATTTTGAAGGTTACTATCTGGCCGCGCAGCTGCAGATTTTTACTCAGGAGGTCGCGAGAGTGTATAGAGGCCCTGAGGACGCGAGAGTAGAAGGTACCCCGCGACACGTGCTGGCATACATCACATTACACCAGAAACTCCGGGTAAGGGACCTGACGGTTGAGGAGCAGACGTTCAGACTCTGCTGGGACCGGGCCCGCAAGCGAGCGGGGGTCCGCCTTATGTATGCCCCTGAAATCCCGTTGGGGATGGTCACGGCCCTCCCTCATGGAGGGGACTGGTCGCGCTTGCTGGGTTGGGAGGAGGCGGGGATACAAATGCTGGGCGATTTATATGAGGATGGGGTACTGCTGCCATTTCAGGAATTGCAGGAGCGGTTCGACCTACCGAGGGGCGACTACTTGTTGCACGCAGCGGTCACGGGCGCCATGCAGGCTCACTGGGGGGAAGGATTGCAGGAGCCGGGCACCTCCATGGCATGTCAATACACGATGATGGCAGCGGGGACCTTTAAGGCAGTCACCTGCTTGTACTCCAGGATGCAGAGGGAGGCCTTACAGCCACTGACGGCCCTGAAGGCCAAATGGGAGCTGGACCTCCAATTAGAGATCCCTGATACGACCTGGGGCCAGCTGCTGAGGCGGGCACGGAAGAGCTCGAGGAACGCCAGGTTTCAGTTAATCCACTTCTACATCATTCACAGGGCATACCTCACGCCGGGGAAAATACGACAATATTTCGGGATAGAACACGCTGCTTGCCCCAGATGCAATACGGTTGGGGCGGACCTGGGTCACATGTTATGGGATTGCCCCTCTCTGGGAGACTACTGGCAGGAAGTTGGGCGGGCCCTCAACAGTGCAACAGATAGGGACATCCAGTACACGAAAGCGGTGGGTGTCCTCCATTGGTTCCCGCATACGCCTAGAAACAAGACTACCAGCAAATTTATAGACTTGGGGCTCATTCTAGCTAAGCGGGAGATAACGAGAAATTGGAAATCGAGAGTGGGGCCCACATATAAAAGATGGTATGGGGAATGCCTGCGGTGGGCGGCATGTGAGAGCACCTTGAGGTACCAGATGGCCTGGAGAACGAATGATGAGAAGGCTCTGGAGAGGGCGACTGCGTGGGAAATGATGGTGCAGGCGCTCCGTGACGTAGATGATGAGGAGCAGGTGGGCGAGGAGGAGTTGGATATGACAGACCCTGTCACCATACCGGGGAACACACCTTAGTGAATGTATGTACTTCCTACACCACAACAGACGTTTTTACAACAATGATATAGCGCGGCGCGACCACGAGGGGGGGGGGGGAAGGAAGCTGGAATTGGCGGGCTGTTGGGGAACGAAATTATGGGGCGGGGGAGGGGTGAAAATTACGAAAAGCAACCCAGCAATACTTTAGTACTACTACTGTCGGACAATGTAAGGTATTGCGAGAACTACTAATGGACAGAAGCCACACCGTGCCTAAGGAGGGGGCGGACCTCCTGGACAAGAGCACAATGAACATTGTCATTTCTTGATTACGGAGAAATTATACTTTTGATTATATTGTCTGTACAATTATATTGGTGATGCAATAAAAATGATATTAAAAAAAAATGAGATATTTTCTTTAATGCAACATATCAGATGCTTCTGGTGCTTTTAACAGAGAGGGGATGTCCATTGTTACTTAATTCAGTGGTACCTTCTATAAACCTCTGAATGATGAAAGGCAGAGCGAACTAGGAGGGGTCAATCACAGGTACTATCTGTTCAGTGAATGCATTATTCTACTCAGCCTGTGAATCCAGCAACCAATTTCAAATGGAAGAAATCTGGCTTTATTGTAAGGCCCCTCTGATATAAGGGTAAGGATGAATAAATCAGAATACCTAACTTCTGCACTACTTTAGGGGGCATTAATAAGAGTTCATTCGGGGGCCCCACATTGTCAATCATGAAGAGGGAAGATTTCCAAACTTGGCCCTAAATATGGCCTGTTACTCCTGGCTGTTACTCAACCCAGGAGGCACTGATATCCATTCTATCTGTAGCCTGAGGTGTGGAGAAAATCCATCTCAATACGAGTTCAACACTTATAAACCACTAAGAAATGAGGAATTATCAGGGAATCTGTAATTCTGGGTCCTATTTTCCATTGATGACCTAATTTTGCCCAATCCTTTAAAATAGATTTCAGCTATTTTTACAGCAATGGTAATCTCCAGAAAAATGAAACAGATCCATGGTGTTCCATGGATCCAGTTTTTCTGATTGAACTGGTAACTCTTGCCGGGCTGCGACCAATATTGTCTCCATACATTTTGTCTATATCCAAAACCCTCCTGTCAAATGCCCATTTATGGACTGGCAATAACTGTGCTTTCAATATCTGGAATCGAAGGTTATTCACATAGTTAATGAAAATAATCTCATAAGGTAAAAGATGCATACATAAGTGTAACCATTCTCTTAGAGACCGGGCACAACCATGTCAATGGTGAAATCCTTCAACCCTATGTTGATTTCTGATTTATACTCTTTTTTTATATACATTACATTTTTATTATATTACAAACAAAAAACAGAATCATGTCCACTTAACCTGAATTGACATTCAGAATAAATGAATACAGGAAAATAAAAGTGCAACACTTTCCCTTTCTTTATCAATATCATATCTATCATCCATTCTTTAATAGTAGAGGTTATTGTGCTATTGTGTTTTCAGATTGAAAGCTATAAGGAAAGCTCTTGGAAATACTCTTTTTCCTCCCACTGACATATTTTAATTATCTGTGAAAACCAGAAGTACCCGTTATAGAATTGAGTTTACCAAACATTTAACATCACCAATTCCACTCTATCATATACACTAGAGTGATGTTACTTTTGGCATTCCAAAAATCACATGGCCCAATGATTCATTCACATATTGACATGACCAACAATTTACCGCTACTAATAAATTAATATTTTTAATTCCTAGTGATAGTGGTGGTGTTGGAGGTGGTATTGGTGGTGGTGGTGGTATTTGCGGTGGTGGAGGTATTGGTGGATAAACATTGCAATGAGATCTGGTTTCATCTTGTGGATTTCATAGAAGACCTTTAACCACATGTTCTCTAATATTCACTGATTGTTCTTTTGATCATAAACATACAATCTGCAAACTCGAAAAAAAACTATACTCAAAAGATTTTTAATGCCCGAGGAATAAGGACATGTAGGCAAGCTTTGATAAGGTGTCTACATTTTAATGATATAAGTATGAATTCAGCTTTTATGAAGTTTTTATTAAGAGCAAGAGACAAATTGGAAGATTATAATTAAGAAAAGATCTGCACAGTATGAAACCTTGTTTAAACTTTTGGTATATTTTTATTGTAACTGGTTCAGAATTTGATGCTGCATTTTTATCTTGTTTTATATTATAGTATATATGATATGTATAATGTTGCATTGTAAGTTTTTTAGTAATCAAACAATAAAGAATTATTATTATCAATCGTACCCAGAAATGTATTTCTGTCATCTTCAGTGTTTTGAAACAAACTCAAAATCATAGAAAGAAGGAACCGGTTACTTCTGAATAAAAAAAATACTCTGGGCGAGTCTGAAATATTATTATTCATTATTCCTGTCTACTTTTCATGCAAATTATTCAGGATTGCCTCGCAAGTAGTCTCTCTTCTCAAGATTAAATTGGAATCTTAGAACTCCAAAAGGACGGATTCAGTTTTTTTACTAGACTTCTTTGAGATAAAGGATGTCAGAATAAATTCACCTACACTACCATAAGAGTTTGTTACTATCTGGTGTAGTGGCTTTTCCCAAATAGGGGCATCACTATAAAGATGGAAGGCTCTAGCACCAAAAAGTAGTTGCAGAGTTGAAACTGTAAAATGTACCATTGAAGGTAAACGTTTTTTGGAAGCTATTACCTGAAAGTGCAGATAAGATGAAGGAAAGGTAAAAACTGAGTTGATTTCCGCAAATCACCTATCGAGAGTATCTGTATTTTTCTTTTGAAACCAAAAAGCATTAGTCTCACTAAAGGCTTTACGATATTTTTTAAATATAGGAAACTAGAAACATCCTTCGAAATCCCCGTATGTGATATGTATCTGAAAAATATTGATTTCTTCTGTCAACTCTCAAAATATTGCCTACTATGGCATTCAGCAAATTCAAAGCAGATGAACCAATAACTATTAATAATGGTTATAGTGTATAAAGTAGTCTTCCTTCACTTGGAAAGCCTAGTGTCTGATAACATTGCTGGGTCTTAAAGGAACCAACCATCCCATGTCAAGGGGATTTTGTGCTTGCAGAATGGGAGATTCGCAGGAGGTCATCTGACGGAACAGATTTTTAAAGGTCCTCTCCCGTCTTATGCTCTTTTATGTGAGGGACTGTAGTGGGGAAACAGGTGTAATATAATATCTCGCGTGAAACTCCCACCTCTGAGATCGAATGTCCCCTGGTCCCATAGCAAAGTGGTATTTTTGTAAAAACCTAGAGTAGTCAGGCTTGTTGGAACTTCCCTGCCTTAGTCTTAGTATGGTAACCATGGTGGGAATTTGAATTTGATGTGTTGGAGGGTGGTTGGGAATCCAGCCGGACATAGGCAGTTTCTCTTAGCAGACTGGGAGTGCCGCCTTCTTCTCAGGTGATGGCTCCAGCTGCTCGGCCCTGGATTATAAAAGGCGGAGTGCTGCGCGAAGGCGCATAGCGGGCATGCCAAACGCGAGCCTAAGGCAAGCGCCTCTGCACCCGTCAGCGTCCCGGAGGCAGCCGGCGCCAGCCATGATGCCAGTCCCACACTCACCAAGGTAAGCGCACAGTGTTCAGTAGAGTCACGCTTTTGGAGATGGGCAAAAACTCACGCTGCCATAATCCCACCACTTTGAACGTCGATGGTACCACCTCTAAGTGTAACCATTGTAATTGGGTGGCCTTCAAAGGCAACGGGGAGAGCAATTCGGGGGGAGGTACATGGCGCCAGGGCTCACAGTACTGGCTCACTGATTAGCAATATTGGAAACGTCAATGCTTTTCTACGTAATACGCGCTCTTTAAATAAGCATGACTTACACATTTTTGACCTACTGCAAGAGTCCAATCTGGACATTTTGTTTCTGACAGAAACTTGGCTCACCAAAACCTCCAACCCCACTATTGCATCCTCCATTCCCCCAAGGTATCAGATTTTGAGGAGGGACTGTGCTGGGGGCAAGGGTGGACTAACGATCATTATTAAAAAAGACTTTTCCAGTACCATAGCTCCCATGGAAGAAATGGAAGGGGCAGAATGTTTAGGTTTTCACTGTGTACTCTCACCTCACCAATCCCTGGCCGGAGCTTTAAATTACAGAACCCCTGGTCATGCCGGGAAGTTCCTCAAGTCCCTCAATGACTCAATTGTGTCGCTAGTCCCCAGATACAAGCATTTCCTGGTACTGGGTGACTTCAATATTCATATGGATAACCCGGTAGAGCAGGAGACCACCTCTCTGTTAGAGACCCTTGATATTCTGAACCTACCCCCCTATGCTTTTCATCCCACCCATGACAAGGGCCACACTCTCGATCAAATTTTCTCCAATGTCAAGATTCAAACACTTGAGCCTGTCCCTTTAACATGGACGGATCACCATTTGATAGGTTTCAAGGTGTGCAAATTGGCAAGATGCCCTCAATCTCATAATAAGCACTGTCCCTCTACATCACAACCCTTCTACCAAATTACCCCAGCAGCCCTGAGCGTCGAGCTTCTCTTGCACCCGCATTCACTCAGTGGCAACACAGAGAGTGACACCCTCTGTTTAGAGAATTGGCTGCAGCAATACACCTGGGAGCTCGCACCTCTGACCATGCACCCTTTTAAATCTGCTCGACGGTTCTCTCCACGGTTTAATGAAGCCCTCAGGCAGAGCAAAAGTGCATGCAAACGTCTGGAAAGAACATGGAGAAACAATTTTAATACGATGGACAAAGAAATTTAAAAAGCAGCCTTAAAGGCCTACCATAATAAAATTTACGGGGAAAAGAAAAATGTCTTTTCATCCAAAATTATGTTATCTGGAAACAATAGTAAGGAGAGGTTTTAAATTGTAAGAGACTTTTTCTCCCCAAGTGCAGTAGCTAGACCCTTCACCCAACTTCAGAATGGACAAATCAGCTTGTGTCAATCTTTCATGAGAAAATGATAACTTTCCAAAACTCATGTGGAGCCTTCCCGAAGTGGAAAAGGACACTGGGGCATATTACCAAGCAATAGCGATAATTATCGCTATTGATTGGTTAGAGACAAACATTTACCGCTGAGCTGAGGCGATTTTTATCGCAGATAAACCTTGGTATTACCAAGGTTTATCGCAAATGCGATAAAAATCGGCCGCAATGCATGAATATCGCTGAAAAGTCAGCGATATTCATGCATTACCGAGCTAATGCTCTTAGCCATGTTATCCACCTCCCATTGGATAACATGGCTAAGAACTGCTCAGGGCAGGTGTTAGCTTTTGGAGATATTCGCGCTTAGCGCGAATATCTCCAAAAGTTGGTAATAGGAGATAACGATGTTAGCGACTTTTTCCAGTCGCTAACATCTTGGCACGCCCACTTTGCATGTCATTAGTGATAAATATCACTGACATGCAAAGTGGGGCCCAAGATGGTCGCTATCTCCTACAAGCTGTCGCTAACTGGTGTTAGCGACAGCTAGGTAATAGGGAGATAATTTTATCTCCGCTTTCTTGGCTTTTAAAGCCAAAAAAGCGGAGATAAACCCCCTTGATAATATGGCTCCTGTCTCTTTACCCTCTAGCACTCCTGCAAAGGATCCCTCCTTCACACAGTTCCCCCACCTTCCACTTGAGACATCCTAGAAGATTATGAAGGGCCTAAAGTCAGGTTCATCTACCGACCCATGTCTGACCAAAACCCTGGCATCTGTGGCTGAGATCATTAATCCAATTGTCAATACCGTTTTGAATTTGTCACTAAGTAACGGCCAGATGCCTCCAAACTGGAAGAGTGCAAAAATCCTCCTACTGTTAAAAAAGCCTTCTGCTGACCCCCTGGAAGCATCAAACCATAGACCAATCTCACTCCTCCCTTTTTTCTCGAAAATCCTAGAGAAATATGTAAACTCAGTGATCAGGGACTACGTAGAACCTAATAACTTTCTCCATCAGAGACAGTCTGGCTTCAGACCTAATTTCAGCACGGAGACTGCTTTGCTGGAAATCTCGGAGTCCATAAATGAGAAACTAGATAAAGGAGGTAAAGTGGTGCTGATTCTTCTGGACCTATCTGCAGCTTTGGACACCGTGCCCCATGACCGACTCCTGCATAGACTGCAGGAATGCGGCCTGGGAGGCATGGTGTTCAAGTGGTTCTCCTCCTTTTTGGAGGATAGACACCAAGAGGTCTGGTCCCCTCCTTTTGCCACTCCTATCCCCCCCTCTGAAAGTGGGTGCTCCGACCAACACTGTTTAATCTTTACATGGCCCCCATCTCCCCGTTGGTCGAAGCATGTGACGCAACAATAATTTCCTACGTTGACGATACGCAGCTACTGTTCACATGTGAAAAGGGCAAGGATTTCGTAGGGGCGAAGATAAAAGATTGCCTGTCTGGAATCTTTTCTTGGCTTAAACAAAATCAATTAAAATGCAACCCTGAGAAATATGAAATCATCTTCTTTGGGTTTCCATCTCGGGAAGAGTGGTGACAATGGTGGCCTTCTGACATGTCACCCCCCTCAATCTTCGGTAAATACGGTCAAAAATATGGGGGTAAAGTTGGATGACATAATATCCATGAAAGCCCAAATACAGACTGTCGCTGGATCCTGTTTTTTGCCTCCACCCTCTTGCTCAATGAGCTCTCCCTGCCCTTTTCTTGTTTTTTATTTGAGCAGTCAAAAACCCGTGTGGTGTTTTCCTTCTTTTTCCCACAGTGCATTTCGGGACAAAAGAAATTGTGGAACATTGTGGTTTTAAAAATGAATCTCTATTTATTTGGATGTTTTGAGTATGAGTGTGTGAAATTCACTTAATTTACTTTTCCGTCATTCCTTTAAATTTCAGTAAAATGACACAAAATGACATGGAGTTATGAAAAATGCAGGGCCACCATTTTTCACTGTATTTTAGACAGCAATGCGTGGGAATTTAAACGAAATCACTATAAATAATCGTGGCTCACTTTCTGTTGTTCCAGTGCATTCGCAGTAAATGTTTGCTTCGAATGCTAGGAAATTATGCAAAGTGGTGTGTAATGGCGAAATTTCGAGATTTTTGCCTAACAAGCGTAAAAGCGAAATTTCCGAAATTATAAAAATTAATGGAGGTGTAATATAAATTTTGCCTAGGCCTGGTTTTGAGAAGAGAGAGTTCAGAACGTTCCTGGGAGGGGGGGGGGGGGATGGTAGAATAGCTTTTATTACGTAAGCAAGCATTGTCCTTTAGAGATCTCGATAATTAATAAACCTGAGTTTCATACGTCTTTGCATTTTGGCGCTGTGAATTCATGGAACGTAGATGTGTAGTTAATAACAGTAAATATATACTCACCTATCTACACTTACTTTGTTGCTATTATGTTCCTTGATATTTTCGTCACAATTTTCGGTCCACACCATATTTTTGGTGTTGATATTCTGCTTGGATCACTAGCAGTCTAAACAACAATTTAGTCACAATGTTGTTGTACAACAATATTTTATAGTGGATATACTATCAAGCAAAACCACATTGACTCGACATTTTGGCGCTGTGGATGTTTATCGCTCTCTCTGTAGGTGGGCTGATGTGTTAAATAGTAATTGTTTATTGGAGCAAGCCAGATGAGACCACTGCATAATTATGTAAATGCATGCCTAATAATGTCTTCATCGCTAGTGTGTACAGAAATATGTGTACCGTGCGCATTCTAAACCTAGGATTATTTATTCACAGGAGTTTGAGTGATTGTTTTGCTCAACTTAATTGTTTATGGTTCCTTATGCCACTCGGTGTGGGCCCAGGTGTTTTGCTTCTTGCAAATGTTCTGCCAAAAATGTTGGCCAAGAGTCCTCCTGCCTCCTGCCCCCTCTCTTTCATGGCAGGCTGCAGCCTTTGTGGGACATGCAGATGTGTGAGTGGGTGTAAATTGTTTTTTGTAATGAACTTCCTGTAGTTCGTACAAATACCATGATTACTGACTGCAGGACAGGAGGTTTTCATCCTGTGGGGTTTGATATTCAAGAGGAATTTTGCACTCCTTGTTTAAAAGGAAAAAGGTCGCAGATATCCAACCAGCTACAAAATTGTAAGGAAACCGACTATAAAACAAACTACACGGGACAATGACAAACCTATATTCAGTCACGACAAGCCACTATAAGGAAATATGCCACACACATGGAAACAGTGCTAGTTTATAGGTTGAAACTACAAAGATGCAGACGACCAGCACCGTGATTGGTGTGAGCGCCATAGTTAGGCGCTCACTAAGGGACTAAGACCCTCTGCTTGTTCTCCACCCGGCTATAAAGCACAGCTTGGGTGGAGAGATCAAAGTGCGCATGACAGTTTAGCCGACCTTAGACAGCGGCCACCAAACCATCATGCACACTTGAAGCAGTGCCACCACTCCGCCTCCTTCCTGCGGCTGTGTAGACGTGTCGGAATGGACGGCTCTGTCCTCGGTTCAGCTGCAGGAAGTAAGGGAGGAAAAATAAAATGATAATATACTGTGTTATTATCAGTTTGTTTTTAATTTTTCACTGCTCAAAAGCAGTGGGGCAACGCTCCTCCACCTTAGTGGAGGAGCCGACTCTGCCTGACTATCTATCAGGCTAAACTTCTCACATTGTATAACCCTTCCCGCTTGACTTCGACATCCTCTACACTTTCTCCCTCATCCTGTTCCCTTCATTTTCACTTATTCTCAAGAGATGCAGGCATTTTGGTTAGGGTAATTCAATTCACAATTCCTTTCTCATTCTCTCTATTTTGTTACTCCTTAGTGGTGAGATCTGGCACAGAAGGGTGGCCATGTATCATCCAGTAACCAATATAAGTATGTATGTCTGATCATTGTGCATCAGTGTGTTTGGTACAGAATGCCCAATGGTGTTTGCTTGTGGGTGCTATATGTCTGTATAAATGGGTGCCAGTTAGTCAGCTAGTCTGCATGTGTCTCTAGGTAGGTGTGTTTATATATGTGTGTTGATCTAGGTCAATGTGCCAACAGACAGTAGAAAAGTCAGACCTAATGGCTCTGCTGTTGTTTGTTATCGTCTGTTGTCCACACAATATTTATGTTGTGAAACCAGAAGGACTCTCATATAGACCAATCTTTTCTTGAAGGTTCCTCCTCTTGACGTGTGGTACAAAGAGATACAGGGGCAAAATTTAAAAGCCCCTATCTCCACCGGAGGATCACATTTTGTTGACGCTCCTGTAACGTAGATCCATTTTCTATATTTACAAGGGGGCGCTAAGCAACTTAGAATGGCTTAGAGCCATCTTGTAAATATGCCCCCTTTTGCAGCAGTCCTCCGTGGCAAAGGGATATGCAGTGGGTGTTGCGCTGGGCATTCCACCGTAACATCCATTGCTTTTTATGCTGCCCCAGATTTACAAGGAGGTGTAAATATGTGGCAGTGCCAAAAACTAACTCCATGCAAGAGCAGGCATTAGAACGGCTCATGAGGAGCATTGCATTTATTTCTCCTTGTTTTGTATTTTTCTATGTGTGCTGCATTCTGTAGCACACATAGAAAGAGCAAAAAGCCATTGATGATTGTTTATGTGCAGGAAGGTGTCCCTTCCTGCACATAAACAATAATTAAATAAGGACGCTATGCTACTTCTATGTGTGCTGCCTTCTGCAGCACACTTAGAAGTAACCAATGTCTATTATGGTGCAAGGGTGCCTGCATTGGAGCTAGGCAACTCATTTTAGCGCTAGGGAAAACACAGGGGTGTGCCATATTGTAGTCAATACGGTGCCTCCATGCATTTTGAAAATGTTGGCAAGGGGCACTGCCAAATTTGGCGTTTCGACGCACTCCGACATTTTCTAGTAAATATGTCCCACAGAATCTCAGAATTTTGGCAAACACATTTGAACTAGAGACATTTCTGTACAGCAGCAAAGTGTAAGGATTTGGGGCCAGATGTAGGTCGACATTTACCGACTGGTAACGGCCGATTTGCCGTTACCGACCGGTAAATGGCTATTCTAGATGTAGGCGGCCTATTTTACCAATCCAATTGGGTGGTAAAATACCGATTCCAGGTGTGCATGCACATGTGTGCATGCACACCTATGGCATGTGACAGACAGACATGCCCTTAGGGCATGTCTGTGTGCCACATGTCCCACATGCCTGAAATCGGGGTGCTAGAGGGTGTCAAAGTGACACCCCCTGCACCCTTGCAACATTCGGTATTTACCGAATCGGTAAATACCGATTCGGTAAAGCCCATTTATTCCTATGGGCTTCAATGCCCATAGGAATCAATGGGCATTACCGAATCGGTATTTACCGATTCGGTAAATACCGATTCTTACAGAATCGGTAATTCAATTACCGATTCTATCTACATCTCCCCCCTTCTATTTTACCGATTCATAAATACCGAATCGATAAAATTCGGTATTTATGAATCGGTAAAATATACTTACCTACATCTGGCCCCTGATTAGGTAGTTACCTTGTTGGTGCAAGAGTTTACACGAATGTAGTAACCATGTGGCTGCCATCCTCCCAGTTGTCTGTGGTGATTTGTTCTTACTTTCTACTCCACAATCGTTCCTGCAGGTCTCACTGCACCTCAACTGGGTCAAACAGGTCAAACCTCTTTTGTCGTTTCTTCAGTCTGTCTGATTTTGGTCGGTAACCGTGGCCTACGCTCTGCCCTACTTTTCAAAATGAGTCCAATTATCTACTTATTGGATGTTCCAATTCTGCAGAGCGCCCTCTTCCACAGACTGTGCCTCCTCTGCAGATTACAGAGTAGGGATGGCGAGAGGCGATTGGGTGAATTTCAGCAAATACTTTTAGATGGAGAAATTGCCGGACTAAAGATGATTTAATTCTGAGTCATCAGACTCAGGTACAACCAAGTGCAAACAAAAGGGTGAAGTGTCTTCCATCACGACCCTCAAAAAAATAATTGATAGAGCCACCAGTAGGCAAAAACAATAGTTCCGGTATTGGCAAGTTGGAGTATTGGTAAATTAAAAAAAAAAAATTCTTGCAAGCATATGCCGCTCAAAAAAAAAAAAAAAAAAAACATGCTCTACCTAAAAATAGTGATAACATGTTGGCATTTAAAAAAAATTATGTTAATTAATTATTGTATACAGAACTGCATGGGCGCTCAGTATGCATAGAACAAGTAGAAAAAATATTTATATTTTTATTCACATTACCAGAAATTATGCGTCTTATTTTATTAGCACATAAAAAAGCTAATATTCGCTTTCAAATACTGTAACACATGGACATAGTTTAAACACTCATGGATTAATTAAAAAAGAAATACAATAAACGGTAAAGAATGGAAAGAAAAAATACTGGATAGTTCAACATCTTCCTGGCCCCGGTACTAAGAAAACTAACCTAAAAATAAGGATACTAGCCGGGATAGTTCAGCAGTTTATGACCCTCAAGCTAAGAAAGTCAACCATCCCTAGATGCGCCTCCTTTCGGATGGTGAACTGTTGACACACCTTTGCACATGTTAACTACCATTATTTGGCCACACAAACTCTGATGAGAGAGCACGACCAGGGATTGAGGTGCACACAGAGAAGACTTTGTTCCTGAAGAAAGCAGGGAGACCATTGTTGGGGCTATTAATGGAGGGCAGAAACCTGCCTTCGGCTCCACTTGGTTCCTAACTCTACACACCGGAGGCAGACATAAAATCATATTGTGGACTTAGTTATGAGCTGCTTTATGTTTTTTCTTGCTTATTCATTAATTTGTATTTGTTGTACCTGTTTTAGTTGCACTGTATCTTTCATCGTTGCATTTTTGTACACCGAATAAAGATTGATCTGATCTGATCTGAAAGTCACATTGTCAATCAGTAGGCATTTTTAGCTGCAGTTCTCTCTCTTTGACAATCTCTAAGACACCCCATCACTAGAGAATGTACAAACACAGAGAATGAAAGAGCTCCCTTTTGGGTTGTGGCCTACACTGGTGCAAACACAGACTAGTGTCAGCAGGAGAGCTATGATGAAGGATTCCACCCCCAGGTGGGTGAGGGGTCACAACCTAAAAACAAATTGTTTTTAGGACAAACCAACACCAGAGGTAGAATATACACACACAACCAGTTCACAGTTATCTGTGGCTGTATAACCCCCCATGTAAAACATATGAAATATAGTAAACCACAGTATCAGAATGTAACAAGCAATGGGGGAGCCGATATGTCCCGCCTTTGCAGACCTCTGCGCTTTGCCAATGCTTTTTTGCAGATACCAAAAAGTATTGGCTGAAAGATACCTGTAGGCAAGCATTAAAAGGCTACAATGGTGCAAGCTATTTAGACTAAGAAGGTCATTAGAGAATAGCAAACGCAGGCCATCCATCAATAAAGAAGCAGGCACCCTGTTCACCAGCCTCGTGGGTCCATCCATTCACAACTGGGGGAACCAGAGGTTTTCTAACCTTTACCTGGTGACCGGTCTGCCACTGGGTTACATTGCTTCGGCATGGTTACTGATGCATCCACTGCACAGTAAGATGTATTGAAGGCACAGAAATTCCCAGCAGGTGTTGAATATAAGATGATAAATATGAACATTGCCGGTGCCATCTTATGTAGCGAAGGCCTCCGCGAGCGCGTAAGCAGCAACCATTTTAGATATCGCAGCCATTTCATTCACTGCTAGTCACCTATGATTCACCCTGACCTCGCAATCATCCCCAGCACCCTGACCAAGCATGACCAAACATACTGGGGTTATAAAATCTTGTCCTCATGACAAAGCCCCAGAGCCACTTCCCGCCCTAAACCCATTTGTCCTTTCATCCTCTGCACATGAGCAAGGCCTCCTGATAACCTCCCTGACCGCACCTGGCTGCTCAATCTGGTCTCAGGTACTAACCTGCAGACATAGTTTATTGCCCCCACACGGCAGGACTTGTAGCACTAACAAAGAAGTCTGATTTAATCAATAGCACGAACCCTCAGATCTGACCGATCCCACACTTTTAGGTCCTGTCGGAATGTCCAGCTGCAAGATAGCAATCATCTGTTAGGTTTGGGATGGGGGGAACGACAGCTGCTGGGTCTGTGAGGGAACCTGCTGGAGGCAGGAATTCCAAGGATGTTTGACCACCAATAAACTAACTGAAATGTGTATAAAAGACTGAGCAGCGTCAGAGCACCTTCTGACGATAGCCCCGGTGTCCGAAGTGATGTACTCTCCTCTAGAGCAATAAACTTGTTCTTTGCCTTCCAACTCCCAGCGCCTGCCTCATTATTTTGATCACTAATCTTAGAGTGAATTAGAGGTGGTTTGCACCAAGAGGCAACGAAAGTCTTGGGAGTCTCGCTGCTTTTCATCAATTGGGGCACCAACGGTGGTGCCCATCAGCGACACGTGGGTCCGGTGAGAGAGGTCCTAACGACGGAGTGAACATCTGCAACGATCGGGAAAGTGTACCTGCCTGAAAGAGACCCTCGTCTGGCGGCCGATCCTCCGAACTTCACCGGTTCCGAACGGACCTCTCTCGAGTGACCTGCGGTCCTGACTGGGACCATACAGGAACGCCGCATTTTTTGGGAGTGAGAGGACAAACAGGCGCTGGAAGGGGAGGACGAAGAAACTGTCCATAACGGTCCGGGTAAGGTCGTGATATACAACAAAACTGATTGTCTGATTGTATTGAAATTGTTTGCTTGAATACTAGTATTCCGTTCTTTGAAGTTATTGGTAGTAATTGAGGTATTCCCTGCTTGCAAACAAGCGTAGAATAGGAATATTCCCTCTTTGCAGGCAGCGAAGGACAGGTAGTGCGGACCTTTGTCCACGATCTATTGAGATATTTATTTTGACCGCTTGTACGTCATGCCTGTCTTCTCAAAATTGTTTGATTGTTTTGGACCGGACCGTTTGTTAGAGGTCAGTCATCCAGCACCACCGGAAGGCACCCCTAACAAGGACATGTATGTCAAATATGGAGTAGCCATTGTTCCTTATAGCAAACTATGGCACAAATATACTAGAAAGGACCGGGTAAATCAGTGGTCACTGACGGGATCTTTTGATCTCGCTAAAATAGAAATTTTAGAAATAGCGCTCTTTAAAAAGAAAACTACGCAAGCCATGCTCGACAACTTCGGCCTATGGCGAAAAGAAGAAATGCAACGAAGGAAAAGAAATGAAGCCAGGCAGGATAAGGAAACACGAAAGCCTGCTTACCAGAACTGTAAAAAGTTAGAAGATGATATCAAAGAAAGAGAGAACGATAAAAGTGAACAAGAAGCGAAAATATTGGGCCAGTGCCCTGTTAGAACGCCTTCAACTCTGTACCCAGAGTTACCGGCTAAACAAAGAATAAACGATGACCTCTTAGTGGGTCCCCCGATTATCTACATGCCACCTCATTATGCCCCTAATCATTCCGTAGTACAGAAACAAGAACAGTAAGGTACCAGCGGAGACGCCACGATCGTTTCCGCTCCAATCAAGCCAATTACACCCAGTGCCTCATCAACGAACGCATTAGTGATAATAGAACAAATAGAAAAAGGGTTACCCCGGGTTCCGCGATTAAGTACACACGAGGGGACAAACATTGATAAAATAGTCAAAACCCTTGTGAATAGGAGAGAAACAGAAGAGTATGTTACTGACATATGCAATTCTTATGACGCAAGCCAGAAGCGGTTCTTCATTGTGCGCTTCTGCTACTACGCACTTACTGCCTATGAAGAGAAATATCAGGATGTAGGACCAGGGAGGCTAATGGCTCTTTATAGAAAAGTCGACATAGGAGACGAGAACGACAGCGAGGTAGAAGAACTCTTCTTGTCCACGTTAGAAGTATTCCTCCACCTCGTAGAACAAGGGCGGATAGATGCAGACAGAGCATCGAAGCCAGTGACTCCCTCAATAGAGAAGCTAGATAACATGATGCCGATAAAAGAGGGTGCCCCATATTGGGTCCCCCCTAGAGAAGAAGGGACTCATGATGACATAAATCACCAAGACGCTAAAGGGAGGATAGTATACAATTGGGTGTATCAGCCATGGGACAGGCAGGACATCCTGACATTCCGTAAATCTCTTCCAGATTTACGAAAGAATCCCACTGCCTTTTACACCGAGCTAAGTACCACTTTGGGGTCCACGATAATGACACTTGCCGACATTGACTTGTTCTTCGGGTTATGTTTTCCGGCCGATGTGTGGAAGCAGATCAGAAAGATAAACCACACAGAATTGTTCGGTCATACCTGGGAACAACTCAACACATCAGACAAGCAGCTGAATGCTGGCCAAAAACCAGTTAAAGCTTTATTGGACCTCCCTGATAAAATAGTGCAGAAAGTAAAAACATTGATACCAGAGAAAAAGATAGACTGGTCCATAGTGACAGCGTGCGGCCAGAAACCACAGGAGGATGTCTCCGAGTATTTCTCGAGATTATAAACAGTGTTCTCCGACTACAGTGGACAGGACATGTCCACTGCGACCGGACTCCACTTATTCGTGCAGAATTATGTCAAAGGATTACTACCGGAGGTATCCCAGAAATTACAGACTAGCGAAAGTAGTTGGGCAGCCTCTAAGCCAGCGGCAATTCTCCAAATGGCCCAGTATTATGAGCATCAGAAAAACGAGAATGACAGAGCCACAGAAAAGAAAAAGAAAGATTTGAAGGAAAGAGTAATGATAGCCCAACTCCAAGGGGTGAATACAGGACGGGAACGTATACAGGAGGATACCAACAGAATGTCCCTAGAGTGCAGCCCCCTAGAAATGACTCAGTGACACCATATGTATGTCGCCAGTACTTAGGACAAGACCAATGTGCATTCTGCAAGGAATACGGACACTGGAAATCTCAGTGCCCAGCCTTATTACGAGCTAGTAGAGGCAGAGGGATGAGAGAAATACCACATGAACAGGGAGGAAGAGGGCGTGGAAGAGGGTATGCGAACGAAGCTAGCGAAGGAAGGCCAGGAAGAGTGAACGCATTTGACCGCCCTAGACAGAACCAGTGCCAACAGACAGATTATGACAATATGTATGACTTTGCAAAGGATAGCCAGGGGCAAGGTATGGATCCAATCGAGCTCTATGTTGACCAGCAAGGCCCTTATGTCACCGCAAAGGTCCTGGGCACAGAGTCGCCATTTTTGGTAGACACAGGAGCAACGCGTAGTGCACTATCCAAATGACTGATTCCACGGGTACCCTTGTCTGGCTCACATATAACCTCAATAGGATTTGATGGTACGCCCTCCACCAACCCTTTATCCAGACCGATCCCCTTCAAACTTGAAAACAATGCTATCGACACGACGTTCCTTCTCTCCTCCAACACCCCAGACGCCGTTATGGGTCTCGATCTACTGAAACACGTCTGTGCGACTATCAGATGTTCGCCGGACGTAGTACGAGTCATCTTATATGACAATCACCAACACCCAAGAGATAATCTATCCCAACCCATGTACCCCATTTCCGAGGCAGACACTTCCTTACTAGACACTTTACCCTCACATCTGTGGGCTAGGGCTGATTCTGATGTAGGACGAATGATGATCGACCCAGTGCACGTGACTATACAGCCAGATGCAACGTTACCAAAAATACCCCAGTACAAGATATCGCCAGAGGGCGAGAAAGCCTTGACCGAAATCATACAGTCACTCGTAGGGGCAGGAGTGGTGGAAGAGGTTGTGAGCAATGTTTGTAATAGTCCCATTCTACCAATCATAAAGAGACAGGGAGAGGGAGATGGAAAGGCCTACCGCTTCATCATCGACCTGCAGGAGGTAAACAAAATAGTAGTACCACAGTATCCAGTAGTTTCTGACATCACCACCATCCTAACCCTGATTCCGTCAACTGCTACCATTTTCACCGTTATCGACCTTAAGAATGCCTTCTTCTCCATACCCATTCACCAAGACAGTCCTCTTATCAAAAGAAGGAAGAAGAATTACACCCGACAGAATCCAGACAATCCTAGACACTCCCATTCCCAAGAATCAGAAGCAAGTCCGCTCTCTGATAGGCCTCACCTCATTCTGCCGACAGTGGTTACCAAACTTTAGTCTTACTGTAAAACCCTTCTCTCCCTCCTAGCCAAAGACACCCCCTCACCTTTTCCCTGGACACCCGAATGCCAGTCAGCATTCAAAGAATTGCGAGATGCCCTCTGTTCAGCTCCTGTTCTAGGTACCCCAGACTACTCCAAACCATTCTTCCTCTACACTCATGAAAGGGAGGGATGTGCATTGTCCGTCTTAACACAGTTGATTGGTCACAAACATAGCCCATGTGTATACTTCTCTGCCACCCTCGACCCAGTAGCTAGAGCGCTGCCATCATGCTTGCGCGCTGTGGCGGCTGCAGCCGTATCCATACGCCAGAGTGAGGGAATAGTGCTCTCCAACCCCATCACAGTGTTAGTACCCCATGCAGTCGACACACTACTGAACCAGACCAGGACCCAACACCTGACTAGCGTACGACTGACAGGCTACGAGTTAACCCTGCTAGCACCACACATCACCCTGAAGCAATGCACCACTCTCAATCCTGCGACATTGTAGATCTCCGAGACACTGCCTTCCCAGAACCAGACGGGGAACTATGGGTAGACGGCTCGTGCCTCAAACTTCCCGATGACTCCACCTCAGCAGCATTTGCCGTAACCACAGCCCGAACCATCCTAGAGACAGCCCGCATTGCCCAGCGATCCGCCCAAGCAGCTGAGCTCATTGCCCTTACACAAGCGTGTATTTTAGCGGCTGGCACGACAGTCAACATATGCACTGATAGCCAGTATGCCTTTTGGGTGGTTCATCATTTTGGGCTCCTTTGGAGGGAAAGAGGGTTCCTGACATCACACGGCACACCCATCCTACATGGAGATCTAGTCTCAGCGTTAACGGAAGCAGTCCTCCTCCCCAAGCAGCTAGCAGTAATTAAGTGCCAGGCTCATAAAAAAGTGACCGACCTCATTGGCCAGGGATATGCACTAGCTGACATTACTGCCCGAACCACAGCCCAGGACAGAACCACGACACGGATGTACGTGACCAGGTCACAAGCAGAACAATGGACTGATGCTAGAATGACTGTAAGGGACATACAAACAACAGGAACAAGGGACGAACTGACTGAATGGGCTCGGTGGGACTAAAAGACGAGGAAGGCTGCTGGAGGACAAAAGACGGGGACAAATGGCTGCTTCCAAATGCCAATCTGATCCCTATATTGGCCATGGCACATTTACCCGCACACATAGAATCTGCCCCCATGGCCGTATTGATCACCAGGGTATGGCATAACAGCAAGATAACAGAATCAGCAAAACGCCTAGTGCAACAATGCCTAGTATGTCTGCAACACTACCCAGGGAAAGAGACCGTAGTACCGCGGGGAGTGTTTGGAGTCCCCAACCATCCCTTTGAAGTCCTCCAAATGGACTACATCCAGCTAGAAAGGTGCCGCGGTCTTAAATACGTACTGGTGATCGTGTGCCCTTTTAGTAAATGGGTGGAGGTCTACCCCAGCCGTGACAACACCGCCTTAGCCACAGCGAAGGTGTTACTAAAAGAATTCTTCCCCCGATATGGCCTTTGTAGAATTTTATGGAGCGACAATGGCCCCCACTTCGTAGCAGAAGTTATACAAAACATATTGAAGGGGTTGGGGGTAAAGCAAAGGTTCCACGCCGTTTTCCACCCCCAATCAGCGGGCCTGGTAGAGAGACACAATGCCACACTAAAACTGAAGCTAGCAAAAATAGTCACCACAACTGGGTTGAAATGGCCAGACGCTCTCCCACTGGCATTGCTATCAATGCGCTCCACCCCAACAAAACACCGACTAACCCCCTATGAAGTGGTCTTTAGCAGACCCATCAACATTTGGGCGGCACCAAAGCCAACCTCCATCCACGATATCCCGGACATATTAATGTCTGATTACCCGTACAAGTTAACGAGCAAACTAACTCTTATCCACCAACAGGTGCTGCATGCCATTCCAGACGTATCCAGGGGCCCAGGACATGATATCCAGACTGGGGACTTTGTGCTGATTCGAAACTTCCATAGGTCGAAGAGTGTAGAACCCAGGTGGATGGGCCCCTGGCAAGTCCTAATTACCACCCGAACTGCCCTTCGAGTGGAAGGAAAGAAGAACTGGGTGCATGCACACCACTGCAAGAAGATATCTCCAACACTGACCCCCTCCGGAGAAGTGAACAGCCGAGAAGAGCTCCTGACCAAAGACCGACCAGCCCTGAGTTGCTACCCACAAACAGAGACACTTGAATTGGCAGAGTCTCCCGACCCCACGGTTGCATCCAAGGAGGGGTACAATTTGAGATCGACAAAAGGAGAGTGCTCCGACAAGCAGACCACTAACTGTCAAAAGTCTCAGATCGATAGCTAACACTACAAGGCTACCGGGAGATACGCTAGATGAAAGTATGTGGTCCTGCCAGTCGTCGAGTCTCTTGAAGGTGATGGAAGATCCCGGACGACCGAAGAACCACTGCGACGACTCCAAACTTGCCAAACTGCACAGTGCAAAGACAATAACTCTTGTGGCAGGATATCTCACCTGCCTCTTGCTGATCATTGCCATCTGGTACCTTGGAGAAAATGCTCCCGCTTACAGGACAATGTCACCCACCATGCAACCCAATACCAAGAAAGAACACTATCTGGTGTCACTGTCACCGTGCCTCCGAGAACGGCGTAAAGAATTCTGGAACAATTCCTTTCTACAAATATTGCACCAGCACAATCTTGCCGCAAATGCCACAAACTGTTGGATCTGTGGGTTGCTACCTCATGCCACTGAAAATTCCATTCCTTTCGTCCCTTCACCCTTCACTGTTCATGGATCCTGCCTTGCCTGGTTAATGCTCCTGCAAGAGAGCTACAAAGACAATGCCACGTCCGATGGGACCATCACAGAATTTTACGATGAGTTCTGGTTGAATAAAATGGGGAGAACCTCTGCTCCCTTCTGCTCTCTGACTTTGAATGCAACCTTTCCTATGAACATTCCCGCCAAAGAAAGAATTTAAATGCAGGTGTACCACAACCCAGCCAGACCTACCTTTTCCTATCTGAAGAAACAAACTGCCGCAACACTGACAGTGGCCCTATCTGTGGTGAACATCTAGGGCCTTGTCTGCATCGAAGGCCACGGGACTAAGATCGTAGGTCACAGCTCTTGCCAGATAACGAAGACTCTGAACACTGCCGACCCTCCTTCATTTGTTGCATCACCCAACATGTACTTTATCTGTGGTACCAAAGCCTACACCTGGCTCCCAAAAGGCTGGGGGGGGGGCACTTGCTACATTGCCTTTGTTCTGCCGCCAACCTACACAGCATCTGTAATCCATCACAGAGAAAGGCAGTCCAAAGATACAGAACAAGCAGACTCCACCGCATCACAGTTCCTTGATGCAGCAAAAGGACTCGTCCCGCTCTGGGGCCGATGGCAATCAGCCGAGCCATCCGACACCTATCACTAGCAGTAGAAACAGACTTGAACGTCACAGCTAGCATCCTCAACAACAACACAGCTGAGCTACAGGCGGTCCGCTTGGTAGCTTTGCAGAACCGTCTTGTTCTAGACGTGGTACTGGCAGACCGTGGAGGAGCATGCCGCATCATCGGTGCCAGCTGCTGCACTTTCGTCCCTGACAGCTCGCCTTCAGTCTAAAAAGCAATTGAACATCTCCACAGGCTAGCATCCGAGATCCACCAAAACCAGAGACTTAAACACTGGGAACCTGGTTTTGGGGCACATTAAAGGAATGGGGTTGGAAATTATTGATGGTCCTCTTGGTTCCGATCTTAGTAATATGTGGCTGTTGTCTGGGGATACATTGTATACCGCCTCTGTGTTCTCTTTGTTTGCATTCTCTGTGCTCTAAGACTTTAGACACTCGATGCGAAAACACGAAAGCAATGTATGTCAGAGAGGCACAGGACATTATGGACATTGACGTAAACTGACAAGCTGGCTCCTATATGTTCAAAGGGGCGACTGAATATAAGACGATAAATATGAACATTGCCTGCGCCATCTTGTGTAGCGAAGGCCACCCTGACCTTGCAATCATCCCCAACATCCTGACCAAGCATGACCAAACATACTGGGGATATAAAACCTTGTCCTCGTGACAAAGCCCCAGAGTCACTTCCTGCCCTAAACCCATTTGTCCTTTCATCCTCTGCACATGAGCAAGGCCTCCTGATAACCTCCCTGACCGCACCTGGCTGCTCAATCCGGTCTCAGGCACTTACCGACCCCTGCAGACATAGTTTATTGACCCCACACGGCAGGACTTGTAGCAGTAACAAAGAAGTCTGATTTAATCAATAGCACAAACCCTCAGATCTGACCGATCCCACACTTTTAGGTCCTGTCTGAATGTCCAGTTGCAAGATTGCACTCATCTGTTAGATTTGGGAGGGGGGAACGCCAGGTGCTGGGTCTGTGTGAGAACCTGCTGGAGGCAGGAATTCCAAGGATGTTTGACCACCAATAAACTAACTGAAATGTGTATAAAAGACTGAGCAGCGGAGAAGTTGTCAGAGCACCTCCTGACGATAGCCCCGGTGTCCGAAGTGATGTACTCTCCTCTAGAGCAATAAACTTGTTCTTCGCCTTCCAACTTCCAGCGCCTGCCTCGTTATTTTGATTACTGATCTTAGAGTGAATTAGAGGTGGTTTGCACCAAGCAGCAACGAAAGTCTTGAGAGTCTCGCTGCTTTTCATCACAGGCAGGCTTAGATCTCTAGCTGTAGTGACCAGGCACCAGGTAGAACAAACGCCTGGATGACAATGATATCATAAGTGCAACAACGCACCTGCAAGTGTATGGTCAGCCTGCATGATACAGGATGCAGCTCCCGACAATGAACAAGTAATCCTGCCTGAATAATTTTTTGCAGTCTCTAATTCTGTGCTGAGAAGATGCCTCCATTCACCCCAGTCTAAAATTGAATGAAAGCAAAGTTCTTGGACATCCAATCAAGGAATGGTCAGAATTAGTTTTAACATTGTTTTATTGGAAGAAAGACAATTGTATTGAAAATCTATGTGTGTCCTTGATGAGTTTATTGTAACAAACTGAGAAAAATCAAGCATAGACAAATTAAACTGACCAGTGCACAACAAACTGTGCTCAACCGATGTATCCAAGGCTAAATCAATGTCATCATAATGATGTTATATGCCCAGTGTTGTAACTCTGAGCACCCAGCCATGTCTACATACTATATACAACATAGGCAATGGCAATAAGTCTGGCTTATGAATGAAAGTGCTTTTCTGTCACTGGTGTTTAAGAATTCATCATACACGCGCTCTGTCACTCATCTTTACTCTCATGCTTCCAAGCAACATTCACTATCTCATCCTTCCATTTAACCTCTGACATAACCAGAATATAACACACAAAAACTCAGCAGCATATGCAGGGTAAATTAAAGGAATACAAGCACAAAAATGAAAAGATGCTGCCTTCTAAACACTGCTGTAATGCATTTAAATATTTTTATTACAAGATCCTGACAGACGTGTAGGAAGAGATTATAGCAAGATTTATTACAGTGCAAATCTCTTCCTCCTAGATTTTTTGAGACGCAGTAACCAACATCATTGACTATGTAGGTTTTTTAAATTTCGTGCATCAAAGTACCCATTTGTAGACTTTAATACAGATACATAACAGTCCACCCTCAAATACTTGAAGAAGTTGACATATGCTTCTCTCAATCGATATGTCAAGCCTAATGTGTTTATCGAAGCTTTCCATAATATACTGATCAGACCTATGGCATCGGCCATAACATTTCCCTCCAGACAAATCAAGCCAATAGCTGTTATAATTAGCTTGCCGCAATATGCAACTCAAGCCTACTGCATTGAGCAAAAGCTTCCCCACAAGTCAACCATCAGCCATATAATCATAAAACTGCAAAGGCGCACAAAATCACAGTTGGCCAAGCAAAATATTATATCTCATTACAGGGTTCAACAAGGCTCCTCACAGTGCAAACATTCCATCTTTATGGTTTGTCAGAGGGGGCAACCAATACAATGATCCCTTGCTTACTGTGGGATTCCACGCAACAAAAAACCTATATGTAAGTTTTAATGCAGAGTAGTAACAATCCACCCGTAAATGCCTATTGACTGTAAGATATGCTTTTCATAATCAATATGTCAGGCCACCTGGCTTTATCGTAACTTTTCAAATAAACAATCGGGCATATAGCATTTACCATTGGCTTGTCACTCAATATAACCAACTTACGCTCATTGCACTGCTTGTAAGCTTTCCACAAGGTAGCCATTCAGCTTACGGTCATAAAAGTACAAATGTATACAAACTGGCAAAATACTATGGGCCTCATTTATGAGGCTGTGCGTCACTTTTACGCCGCCGGTGGGTCACTTTTTGTGACGCACCACTGGCGTAAAAAATGCGCCTTGTTGCGCCATATTTACAAAGTGACGCATCTAGGTTGATGGGTCACTTTGTAAACCCCTGTGCCACATTATACCTGCGCCAGGTATAATGTATGCAAGGGGGGCGTATTGACGCAAGGAAGGGTCGTAGAAGTGACGCAGTGAAATCTATGAGATTTCACTGCATCACTTTTAGGACGCCATTGCGTCAAAATCTTGCGCCTGCCTCACAGCAGATGTAAGACTGACGCAGGCCCTTTCACATGGGGCTTGGCTGATGTGAAAGGATGCATTGCTGGAGTTGTGTCACTTTTGTGACACACTCCAGCAATGCGTCACTTTTGCGCTTACAGATACCTCAGAAATACTGACGTATCTGTAATTCCTTGCGACATGATGCGTCATACATTAAATATGACGCATCAGGAATGTCGCAAGGAGTGCGCACTGAGAAGTGACGCATCGCTGCTTTCCCGCAGCGATGCGTCATTTCTCATAAATGAGGCCCTATAAGTCTTAAGAGTATCTAATAAGAATTAGTGTGGTGCAGCGGCCAGGGCAGCTCACTTTGGAGCACTGGGTTCACGGTTCGATCCCTGGCTCTGGCGGCAGCTCAGTGCCATGTGACTCCGGGCAATAGCTTACTTAATTTTCATGACGGCTCCAGCGCCTTGAGACCCGCAAGGGTGTGTAGTTCGCTCTTCACAAATACGGATTTACATTTATCCCAAACAAAGAAAACACCTATTTGGAGGCTTTAACATAGAGTAATGACTGCCCTCATCTGTGTTGGGGTCTCTGCATGGTTGTGAGAAGCTGCTTTAGCAGAAACAGATCAGCTGGCTCATTTAAGATTCCAAGTACTCCAAGGCGGCTGCTTCTTATTGTAATAACCTTGGGACCAGGGCATTAACTGTGGGTAATGCAGTCTCAGTAGGAATGGCATTACCACTATTAATTGCCTGTCAGGAACCAAGTTGAAGATGAGGTGTAGTCCAATAGGTACTAGAAACCAAAATCAGCCCTAGCAGAAATATTCAAACCAGTTCCATAATGCAGAAGGACACCCCTTGAGTGCAATCAGTGGGCCTTTTTTGGGGTCTTGGCAGCCCATCCTGCTTTCAAGGCAGCCTGTTAACGTGCAGCCCACTGGGGGAATGTCAGAGTGGCAGAACGGCCAGACAGGCCCTGCTTGCAGCAAAGGATACGGTGAATAATAGTGACTAACACCTCGGGGGAGTTCGCTGATAGCAATTCATTTACTCTCACCCAAGACAAGCAAATCAATAATCTGACCCCTCTGTGGCCGCTGAGCTTCGAGTGCAGGCAAAGCAGCTGCACCTCGTGCCAGCCCACAGGCATTCTGATTGGCTGCTGGCTGCACCAACCGCATCCCTCATCATTCTGTGCTGGATGCACACGCTGCCCATGCCTAGCGCCGGCCCTGGATGAATGACAGATATTATAACTATCCGGTTCAATGACACTAATTTAGCATCCGTTGAAAGATGCCTTTGATCCTGGGAGGAGCGACTCAGACTCCCTTCAGCCATTGGTAAATTAGTGTCATTGAACCAGATAGTGATATCTGTCATTTTTCTTCGAAAATACTGTTCAGTTAGGGCGCTGTGTTAAAAACCTTAGTGGTGTACCTATCTCACCAAGGCCAGGACACAACCCACTGAGCTAGATTTTCTTTTTTTAATTTCAAAAGTTTTTATTGGTTGTTTCAGCATAGACATAAAAAAAGTAAATCCATTAGCATAATTTGAGTCATAAATTTACGAATCAGAATTACTGTACGCTACAATATATCATAGTAAATGTCAGTACAAAAGTACATGGCTGGCATCTAGCCTAGAACAGTAGAGCCCGTATCTCATATTCAATAACAATTTAGCAACAGACATTGTAATTCAACAGCATTTTACTCATTCATTTAAGGACAATTTTCTTCGATAATTAATAGTGCAATGAAGGTAGTCGGGGAGCATATGTTGGTGGGTCGTGGACGGTGTGAGGGCCATTCTAAGGTGGCTAGATTTTCTGATCTTAAAACTCTAGCTGTCCTACACGTCATCCACACAGCGAAAGCTCTAAATTCTCCTGTGAGCTCTACCAGACACATGCAGCCGCAGCAGAGGAGCCTGTCTTGATACCAGTGCTTAATTTGTTGAAAAAGATAAGTGCCAGGGCTCTCATCAGGGGGTCACTTCAGCTTGCTCCACACACTGCCACTGCTATGCTGTAAATGATTCTAACAAAAAGAACAATTGGTGGACAGAATGCAGACCAATGTCATACATTCAGCCCAGTGCAGAGAGTTGGGCCTAAATCTATTTTTTTTTGCTCCCCATGCCATTCCAGTTTGAACCCAGCCATAAGCATATCAGTCTTGACCCTGTGCCCAATGGGAACAGTCCAGCCCGAACTGCCAGGCCAGGTCTTCCCTGGACTGGAAACAAGCCTCCTAGAACTGTTTTTGGTGTTTCACCCCTCATCAGCCAGGATAGCTTGACTCCAGTGGCATGGTGAGCAAGGAACCAATGTCTGGGCATACCTGTCCTACTCGGGTGACAAATGCAAAAAGAAAATTTGATAGACAGAATGCAGAACAATGTCATACATTCACCCCAGTGCAGAGATCTGGACCTAAATGCATCTTTTTTGGCTCCCCGTGCCATTCAAGTTTGAACACAGCCATATGCAAATCAGTCTTGACCCTGAGCCCAATGGGAACAGTCCAGCCCGAACTGCTAGTTCAGGTCCTTCCTGGACTAGAATCAAGCATCCTAGGACCAGTTTTGGGGTTTCACCCCTCATCAGCCAGGATAGCTTGACATGGAGAGCACTGGACCCACGTCTGGGCATTCCCATCCCACTCGGGGTGACAAATGCAAAAATGATAGTAACAACACAACCACTAACCATCAAACTCCTACAAGTGCGACATGGAGAGCACTAGACCCACGTATGGACATACCCGTCCCACTCAGGGTGACAAATGCAAAAATTATAGTAACAGCACAACCACTAACCATCAAACTCCTACAAGTGTGACAAATCAGACTATTTCAGGCCTCCAAAGGTATAAGAATGGCTTGGGCGACAGGAAATAGTCATTTTAATGTATTTTATGTATATTGAATTAATAATTTCATGTTGTTGTGGTCCTCTCTAAATTAGCCAGACAGTGCCAATTTGTGGCAGACTGTCACACGTTCCAGTGTTGACACTTAAGTGTTAGTGCCGAGCACCGGAAACCACTGGTTCAAATTAATCACTGCTTGCTACTCATCTTGATGGGAAGGCTTTAAGTAGTGCTTCTCTGAGCTGGATGTTTACAAGCCGCATAGCCAGATATGGAACATTATGTCCCAGATGATATTGGAAGGTGTGAAGAAACAAGGACCCCCTGGGTAGTGGTTACGAAAAACTCCTAGGGCAGGGTAGATAAGATGTGTGTACAAAAACTTCCTAGGCAGTCTGAAGACCAGACAACAGGTGATTGGACCAAGTAGGGCTAGGAAAAGGGGCAGACAATACAAGAAAACCTTAATAAAAATAGATCATGAAAAGACACCAACATAAATCTAATAGTGTCTGCAATAAAAATTGTGGTGGCAAATACTGAGTAATTTGCCACCACAATTTTTATTGCAGACACTATTAGATTTATGTTGGTGTCTTTTTTAATTATATTGAGTATATACTGTATTGTTTTATGTAATTGTGTCATATAATGTGAACCCATTGTTCTTTATATGATTTTTAATATGTCGATTAAAATCATGATCTATTTTTATTAAGGTTTTCTTGTATTGTCTGCCCCTTTTCCTAGCCCTACTTGGTCCAATCACCTGTTGTCTGGTCTTCAGACCGCCTAGGAAGTTTTTGTACACACACCAGATGATATTGGGTCATCTGATAGCCCACAGTTGCCAGGTTTCCCAGGTCCATGCGTGATGTGGCACTCCAGTCCATTTTCTTTTCCTTTGTCTTTGGGTACTTGTCGTCCTGTTTTATAATGGCATAAACAACACTACACGTCCCAGAATCCAAGGAAAAACCTGAACTGGACCAGCACATCATGCATAGACCTGGGAAATTTAAGGGGAGTGGTAACCTTAGCCGAACTCTCAAGTCTCCCCAGTTTATGCGTGAGTAGCTCATCCAGTACAGGGTTTCTTGGCACTGTGGTATGTAGGGTGACCAACCGTCCGTAAATTTCACGGACCGTCCGTCATTTTAGTATGATACAAGGCGTCCGTAATTTGGGGATCTCAAATTACGGACGCTTTATAGACATCATACTAAAATCGAAATGGGAAATCTCAGTAAGGAATGTTGTTCCCCATGCAAGAGGCCCCGTGAGTTAAAAAGATTTCACTCAGGGCCCAATTGTAGTGACAGCATGTGGGGGGCCTTCTCCTGCATGGGACTAGGGCAAAGCATTCTGCTTTTGTCTTGGCGCCATGCTGGAGAAAACAAAAATAAAATAACTAACACCGTTTTCACTGTACATTTAAAAGACAGATTTCAACATACAAATAAAAAAATACTATTTATTTATGTTTATTGTTACTAGCACAATTCTTGATTGCAGAAAGGGCCAGATGTCTCTTTGCAAAGTTGCGTGCATACTGAAAAACTGTGATTGTCTCAAACTTATATAAACTTATTTTGACCTGTATTTATTTTGGTTGTCTATTTACTTACTTATATATTATTGTGCCACCTCCTCGGATATGTCTCTAAAACTTATGTTTTGTCTCAAATTTATGTCCTGAATTTTGACCTTCTGTCCTGAATTTTTGTCCTGAATTTTGACCCTTTGTCCTGAATTTTTACACTGACCGTCCTGAATTTGCACCCTTCCAGTTGGTAACCCTAGTGGTATGCGTAGCCCTAATTTTACAATGAGATTGAGCTCACCCAGACTACAAATCACAGATTGCAAAAAACGGAACCTGGACGCCATATCCGCCAACTCACACGGTGCCTCTGTATGACACACAGTTTCGGCTCCCATCACACAGTCTACCACTGAGGAGCGGATATCGCATGGTGGCAGGGAAAACAAGCTGGAAACCACTGTAAATAGTGGTTTTCCACCTCGTTTACTGAGGCTTAGAACTGCTGACGTCCATTAAGAGGTGTGAAAAGCCCCATAACATCGGCAACAGCCTTAGCAAGGTTTTTATTTTGGTGGGGGAGGAAGGGGCTAGAGGGCAGGTTGGGGTTCAAAAGTGCCTCGTAGGTACTCCTCACACGAGGGCCTGCCCCTTTCAAGGCTCCGCCCCCTTCTCATGCGGTGAGATTGTTCTTCAAGTTGGCAAGTATGGGGCTGAGTGAGCAGCTCATGCATAGAACTCAGAAACACAAGAGCGTGATTGGGAGAAAGAGGGAGGTTACAACACTCTGTTTTAAGAATACTACTGACGCCGTAGTTTGTGTCTGCCACTCAAGATTCCAACCTCTTAGAAAATCACATCAAACACCAGACCATCACTCCCCATGATCTCCGAGTCAAGGTGATCACCTATCTCCAGGTCACTACTGACAATGTCTTCAGTCTTGGTCTTTTCACTTCCAAATCATTGTTTCTCAGTGTGTTTGTTTACCTGGATCAATGATAGCAAAACTGGACTACAGCACCCGGATTGCATTAGATTATCATAACAAAGTCCAGGACTGGAATGAGTGTTCTTCTGGACCTATAGGTCTGTGTTAGCTCAAAATTATGCAGTCTTGCCCCTCATCTCTTTGGTCGTTCTTACAAACCAGAACAAATGGTGTATCTTTTTGGTCACCTGACCCTTTTACAGTGATACGTGTTCTTTTGGCATAAACCATGCAAAATAGTTGAGGTTTTTAACCCTTTCGCTGCTGAGGCAATTCCGCGGCGGGGGGGGGGGGGAGTGCGCGCCGCGCTCCGAAGCTGGTGATGGAACGGCTCCATCACGCCTCTCGGGTGAGCTGTGCTTGTGACGGAACGGATCCGTCACGGCCCTGCCTGCTCAATAGAACGCGCCGCGCAGGCGCAAAATCAGCGCCGCGCAGGCGCGGCAAGCGGGCCGTGACGGAATCGTTCCGTCACCAGCACAGCCCACCCGAGGGGCGTGACTAGGGGTTCCGTCACCAGCGTGGGAGGGGTTAAGAGAGGATTTGGAAATTAATGATATAAAAAAATAAACTAATAAAAATCAAAAAACTGTTCCCGGCAAAAAAGAACATATAATAAGAAAAAGACCAGGAAACACAGGAATCAGCTTAGACGTTTATGCAAAATAGCTTTGAAATCAGTGCATGGCAAGTCAAAGCTCAGGGACATCTTTGAATTTATTATGAGTCATAAACGTCTCCAACTTTCAATTTTCAGAGCAATTACAACATTTTCACTTCCAAGCATGACTGAAGCCATGGCAGAGACAGATCTGCCAGCTCGAAAATGAATTTTGCGGTGCGAGGAGGGGGCAGGGCCTTGGAGGGGGCAGGACACCATGCAAGACCTACCTGAGAGGCTCTCTGCCTCCTACCAAGCCCCCCACTCCCTGTCATCTAAAACAAATGAAGGGTCACTGTGGCTGTTGCCAATGTCCTGCAGTATTTCACACCCCTGAATGGACCTCGGCTGCTTTCTGCCTCCAGACACATGCTGGAAAGCCTCTTGGTGCAGTGGTTTCCAGCTTGTCTTTCCTGCCATTGTGTGGTTTTAACTTCTCGCTGAATGACCGTGTGAAGGACACTGAAATCGTGCGACATAATTAAAATGATATAACTTACCTGAACGCCACCGCACGCTACATTGGACTCTTCTAGGTGTGGGCGGAAAATCCGTTCCGCTCGCGGATTTTGCGGATTTTCGGGAAATCCGCAATCCGCGAGATTTGCGAATTTCCCGCAAAATCCGCAAATCCGCGAGCAGCGGATTTTGCTCGCGCTGCTCGCACTGTTAGCGTGAGTTCGCGCCCCGCGAATAAGTGCGAAATTGCAGAAATACGATCTTGGCAAAACTGAAAGTAACTACTTACCAGGTTCAAAAGTTCAGGCACATCATTAGTAGCCATTTCCTGTAGGGCTTCCTGAGGGGCCCCTCCAGAGTTCAGTTGCCAGTTGAAACTATTATGTGACCCTGCTCTGAACCTCAGAATAGTTACACATATGCCACAAAGGTCCTGAATTACAGCTAAGGGAGACAAGCAGGAGCCAGGCTGGAAGTTAAAATCCATTAATCAGCCCCTAATTCATTATTGTCAGTTGGGGCAGGGCAGGTGTTGTAACTAATTTTGCAACAATGAAAGCACTTAGCAAGTGCAAAAGATCACTAATCAGGGCGCACTAAGGAAGCAGGTGCCAGCTAAAAAAATATTCTGTGACACATTAATCAGCCCCAAATTAATTCAGGTCACTTGAGGCAGGGAAGGTGTGCTTTGCTTTGCCGAAAATAATGTACACTGGACAACCAGAGGGTGTAGTGATGAAACAGAGGGTGGCATGGGTGGGCCAGAGGGTGGCATGAGTAGTCAGAGAGTGGCAGTGGTGACAGAGAGTGGCAGTGATGAAGAAGAGTGTCCCAAACAGGCTGGACACGTAGAAACAACAAGTTCGCAAAACTTGCGACCCGACAGGTAAGTTCGCAAATTGCGAAATTGTAAAAACCCTCGCGAACTGGCAGAAACACGGGCGAACACAAAAAAAAAAAAATCCGCAAATTCGCGGGAATTCGCGGATTTTGCGGATTGCGAATCCGCAAATCCGCAAAATTCGCGGATTGCCAATCCGCAAAATCCGCTCATGCTTAGACTCTTCCAGTATTGTCTGGGCACAGGCTCCCAGACTGCACTGCGGCCAATCCTGACGCTGCTTGAAGGCATCGTCAGGAATGGCATGCGCGCTGTCAACTTGAACTCCCAGGCAGACTGGGAACCTGTGTCTGCTTTCTCCCCACCCAGCAACGCAGCTGGGGCAGGAGAGAGCTTCAGTGCGCATGAAGATTTGGCCGGCCTGAGCCAACTGGCCAAACCGTCATGCGCACTGTAATTGTGCCCACCACTACCCCACTCGCAGGGTCATCCCCCCTGAACCCGCCCCCAAGAATCATCTGGGGGTTGTGGCATGGTCCGGGTTTTAAAATAAAACAATACTAAAATAGGTTTTACACCCGTTTTATTATCATTTCATTTGAGGGTGGTGACGGGGAGGGGGGCGGCGCTCCTCCGCCCATACAGAGGGATCGCCACTGAATCTACGTCCCCTTTCCCACTTTCCCTTAAGCTCCCTTATGCCCTTCTTCTCAGATAATGTATTTTTCCCATGACATAACAGCGTGATTGTTGGGAAATTTGAAGATCAAACACCGCCAATCTTACTGACCAAACTACGCCCCCACCACCATTGCTTTGAAGATGAATGACGCCATTTCCACTGACCCAAAGGAGACTTCAGTGGAGACACCTGCTGCCCCCGAACCCATCATGTGTGCATTCCCACCTGATCAAAGGAGAGCCCTGTGTGCCTCTCTTCAGATGCCCCTGGGTCGCCTCTTTTCTTTCCTTGAAACAAGGTCATCAAAGGAACAACTGCTCCTACTCAAAGCATATGGAAGTAGAAGTAAATACATTTCTTCTGCTGCTCTACAGACGCAGGCGTGATTCATACTACTCTGTGCAAGAGTCTACTGTCTGGGGAAAATTTTAAATAAATGTATTTAACCCAGAAAAGTAGCATGTGGCATCATACTTCTTGCAGCTCTCTTGCCCTTCTCCACCCCACAAAAAATGTGTTTCTGTCCCATCTACAGCTTTACGCACAGTCTTTTCATTCAAGATGCTACACCCTTTGTACAGCGCTCCAGTGATTCGCTGCTAGGTTCACACCATATGCACCACAACATGAACCCCTTACTTTAGCACCTTGAGAGGTGGTGGTTCCACTGGACAGTCTATCTGACATAACCTTTAACATTTAGTGTATCTTTACTTTAATTTTGAATGAAGACACTGGTGAGAAAACCATGACAAAGCAGTTGGGAGGAATAAAAAGGCCACAAGTGATCACAAAATATAATAAGGAAAGGAAAGATGGATGGGGAGATAGTTGACTGCATAGATGGGTGAAAGGATGAGTGGAAAGAGGTGCATGGCTGAATTGGTGGCTAGTGAGGTGGGCAGAGAACTGAAGGGGGTGGCTCTGTGAATAAGGGGTGGCTGAATGAGTGAAACAATGAGAACAAAGATGGAATGATGAAAGAAGGATGGATTGATGTAAGGCTGATGGATAGATAGAAGTAAGGATGATGATGGATAGAGAGAAGTAAGGATGATGGTTGGATGAAAGAAATATGGATGATGGAGAGAAAGATGGATGGATAGGAGTACGAATGGATGGATGGGTGGATGTAGAGCAGGATTGATGGATAGGATTGATAAAGGGGGTGATAAGTGGATAAAGAGAAGAAAGGGTGAAGAAAAGAATGTTGGATGGATGGATGGGTGGATGGATGGATGGATTAATTCACTGAGGATGCAGGTGTAAAAGGCACAATTTAGCCAGTGTTTTTTTTTAGGATTTTCTCTGGGTAGCACCCAAATGAGTGCTGGGCTTCCTCTACTCACTCAGTGTCATTTGGGCTAGGGTTCATAGTGGGCGGTATCTTATATTTCGGGCTACTCCCTTGCTTGGCGCCATGCTGGTCACAAAACAATGCAAGTAATTATGATTATGCCACGAAGTGCAGGAGGCCAAGGATGTAAATAAGGTTAGGCGGGTTGCGTTGAAGTATACGAGGTCAGTGATCACTGATCAGAAGAGTGAGATTCCACTGAAGTTGCTTATATCAGTGACGATAAGGGTGTGGCTTTATCAAATTGCTGGAGGGAAGTTATGAGGAACAGTCAAAGCTCCACCGCAGCATATGAGATGGGTATCGAAGAATGGGTGAGATGGCAATGAAGTGCACAAGGCCAATGAAATAAATCGTTGAACCCCCATTTATTTTATTTATATCATTTATAGAGCGCGCTGCAACCCTGCGGGCATCCTGACGCTTAAGAAAGGGACAACGAAAAAAAAACAGTCAGTCTAGAAAGCATGAGGAGGGTGTCTCGACAAGGTCAGTCACTATAACCCCTGGGGTGGGTTATACCCTTGGATTGGAAAGAGCCAGGTCCTGATTTTTTTACAGAACAGCAGTACCTCGCTGGTTTTTCTGATTTCAAGGTTATTCCAGAGGCGGGCTGCTGCTACGCTAAACGCTCTGCCACCCTGGGGAAGAACCTTGAGGCTGTGGTGAAGAATAGCAGAGACACCATTGACGTGTATGATGCTAATGATGAGGAATGGATGAGGCTCCATTGATGTGTATGAGGCGAATGTATGTCATTATACCGCAGTCTTTTCCCCGCAGGGAATCACAACGCGGTTGTTACAATGACCGTGTTGGGATTCTGTATACCATTGCTCCGCAAGTCGGAACAACGACTTGCGGAGGGGAAGCGCTGGATGTTGGAATAGTATAATTTACAATTCCAACTCCAGTCTGTGCAGACACTAGGGAAGGTGTTGGATTTTAAATCCAACAACTCCCTCCACTCCGCAAATCGTTGTTCCGACTTGCGGAGTAATGGTATGCAGAATCACAACGCGGTCGCTGTAACGACCACGTTGTGATTCCCTTCGGCGAAAAAGTTTCTTGGTAAACGTTGTTTACCGTATGAGGCCAGATATCAAGAATGAGGGAGTATTCCTTTGAACTTCAAGAAGTCAGTGAGGGGGAAGGTCAGACTCCATTGGAGTGTATGAGTCTAATGATGGGAACTGAGTAAGCATCTACTGAAGTGCATGAGGCTAGTGATCATTAATGGATGATGCTCCATTGATGTGCATGAGACCAGATATAAAGAATGAGTGAGTCTGTTTACTGGTTCAAAAGTCAGTGAAGGGGAAGGTCAAACTCCATTGAAGTGTCTGAGTCTAATGATGGGGAATAAGTAAGCATCTAATGGTGTGCATGAGGCTAGTGATCATTAATGGGTGATGCTTGTTCTGATTGCACAGTGCCGGATGCTTGTCAGCACTGTGCAATCATTGCAAACCGCATCTTGCACAGTGCAAGCGGTCGTTTTCTGCCTCTTGAGTAGATTTGTACTCGAACTGCAGCTTTCTCAACATGGACTGGTAGTTTCTCATCGCGAGTGGTCGCGAGCATACGCGACCACTCGCAATGAGAAATCTGACCTCCCCACGTTGAGAATCTCACCTGGAGGTTTATTTTCCACGCTCACGATCGGCAACTTGATGGTGCTGATCGCAGACGAGGAAAAAGTCTCACAAGGATGTTATTTTGCTCGCTCGCGGTCGCCAACTTCACGTTGAGGACCGCGATCAGGCAAAAAATGCCCGCTACGCTATGCGTTTTTGCACTGTGCTACGTGCAGTTCGCATAGCACGTAGTTTCACAAACTACGCACACTCCGCGAGCGTAACGTAGCCCTACGCCCAGGGTTACTAGAGATGAAGAATGGGTGAAGCTCTACTGAACCATATTTATTCCACTTATGAAGAATGAGTGATTCTCCTTATATGTGTAGTGCCAGTGTTGAAAAATGGACGAGCCTCTTCTAAAGTGTATGAGATCAATATTGAGGGGATTGGGTGAGATTCAAGGAATTGTAGGAAACCAGTGACAACAAATGGATGATGCTTCTCTGAGCTTTTAATGTCAATATAGGTGAGGTTTCATACAGTTTATTTGTTGATTGATGAAGAACTGTCAAGGTTCCATTCAAGTTTATGAGGCCAGTAATTGAAGTGTACCATCAGCGGAGAGGAATGGTTAATTAGGACTAGGTGAAACTCCATTGACCAGAGACGAGGAATGGGTGAGGGTTCATTCTTGTGTACAAAACAAGTAATGAGGTGAGGCTCCACTGAGGCATGTGAAGCAAGTGTTGAGGAAGGGTTGAGTTTCCACTGAGTTGTATGAAATCAGTGATAAGGAATGGGTGATGGTGGAGGAATGGGGGAAGCTTCATTGAGTTGTGTGAAGTCAATGATGAGGAATAGATGAGGCTTAATTGAAGAGTGAGACGAATGACAAAGAATTGGTGAGCTGCCCTACAAGTAAATGAGGTCAGTGAAGAGGGCCGGGTGAGCCGCAGTAAAGTGTCTGAAGCAGGGAAGGGTAATTTCTTGAAGCATATGGGACCAGTGATGAGGAATGAATGAGGCCCCATTGAAGGATAAACCTTAACTGAACCACATGAAACTGGTTAAGAGGAAACGGTATGGCTCTATTGATAAATAGGAGGTCATCGTAGAGTAATGAGTGAAGCACCATCAATTAGGTGAGTTATGATGAAGGTGTGAATCCTCATTGACATTTATGGCGGCCAGAAATGAGAAATGGATGAGGCGCTACTGAAGCATATGAGGCTAGTGATGAAGAAGGATTGAGGTTCTTATGAGGGATAAGGGGCCAGTGATGATCAATGGACGATGCTCATGATGCCAGTAATGACGAATGGGAGAGGCTCAAATTCAGCTATATGAGGTCAGTGTTCAGAGACGCATGAGGCTTCAGTGAAGTATAGGAGGCCGGTGAAGAAGAATGGTTGAGACTCTATTTGATTTTAAGACACCATTGATGAGGAATAGTGGAAGCTCCATTCATGTGTATGAGGCCAGTGATAAGAAACGGATGAGACACCATTCGTTGTGTATGAGGCCAGTGATGATGGAATCATGAGGCTCAAATGACGTTTATGAGGTCAGTGAAGAAGAATAGTTGAGATTCTGTTTAATTGTAAGATGCCACTGATGAGGAGTGATAGAAGCTCCATTCATGGCTGTTGAGGTCAAGTTGAGAAATTGATGAGGTTTTATTGAAGTGTAGGGATTCACTGATGAGGAATGGGTGAAACTCCATTTAAGCGTCTGAGGCCAGTGATGAAGAATCAGTGAGACTCCATTCAAATACATAGGGTCAGTGATGGTGGAAGAGTGGCCTTCGTTGAAGTATAAATGCAAAAATAAGTATATAAAGCCAGTGATGGGGAAGGTTTACTTAATTGAAGTGTATGGGGCCAGTGATTAGGAGTTAGCAAGAGTCCACTACTGAGTATAAAGTCAATGGAGGCAAGGGTGAGACTCTAGTGAAGATGATGATGGACGGGTGAGGTTCTGCTGAGGCAAATGAAGGCGATGGTGAGGAATGCGAAGACTTCACTGGGATGAGTGTGAGGCCATTGATGAGAACGAGGAAAGAGCCATTAAAGCTGTTGTGAAAAGGGAAGAGGAAAGTTGAGTCTCATTCAAGTTTATGATGCAAATTATGAGGAAAAGGTGCTGCTCTACTGAAGTGTTTAAGGCCAGTTATGAGGAACGGGTGAAGGTCCGTTGAGATGTATGAGGCCATCAGTGAAGAATGGGTGAAGCTCCATTGAGAGGTATGAGGCCATCAGTGAAGAATGGGTGAAGCTCTTTTGAGATGTATGAGGCCATCAGTGAAGAATGGGTGAAGCTCCATTGAGAGGTATGAGGCCATCAGTGAAGAATGGGTGAAGCTCTGTTGAGATGTTTGAGGCCATCAGTGAAGAATGGGTGAAGCTCCATTGAGTGGTATGAGGCCATCAGTGAAGAATGGGTGAAGCTCCGTTGAGATGTATGAGGTCATCAGTGAAGAATGGGTGAAGCTCCATTGAGAGGTATGAGGCCATCAGTGAGGAATGGGTGAAGCTCCATTGAGAGGTATGAGGCCATAAGTGAAGAATGGGTGAAGCTCCATTGAGAGGTATGAGGCCATCAGGGAAGAATGGGTGAAGCTCCGTTGAGATGTATGAGGCCATCAGTGAAGAATGGGTGAAGCTCCATTGAGAGGTATGAGGACATCAGTGAAGAACGGGTGAAGGTCCGTTGAGATGTATGAGGCCATCAGTGAAGAATGGGTGAAGCTCCATTGAGAGGTATGAGGCCATCAGTGAAGAATGGGTGAAGCTCCATTGAGATGTATGAGGCCATCAGTGAAGAATGGGTGAAGCTCCATTGAGAGGTATGAGGCCATCAGTGAAGAATGGGTGAAGCTCTGTTGAGATGTATGAGGCCATCAGTGAAGAATGGGTGAAGCTCCATTGAGTTGTATGAGGCCATCAGTGAAGAATGGGTGAAGCTCCGTTGAGATGTATGAGGTCATCAGTGAAGAATGGGTGAAGCTCCATTGAGAGGTATGAGGCCATCAGTGAAGAATGGGTGAAGCTCCATTGAGAGGTATGAGGCCATCAGGGAAGAATGGGTGAAGCTCTGTTGAGATGTATGAGGCCATCTGTGAAGAATGGGTGAAGCTCCATTGAGAGGTATGAGGACATCAGTGAAGAACGGGTGAAGGTCCGTTGAGATGTATGAGGCCATCAGGGAAGAATGGGTGAAGCTCAATTGAGAGGTATGAGGCCATCAGTGAAGAATGGGTGAAGCTCCATTGAGAGGTATGAGGCCATCAGTGAAGAACGGGTGAAGCTCCATTGAGAGGTATGAGGCCATCAGTGAAGAACGGGTGAAGGTCCGTTGAGATGTATGAGGCCATCAGTGAAGAATGGGTGAAGCTCCATTGAGAGGTATGAGGCCATCAGTGAAGAATATGTGAAGCTTCATTGAGTGGTATGAGGCCATCAGTGAAGAATGGGTGAAGCTCCGTTGAGATGTATGCGGCCATCAGTGAAGAATGGGTGAAGCTCCATTGAGAGGTATGAGGCCATCAGTGAAGAATGGGTGAAGCTCCATTGAGAGGTATGAGGCCATCAGTGAAGAATGGGTGAAGCTCCATTGAGAGGTATGAGGCCATCAGTGAAGAGTGGGTGAAGCTCTGTTGAGATGTATGAGGCCATCAGTGAAGAATGGGTGAAGCTCCATTGAGTGGTACGAGGCCATCAGTGAAGAATGGGTGAAGCTCCGTTGAGAGGTATGAGGTCATCAGTGAAAAATGGGTGAAGCTCCATTGAGAGGTATGAGGCCATCAGTGAAGAATGGGTGAAGCTCCATTGAGAGGTATGAGGCCATCAGTGAAGAATGGGTGAAGCTCCATTGAGATGTATGAGGCCATCAGTGAAGAATGGGTGAAGCTCCATTGAGAGGTATGAGGCCATCAGTGAAGAATGGGTGAAGCTCTGTTGAGATGTATGAGGCCATCAGTGAAGAATGGGTGAAGCTCCATTGAGTGGTATGAGGCCATCAGTGAAGAATGGGTGAAGCTCCGTTGAGATGTATGAGGTCATCAGTGAAGAATGGGTGAAGCTCCATTGAGAAGTATAAGGACATCAGTGAAGAACGGGTGAAGGTCCGTTGAGATGTATGAGGCCATCAGTGAAGAATGGGTGAAGCTCCATTGAGATGTATGAGGCCATCAGTGAAGAATGGGTGAAGCTCCATTGAGAGGTATGAGGCCATCAGTGAAGAATGGGTGAAGCTCCATTGAGATGTATGCGGCCATCAGTGAAGAATGGGTGAAGCTCCATTGAGATGTATGCGGCCATCAGTGAAGAATGGGTGAAGCTCCATTGAGAGACTTTTATGTCTTTAATTCTTGGAAGTAATATTACTCTCACAGCCGAGATTGTTTTGCTAGGCACCTCCTTTATCATCATTCCTGAGGATAAAAAAAACTTGTATTCATATGTATGTCTATATATCGTGCTTGTGTTACTCAGGAATGGATAAGTCCTGATCCGGTACAATTTCATACTTGGAGGGCCCGGCTTTTAGCAAAATACAACATAGAACAGGCAATCTATGCTGTGAAAGGTTGTGCTAAAAGACTAATGGGGGAGAAAATCTGGGATCCAATTCATCAATAGATACAGGAAGAACTGGGAAGTTAGCAATTCCTCTATATTAATTGCAATGTACTTTGTTACTTTATGTCGCTACTTTTTTTTTCTGGTTTTCTTTTTGCTGTTTCTCTAGGTATGTTTCTGTATTTCTTCCCAATTTGATTTATGTATCTGATTTTGCTTGCAATAAAATCTAAAATCAAAAAAAAAAAAAAGAGAGGTATGAGGCCATCAGTGAATAATGAGTGAAGCTCCATTGAGAGGTATGAGGCCATGAGTGAAGAATGGGTGAAGCTCCATTGAGAGGTATGAGGCCATCAGTGAAGAATGTGTGAAGCTTCATCGAGTGGTATGAGGCCAACGGTGAAGAATGGGTGAAGCTCCGTTGAGATGTATGCAGCCATCAGTGAAGAATGGGTGAAGCTCCATTGAGAGGTATGAGGCCCTCAGTGAAGAATGGGTGAATCTCCATTGAGACATAGGAGGCAATCAGTGAAGAATGGGTGAAGCTCCATTGAGAGGTATGAGGCCATCAGTGAAGAGTGGGTGAACCTCCATTGAGAGGTATGAGGCCATCAGTGAAGAATGGGTGAAGCTCCATTGAGAGGTATGAGGCCATCAGTGAAGAGTGGGTGAAGCTCCATTGAGAGATATGAGGCCATCAGTGAAGAATGGGTGAAGCTCCATTGAGAGGTATGAGGCCCTCAGTGAAGAATGCGTGAAGCTCCATTGAGACGTAGGAGGCCATCAGTGAAGAATGGGTGAAGCTCCATTGAGAGGTATGAGGACCATCAGTGAAGAATGGGTGAAGCTCCATTGAGAGGTATGAGGCCCTCAGTGAAGAATGGGTGAAGCTCCATTGAGAGGTATGAGGCCATCATTGAAGAATGGGTGAAGCTCCATTGAGAGGTATGAGGCCGTCAGTGAAGAATGGGTGAAGGTCCGTTGAGATGTATGCGGCCATCAGTGAAGAATGGGTGAAGCTCTGTTGAGATGTATGATGCCATCAGTGAAGAATGGGTGAAGCTCCGTTGAGATGTATGAGGCCATCAGTGAAGAATGGGTGAAGCTCGATTGAGATGTATGCGGCCATCAGTGAAGAATGGGTGAAGCTCCATTGAGAGGTATGAGACCATCAGTGAAGAATGGGTGAAGCTCCATTGAGAGATATGAGGCCATCAGTGAAGAATGGGTGAAGCTCCATTGAGAGGTATGAGGCCATCAGTGAAGAGTGGGTGAAGCTCCATTGAGAGGTATGAGGCCATCAGTGAAGAATGGGTGAAGCTCCATTGAGAGGTATGAGGCCATCAGGGAAGAATGGGTGAAGCTCCATTGAGAGGTATGAGGCCATCAGTGAAGAATGGGTGAAGCTCCATTGAGATGTATGCGGCCATCAGTGAAGAACGGGTGAAGGTCCGTTGAGATGTATGAGGCCATCAGTGAAGAATGGGTGAAGCTCCATTGAGAGGTATGAGGCCATCAGTGAAGAATGGGTGAAGCTCCATTGAGAGGTATGAGGCCATCAGTGAAGAATGGGTGAAGCTCCTTTGAGACGTATGAGGCCATCAGTGAAGAATGGGTGAAGCTCCATTGAGAGGTATGAGGCCATCAGTGAAGAATGGGTGAAGCTCCATTGAGAGGTATGAGGCCATCAGTGAAGAATGAGTGAAGCTCCATTGAGACGTATGAGGCCATCAGTGAAGAATGGGAGAAGCTCCATTGAGACGTATGAGGCCATCAGTGAAGAAGGGGCGAAGCTCCATTGAGACGTATGAGACCATCAGTGAAGAATGGGCAAAGCTCCATTGAGAGGTATGAGGCCATCAGTGAAGAATGGGTGAAGCTCCATTGAGACGTATGAGGCATCAGTGAAGAATGGGTGAAGCTCCAATGAGACATATGAGGCCATCAGTGAAGATTGGGTGAAGCTCCGTTGAAGCCACAAGAACATTAAGGAGGAACATCGGACCCCATTCGACTCACCGGGCCAGTGTTGAGGCCTAGATGGAACCCCACTGGAATGAATGAGATAAGTGAACTAAGTACTTGTGAGAAGCCATTGAAGTGAAAGACCAAAGCCCTCATCGAATGAGAGTTCAAGGACATAGTGGTGTCAGCAGGCTGCATGAGACTTGTGTCCATCGGGAACTTCAGTGGACTCTTCCCACTTTTCTCACCCCGCGTCCCATCTGCTGACACTAAGCCTTCCTTAACCCCTTGAGCGCTGATGACGAAACCGCTCCGTCATCAGCTGCGGTGTCGCTGTGCTGATGACGGAGCGGTTCCGTCATGGCCCGCCCGCCGCTCATGCACGGCGCGAATTCTGCGCCTGCGCTGAGCGTTCTATTGAGCGGGCGGGGCCATGACGGAACCGCTCCGTCATAAGCACAGCGCAACCGACGCTGGTGACAGAGCGGTTCCGTCACCAGCATGCGCCCGCCGGTCTTCCGCCCCGCCCCCTTAGCACTGCGGCGGAAGAGCCGCCGCAGTGAAGAGGTTAAAACTAAACGTGAACTCCTCCAACGGACTCAGCCCCAGCTCTACTGACTGCTAAACATGAATCATGTGACTGACTTCCATTAATACCTTACAGCCATTCAAGGAAGCCCACCTGTCAGGAAATCTCTCCATTATCATCCCAGCCCTCTCTCTGCTGATACAAATGCACTGGGTCCCATGCTGGAGGGAGGGGGGTTTCGGAGGTGGAGTGGGGAGGGGGGGGGGGTGCTCAATCTTCCTTGCCTTCTGACACTTCTGTATTGGAGGCAGGAGGGTTCGGTGGGTAAGGGTCGACGAATCCTGCTCTGAGATGACGTCACTTTGCATGGTCTGGGAGGTAATTTCTTCTCTCAGGCAGTAAGGAACAAACACATTACATTCTGTAAGCGGTTCTCTTTCGAGGGATCAGATGCCGGGCGTGGCTTTTTAACTGGAAAGCGAGTCGAGGGGCTACTTTTAAAGTGCACAGCTGTGCACTGTGCGTACACAGGTGTGCTCCAGCGACAGGCGTGCACGGAGGCTCACTGAGTCCCTTGGTGACGTCAGCGTTTATGAACACGTTAAAATGTATGTACCTAGATAGGGGGCTTATAAGCATATATGCATGCAACGTGCCATAGCACGGGCAGAATAGTAAACTCTTTATCAGGCTGGCAGCCATTTCAAGCATAAATGAACCAGGAATGTTTGTGGAATTTCGCCTGAATTATTCATGAACCTGAATTAATCGTGCACTACCATGAATTATTCATGCATTATCATGAATTATTCATGAACAAGTCATGAAAAATCAAGTATTATTCATGCAGCAGAACGGCTGGGTGCTGGCAGACCCATCTCCGCGTGCAGCACCGGCGCTGGAACCCAGGGCTGGGCACGGTGAGTGGGGCAAGGAAACAGGGAGGGCGGTGGGATTCGAATGCCTCCTGGGCAGGGGCATCTGGTGGGGTCTTCGAACGAAAGAGCAGGGTAGAGATCCGGCGTTGAAGGCCTCCAGAGCTGCTAGTGATTTTGAAACATGCCGGACAGTGACTGGATGAAGGTCACAGCTGTGCCAGCTGTTGAGGTTCCGGGGAAGAAGGATGGGGACAGGGTCGGGGATACTAGGCCTCCGGAGGATGTTTGCTGGCATCTCTGTGCCCCTGGGGCAGGCTGACCTGGCGCTGAAGGACTCTGCAGGGACTTAATGGTTGCAGATCAGGGCGGAGGTGCGGTGCTGAACGGGGCAGTGAATGACGTCATGGGTCTCGAGCGCAGTGTTGGCAGCTCAGGGCGGAGGTGGGGTGCTGAACGGGGCAGTGAATGACGTCATGGGGTCTCGAGCGCTGTGTTGGCAGCTCAGGGTGGAGGTGCGGCAGAGGTCAGGCCCTGATGGGCGCTGCTTGGACCGAGGTTGGCATCCCGGGCAGAGATCATGCCACCTAGATTCTCGATGAGAAGCTGCCTTGGCTTCGGGCAGGTGTGTGTGGATGAGATCAAGTCGTTGATGCTGATCCAAGCGAGCAAAAAAGTATAGAAAGTGTGATCTTGGGGGCAAAGGAAGGGGCGGGGCACCGTGGGCGGAGTCATTGGATTTGTGGGCGGTGCCAGAGTGTCCCTACAAAGTGCTGAGTATCCTGTACTATGCCATGAGCCTTTTACCTTCAAGTAACTGCACGCAAATAGGTACACCCACAACTGATAGTTATTTAGACATATTTTCATTTCATTTCTAACAGATAGATTGCTGAGATTAACATGTCCACCCCTCAAATTGTTTTCATATTTTCCTATATTGATTCCACTAATCCTTTTTGAGGTCCAGAGTAGCGTGCTACTCGCTGAAAAATGCTTCAACAACTCGTCAGGGGTAGTAAGCGCTATATAAATGTAATTACAATTACATCTGCTAAATGCAACGGTCAAAGTGCATTAGGAAAAATATGGGAACTGTGATGTAAATGTATTTGAGCTTATATAGCGCACAGCTACCCGCAGTGGGTGTCCCGGCGCTTGCTTAGGGAACCCGTCCTGGTATTCCCCTGTGAGACAGCCACGGCAGGGTATCCACAAGGTGAAAGCCAGGCATCCCGCCGCGAGGGGCCGTTGTGGAGATTAAGCAAGCTATTGCCCAGAGTCGCAGAGTGTGAACCCGTGAGTCGAGAAGGCACCAGAGCGAGAATTATCAAGTCCGTGGAATTTTTTGCCCAAGACCCGCCGAGGCGGGGAATTGAACACTGGTCCAGGGCTGATCTCAGCTTCCGGGTCTGCCGCCTCTAACCCCTGAGCCACACTTCTCCACCTCGGCAAGACCTGCTTCAGCGCTGGTGAAGCCTTGTGCAACAATCTTTTTTGGGCGCCCCCCATGACCCTCTCCTCGGATTCCCTCACTACCACCCGGCAAAGGTGCAGCTCATCTCTCCACAGTCCCCTCTCTCACATGTTTTAACCCTTTCCGTGCTCGTGACGGAACCGTTCCGTTACGAGCCTTGGGTGGGCTGTGCTGGTGACGGAACGGTTCTTTCACAGCCCGCTCGCCGCGCCTGCGCGGCGCGAATTCCGCACCTGCGCTGACATTCTAAAGAGCGGGCGGAGCCGTGACGGAACCGTTCCGTCACAAGCACAGCCCACCCGAGGGCCGTGACGGAGCTAGGCGATTAAAGCGCTGGTAAAGGCTGGCTTTACTAATCCACTCACAATCCACGTAAAATACAGATCTGTTCTTTGTAGCAGATATATTAACCCTCTGAGTACTTTATGGTGCGTCAAAACTGCCACTAGACAAAATTCTGAGCTCCCTCTCTAGCAGGACCATTAATCACAAGAGTTATCTTGACATTTTTACTGCTACCTGAAAGCTGGACCCACAAACAACTCTGCAGCAGGTGCTTTTGAATCCTAAATTATTGCTAAAAACAGCGCCCCACCTGAGGTCAGAGACCAGGTCAGCGTCCAGTGCAACTACAATGGTCTCGCTGCCCTAAAGCCGGTCCTGGATCCTGCCGCAATGGGGCGGAGTTGGTGAGCATGGGGCGGGATCAAAGGTGTGGCTAAAGAGAGCAACATATTTTGTAACCTCCAGGGAAGTGCAAAGAAAATAAGGCAATGATTAAATGAACTATACATGTAAGTTCAAATAAAAAGTAAGAGATGCACTTTTGACATTTTGAAAATTCTATAAGGTTAATGTGATGTCTGCATACATCTCTGTGTAACCAGAGAGCCAAAGAATTGAAATCTGACCGGTGCTGTGAGGAAAAAATACTTTTTTTTTAGTTTTATGAGTTTGCATCTGTGACAGAAGCACTGTGAACATGTAATTATTTTAAACTTGCATTACACACAGTATAAGATAAGATGATAATAAAATGTGCAAAAGATTTCGTCTTGAGATAAAAAAAGAGCTTTCGAAATGTAGATTTTAGTAATACACAGATTGTAGTTAGTGCAAGCGTTTTTTATAACTATCCATTAAACACATGCACTCCACAGCTCAGCTACTAACATCTTTACAATACTTATGAAAAACAAGAAATCTTTGTCATCAGGAAGCTTGAATTAAATCTATCAGTTAAAGCCAATACCAGCTTCCAAGAAGAATTTGTTTGTAGATTAACCAATTGCGCACATTTACATTTCTTTGAAGGCAACAAGCACCAGGGCAAGAAGGTCTGTTTCTTGTTTATATGTCTGTCCCAGGAAACATCCTATATTACAAAGCTGGAATCACCCTGTGCCTTAACAATACCTGCAATAGAACAAACGCGTTGTTACCATGCATTCGTTTAGCACACAAGACATTAAAACGACTTGCTTTAGGGGGTGCATTAGTGCAGTGGTGTTGGATTTTAAGTGCAACACCTTCCCGCTTGTTGCGCAGACTGGAGTTAAAATAGTAAACAAAACCATTCTAAAGTCCAGCCTCCCACTAAGGCAAGCTGTTGTAATGACTTGAGTGCTAAAGGAGCGCTTCGTAACAACGCATTCATTCGAATGCAGGCATTGTAAAGGCATGCGTGATAAACGCATGCGGGATTCCGCCATACAATCGTCTGTCCCTTCCTCAGCTTCACAGCACAGGAACCACTTCAGTTGTGGAAACTCAGCTGTCAGGATTAACTGTCCCAGAACGATTGTCTTTGAACAAAAAGTAGGGGAACTGTTATGGTCAAATAAGAAAGTACGGCTACCTTGTGTCCCCCAGATCCTGCACACTTCGACCTTTAGCTGAATGTGAGAATCTTGCAGTTCTTGTATACCAATCTCTGAATACTCCTCACAGTCAGTCCGCTGCTGAGAGTGAGCTATCTTAGAAGGACTGAATCGTGAAACATGCAATTAGATTTTTGCCGTTCCTGCATTAACCGGGAGATTTATATCACTGCGATTGTTAATGACTAATATATGCCACGCACAGTGCTTAGTTTGAGCTGGTGATTTCCGGTGCTTGGCGCCAGGACTTAAATGCCAGCACTGGCTTTAACCCCTTACGTGCATGCGGAATTTCCGTGCTGTGCGGGCATTTCCATTAGTGGGCGGGGATTTGGACTGCCAAGGGCCGTCCTGCGCACACACCCACCGTGACGCGTGACAGCTCCCGGCGGTCACGAGCATGGAAGAGGCTAGTGTCTGTCCATCACATTGTGGCACTGTCTTTTATTTTGAAATGAGCCCAACACACATGGAAAATTAATAATGCCAGCCTCTCATGCCATTTAAAAAATATATATATACATGTATTGTCATTGCAGTACCAGGCGTCACATATATATGCATTTTGACATCATGGTGATACTTGTTTATATGTCAACAAAACATTTCCCTTTCCTCCCCCTGCCCCCCATCCCTTCCAGGTGAAACAAGATCCAGTAGCCGGACAATGGTGGAAACTAAGCATGGGCGAATTTTGCGAATTCGTGATCCGCGAATTTGCGGATTTGCGAATTCGCGATCCGCAAAATTAGCGAATTTTTGCAAATTTGCGTATTTTTGTTTTTTGCGTGTTCGCGGGGTTTTTTGCGTGTTCGCTGGGTTATTTGCGTGTTCGCGGGGCTTTTTGCGTCTTCGCAAGCCGCTTGCATAGCGAAGTTACCCATGCAGTCGTTTATGGGAGAGGGAGAGAGAGATAGATAGATAGATAGATAGATAGATAGATAGAAAGAGAGAGAAAGAGAGGTAAAGAGAGAGGGAGAGAGAGAACGAGAGAAAGAAAGAGAGGTCGGATCTCTGAAGGGCCAGATTCCTGAGTTGCCCCTACAGAACATACAGCTTTTTATTTTTAGCAAAATGCATATGAAAATTGTGCTGTAAAGGTCTCTTTTAGTTTAACCCCTCCGGACAACTCAAAATGGGTGTATTTGCCATCCTCTCCCTTCTTCCTGTTTTTTATATCTGTAAGTGCTTCCTGATGAGGTTTAATTCCTTGGACAGGTGCCTCGTTGCCTACTTGTAACTATTCTCTGACCCTGCTTCAAGGGTCAGAGCAGGGTCAGAGAATAGTTGCAAGTAGGCAACGAGGCGCCAGGAAGCAATTAGCAGCAGGTGTCCACGTTGAAGTTAATTTGTTTGTAACCCTTTTGTAAAAGGTTACAAAGAAATTAGGTTCAACTTTTGCACCTGCTGCTGTAATCCTTGCTTGGCTGAAAATTCGTCCCCGCTGATTCGCGGATTGTACCGCGATTTCGCGAGATTCGCGGATCGCGAAATCGCGGAAAATCCGCAAATTCGCCCGCGAAACGGATTTTACGCCCACCCTTAGTGGAAACTTTGTGGTGGAGCGTCTGAAGGTGGGTACTTGGGCCATAGTGCATTTGCGCCTGTGTGTTTATAGCAGAACGGTCACTTGCTGTTTACTTATTTTCGACGCAGGTCTACCCATAGGACTTCTCATGTGCACATTGAGGGAGGTCACACTGCCCTCTTAGTTCATTCAGTTACATTCTCTGCCGCTACCATGTCTTCCCAGGCACTCAGCTCTGCTATCAACTGCCTCCATGCTTTCAGATCCTCTCACGCAATTATAGCTATGTGTGGCCCAAAATAGTCTGAATTGTCACACTTGTAGGAGTAAGAGATGTTATGTTGGTAATGTCATTGGCAGCGCCGGCAGGGGCCATGTGTGGAGCAAGCTGCAGTGGCCTTCCGAGAAGGGCCCTGGCACTTATGTTTCTTACAAATTAAGGACTGGTCACACACACACATACACACACATCTCTTCAGCAGTTGCATTTTCTGCAAGTAGGAGGTGAGGCCTACAGATGTCACCTGGTTCCCTGCAGTCCCTCTGGCAACCAATTGAACTATATCACAACCACTCTATCCACCAATTGAACTATATCACGTTTGCAGCCACGTCCCTGCAGATCGAACATAGGATTTCAAAATGCAGTGAATAGTTTGCAGTTGTACTTCCACTTTGATTCTGTTATCTAATTTTCCCTTGGTGTTTGTTACCTAATTTATCTATTTTCGTTCTTTCTCCCTCTCTCTGTTGCTCTCTATTGTACAGTTCAAGTGCTGTTCCATTCATTTTATATTCAGCATCTACTTTCCTCTCCCAGCACACCATTACAAAATGGCTGTCTGACACAGCTGGAAAAGCCTATGTTTTTCTATTCTTCAATAAAGTGTGTGCTGGTCCAATTATTGGGAGAGAGACTATTTTTGAGAATAGTATCAACGTTTCGACCCTGGGGGCAGGCTAGGCTGAGGTTATCCATTTTATACCTGTATCAATTTACTTTTGTACACCTCTCCGTGCACTAAACACTGCATTGTTCACTTTAAGTAGTACTGGAGTACATTGCTGTACCAGTTATGTTTGATAGCAATATATGTAATGAATGTTTATAACCATAACAATGCATTTGTAACAATACATATTGTGGCCTTTAAATTGACAAGCCTCTTGTATTATATGTAAATATTCTTTATTTGCACAGCATCAAATCACTCTGTGAGTTTTCCACAAGTTCATTGTTGCTGAACCCAATAATTGGCAGACTGGAGCATGTCTGGTCTCATGGCCAACAAAGATAAATGAAGCCTAGTCCCACTTCAGCAGCATCTGGGGCATATTTACTAGAAAATATCAGAGAGTTTAGCTGCACACAGGGATACGCCGTATTCACAAGAATATAGTGCACCACTGTGTTTTCCCTAGCACTGGTGCTAAAGTTAGGTGCCTAGCACCAATGCACGCACCCTTGCACCATAGTGCAAGGGTGCCTGCGTTGCAGGGAAGGATTGTTTATGTGCAAGAAGGTGTCTCTTCCTGCACATAACAATCACTAATGGTGTTTTGTCACTTCTATGTGTGCTGCAGAATGCAGCACACATAGAAGTAGCAAATCATCATTATTTAATGATTGAAGAATCATTAATGGCATTTTGCTCTTTCTATGTCTGCTGCAGAACGCAGCACACATAGAAAAAGCAAAAACGAGAAGAAATAAAAGTATTTTCCCTCGTTTTGCCATTCTAAAGCCTGCTTTTAAATAGTGTTAGTTTATCGGATCTACACCTCCTTGTAAATATGGGGCAGCGTCAATAGCAATTGGTGGTGCCGTGGAATCCCCGCAGCAACACTCTTTGCACACTAAGTGTAAAGGGGCCTTATTTACAAGGAGGCATTAAGCTACAAAAAGTGGCTTTACGGTGCTTTGTAAATATGGAGAACGGCATATCGCCACCAGAACATCACTAAATGCAACATTCTGGTGGCGATAGCCCCTTGTAAATATGACCCCTGATTCGGTAATGTGCAGCTTGGCTATCACCAAAATGGGTGGACTGCAGAGGCAGTGGTATTATTTTGTCATTATACCAATAGAGGTACCAAGTAGGGCATAAAATGGGGCAATCCTGTATTCCTAGAAATCTGGGATTGTGATACAGTGAGAGCAATAGTGATTTCTTCAGTCATTCAATTGTGGATTTCAGCACTTTGAGGTGATTCATGTATCGATTCCCAAATGACTGTTCTTTCCTGGTTGCTGGATCACGCTGGTACCCTCTGTCTCCCTCCCGCCGCCGCAGAACTACAGCCTTGCGGCCGCCATGTGGAGGGGAAACTACATCCCCCGGACTCCTTTACCGACATTTCTGCGCCCGGAGGCGCTTGAAAAGGGAGGGCAGCCGGGCTAAGCCCGGGCGAAAAGCGGGCCGTCTGTGGCCGTACGAGGCAGGGCAGGGCCACCAATCTAACATCTAGCCATTGGGGGTATCCTGGACCAGGTACACGGACATTATAAAAACGTTGTAATGGTCAGCGCCTTCTGATTTTCCTACATTGTGTATGTGAATAATGCTGTTAAATTGTGGTTGTCTATATATTTGTGTATGTGCACTCGTAAAGAAAGAGGGGGCCAAGGGGTAGTGGGCACCCTTGATGCCTTCCTCATTAGAGCTGAGTCGGTCCTAATAAAGGAAATGAACTGACGCAGAGAAGACTCTCTCTAGAACCGCGTAGACTCTCTCTAGAACAACGCAGGAACTCTATAGAACCCAACACAGGGGGAGGTTCCCTTATCAATACTAATACTAACCCTAAAACAGATAGGCCGGACAATGTTGGTTTGATTATCGCCCCACAAGTGCTCCTAGAACCTTTGATAACTGTTATAGAACCCCCAGCTATACCACATGTCCTTGCTCTAACTTCGTCACCAACACCACCACCCTCCCCAGTCGTAGCTAGAGTTACACGACAGACACAGCACAAAGCTAAGGGGAGTATGGCTCAGGCAGCAGCAAGGAAAAGAAAGGCTGGGAAGGCACCGCTCACAACACATCAAACCCGCAAAATGGCAAAAACAACGGGCAATACACTTGACAAAGAGGGTCGGGAAATACAAGCGGTAGTTGGTAGCCCCGCCTCTATTCCCATAAATACATCGACAAATTTTAGTGAACAACGCTCAGTTGAGTCGGAAGATATAATCATGGCAAAAATATAGGGGAGGCTAAACGCATTGCTAAAACCACTATTAGATCAACTTGTGGCTATTGAAAACCGCCTGAAGGCTATAGATCAAAAAATTTCGCTTCCCACCAGCCAAGTAATAAATACTGGGCCTTCAACTCTGAGCAGACAAATAGCACACTTGGCCGCAGAGGTTAATACGATCACAGCATCTGGAAATATTACAACAGTAGAGAACTTGCAGGCCCATAAATCCAATAAGGACAACGCACAGACAACAGCTGTTAGCTCTACTCGGGCAGGGGCGGAAATTAGTAGGTAATAATGGTTTGGAGAGACAAGACAGTGGAGAAACAATCACCGAGAACAGAAAGGGACATTTTAGCCTACCACCAGAATCTACACCTTATACTGTTGTGCTTTCGAATGTCCCAACGATTGAACCTAATTTGGAAGAACATTGGTTTTCTTTAAAAAATAAAGCATTACACTTAGTACATATTAAAACTGGACTAGGCAACCGCCTGTTTGAAGATTTCAAAATGGTGCGCAGGGTGCCATGGATAGGAAGCTCAAATAAACATGTAAAGGGTGACTGCATAGTTCTGAATTTTGGCTCTCCTGAGTTAGTGAGAACTATCTTAGAAAAGGCAGGGAAAACGCAAATGGGAAGGGAGGAGATCCATATTTTACCTTTGGGTTTCTTTTATCGTAACCCACAGACAATACCTGCCCATAGGCATAACAATCAACCCACTACATATAATTTTGGGAGATACAACTATAATGTCCCGACTTTTAACTGTTTCGAACAGGCGTTTTCCAACTTGGATGAACAAGATTGACTCCCGACTAAGGGGGTCATTAGGATGGCGGACGGACCTGCGTCCGTCCGCCACCCCCGAGGTAGAGGGACCGTCCGCATGGGCAGCGGCGGTCCCTCCATGCAAATTAGGATGTGACCCCCACCCTGGCGGTCACATCCCGTATCTTTAACCTTGCGGCGGGTGCTGCTTGAAGCAAGGTAAAAATGCATGTACTGCATTTACATGCACAAAGCGGCAGGCACCGAGCGGTGCCTGCTGCTTTGTTCATGTAAATGCAGTGGGGTACCATAGGTACCCCCCATCTGCACCCCACACCCCCTTACACCCTGGGGGCCCGCAACAGGCCCCCAAACTGAAAAGACCACATGCTTTTCCACGGCGGAAAAGCCGCCGTGAAAAAGCATGTTTCCTGCCCCATGATAATATGGCTGGCGGTGTCTGATAGACACCGCCACCATATTAGAGCTTTTTCGCCACGGTCGGAAGGCGACCGCGGCGGAAAAGCGGCGGACGGTTTTCCCGTCCGCCGATGACCCCCCAGCCATCCTAATCTGGCGGGGGGTCTTTGGAGGCACTGCTGCGGTGATTCCGCATCCTACGGGCCGGTGGTGGATTCCGCCGGCCCGGAGGATGCGGAATCACCGCAATCCTAATCGGCCCCTAAGTTGCTTAGCACAAGATGCCAAGAGGGACAACCGATAGTGAAAACCCCACAACATGTACAAATAAGTTCAGCAGAGGGTAATATGGCGCAGGAAGACATTCTGACACGCTCAGTAATGCAGCCAACTGATTGTTCTATAGTAGCGGCCAATCCACGGCTAACAGAACCTATTATAATTAACAAGTCAGCAAATGCCCATAATCTAAAGGAATTAAGTAAAAGTCAAGACCTTAAGATTTTAAGCTGGAATGTCGCCGGCCTTGAATCAAGACTGGCTGACACTGATTGATTATACACATTGAGTGGCATAGACATAATAATGTTTAAGGAAACATGGGCCACAGTCGATCTACATATAGAAGGGTACCATTGCACTAGTGTCATGGCACCAAAACCCGATTTTGGTCGTGCATCTGGTGGATTATTAACTGGCGTCAGGATAACCGCTGGAGGAAGTATTAGGGCAATACCGACTACCAGTTTAAATATCCAAATAACAGAATATAAGAGACGGATCCCATTATATTTGATTAACTTTTATAATAATGATTTTAACTCAGTCCCTAATAAGAACTTTGTTGAACTTTTCAAAATTATATCAGACCTAGCCCAACAACATGCTATGGGCGATGAAATAGGGATCCTCCTTGGAGGAGATTTTATTGCAAAAATATCAGGAGCATCCCAAGGCATGGACAAATTACAAGTCGACTCAGCAACACGAAGGGGCTTGGAATTAAAGCGTTTTATTAACGAACATATTCTTACTAATGTAATGGATTTGTGTCATATCCCGGAAGAACAACAGATACCAACTTTTAGAGGCAGAGATTTCTCATCAACCATCGATTATATCTTTATGTCCCCATGCTTAGTAGACTGGCTCATAGAGGCTAAAGTTCTTCCCACAAGCTTTGGAGATCATAACCCGTTGTTAGCTGCCTTATGTGTAGGTACTAGGCCTGCGCACGCAACTGCTCATGGGGCAAGAGACATTACTCGCTCAACGAATAATTTAAGGTTAAAATGGAGGGGAGTAGATAGCGGTGGTATATTAGAAACCGTGTTAGCAGAACACGGGCATTTAATTAATTCCTGCATATCAATAGATGGGAGTCATACAAGGAAAATTGATGAGTTCACCAAATTATGTTCTATAATAAAATCCCTTCTGTCAGTGCCATTAAACAAGGCAGAGAAAGAACCTAGATGGTTTCATCATACCAGTTCAGAGGCAAATAGGGCCCTACGTAAGGCTCTGTCCTCCAAACCTAGGTGCCCAGTGGAGATAAGAGTGGCAAGGAAGACATATAAAACCAAGATGGGTGAACGAAAGGCCACCCTATTGATGAAGCACTGGGAGGCTTTAGTTGATTCCGCCGGTGAGAAGAATGGAAAATCTTTTTGGCCTTCAGTTAGGAATATGCGTAATACGGGCCAACATTTGACAACAATTAGCTGCACTATTCGAGTGATATATGGGAGAACCATTTTTCTAACATATATGCTGCACCCTTAGAAAAGGAATCCTGTTATACACCAGGACAATTAAGTTGTTTACAAATCACGCTACACGAGGTAGAAGTAGCCATCAAACAGAGCCTTGGTAACAAGGCACCTGGTCCTGATGGTCTCCCAATAGACATTATTAAGTGGAAGTCGGATCTTTGGGCCCCAATTTTATTAAATGTTTTTAACAGTGTGCCCTTAGTTCCCATGCCTGACACCTGGTCAACCAACATTATCGTGCCGATATACAAAAAGGGAGATAGATCTGACCCGATCAATTACAGGCCGATTTTGCTGTTGGACAACACGCTGAAGATTCTGGGGAGGGTACTTTATAATAGGGTCTTGGAATGGACGGAGGAAAGCGGGATATTGGATCCCTGTCAGATGGGATTTAGAAGTAAGGTTGGCGCGGTCGAGCAGTGTTTGAATCTCAAATTAGTAATTGGTAAATATAATATTGCTCCATCCTCACCGATTTACTTAGCTTTCATGGACTTATCGTCCGCATTTGATTTAGTTAATGGGGCGAAACTCTGGATCATTCTCCTGGACTATGGATTAGACAAATCCGTGGTACACTTCCTGGCATCTTTACATACCGATCTTAATGCTCAAGTAAGGATTGGACTGGGTGGGGAAACCTCGGGCGCGATTAAGGTGGGACGAGGCGTCAGACAGGGGTGCGTTCTAGCACCCCTGCTTTTTATCATTTATATCAATGGGCTGAGTAATTTACTAAGGCAGGCAACTCCAGATGTACCATGAATCAAAGGGAAATTACTCCCGGCATTACTTTACGCAGATGATTGGGTCCTTATGGGCCGCACCCCTAACTCTCTGCGTATCCTGGTGAAAACCTTCATTGAATATATGGATGACCTGGACCTACGCGTACATTTTAAAAAATCTTTTATTATGTCGTGTGGGCCATGGAAACAACAGCTTAACTCCATTTCAGTGGGGGCAATAGATTACACTCTACCAGCCAATTCCCATATTTAGGGATGGTCTTTGCTGCGAACGGCTCGTGGACTGGCCATTTGGCCCACTCCACAAGCAAGTTCTCAAAGGCCATCAATTCATTCCTTAGTTTACAACGCACAAGGAAAATAGGTGCTACTAAGGCCATTTTAAAACATTTTAAACTGCAATGTGCCCCAGTAGTTACATATGGGGGAGAGATACAGGGCCTGGCAAAAAACCATTGCATCCAATCAGAAGAAAATCGATTTTTTAGGAAAATCTTGGGTGCACCGTTTTCCACGTCTGAGTATATTTGCCGCAGGGAACTGAACCTGCATTTTATTTATGATTTTATTGGGACAAGACCGGCGTTATTTTGGCTCTCCATTTGGAGGAATAATTCAGACACCTTGACGCAAGAAATTATAAGTGACTGTCTCAGTTGTTGTGATAAAGGTTTGGAGATCCCCTGACTCTCTGGAGTCTACAAAAGCTTATGTAGCGTGGGAAAAGGCCATCTTTTCTTGGATATCACTAGAATTGTGCCCAGTGATAAGAGGGAGCTACAACTTGCACTATATGCACTCTACAATCTAGAGAGGACAAATAAGGTACTTAGTAAATCAACTGTGGTAGCATATATGAATAAGGAAATGCATAGGTATCCTCTACCTCTCTACCTCACTCTACCAATGACTAATTGGGAAAGATCGCTTTTGTTTCGCCTAAGGGCTGGAAACGTAAGAGTTGTGCTATGTTTTCCCTTGGGTTATTGCTCAAACACGCACTGTAAACCCGGTCCTTGTGATGGAGTGAGCACACAAAATGACTTGCACTTTTTCTTCTTCTGTAAATTTTATTTAAAATATGTTAAATTGTTTTTAACTCCATACTTTAGAAAACACAGAATCTCCTTGGGAGATTCATATTTGTTGCTGCTCTCTTTGGATACTGAAGAATTAGTCTTTCGCACCAGCACTTTCCTGAGACTTATTATCCGCACTCGTAAAATGATGGAAAACCCATGAATTGTTAGTTTGTCTTAATTGTCAAAATAATCTGTTGCCAATTTTGAAGAATTTGTATAAAGTTTTTTAAATGGGATTTTATGATATTCTGTCATGTTATGACTTTTATGAATTTTTTTAATTCGAATAAAGAACCTTGAACTGAATTGATTGAATTGACTATTCCAAGGATAGGAAAACCTACAGCCAGAAACCCCCAAATCCTCTTGTATTGCTTTTATATGGAATAGTACATATAACAAACATATGAGGCACTCCAATAAATTAAAAGAGACCAGTGCATGTGGATTGTGGAAAGTGATTGAAAAATAGACACTCGAGAACAACTCCTTTTTTTATTCTTTTGTTTTGTTAAACAATTATACAAACTAAATCACAGTGCAATTGTACCTTGCTGCTCAGCAAGAAAAGGGAAAGGGGAAAATGTAGTAGCAGCTATTGGCAGAGACCCAAAAGGGTTATGACTCAAGAACAGCTCTTAATACATAAGTCATTGACTGTGACATGAAGTGTGAATAGGGCATGTTTCACATTAATCATTATTCTCATCCTACAAAAACCATGAGATTCAATCTAAAGCAAAGTCATTAACATTTTGTCGACAAATGTGATGAGCTATATATGTAATTGTGTTAGATTGTATCACTTACCATACAATCAACAAAGAGGGACTACAGAATCCCCTGCCCCTGTAAGAATATATGGGAGAGAGGGACTGTTGGGACGAAAAAGTCCTCCGCATTGTAATGGATGTGCACCCCTGCACTGAGTGTCCCAACTATACTGATGTAATGGATCACTAATGCTGATTTTGTTGTCATAGGCAAACACAGATCATGGGTGTGTGCCACGACATAGGCTTTTCTCACGGTTTGCGGTCTTATTGGGCCCGGAGGGTCGTCCAAAGCACTACCTCATAGTGGTGGAAGGTTACCGCCTTCACTGGGAGTTTTGCAGCATGAGCGCGGTGGTGGAAGCATACCATGTAGCGATCAGGAGGAGTGAACAGGTCCTTCTTAACCTGTCGATGGAGTGAGGCCACAGACTCACTCATTCAAATTTCAGCTGCTGTGTGCTTAACTCACACCGTGGCCTATGGCTGGTTGATGTAGAGTGCTGCGCAGTCATGAGTGGTGTATTTGCGCTGGGTGTATGTGTGCCAGAGAAGGGTGCAATACAGGGATTATGCAGCACTGTGCAGTGCATGCATTGTTGAATTCAGGCATCAGATGTATGTGTGTCTGTGAGTGGTACAGTATATGAAGGATGTAGTACTATGCAGTGCGTGCATGTGAAATGCATGTAATGGCTGAATGTGAGCCTGCGAGTGGTTCAATTCATGAAGGGTATAATGTTTTGTAACGCATGCAGGGTAAATATATGTACTGGGTATATGTGTGCCTGTGAGTGGTAATATACACGACGAATACAGAGCTGTGCAGTGTGTATATATAATAAATGCATGTGCTGGGTGTATGCATGCCTGTGAAGGATATAATACATGGTAGACCCTTGGTTCCTTACTGGGATACCCAGGCCTGGATGTGGAAACATGAGAGGAAGTATAGAACCTCCCCCCCCCCCCCCATATACATATATGTGTACTGCTGTATCCCTGTAAGCTAGGTGGGACACACTGGAGAGCCAGGCTTTCTCTGTACACTTCAAAGGGTGCTCTGCTTCAGAGGGAGAGGTCACAAGAAAGAGGCCTGGTCAAATCTCAGTAAAGCGATGGGACTCATAGGGAATCATAAAGACTCAGACTCTAAATCCCTGGAAATGGACTATAAGAAGGGGAGATTGAGACCCCAAAAATAGCCAATTGCCAAGGACCCAGATGGGCTGTGTGAGAAGGGGAAGGTATGCAAGACCTGTGCCTGTGATGGGTCATCACCCAGAGAATTTAAGACCACTTGTCCTGGAGCCTGGAGCACCACTGCCTGCCTGCCAAGACCAGTGTACCCTCTGAGGAGGAAGAGTACAGCACTGGAGGTAGTGAGATCCAATGGAAAGCCCTGTTGAGTGGTCTCCGTTTGTGAGGTGTGAGGAGACGACTGCTGCACCAATTGGGTTATTGTCCGTGTGCAGGACGAAGTCGGCTACCCTCGTATGCCAGAGGATGGCTGCCTTGAAGCGAGTCGTGTGCATCGCTGCGCCCATTGGCCGAAGCCTGTCCCTGATGAGGAGCTAGTGACCCTGCATTCCAGGAGGGGTCGCGAATGATGACTTTGCTGTGCTGATCTGTGCCAGAGCCTGGGTACAGTGAGGCTACGGTGACCCTGTAATGCCAAAGGAGGGTTACCTGGATCAGCAAGACATGTGACTTGATCAGAGTTGTCATAGAGAGGAGCTGTGCCCCCATGGTGACACTGCGTACCTGCACCAGGATGAGGGATTTGCACCATTACCTTTGCGCCATCCCCCACCAACATCCTAAGACGAACCAAAGACTACCCTGCATGAAGGATCCGCAAACAACCTTCGGTCACTGAGGTGGTGCTGTTGCGTCTGAGAAACACTGCAACCAATGAGTGCAGTCCGTTAGGGCTGCGGGCGGCAAACTCATCTGAATCAGCTGCTGCCACTCCAACACATGCGGAAGGGGCATGATTTGGAACTCCATTTGCTCAGATCCTGCAGGTGCAGGCAAGATGGATTTCTGGTCATGTGGCCCTTCGGGAACTTGCTTTCTATATAGTGCAGCAGTGCTGGAACATTTTTGACTTTAATATAGAGTCAGAGTGGACTCTTGAGACTGAGACTATTAGCTTACTCCGAGGGACGAGGGAGTAGGACACATGGAACTGCCTATAGAACACTAGAGCCCTGATCTCAGAGGAAATGTGTACTAGTGTGTGAATGTCGTACTTACCTTTGTGTTGTAAGGAGGAAAATAAAATACTTCTCTTTTTCCATAAAATTGAGTATTTGGTTGGACAATAATATATTGCTGTTGCTGCTTGTATTTTAAGTTGTAAGTCTGTGTTCACCTCCTGTATCTACTTCCCCCGAGGGATCCTTGGACAGCTTGGCCCACACATTCCTGAGGGACAAGTGCTGGACTTGGACCAGTTGCAAAGAATCCATAGTAGGTCGCGCCCTGTGTCATCTGAGAGAAAAAGACCTCAATCCCCCCGGTTGCACGCAGTAACACCTGCTTGCCTCTTAGCCCTCTGAAAGGGGTTCTGATACTCCATCCCTTTGACGCCTCGCCCCACTCCTCACATCATTAAAAAATGTCATAAGTTGGCAGGTCTGCTGATGTGGAGTGATTGGCTTCCCTTGGGTACCTATCTGTGGTGTCCAATAATGCACGCTTTAAGTTAATTCAATACAATTATTTGCACTGTACCCACCTTATGCCTAAACACCTACCTGGGATGTGTGCCGGTGTGCCTGACAGCTGTCCTAGATGTAAATGAATGGCTGCAGTATTTTATTATAGGATATAGGAATGCTTAGCCCTTCAGCAGTATTGGGATGGGACAAGAGGCATATCAAGTTCACACACTAGACTTTCCTCTAACACTACACCTAAGCAAGAGAAAATACAATGCAGATTGGACTTGTTGGTGCTTTTACTGCTAACCACGAAGTGGTAATCCACACTGACATCAAACATGGTGATTAGGAGATCGGAAGTGAAGAAAAGGGCAATGGCGGAAAATTGAATAACATTTTAATATACACATACACGTTTGTTCCTCATTGGGCGCTGCAATGCAAAACGAGTCCCCTGAAGGGTCGCTTTGGTGGAGATCTTTCAAGAGAACGGCTGTATGATGAATGAGGGTGTGTGGGGGGGGGAATGGATCCTATGTGCACTGTCACAGTGAGTGTGTGTGTGGTGAAGGATAGAAATGGCTAAAGGATACCAGAAAGGACAAAGTTTTAATGTGTTGGTCCCTTTGCCATAATAAAAATACAGAAGGTTGTGCGTTACGTCTTTGGGCTGTAAGGTGCCCTTCTGTAACTAAAATGGTCAGGTCGACATGGTTAACCCTTTAGAAAATAACCTTGCATCCATTCCTCCCCACACACCCGCATTCATCAAACGGCCGTTCTCTTAAAAGATGTCCGCCTAAGCGCCCCTTTGGGGGAACCATTGGGCATTGCAGCGCCGGCCCAACGAGGAGCAAATGCCCAATGATGAAGTATGACACCTCTAGGGGTGTGTGAGGGCAACAAGAGACAAAGTGTGTTCTCCCTCTTCCACTGTGGATCCAGACCCAGGCTTAACCTACTTCTCTTTCAGTCCTAACACGTCTTTATCTCTTTTTCTCTTCTTTATGTGAGGGTGACTATTTAGCACCCACACCTTTGGAACAGTGTAAAGTAGAGGTGGAGGCAGGTTTCCTTTCATAAGGTTTATTTGTAGTAAAGGATAAAACAGGTGTTAAAGTTTCCAATAGGACGCGAGTGTCGCCTTGTTGGCTAAAGGATTATGTTAGGTAGTTTATTTTTAATTTTCACCTTGTTTTTCTTTCCCGCTTCTTTTTTTTCCCTTGTCATTTCCCTTGGAGTTCCTTATATTTTATTATTGTGAGGGGGGGGGATGTGTTATGTTGTGCTTTCACTTATTTCATGTGTATGACTTTAAGGCTCGTGTTAGGGCGAGCCACTCTGTAGAATGCCTTTGCTCATGTATGTTCGTATTCTATGTGTGGACAGTTGAAGCCTTCCTGAGCTACTTTGCAGCTGGGCTTCCTGGCTCCACCTGTTTTATCCTTTACTACAAATAAACCTTATGAAAGGAAACCTGCCTCCACCTCTACTTTACAATTGGCGACGATCGGGATCGACACCCTGCAACCTACAACTTCGTGAGGATTATTATTTTTTTTTTTCCTTTAACAAGAAGAAAAGAGAATCGTTTAAAGAGAATCGTTTTTCTACCTTCCTCCGAACCGTCTACAATTCAGCAGCTATCAAACATTTCCTGGTTCGTATATTTTGTATTATATTGAAGGTGTTCCTTGGATTTTGAAGACAGCAGATGACGCCTTGTCTGAATCTTTAACAGTATCTTTAACTACAGTGGCGCATCTCCCCGACATTTCCGATTTCCTCATTATCGCAAGTACATCGTCAAGAGGTGCATCGCCATTTACCCAAAGGCGATCTTGAATCGGAGAATTGTCGTTGTGCATAACCAGTTGATCTCGAATAAGTTCGTCATGTAAGTCTCCGAACTTACAGTCAATAGCAAGTTTTTTAAGGTCATCAACCCATTCATCAACCAATTCATCCTTTTTTTGTTTTCTTTGGAAGAATTTATGTCTCACTACACCTATACACACTTTAGGTGCGAAATATCTGTCCATATCCGCAATGGCATTGTCAAATTCACTTGAATCAGCATCAGCTAACTTTTGCATACGTGAATATGTTTTTAATCCTTTAGGACCTAGAGAATGTAGAAGTATTTTTTTCTTTTGCTCCGGTTTCATTTTAGCATTCTCATCAATTGCACAAATGTAATTATTAAAATACTCTTTCCATTCCACCCACTTCATGTCTGGTTGTAAACCAGTAGCCCAAAAGGGTTGTGGGGGACTAATAACGAAACTTTGTTGAGCCATTATTTCTTCAGAAACGCTTTCACTTTGGGATTGATCCCCAGAATCCATATATATAAAGAGTACGTAAAAGGGCTTATTCAATAGCACCTCATTTCCAAATAATACAATTTGTAAAAAAAAAACAAGTGCCCCGACAGTCTCACCTGTTTATCTTCACCCTCCTAACATGTATCAAACGTCTTTCAATGGTATGAGTCAAAGGCTGGTTCAGCGCTGGTTCGTTTATGTTCGTTTGTATTTCTCTTTTTTTTTTTTAAATGTGCCTCGGTGACTGAGGAACCGCCGAGAACTTCACGACCAACCTAAAATGGCCGCCACGCAGGGTCACGCAACGTGGCCTAACGCGATTGTGTCATCACGCGATCAAACAAAGAATGCGTGACTGACGAATGGCATTCTGTGGTCGCGCGTCGGAAGATCGTGCTTAGAATCCAGCTCCCGATTGAAAAATGCTGGCATGCGCGATCAACGGAAAGCTCACAGTCAGTAAATCTTCAATATAATACAAAATATACGAACCAGGAAATGTTTGATAGCTGCTGAATTGTAGACGGTTCGGAGGAAGGTAGAAAAACGATTCTCTTTAAACGATTCTCTTTTCTTCTTGTTAAAGGAAAAAAAAAAATAATCCTCACGAAGTTGTAGGTTGCAGGGTGTCGATCCCGATCGTCGCCAATTGTAAAGTAGAGGTGGAGGCAGGTTTCCTTTCATAAGGTTTATTTGTAGTAAAGGATAAAACAGGTGGAGCCAGGAAGCACAGCTGCAAAGTAGCTCAGGAAGGCTTCAACTGCCCACACATAGAATACGAACATACATGAGCAAAGGCATTCTACAGAGTGGCTCGCCCTAACACGAGCCTTAAAGTCATACACATGAAATAAGTGAAAGCACAACATAACAAACAGTGACCCCCGTTTGTGGTTTCGTTAGCCCAACGGCTCTGAACACCTTTGGTGCTATTTTAGTTGTTGGTTGTGTTTATGAGCCTCCTTAACATTCACAGTTAAACGTAATCTGTATGATGAACAGCCCTACGGCATCCCTAGCTGCCCTACTGGTTATTATTGCAAGCAGCGGCACCTGCCATAAACAAAAGGTGGTGGGGTGGGTGGGGTCACGCAGGAAGCCTCGCGCGGGGGGCTGGGAGGATTACAATATTAAAAAACAAAAAACGTACCTTTTGCTGCCATGGCCGGCTGTCTCCAGCATCGTGTTCGCCGCCTCTCCACTTCCTGGGTCACAGCAGCATGGGGATTGGTCTGAGCAGGCAAGAAAAAAGCCCTGCTCAGACCAGGGAGTCTGTGGGGTTTCTCCAGCCCGGCTGCTTAATTCAGCTGGGCTGGAGAAAACTTAAGTGAGCATGTGTGTTTTGGTCAGCCTGAAACGGCTGGCCAAAACACATATGCGCACTTAGGGAGTGGAGTGAACATAAGCACTCCTCCTCCCCCTCCCATGCCTTAACCCCACCCCTCCCAACACTGCTGGCTAAGAGTCGGCAGATGTGAAATAAAACGATGCATGAGCATCGTATTATTTCACATTTGCTGGCTCTGAGCCACACAATAGGGCGACGTTCCTCTGCCATTGTGAAGGAGCCGCTACTGAGTGCAAGGACTGTCCTGGTGGTGAACTGCGGCACGGTTTGACAGCAGCAGTAAAAGCACCTCAAAGCGTGGCTCTGGACACTACTCCATTCTCCTTGAAGAGTGTGAGTCACCTGCTCTAAGTGAAACCCTGTGACTTTTGTGCAAGTGGCGGTCTACGTTAAAAGAAATGATGCTTAATGTGGAGCAGGTTAATGTGCTAGGTAGACTCGCCTTGCCAGAGGTATTCCTGGGTCGATGTTGCTTGAGACTGGTGGCTCTCAACGAGGAGGCCACCAGATATGAACAGGTGGAACTCAGGGTTGTCCACTGGGGTTCCCTTTTATTGTTGGGTGTGACGCTGTCCTCAACCATCCTTGCAGCTGGGCAGATGCAGGTCGGCTCTGTGGTTCTCTTCTCAGTACCGGCTACAAAGGCTCATCATAAAATTATATAGCAGAGTTCTAGCTCCAATCATTACAGAGAAACTTTCAGAATTTTGGACAACATCCAATCAGCGGAGTGGGAGTGTCTCTTGTGGGCTTTTTTCATTGCTGAGCCAGGTAATGGAGTTTGGACAGAAGTTGTTTGTTGATTCTGCTCCAAAAGTAAGCATACAAAACAAATCCTAATATTGAGTGATTCTTTCCTCGTGCGGAGAATCTTCATTTGCTTTTTCCTACATGTTGAGAAGGGGATGGATCAGTGGAAAGATTTGTATATCCAACCAAGCAGTGGCTGACAGAGCCCCGATGCATCCTTTGTTTTTCACCAGGCACTTAAAGTTTCTCTTAGAGAGGACTGCATGGTGCCCATAGGCTAAAGTATAAGAGCTACACCCCCAGAAAAGTACAAATTCCCTCCATTAATTTGGCTGGCCCAATAAACACCCAAACAGGGACACCCCTTCAGGTAGAACTGAGTATCCATCTTGGTACTGAGCTCCCGACACCTTTTCTGTGCAGTAGCAGCACTAGAGCTCTTATTTAGATGAAACTTTGAGGTTAAAATTCTAAAAAAGCCTCACATCTTGACTCTCGACACCTCCTCTACGCCACTCCACATTAAGGAACAAAGGTACTGCTCCTGCAAACGCAGCATCTCCTCCCCTGCAGCAATAAGGAACTGACACATCACCTCCCCTGCCCATCAGAAAGAAACCGACGCCTCACCTCCCCTGCAACAGTAAGGAACTGATGCTACACCGGCCTCCATAGTGCCTCACCTCCCCTGTTTTGCATCATCCTTGTTTTTCTCAATACCTCTATGGAACTGTGGCTGGGGTCTGCCCGACCCTGTAACCTGCCCTCCATCCATCGAGGTCAGACTGACTTCAACCGAGACCAAACATCCCCGGTTGGAGCTATTTTCGATTTCTAAGATCTATACTTGATTTAATCTTTAAAAAGTGATATCTTGATTTATGTATGTTGGATTTTTGTTGTTTTGGTCTTGATCAAAAAAGTACTACCTATTTTCTAAACCAGAACCTCTATTTCTAACAGGGATTTTATCACACCTGTCAAAGACCATGCAAAATGTGCATCCTCCGGATATATTTTGTCAGGTTAAACCTGCTGAAATTGACGAGGGGCATTATCAAAGGGAAAAAAACGACATTTGGATTTTGTTGCGGTAAGCACCAAAATTCAAACGTTATGCCCCATTTTGTGGTCAGATCTTGTAATGGACAGTAATTATCGTGCACAAAAAAATCCAAACACCTTGATGTTGAATTTTATCATATGTGAAAATGTTTGCAGAACACCCTGAAGCAGTTGTAATGAGGCCATTAATGCTTATTTAGGGCTTGTAGGAGGTGTAAGAAAGTATGTATACATGTGGTATTTTTTTAATAAAAACCTTGCAAAAACTGGAGATTGTGGCCCTCATCCTCCTGGACCTCTCCGCAGCCTTCGACACAGTCTCACACCGCACCCTAGCCTGCAGACTCCAAGACGCTGGGATCCGGAACAAGGCCCTCGACTGGCTCTGCTCATTCCTCTCCGGCAGAACGCAGCAGGTCAGACTCTCACCCTTCCTCTCGGACCCCACTTCGACCACCTACGGAGTCCCCCAAGGATCCTCCATCAGGCCCACCCTGTTCAACTTCTACATTGCACTGCTCGCACCCATCGTCAGATCCCACAAACTCAACATTGTATCATATGCAGATGACACCCAACTCATCCTCCCCCTATAATAATCAAGTGGTAATAGGGTATAGCTGGCTCTGTTCTATAGAGATTAACAGCTTCTATTACATGTGTTGTAATGAGTATGTGCCAATATAGGGATGTTTGAACCTGGCTCTTCCTTATTACGATACAAACTATGGAATTCTAACTTGAGTCATACGGCTTACAGTGAAAGGCTATGGTTTCTAAACCTGGGGGGAGCCTCCCGGTCATATAGGTGCTCTAATGCGAGTGAGTGCCTAGGTACTCAAAAGCAGCCAAATAATCCTGCTCTAAGTGGGATACTAATAGACCCACACCATGTCGCAAGTCACTGAGCTAATTCAGTGGGTGGGCATACACCCAGGAACTATCCATTCCCTGGCCGTCGGAAGTCATATCCTAGGAACAGGGCTTTGAGTGGACCGGGTCCCACCGTTGCTGAGCACTGGCATTTTTTTAACGGGGGCCTCAAAACGGGTCACTATCGGGCTCTGTTTTGTGCCCTGCCCCTGGCACAGGCAGTTCATTTTTGTCCCGGACTGCAGTAACAGCAGGCACACCGATGTGCGCGTGCTCACACTGCTCACTTCTCACTAGTGTGTGTGTGCTTACACTGCACACTTCTCACTAATGGAGACGTTACAGCATGGCGTCATGCCAGTTGAGCGTTGTAGGGGAAGGGATATCCTTTAAAAAGTAATTTTCTCTCTGGATTTCCCTTCTCATTTTGAATCGCAGGAGCTGCAACATTGTTGTAGTGTCACCAGGGCTTCAAGTGGAAGCTTTTTCAACATTATGGCCATAGTTGCTTCTTTTTTACCTTAAACAACTAGCAACCATTGACAAAGCCAATAGTCCTGACTTGTTGCAGGTATGATGTTACTTGTTGTATCATACTTCTGGATGCGTACAAACGAGAGGGGGTGTTAACTTTCACAAGATATCTAAAAGGAGCTTGCCAAATGGCGTGAAGTTTACACAGAAGAAAACATGTTAAATGCGGTGCCACAGGTGGAGGAAAAAACCTAAACCCTCAGTTTTAGACCCTAGGGTCTGGCTATATACAACAACAGGTCCTATGTACACGCATGGGAGTGAAGAGACAGCACAACACAATATCTGTTGATCAAGGATGAAGACACTGGTATCTTTTCTTTTGAATGTTCACTTCAGGTCTAAGAATCAATTTGCCTCGTTACAGCCCTGAAGAAGTCAAGGGTTTACACCCCACTGCCGAAACATGTGTGGGCTGGCTCGTTAAGCAACATACCATTAAAAGTGAACATTCCAAAGAAAAGATACCAGTGTCTTCATCCTTGATCAACAGAAATTGTGCTGTACCGTCTCTTCACTCACATGCATCTGCATAGGACCTGTTGTATACTTCTGGGTGCAATGACAGAAACTGCAAAATGCAAGTCTGGTGGCACACTATGCTAAGCACAAATTTTTAGCTTACGTGTTTTTAACCCACGCCCTTAATGGCAGTGGCCACCCCCTTTTGAGAGACCCCCCAAGTTTTTTCATCCTACTTCAAGCCCTGCCTAGGAAGCAAGATTTTTGCTGGGCCAGAAATGGAGCAGTGAGTGGCAAAGCATTGAGTATTACACCGGGTAGTTAGCCCATGACCTTGAGTGGCGCTTGGAACAATTTCTGGCTGTCGAGCAGGACCCTATTTGTTCAAATTTTAAACTTCAATAAACTTCAAACTTAGCAACGCTGGTAAACTTTAAAAGAAAAAACACATGGGGCCTCATTTATGAGAAATGACGCATCGCTGCGTGAAAGCAGCGATGCGTCACTTCTCAGTGCGCACCACTTGCGACATTCCTGTTGCGTCATATTTAAAGTATGACGCATCATGTCGCAAGGAGTTACAGATACGTCAGTATTTCTGACGTATCTGTAAGTGCAAAAGTGACGCATTGCTGGAGTGTGTCAAAAAAGTGACGCAACTCCAGCAATGCGTCCTTTCACATGGGCAAGCCCCATGTGAAAGGTCCTGCGTCAGTCTTACGCCTGCTGTGAGGCAGGCGCAAGATTTTGACGCAACGGTGTCCTAAAAATGACGCAGTGAAATCTCATAGATTTCACTGCGTCACTTCTACGACCCTTCCTTGCGTCAATACGCCCCCCTTGCATACATTATACCTGGCGCAGGTATAATGTGGCGCAGGGGTTTACAAAGTGACGCATCTACCTAGGTGCGTCACTTTGTAAATATGGCGCAACAAGGTGCATTTTTTACGCCACTGGTGCGTCACAATAGGTGACGCACCGGCTGCGTAAAAGTGACGCACAGCCTCATAAATGAGGCCCATGAGGTTATAAAGGTTGTGACTTCGCCCACCCATACAGTGGGTGCCCTTTCTACAGGTGACACTGTATCCACTATGGCCTAATTCCGATGAATACCGCACAGCAAAGAATTTTGGGGAATAACACAAACATGCATAAAGCACAAAAATCCGAATTTTCTGGAAAAATGGCCGCATTTTCATTCCCCCTGATACACATTAACAGGTCAGGCTTCGACCGTTTGTACATCCAAAACCGACTGTGTGTCATTTCCACGAAACAGTCTCGTAAACTAGAAAGCACAACAAGGGACTCGAGTTCCCAGAAGCAGCCCAGCCTTTCACGTTGAAATGGACGGCGATGCAAGGATTTCCTAGAATTGAATGTATACGGCCACTCAGGCAGATTGTCTCCAGGGTTCAACGGTGACAGGCCGCAAATACATAACCGGCTCGACCGCCACGCAGCCTCTGCCGGGGGAGTCCACATCCACCGGCCCAATTTCAACCCTTAAGTCTCTCTGCGACGACCACCGAATGAAAGGTGCACGGCGCAGGCCTTCCCAGTCAAATAGGGACCGCAGGAGTATTTGTCCTTCTTCTATGTCCTTTGCCAAGCCAACAGCGGACCGCTCTCAAGAAAATGTAACGCTTGCAAAATAATAATAAACACGTTTCAGGGTGGAGAGAGCAAATGGACAATATCTGACAAAGAGTGAATGCAGGGGTCATTTTACAGAAAGACAGGGAAGGCACAGAAATACGCAATTGTTGTCTGTGTTTTTATTTTCGGACTAACCGGTGCTTAACTTGAGCAGGTGGCAGGGGCTTATTTTTCTTGAGAGACTTTTTAGCCATCACAAAAGAAAACAGGTAGAAAAAAGGGAAAGAGAGAGAAACAGAAATATGGGGAAACCACAACAAAAGGACAAAGCAGGTAAGAAAAAGAACCTGCAATAATAGGATAAAGAGGCGAGCAGGATGAAGTGGTGGATGAAAGAGACATGAGGTGGAATTGGGACTGAGCAGCCTTGGTATTCAGCAATCCCAACAATGAGCACCGTCAGCAGTGGGGCTCTTATCAACAACTTCTAAGTGCAAATATGGAAAGACTATTCAGGAAGACGTGAGTATGGTCACCCTACTCTCCTTTCACCTGAATAGATCTGTGGGGTGATACTCTGCACACAACGAAGGTCTAGACAGACTCAAATTTCCACTTTTGTTTCTAGACCTCTTCACTAAGTGTGACATTTAACCTGTTGTGAGGGAGAGCTTAAACCACACTACAAATGTGTGATACTCACTCGCAATGAGTGAGACTTGAGGTCCCTGTAAATTTAGAGTCATAAGAAGATGCTTAGACATCAGTAAGGATACCACATTGAATTATGTTTCAGCCAGGAATCCGACTTGGGTGTTAATTACAGAAACCTGGGCCACGGATGCCTTGGGACCTGATCTGGTAGATGCCATTCCGACCGTCTATGCGCTGTCCAGGATGGACAGAATAGGTCGCCGAGGAGGAGGATTGGGAATCCTGTATAAGGATTCTCTTATCTGCCACACCCAGTCTCTCTCTACGCCCTCTGATACTTTCCAGTTCTTTTATTTTTCTATTAATTCCTGCCCTTCCGTTTCATTTTCCGGCCTCCGGTTTTATAGACAACCTGGGCCTAGATCCTCTTTTAGTCAGGACATTATTAAATTGTTAGAGCCTTTTATTGAGAGGCCTAATATCACCCTCCTTGGTGATTTTAATTTCCATTTGGAGAATACGGGATGTAGAGATACTCAAGCTCTCCTGGAAACTCTGGACTGTTGTGGTCTGGCTCAGTTGGTGGTAGGCCCTACCCATCTGGCAGGACATACCCTTGTGGGGTCTTTTCTAATGACCCTGGCTGAGGGTGGGACCTCCGGTCCTTTTAGTATGGTCTGACCACTTTGCTGTACTGCTAGACCTTTCCTTTCAGGAAGCAGTACCTCCCTTGCCACACTCTAAGAAGCAGGAATTTAGAAAGAAATTTTAAATCTATTAATAATGACGTACTCTCTTCCTATCTGAATACGCTGGCGTCTGCTGATTCGCTGGATGTTAATTCAGCTGCTCTGGAATTGTCGCATGCTCTCTCAGGTGCAATGGATATCCTGGCCCCTCTTAAACTGCACTATTCAGCAAAGAAGAGCCCCTTGGCTCCCTGGTATTCAGATAGACTTAGACAACTGAGAGAAGGTTGTCGAAAACAGGAGAGGCTTTGGCGGGCCCATCTTGATCCCTTGGAGAAAGAACAACACAAACTATGCCTAAAGGAGTATAAACTAGCTATCGTGGAGGAAAAAATAGCTTATTTTTCCAAAGTTACCGCCTCCCTTAACTCCCCTAGAGATCTCTATTAAGCTCATAGATTCTTTAACTTCTCCTCAGGTAGTAGATTCAATAGTGGAATCTCAGGATCTGTGCGATAGCATATCTGCCTTCTTTCATACAAAGATCCTGGATATCTATGTTACGCTTGAATCTCTAAACTCCTGTATGGACCTCCTAATCCTCAGGCCTCTTTTGTGGTCGGGAGTCTGCCTGGTGAACAGCTCCCGAGTCTTCTGTCTTTCCCTTCTTTATCACCTGAGATTATGGCTCAGCTTCTAGACAATATACAGTCTGGCTTTCCCTTAGGCTCTTGCCCGCTTAAAGTGTTGAAAGCCTGCCGGGAAGTGGTTATTCCACCTCTTATAAAGGTTATGAACAGTGCCATGTTGGAGGGAGTTTTTCCCTCCCTATGGAAGACGGCAGTTGTAAAACCGCTCCTGAAGAAACTTGCTCCGGACCCAGGTGTCTTGAAAAACGTTCGCCCCATCTACCTACTTCCCGCCCCCGCAAAGATGTTGGAGTCCTATCTTAATCTTCATCTTAGCACCTACCTCAGGGATTTTGCCCTTTTGGATAGCTCCCAACATGATTTCAGGAGACATCATAGTACTGAAACTGCTCTTACTGCAGTTTTTAATAATATTCGCTCTCAGGTTGACAAGGGCCACACCAATCTTTTGGTCCGGTTGGACCTTACAGCGGCTTTCGACACTCTGTCTCCATCTATATTGGTGTCTGGTCTCAGGGAGATAGGGGTCGGGGGCCCTGCCCTGAGTCTTCTTGCCTCCTTTCTTAACAAAAGGGAACAGAGAGTGAAACTGGGTCACTTTCTTTCCGCTCCTACACCTGTGCACTGTGGGATCCCTCAGGTCTCTTCATTGAGCGCTACACTTTTTAACATCTATGTGGCCCCCCTTGCCAGGGTGGGTAGATCATTTGGGTTGGAGGTGCTGTCTTATGCAGACGACACCCAAATAATGGTCTCTCTCACTCACTCAATGAAGGATTCTGCTCAGAATTTCAGGAGCTGCATGGAGGCTGTCTCTCAGTGGATGGTTCAGAACTTCCTGAAATTGAACGGGGAGAAAACGGAGGTATTGATCTTTGGGGGCAATCAGGAAATCTGGTCAAGGGACTGGTGGCCGCCCTCACTTGGGGAATGCCCCCTCCCACGCCAGTATGGCAAGAACTTAGGGGTGCTAATGGACACTGTCCTTTCCTTTGACCGTCAGGTTAAAAGGACTGTTTCCACCTGCTGTGGCATTATTAGGATCCTTAGAAAGATCTCCCATTATCTTTCCCCAGATGCTCAGAAACAGGCTACAGTAGCATTAGTCTTCTCCAGACTGGACTATTGTAATGCCCTTTATTTGGGCATTAACAAGAGTCTTATTCATCGTCTTCAAATGGTCCAGAATGCTGCGGCGAAGATGGTTCTGAACCTCCCTAGATTTGCCTCAGCCTCTGCAGCTCGGGAGAATTTACACTGCCTTCCGATACATTGTAGGATCACCTTTAAAATTCTATGTCTGTCTCATGGAGCCTTTTATGGCACTGGTCCGGAGGGTATCAAGTCACTTGTACATCTCAATACCCCCAGTAGATCTCTTCGTTCCTCTAACAAAAACTTTCTTGTGGTCCCCAGGTTTGTAAGGGCAAAATGGGGCGGAAGAGCATTTTCCATTGTGGCGCCCAGATTGTGGAACTTTCTCCCCCCTGAGCTTATAGGGCAACCCTCTCTCCTCTGTTCCGTAAGGCCTTAAAAACCTGGCTTTTCTCTGAGGCGTGCTTGTAAAGCTGACCCTTCTGAGTGTGTGTTGGATGACTCACGTTAGCGCCTTGATGCCCTTGGGCTAAGTTGCGCTTTATAAGACTTTGTTCATTTATTCATTCATTCATTCAGATTAGACTTTCTTCAGTGTTCTTTGTAGTTTCCAGAAACTACTTAAGCGAGTAGGTGTCTTTGCAGTGCGGGTCTGTACAACTTAACAGTGGTTGCCACACATTTCTTCCAGGAAGAAACTTGTTTCTCTTGGAAAGTGTGTGTTTTAGCTGTGAAGGTTTTTTGTACTCGTTCAGAAACGGTAAGAGTACTTGTTTATATGGTCTTTGTTAGACAGGAATCTAGTGTAGGGGTGTTCAAAGTTGTAAAGTTCGAACCATCACAACTTCGTAAAAGTCTTTCTTTAATCTTCTGCAGTTTTGTTAAGCACAAAGAGGATGTGGTTTAAGGGTCAGAGCTTCTGACTTTTGCAACTGGGGAACCAGGTTTAAGTCTTGGCGTCGACTCGAACATCCTGTGATTCTGGGCAAATCGCTTAATCTCCCTGTGCCCACCAAAAAATGAATGCATCCTTGTGTAACGTAACTGGTGCTCATGTAAAGCGCTTGGATACCTTCGGGTTGCATTCGCGCTATATAAAACTGCAACAATAACAAAATAGGTGGTTTCATTTTGGTTAAAAAACACTTTAGGGAACAAAAAGGAGCCTCGTGTGACAAGGCATTATTGCTCCTACTACCACGTAGAGACGCAGTAGCATCACTTACCAGCGGCTCGCCCTCTCTGCTTGTCAGTCTGGGACTTCCAGTAGTGCGGAAGGAGATGGCACCTGCCAACTGGTGGCTGATATGTTTCCCCATCACGACTCAGGGTTAGCTTAGCGCTAGGTCACAGTTAGGGGTGGGCGGAATTTGCGTTGTAGCGATACGCAAAACTCAGCAAAACGGTAACAAATCTCCGCGAGCACATAGAGTTCCGCGAACACCTGGATTTGCTTGTTCCGCCCGTTCGCGATGCTTTTTTCCTGTTCGCGAACACTGTTTGTGCGCTCGGGGGCTAATATCTCCCGAACACGCATTTTGAAAGCCCAAACAAGCAAAACATTATGTGTTCTCCGCGATTCGCGAAATTACCCAAATTCCGTGAGCGGAACGGAATTTACCACCCAGGCCTATTCACGGTGAGGACACATAGCACTCTGCAGTCAGGCATCCTGCTCCATATTGATGGGAATGAGCTGGGTAAAGAAGTCATTTGTGTAGGGCAACATTGGAAAACTTTCTCTGATTCCTCTATTCACAACTTTTTTGACTTTGCACGCACAGGGTTTCAATTTCCAGCAATCACAAAATCATACAACTGAAGTGCTTCATATTCTGTTCTAAAGAGCTGAGGGTTCCTTTGGTTGGTGGTCACTGCCTGAGCCCTGAGGTTGGTCTTTCTATAACTCTCGAATATAGGTCATGTAAATAAACCACAAATGATGCTGCAAAATAGTTTTTGTTACATCATCTAAGATTGAAGTTACTATGCTTTACTGAGAGCAGGTCACTCTAAAAACTTTTACATGGCATAATGCCTCACACCTAAATTACAACTCTTCCTTACCAATACAATAAACATTGCTAAATCCTCCACAATTTGATGTTTTTGGACCTTTCTAAGGCAGATAAGGCCCAAACGTGGATAGTCCAGCCCTCCATAAAATGGAGGCTTTTCCAAAATTATAGTTATAAATAAAAAAAAACTATCTGATTGACTGTAACCCACACTCCCTCCAACTCATTTCTAGGAGAGATGCATTGTGGGCAATGATCAGTCCTGTGAGGCTACAGGATATTTATAGGTGCGTTCTGGAGCCTTTTCCCTGCATGGATGAAAACACACAGTAAATCCACATTGAGTGTTAAAAAAGGCTTTAATGTTGATTGTGTCCTAGTGCTGTGCAGACTTTTTACCAGCTAAATTAAAGAGTTGTAATAGTAATGACTGAATTTAAAGTGAAAAGGATATCAAGTGGCTGCACATTTAATGATTCTCTATACAATCTATTTCTTAAAATGACTGCACTACTTTGGAAACATAACAGGATGTTTTTTTATTCTTCTGCTGTTAAGACAAGTCTTACCAGTGGTGTCTTTGGTTTCCATTCTGTACTCAGAGAAGCAGAGATAAGAGACCAGCAGAATAGTAGCCTATGGCCAGTGGTGGCTGGTATCTACAGGGGTGGGGGCGCAAAATAAAATGAAAATAATAAAAAACGTACCTGAACGCGACGTTGTCCACTCCTGTCCTCTTCTCGCTAACAGAACTGGAAGCAGCAACTTCCTTGACCAATCAGGGAGCTGCTCTCATACAGCATGAGCGCATCTCCCTGACTGGAGGGAGCGGCCTCATTCGGTACTCCACAGCGCTCTGGAGGCTTGCACTTGCTCTATTTTGGAAAAGGTGATGGACAGAGTTTCTGAATGATGCAGTATACTCCTACCCAGTCAAGAGCTCAGGGCTTGATCCATCACCGTTTTTTAGCTCACTGCACCATCCCAGCTCAGAACCTGGCTATATGCAAATTAGTCTGTTCCTGTCCCAGTGCATGATGGGAACAGGGCAAACCAAACTACCAAGCCAATTCTTATACTGGGAAGGAAACAAGCTTCCGGGGACCGGTTTCTGGCATTACAGCCGTCGTCGGCCCGGCTTGCTTGAATCCTGATGGTGCAATGTGCTAGGGACTCACGTCTGAGTATACCCTCCCACACTTAGTGTGGATAAAATCTTGCTCTATCCCAGCTGTCTTACGACTACAGCTGGGTTAGAACTGTTTAAAGTGCGTATGTGTGGCTGGCCGTCGCAAGACAGCAGGCTAAAAAGACATGCGCACTTTATAGCATGCTTTGCCAGACCACCCTCCTCCCTGCTTAGTGACATGATGCTGTCATTCAGCTGCGGTGCGCCCCCGTCCTGACGTCCTGTTCGGGACGGGGAAGAAAAAAAGGGTAATATTACCATTTTATGTTTCAGGGGTTTGGGGGGATTTTAAGTGGGGCGACGCTCCTCCGCTCCAAAACAGAGCCGCCTCTGCCCATGGCCTGGGGTATATCTGCATCGCAGCATTTCAGACCTTCCTTTTTCCTTGAATCTGGGGCAGTGCCCTTCCCAGTTGTAATTGTAAATTCAGTTTTGTACGTCTCCAGACACACTCTTGAAATGTCAAATCTTGTGGTGCATGAAAAAGGTACTGTTAAATGCTGTGCAACGCTACTATCAGCCTCTCCTAGCATATTCCCTCCGTTGCATACCTACGTCAAACATAAAATATATAATTGAAACTCCTCCATAATAGATGAACTAATGTTATACAATTATAATAAAACACACCCTAAATGAATACATAATGTACCATGCATAAAATGATTAATAAATGAAAACATGCACTTACTACAAACTACACTGGCTACCGGTGGAACAACTAACTATCTTCAAGACGGGGTGTATTATTTTCAAATACCTCTATGGCAAAAGCCCAACTTTTATAGCATCTAGAATTAAAAAAATATACCCCCAACCGTAAACTAAGGTTTACCCCCTTGAATCCTCTCACAATCCCCATATTCAAAAAGAAAAGACTGGGGGTGGATCAGATTCCCTGTTCTGGCCCCCGCATTTGGAACTCCTCCCCCCTTGAGATCAGATCCACCCCGCTACGAGAGATTCGGGTGACTTCTGGAGACTTGGCTTTTCAGACGAGCCTAAATTAATTATCATGAGCACAGCGATGGCTCCTCCGCTAAGGCGGAAGAGTGTCGCCCCACAGGAAAATGATAATTACAATGTTAATATCATTTTATTTGTCACTATTGGCTGTGTAAAAGTGCACGCAGGCGGGATGTAGTGCCCGCAGAGCAAGAGGAGGAGTGGTGGGCACTCTCTTGAGTGCACAAGACAGTTCGGCCTGCCGTCTTGGTCTGGCCAACCCGTCATGCGCACTTTGCATGTTCTCCACCGGCTGTATTGCATAGCCTGGGTGGAGAACACGGCCAGCCTCCAGTCCGTCTATGAGTGCAGAACCATGGCGCTCAGACCAATCACAACACTGCTGTAACCCAGCGTTGTGATTGGCTTGGGGAGTATGGCAGCCTGGGTGCTTCCGGCTTTATCGACCGAAGAGGACAGAGGAGAGGTGGCCACCGGGAAGGTGATTGAAATATTTTTTCTTTTTCATTTGTTTTAACTCCCCACCCCCTTCCTGCCTCACCACTACTGCCCAGTAGTGGCCGCTACTGCATTAGCAGTGTGTTTGCATCTCATGCCTGGTGCCAAGAAACTGATCTGGTGTTCGTGCGCTTTACAAAAACTTATAACCTAACAAAATAACAACACATAACTTACATATCTATGAATAAATGAAGGCAATAAAAGCAATGGGGAGCACACAAACGGCAGGCAAAAATACAAACTAGATAATGCCTTAAACCTTCCTCTCCGCCCACACCCGTGTCCAAAGCTTATCGTTCTCCTTAACATGGCTCCCTGTCCCTATCCTTTCAAGTGCCAAGTGGCTTACAATGTTCAGTCTCACAACTATGTAGTGCCCCCCTATACCCCTCCCCATGGTGCCCCATCTGTCCAGGAGACTGGCCATGCCTTCTGTCATCCCCTGGCCCCCTCTAACCCTGCCCCTTTTGATCTTCCCTCTTCTTCCATAGACCAGTTCCCACCAGTAGCTACTGAAGTATTCCCACCCTAAACAAAGATAGCCAAATCAGACATGAAGATAAGTCACATAGCGCACTCCTTGCTTTTCTGAAATAAAGGGTGGGTTGGGGGTAAAACACTAAAGACTCACTGAGTGGCCAGGGAAAGGCAAGACAGAGGAGGCCTTCCCCTGGGAACACACTCAAAAACCTTCTAACCCAGCTACCCTACCAAAACCCCAAACCAACCGGAATCTGCCATCTCATCAGCCTGCAAAAAGTTGCCTGTATAGCCCTAGGGAATAATAGAACAACCCCATCTTCCCTCAGGAACCCTCCTTTATTGAACCTTTTCCCATAGTGCTCAACTTAGGATACACTCACATCTTTCCTATTTACTCTATATCAGTGGTTAATTTGTAAAAAGAAAATAAGTGCTGGGCTCTCGTTAGGAGGCAGCTTGCCCTAGCCCATTTCTCCTGTTAGCACCGCCTAAAACAGAACCAACTACTAACCATCAATGTGGGGCTGCAGATTTCAAATCTGGTTAACCATGTTTGAATCTGGGCCTTGGCTCAACATCCTGTGATTTTGTACAAATCTCTTAATCTCCCCGTAAATTAATGTGTCCTTAACTGCTGCTCATGAAAGGCGCCAGTGTTGATGATTAAGTGCCGGTGCTGAGGACCAGACACCACCAGCTCAAATTAAGCACCACTTTGTATGCTCAGAAAATGCAGCTGATGAGTCTGACTATGGGTGTCTGAGGCCCGGGAAGTGTGTGTGCAGGGGATGATGGAGTGAGAGAGGGAGTGTACCACCTAAACGAGCTCAGACACTGAGGATGAAGGTCTGACCTGCCTCAAGAGGGCTGGAGAGAAACCCTGAAAACTTGATCTAACCTGGCCTGGTGAACAATGACTGTGGTTCGGGGTTTACACACTGCCTCCTGGGTTCCCTGTGGAGCCTAGACTTCTTTTCTGTATAGGCAACGATGTATGGAGTGTGGAGCTAAGGGTGGCCAATTGGATGTAGAGCACACAGAGGAGTACAAAGTTCCCCGGGGATCGTGATACAGTGTGGAGAAGAGAGTGAATGCAAAGAGTCAAGGAACTAGGAAGGTTCCCTTGTCGGAACTAGAGAGCCTCACACACCCAGAGCGTTAGGTGTGAAACACACCCTGACTGAAGGATGTCCAGTATCATCATCGGCTCACTGCCCCTCGTCAGACCAACACTGCAATGTCTGACGGAGTGCCCGAGGGCACTCTTTTGGCGGAGTTCTTTTGTTCCTTGCCGATGGTGAGTGTGAGTGAGGACGGAAAAGAGTGTAGTCAGTGCAAAGTGAGTGAATGTTAAAAAGGGTGATCAGTCCACAATAAGTTTTATTGACGTGGCTGATTCCCTAATTAAAAGGGGTGGGAGGGGAGCTAGTGGCTGTGGGCGTGTACAGACATCTAACTCAACCCCCTGGTGTGGTCAACATGTTTCTCGCCAACCGGCGATTCGTCAGGCCCTAAAGCAAGGTACAACACAGGAAAAGAAATGATTAAATGCTCATGCACAAAGTAAAAAGCAAATACAACCTCTCAGGGTTGGGTGCAAAGAGGGCCACGGGGTCCTACTCTAATTAGGCGACCTAGAGGTAGGGGAAAAAAAGGGTTAAAAGAGAGCGAGTCAAGTCATAGCTTAATTATGTGACTGTATAGTCGGAAGACGTAGAGTGACTTAAGTGAATGCTCTCCACACTATGAGGGGTGAAGGGGGACGTGAAGGGAAACTGATCATACCGGACACTGGGTGCAATTTCCCTTCATAATCGGTCTAATGATGGCGCGATTATTATCTCTATTTGGAGAAAGCGAAGTAAAGATAAAATACTAATCTGAAGTGTGCAGTCAAATCTTTTCAAAGTGACACCCATTCCTAGGAGAATAACAGGAAGATTCTTACCCTAAGGGAAAGTAACACAGGCCTCGCAGCATGCTCCCGTGAGTGAGGCCAGCACTGTCTGGTGGGTAAACCTGTAGGGTATGGAAGGGAGGGATTGATAAGTGTATTCCACCTCAAGGAGAGGGATGGTGTGTTGTTGTAGTGCTGATGCAGGGTGGTGGAGGCAGTTTAACAAGTGGCCTCCAGGGTAAAACAGGGGCTCCTGTGGCTCCTCATAGAGTAGGAGGAGGGGGGGAAAGAGGAGGGGGGGAAGGGACAGGGAAGGAGTAAGAGGAGGGAGGGAGGGGGGGCGGGGGGGTGGGGGGGCACAACCACTCTATCCACATTATTACTAAAGAAATCAAAGGGGCCCCAGGACGGAGCCCAGTAATGAAATACTAGAGCACACCGCCAAATCATGTTAGCAGGCCTAAGGCATTCTTAGAACTGGCGTAATTGTGCTCAGGGTCACCGCGCTGTTGGATGCCTCAAAGATGTGAGCAGCGTCGAGTTAGTAAGGTCGGGGGCAGGGGGGCTCTCACCATGCTCTGCCCGACTGCTGGCCGTAATGAGCGTCGGTTAGTTGTAGGGTTCGGAGCAATCTCGGTAATTGTCAGGACCATGAGGCTGCAAGGTTGTGTGTAACCGGCAGCAGGAAACCGGCAGCTGGTAACTCTCACAGATGGACGCAGGTTCAAGGCGGGGGTAGGAGCAGTAACCTTTAAAGCCATAAGGACTGGGCTGCATGCATTGGGAAGAAAAAAAAACAAGCATTTGCAATGCAATAGGTCTCGCATTAGGAAAGTTTGAGCTATTGGTATTGTAAATGACACATTTTTTATTTATGTGTCTGTTTTGAAAATAGCGAAATTAATAGCTTTGTCATTTACAATGCCAATAGTTTTAAGTTTCGCAAATGTGACACCTATAGCATTTGTAATGCAATATTTGTTGTATTTACGTGACTTAGATGTCTTGATATTACAAATAAAAATGGCTTTTAATTTTTTTAATAATTAATAATTTAATAAAAATTATTAAAATGTATAATGGCAATAGCTTTTCTAAATAACTTTTGTGAAGATTATGTTAATTGTATTTTATTGTGACAAATATAAGAATAGAAGTGAAAAATTAACATCTTTTTGTGACATTTGTAATAAAGCTTGAAACATTGAGAGAACATATTTGAACTAGTTGTTGAATGGTTGCACAGATTGATGTTGTGGTGGCGCTGAGTGATGTGGTGGCGACGAGTGATGCTGTGGCGTTCAGTGATGCTGTGGTAGCGCATAGTGATGTTGTGGTGCCCCTGAGTGATGATGTGGTGGTGCTGAGTGATGCTGTGGTGATGCGATAGATAGAGTGAGGGCGATAGATAGACAGATAGAGAGAAGGCAATAGATAGACAGATGGATAAAGTGTATTTATGTTGCATTGAGTGGAGTGTAAGTATGAGGTGTGTAAGTATGTGGCACTGAGTGGTATTTGGAGTGTATGTTGCATTGAGTGCAGTGTAATTATGTGGCACTCAGTGGTATTTGGAGTGTATGTTTCATTGAGTGCAGTGTAATTATGTTGCATATAACTATGTGGCAATGAGTGGTATTTGGAGTGTATGTGGCATTGAGTGCAGTGTAATTATGTGGCACTGAGTGGTATTTGGAATGTATGTTGCATTGAGTGCAGTGTAATTATGTGGCGTGTAATTATGTGGCACTGAGTGGTATTTTGAGTGTATGTTGCATTGAGTGCAGTGTAATTATGTTGCATATAACTATGTGGCAATGAGTGGTATTTGGAGTGTATGTGGCATTGAGTGCAGTGTAATTATGTCACGTGTAATTATGTGGCACCCGCACAAATGTGTGCGTTAGCAGGAGCGACACATTTTAAATTAAAGCGCAGTTGAATGAAACAAGTTTTATAGGAGGAAATAAAAGTGCAAAATAGAGAAAGTTACAACAAAGTCATAGTTGTTGCTTATTTATCTTATGTAACTAACAACCATTGACAAAGCCACCAGTCATGGCTTGTTTAGGTGTAATGTTACTTGTAGTATATGTCTGGATGCAAAGACAGAAACATTAAAATACATGGGGGCACACTCTGGTAAGAACAAATTAGCTTAGGTGTTTTTAAGCCATGCCCTTAATTATATGGACCACGCACATTTGAGAGACCCCCCCCCCCCCAGTTTTTTCATCTCACTTAAAGCGCTGGCTATACCATATGTAGCATTCTAGCGAATAGGTCATCCACGGCAAAATGCTAAATCACAAAAAGCCGTCATGTGGCTCGGTACTGGGGGCAATTTCTGACTACTTTTTCCCCTCATTCAGCTCAGCTGATGACCTGTCGAATATGATTATGTAGGTGATGTCATGGACGAATCCACTGCCATGCCATAAAATGCACGGAAAACCAAAAAAATGGGACACATTGGAGAGCGCTGGACGCATTACTTAGACACACGTAGGTGCAGGATTCAGAATAATGCAGATGTGTTTAAGGACATCGGAAAACAGGCTCGGGGAGCACACGTGGAGCCTTGCAGCGCTGCGCCGCTTCCAGGCACGCATTAGCGAAGCGCTCCTCTAATTATTTCTGACACTCCTCGGTGTGGGAGTGAGCATACGGGACATAGGGCACTCGCCAGGGGGCTTTAGGGCAGGGGGCTGCGTTGAGGGCTGGAGGGCGGCCCTCGGCCCCACCAATCGTGAAAGCAGCCACAAAGTAAAATGTCACTGGCACATCCATGTCTCAGAACTTCATGCTAAACAGAAAATCTTTATTTGAAAATAATTTTTTGGCGTGATTTAAAAATAAATATCAGGTAAAGAACCCCCTAGCCTCCCATGAGAGGATCAGAATGTGGCACAGAGCACCATCAGGGCCAGGGCTTGTCTGAAACATGCTGCCGCGCTGCCCGCGGCGACCCGGAAGCTCTTATCCGGCCGGCCAATCCGCTCGCGGCCGACCAGAAGTCCCGCCTCCCGAGGTCCGCGAGCCGCGAGCTGCCGGCGCATGGAGCGCCCTGCCGGTCCGGGGTAGCCCGGGTCCCCAGGAGGGGGCCGGGGAGAAGGAGGAGTGTGGCGCCTGTTGCGGGGCTCCTCTGACCTGAGGGAGCCCCGATTTAGAAGAGGAGACACGCCGCGAGGCGGAGGAGCGGAGCGCGAGAGGAGCCGCGCCGGAAGAGCGCAGTCGGTGAGTGCGTGCCTGTGTGTATGCCTGTGGGGGAGGGGAGGGGAGGGAAGGGGGGGGAGGGGAGTGTGTGCGCGCGTGTGTGCATGTGTGTGCGCATGCATGACTGTGTGTGATTGAGAGAGAATGCGAGGCGGGGGATAGTGTGCCGTGTGCCTGTATGTGTGCCGTGTGCATGCGCGCGCCTGTGTGTGTGTGTGTGTGCGTGCGTGCATGCAGAGGGGTGGGGGCTGCCTGTGTCTGTGTGAGAGCAAGAACTTTGCGCATGCGCAGCTACCAGACGCTCGCTCCCGAGGTGAAATCTGACCTCGTCAAAGCGCGCGTCTGGTAGCTGTCCACATTCCTAAATACGGGCCACATAAGGTCTGAAGCAGACACTCTCAATGCTCACGCATTGAGAGTAGGTCTGCTCGACCTAAAAATGGCCATTTGGATGTGCCCTGTCTTCTCAACACAGCTGTTAGCAAACAAAGGGAAGGGACATTTAGAGTGATATGCAAACCACTAAACTTTTTTTTTTTCTCTGTATTGAGCTGAAAAAACATCTCCAACCAGGTTCATGAGAGAATTGGAATCTGGTAAAAATCAGAAGCAGGCCTTAAAACAAAAGCTATTGCTCAAGGAGCACCAGCAGGAGCAAGACGACACGTCATGTATGATACCTTCAGCTTGGCCTGGCATTAACTAAACTGCGCTTTGCATTCTGAGATTTGTAATTTGTTTTTTAGCATTAAGCATATGATGTAGAGTATTTAAGCATGCATCTTTTATTACAATACTTTTTTCAATTACAAATAAAACACATTTTCGGGGAGAAAAGCGCCTACCCCAATCCCCTGCAGAAATTGGGATCACTAAAATCTGAAATCACAGGACATGCACTTCGATTGTCAGTGACCTTCATTTTACAGAGTGTTAAATGTTCTGCGGGTGTTTGCAGCCTGGTGGTGAGTTGCTAGACCTGCTTTACCGGGGCTATCAGCAGAACCATATCAGGCACAGCAGTGATTCGGGTAATCAATCGCTATCGACTGCTTCCTTGTTCAACCCCTGCTGCCGGATTTTCATGTTGTGTTGCTTTCGAGATGTCTGTACTCAGTGGTTGCATATATTTATAATGGTAATTGCAAAACTGCAAACCCCATAATGCAGTTTACTGTTGGCTAAAATATTGTTATCTGTAGTTTCCTATATATGCTTCTCAACCCAGCAAATGGGGGCCACGTGAGTCTATCCAATTGGGCATGTGCTTTCCACCAAGGAGCGCCGTTAGTATTCCTCTTAGGTGCTATAAGCCTTGCTGATCACATACATGCAGAAACATGTGCACACGTGTAGACACTGCATGTAGGTAGAAGATCATGGACAAAGGTCCCTCCCCCATGTTCACTAAACACAAAAGGTACAACCGTTTTATCACTTATAGTTGCCACTTTTCTAAAGAAATGTTTTTTAGGGGCCAATGTTGTAACTTCACCGCCTTAAAGCGAGACCACTGAATTGCACAGGACGGTGCAGCTCTATCAATGAGGAACCAGACTAGAAAATTGTAACATTTTAGGAACAAGAACGGGTTGGCCCTTGACAGCCAGGCTGTCAGAGGAGAAGTGTGGCTCAATGATTAGAGCGGCAGACCCTGATGCAGAGGTCTAGCCCGGGACCAGGGTTCAATTCCCTGCCTCGGCGCGTCTTGGGCTCAAAATTTCACGGACCTGACAATTCTCGCCTCGGTGCCTATTCCAATCATGGAGTCCCACTCTGCAACTCTGGGCAATAGGTTGCTTAATCTCCACAACGGCCCCCACAATGCTAAGGATGCCTGGCCTCCACCTTGGGGGTGCCCAGGAGTGGACGCCTCACAGGGAAAGCCAGGATGGGTTCCACAGCGGTATTCGTACAAGTGCCTTGACACCCTTGCGGGTGAGTAGTGCGCTATACAAGTATCAATTTACATTTACAAACTTATCTGGTCTTACGACCCCATCGCCCCAAGGCCAGCTTGGTCCGCCCCGCTTCTCATTTGAGACTCCCCTCCCCAGAAGTACAGCGCGTCTTCACAACATCAAAGTTCAAAAGGAGTACTTCAGCCGAGCATGTGAAAAGGCCAGCGTACTCCAGCGAGCCACATGTGCTTTGTCGCACTTCTGATCATGAATGCAGTGCTCTGGTGACACCACCAGACTTCCCATGCTATCACAATGCACCCAAGCAGTAATACTGTGTCCCATTTAAACCTTTTTTTCATCAACTCAAAACACTGCGACAGCACAGAAAGTTATCAACTGCATCCAAGCATGCAAAGTAGCAATTCAGGACATCCACAGTATTTTCTGAAACCTACCATGCTGTTGTCCAGTACACACGACTCTTGTATGAACTGGGCCTTGGTTTCATCAACAAGAAAAAATACAGATGCCTGTGTCATCAAGGACATAGTCTTCCAGTCTATTTAATCCTTCTGTGAAGATTTGTGATGAACTACAACTACCAGAATGCACTTATTAATTGAAAACCATCGACTAGACCTTAATGTCCTGGTGACATGGCCTTATCTGCCAACACTGTGGAGCCTCACTAGTCCATGCACTGGATACTCCCAAGCCACTCCTGCTTTTCAGTGCTCAGGGCTCTGTCTTCAAGACCTGCTGTAATCGCTTTTTATGAATGAAATCCCCCTTCTGCTTCAATTGGTTCACTTCTTGCTCACTTGTATTTCCTGGCTCCTTATTGGTGGCTCTTCCATACTTCACTTCTGTTATTATAGTTTGGCCAACTACATGTTTCCCTACACTGTAGTTGTGTATGTGTTTCTTCAGGGACTACTTGCTTTTTTTTGGCAGCTGCTCTTCACGTAATGGCAGAGCCGAGTCACGAGCTATCTCTTCACTGCACAGATGGTCTGCCTTCCCAGTGCTCCGCTCGGGACTCGGCTCTGCCATCCTTTCAATTTACGACTTCAAATCCAGTTGGCATGCTAAATCTCCTCTAGTTTCACTCTGCACTCTGAATTCCCTCTTGTCTTGCCAAAAGTTTATAAGTGCATCTGTTTACTTCCCCATCCCATTATTTATGTTGACAATGTCTATCCTCCTCTCCCTTTTTACCCAATTACTTTTCCATTTGGAAAGCCAATAGCTCTGCATTTAACTAATGCAAGACCTTTTGCATTGCACATGCTTGTTAAACTTGGTAACATTGTCTGGGCATTGGTTGCCCCCCATTTGTACCAATTTAACACCCAAATTTAAGCAATAAGCAACAGAAATGTGGCCATTCCAGCTTTGCAAAGGGCCTTCCACCACGTTGCAACATGTGCTACTGCATTTTTAGTAACTTTTAAGCTAAAAACAAAAAATGTTATTGTTAAAATATGCAGATTATGTGGCAGATGATGGATTATGTGGCAAATGTACAATTATGCAAAAACCACTGTGGTCGCAAAATCGCATAATTCCAGTGACCCTACCTACGGGCTTTACATTCATGTCTTTAACTTTATTGGCAAAAACAGATATTCGTTTCTGAGCACTGACTGTAAAAATAAAATCCCTTATGGTGTTCAATGTCACTTCCTGTTTACATTTCAAGTTTTACTTCAATTTTCATTCCCAAAGAGTATCTGCTTTTTTTCAAGATAATATGGTTCTATTGTTTATATTTTCATGTAACTTATAACTCTTGTATAGTACATAGTTTAAACTGAGTTCGCCTCTAGGTGTCTCAGCTCATGTTGTGGGTGAGTGTTCAAGACAACATACACAATAGAAGGCAGTGTGAGTTTCTTATAGTGCCTGTCAGTGGGTCAAGATATGTGCAGACTTCATGCACATCCATATCCTGGCTTCTCTGCCAAGTGTATAGGGACATACAGCCCGATTCATGAAGCTAAATTGCGCTCGCAAAGGGCCAGATTCTGAGAATCTGGCCCCTTGCGAGTGCAATTCTTGCATTTGGGATTCATCATCCCAAATGCAAAAATCGCTAATTGCGAAATCGCATATTTGCGAGGAATTGGATTTAAGGAATCTCTATTAGAGATTCATTAAATGCAATTCATTAACCAATTGGAAATTGCAAATTCGCAATATTTGGTCGCTATTTACCACGAAGTCTGACTTCGTGGTAAATAGCGAAAAAATAGTAAGAAGCACTTTAGTGCATTTTTTTCTGTTGCATGTTACACACACACATGTCCTTTGGACATGTGTGTGCGCAACACCTGTTTAAATTTGCATTTCAGGGGTGCTACAGGGTGTCCTTTGGACACCCCTGGCACCCTTGAAATCGCTATCTTATTTGCGAATAGCTAATTGCAAATCGCAAATAAGGAATACTCCCCATGCATTCCTATGGGCCTTTAGGCCCATAGGAATGAATGGGGAGTTATTCCTTATTTGCGATTAGCAATTTGCTAATCGCAGATAAGGAATGTGTAGGAATCGCAATTTATTTTGCGATTCCTACATGAATCCCGTTTTGCTAGTCTGTAATAGCGATTCCTTATGAATCGCTATTAAAGACTCGCAAAACGGGTCTTTGATGAATCTAGCAGATAGTTGCTTATGTGACAGTTGCAATTGTGGGGAAATGTGAGATATGCAGATGGAGGATTTCAGAAAGATGTGCAGAGGAAAAGGTCATGTCAAACAGAGTGAGAGAAGAAAGCGCAGAAGAAAGTGGTGAGAAGGGGAGATCGGAGTGTCTGACATATATCAAAGGCCAATACCACTTCCACAGATCTTAGTTTTAGGGCACAATCTAACATTTTCCCAATTGAAAGAAACATTTTCATTTCTGATATACACAGCAAAATCATTGTTATTATTAATCTATCTGACAAAGCTAACAATCACGAGCAGAGCAAAAAGACCTGGCTGGCTTTAGGTATATGTGTTTGTTGTTGTGTGACATGGCTCGAAACAATAGCAGAAAACTCACTGAGAGGCGCCCAAATACTGCTCAGCAAGCACGCTGTGTGACGCAGAGGATTTTAGGTCACATATTCCCTGCCATGCCCTTACTTTCATTGGGTTCCTGGTCAGACTTCTATTGCCATGCCTTATTTAGAAACCCCACCTCTCACTTATTTCATCCCACATAAAGCTTGCACGTGGCTGGGGTCAGGCAGCACCATACGTCCAGATTTTTTTATAATGTTCAGAGGTGGAGACCACCTCTGTTGTGGACAAGGAAGACTTAAGTAGGGATAACGAACTACTCGTGTGAAGCGGGATCTTGAAATAATCAAAAGTTTTTAAAAGTGAAGAAAAAGCACAGTCTTCGTTGCGTTGCCTTTTTTTTTGCCTTGTGTGTCTTATTGGTCGGCGGATGTGCTTTTATGTAGATGGTTGTTGCTAACACTTAGGGGCTTATTTATGCAGTGCTTAATTTGAGCCTGGTGGTTTCTGGCGCTCAGCACTGGCACATAATCATTTCATGAGCACTAGTTAAGGACACATTCATTCATGGTAAGCACAAGACATTAAGTAATTTGCCCTGAGTCACATAATGTTGAGCCGTCCCAAACTCCAAAATCAGCCGCTCTGGCCATTAAGCCAAATAATCGCCCCACTTTCATGGTTAGTAGTTGATTTTGTTTTAGGCAGTGGTAACAGGAGAAATGGGCTGCTGCAAGCTGCCCCCTGGCGTGAGCCCCGTGCTTATTTTTTTTACAAACTAGCCACTCTATTTATGAGAGCCCTGCTTAACTTTTGCACCACATGTGTGACACAGGGCTCTCATAAAGATTCATGAAGCCACACAAAGCGGCTTTGAGTGGCTTCATAAATCATAAGTAAGGCGACCAAGCACAAATCGCTGCGTCCCCTTACTCTGCGCCTGGGAGGCGTTCCATTTTTCCATGTCTGTGCCATATCCTGGTTTTTAGGTCGAAATTAGCGGCAGCACGCATGGGCTCCTCGCTCTGAGCGACTGCTGTAGTAGAGTATGGGAGAGAAGCCACGCCCGCTCTCCACCCATATTTTTCATTAGCTTGTGTCATTGTCTTTCGTAAATGCTGCTTTCGGATTCGTTAATAAGCTTGTTAGTCCATCCTTAGTACCACCTTGTCTTCATTTGTAACCTGCCATGGCTACTGGCCCCTTTACTTCGGTTGTTACACAGGACTTTTCATTTGGTCTGTAAGCACTATTCACTTTATTGAGTTTCTCTTACTGCAGGCCGGGCATGCGCTGCTTCAGCTGAAACCACTTGTGTTTTTTTAAGCAGCACGGCTACCCCCGTAACACGGGTGCCCGCTTTCAATCACTTTAACCCGGCATTATCTTGTGTCTGTTTCAACCACCCCCCCAAGTAAAATGGATTAGAAATGATTAGCAAATGAAGTCATGTGAATTCCAGGTAGCACATAATCATGTGCTAATAGGCTGAAGCTGGCAACAGCACATCTGTGTTACATGTCATCTGCACTAAAGCCGGGTTGTTTTCAAAAGCCTGTTTTATCAACAACAACAATACCAACACCACCAATACCACCACCAGCAATACCACCAATACCACCATCACCAATACAACCACCACCACCAATACCACCACCACCAATACATCCAGCACTAATACCACCACCACCACTACCAATACCACCACCACCAATACAACCACAACCACCAATACCACCACCACCAATACCACCAATACCACCACCACAATACCACCAGCACCACCTATACCACCACCACCAATACCAATACCAGTGTCAATACCAATACCACCACCACCAATACCACAAATACCAACACCACCACCAATACCACCACCACCAATTCCAACACCACCAATACCACCTCAACCCATACCACCACCACAACCAATACCACCACCACCACCAATACATCCACCACCATCACCAATACCACCACCAATACCACCACCACAATACCACTACCAATACACACACTAATACCACCACCACAACCAATATAAACACCACCAATACCATCACCATGACCAATACCACCACCACCAATACCACCAATGCCACCACCATCAATATCACCACCACCACCACCACCTATACCACCACCACCACCAATACCAATACCACCGCCAATACCACCACCACCAATACCGCTAACACCACAACCAATACCACCACCACCAATACTGCCACCACTAATTCCACCACCACCAAACCCAATACCACCACCACCAATACCACTACCAATATCACCCCCACCAATACTTATACCACCACCACCAATACCACAAATACCACCACCACCAATATCAGCACCAATACCACCACCACCACCAATACCACCACCACCAATACCACCAGCACCCAATACCACCACCACCAATGCCACCACTAATACCACCAGCGCCACCAATACCACCACCAACACCAATACCACCACCAACACAATACCACCACTAATTCCACTAATACCAATACTATAACTACCAATACCATCACCTCCAATACCACCACCACCAATAACAGTACCACCACCAATACCACCACCACCAATATCCCCAATACCACCACGAATACCACAGCCAATATCACCACCATCAATAACACCATCACCACCACCACTGTACGAGGCCAGAGCTGCAGCCGACACCATCCATCTCTCCCTCGATGCCTGCCATAAAGCACAGCCCGCTCTGCACCTGAAGGGGAAGCCAGGCCCAACTCCAGTGTTTTTTATTAGGCCAAAGATAACAATGACATTACGCAATTCCACACTGCTCACTTGAAAGGTGTTGGAGCGCTTTATTAGTGTTTATAGCTCGGATCATATGTAACTCTCACTTCACACTTTGTGTATTTACAAAACTTACACATTTTCATGGAACTATTTATCACTACTTTGAAGACGCCGCAGGCAGGTCTCTTCCTCTGATATTAATAATCTAACAAGTGGTCGAGAAGGCCCTTTATATCATTGCAATAGGTCTCGCATTTGCTAGAGTTTAAGCTATTAGTGTTGTAAATGACAATGCCTTTTATTTATGTTTTAAAACCCAAAACATAAATAAAAGGCATTGTCATTTACAATGCCAATAGCTTAACGCCTTAACTGCGGCGGTTTTTCCGCCGCAATGCGGGCGTTCTATTGAGTGGGCGGGGCTCTGTCGGCCATTGGCCGACGGCAGCACCCGCGAGGTAGTGCTCCCTTCGGCCAACGGCCGACGGGAGCAGGAAACAGGTTAAACTCGCGTGAATGCGACACCTATTGCATTGCAAATGATTGTTGTCTTCTACCTGTCTTCAGTGTGCTCGAGGGCGCGTGGTTACATAAGAATGGGTGGTTGCACTTTCGTTACCCCTCTCAATTTGAATGATGACGTTCTTGTAAATCTCATTCTGCGCGAGAGTTGGCCTTCTTTTATCTCTGCACGTGCACACTGACCTGCCGCAGTAAGTGCGGCGTCTGATTGGTGGCGCAGTTTCACCTCCTGTCACGCATCAGACCGGGTGTAAATGGAATCCGTTCGCCGGAGCGGGAAGGCTTTTCAGCAAACTGTCAAAAGAGCGCGCCTTCGAAGATTGCTTTAACAGTTTCAATTGCAGAGTTTGCAGACCCGCAGTCTGGCGTGCAAGCCTTTGCCGCGTCTTTTTCAACCAATCTGGGCTTCGCGCGCGCCGCTTTACCACTTTGCGAACAATTGGAAGCCCGCTTTTCATATCCACTTAGCGTCGACGCCTGGGAAAATTGGAAACATTACTGCAAAGCTCGGGAACATCGAGTGACGCCGAAATATGGCGAAGTGCGACAGGAAACGACTGGTTTCATTGTCCCAGAAACAAAATGTGAAAAGACGCCGAGATTTTTGATTACTTTAATGCGCCTGCTGCAGGAATCTGCGTGCTACCTGCGTTGGTTCCATGATCTTTTGGGAAGGGGGGTGGGGGTGAGGGGAATGGGGGAGAGCAGTCGGCGGAAGAGGGTTGAGATAGTATATGTTCAGACAACGAGCCTAGACTCCACCCCCAGTGCAGAGACTCCGCACAGGTGACGTTAGGAGTGGTGAATTATTAGGTCCTTGGTGTTTCAATAAGGACCTGTAAAATGGAGACCCAAACTTCAGTCCTTTGGAAATCGATGAAAAAAAATTCAATTGAGTCGAAAAATAGTGCCATCTCATCTGTCACTTCAACCCAGGGCCACTGAAACTAAATGACAGGGGATGACCAAATTATGCGGCAATACAATACTTCTTATGTGGTGAATTGTGGCAGTATTGCTTGTGTTTTTTTGCTTTTGTTATGCGTTAACTCTGGGCGCAGGTTTCACCTCACTAGTAAAAGTTTATCACTACATCAACGTACAGGATCAACAACGTAAATGTGCGCAGCAGGAGGCCTTCCACCTTCTGCAACATCTATGGAACTTTTTTGCAGTAACTCTATATCCTTCTGAGCTAAAATAAAAAACATTTTCTTAAAATCTGTTCTCTATGCTGAAGATGCTGGATTTTATGGCATGTGCGGCTGATCTCAAATTATGCGGAAAATACTGCGGCTGAATGAAATAGGCAAGAGTTATTTATGTAAAAACAAGTTGTTATTATTCTTATCTTCCTTTTTAATATTGTTATTATTAGTAGTACTGTGATCGAGAGCAGTAGAGGGTTTGAATCAAGCATAGGTATGCGTCACAAATTATCAAAAAACTCCGGGTTCATTTTGTGGTGACGCCGGATCGCAAAGGAGAAACCAGGATAAAAACAGAGACTTAAATGCATTGCAGGCGCTGTAGACGTAAATGGGGCAGGCAGGCAGGTGAATGCTTCCTGCTCACATTTGTCATCAATAAACACCCTTATGTCAGATTAAATATTCAGGGCGTGCGGCACGGTGTGATCCTCTGCAATAATGCATGCTGGCATGGTTATCTGAGCTGTGATGGAGTTCCTAATGTTCCTTTCTATTGGCCTCTGGAGGCCCTGAAAGCCACAGAGCTGGTATTTAGGCAGATGTATGCCTCCAGCTGATCCCAACTTGGGTTATTTGATTATTTGTATGTGGAGTGGGAAGACATTTAGAGAACTTGCCAGAATGGTCTACAGGAGAATGTATGTTCAACCCATGATTGCGCTGGAAGAGCTGTGAGAGTCAGGGGCATATTACCAAGCAATAGCGATAATTATCGCTATTGCTTGGTTAGAGACAAAAAATTTACTGCAGCGTTGGGGCGATTTTTACCGCAAATAAACCTTGGTATTACCAAGGTTTAACGCAAATGCGGTAAAAATCGCCGCAAAACATGAATATCGCTGAAAAGTCAGCGATATTCATGCATTAGTGAGCTAATGCTCTTAGCCATGTTATCCACCTCCCATTGGATAACATGGCTAAGAACTGCTCAGGGCAGGTGTTAGCTTTTGGAGATATTCAAGCTTAGCGCGAATATCTCCAAAAGTTGGTAATAGGAGATAGCGATGTTAGCGACTGTTTCCAGTCGCTAACATCTTGGCACGCCCACTTTGCATGTCATTAGTGATAACTATCACTGACTTGCAAAGTGGGGCCCAAGATGGTCGCTATCTCCTACTAGCTGTCGCTAACTGGTGTTAGCGGCAGCTAGGTAATAGGGAGATAATTTTATCTCCGCTTTCTTGGCTTTTAAAGCCAAAAAAACGGAGATAAACCCCCTTGATAATATGCCCCTCAGTTTTGTGTTTATTCATTCTAGATGCGCTCTGGAATGGAAAGTAATCCAGAGGCATTCGAAATACAGACAGAGGTGGGATATAAAGTTCTGTAGGAGAGCCTGGAATGTGTCTGCCCGTGCACCAGCCCTCCTAGCCTTTCAGCGGCCTACCGATTCCCATTAGACAGAGGAACACGGTGCTGCCTTTTTCAGGTCTGCAAATCATATTGTTACCAGTTATATAAAATATACATACAGTGGGCTTTGGCTCCTCCCAGAGGAATATCATTATCTCAACAATTGTCTAGTTGGTGTATCGTTCCACCTTCCGGACAAAGCTTTTCATTGGAATGCATGAGGGACTATTTTACATCTGAAAAGTATACTCAATCATGATTCATGAGTAAGAAAGGAATGTGACTCTGTTTGTGTTGTGGATGGTATTAAGTGAATTAGATTGAATGAGATGAAGTCTGGTGGTTTGGCCTGATTTTGTGTTCCTTTAATTATGTCATATGGATGGTGTGATTTGAACGGCGAGGTGTGAGCAGAAGTAATGTGGTGCAATGTGGTTTTGTGTGTTGTCTAAATTTCTTGCTGAGGTACGGTAAGTGGTGGTGCTACTGCCAAATGATGCAGTGTGGTGTTCAATAAGATGTGTGGTGGTGATTCTTTTGGATGTATGACGTTACAACGCATGCATTTACATCGCATGCCTTTACAACGCAATTATTGCAACGCAGTCCATTACATCGCATAGTGCTTTGGGGCGCTGGATAGTGAATAGTTTAATTTACTATTCCAACTCCAGTCCCCGTGAACACTAGGGAAGGTTATTGGATAGTAAATTAACCTATTCCCTATCCTAGAGCGCCCCCCAGAGCAATGCGTTGTAATAGTTTGCGTTGTAATGGTTGCGTTGTAAAGGCTCTGCGATGTAAAAGTTGCGTTGTAAGTGTTGTTCACCGATTCTTTTCTATAGGGTAGTGAGGAGGGTTGTTGATTGGTTTGCGCTAAGGTTACTCTACTGTGGAATAATGTGATATCATGTGATCTGGTGAGCTTTAGTCGGATGGTCTAATCAGTTGTGTTGGAGCCGAATGTGGTGTTTTGTGTGGTATACGAGTTTGGTGTTTTTATTTTGTCTTGTATTATGTGGGATACTGTGCTAGGATGTGGCACTGGATGGTGTTTTAGGAGGAGGTGATGGGTTGTGATAGACAGGGGTGTGTTGTAGTTTGCAATGTTGGTGTTTCACTTTCCCAGGTATTGACTGACTGTTCTCTGATTAAATCTTTTTGGATGGTTATTTTGTTTTGGAGTATTTTTGCCTATAGGATTCTACGGAGTGCCGCTCCTGAATTAAGTCTTGGAATCTTTATTTAATGGAGGAAGTTGGAGAGCTATCATCAGAGGGTTGAAGGCTGGACCAATATTCGTCAGTCTAGTTGCTCATTTGCATAGAGATGAGGCAAAAACAGTCCTGAAAGGTTCAGCTGTCTGTCCTTTCCTTAAAAACCGATGGAGAACCAAATTCATTGTGTGCCGCAGTTTGGGATCTTCCGGTGCTCCTAGTCACCTCCCTCTGTGTTTCGTACTTCAGAGTCATCATTGGATGATGAGATTTGCTCTTGATGAATGGGGTCTAACTCTATTTGGGGTCTAAGTTGGTGCAAGTGTGTAGCTGTAGCCTGGGTCTTGCCCCAGTAGGGTGTATAGACTGTACAGATGGATGTCTATGTGATCCTTGTGTCCAGTGGGAGCAGGTGTAGCACTTTCAAGGCAAGTTTGATCATATTGATCATATTGACACGCAGCACTCTGCAAATCCAGCTTGCATTACATTACCTCACATTGCGCGTTCAGGCATTATTTTCAGCGGTCGTGGCATCCTTTGTGTTCTTTGTCTTTGACTGCACTGTAAAGAGTGGACTTGTGGCATCAGCCAGAAGCTGAAGAGAGGTGTTATGGGTTTAGTGCAAGGATCAGGTCTTCAGTAATCGGAGGGCCTATTAGAGTCACCTAGGGCTGTTTCCCTCAGCTTGTGTGGCCCTATTCAAGAATCCCTGGCATGAACTTCATGGGAGATGTGTTTACGTGCAAAACTTATTCAGCTGACCTAGGGTCACATGAGCCCCATTCAATCTCTGAGGGCAAAGGGGCTGAGGGTCCTCATTAAAAATGAAAAATAGCCTGGGGTGGGGGAGTGGTGGAGGCTTGTAACCTATGGTATCACAGAAACCACTATAGCTCCATCCATGGGAGAGTGGGGGGCGAGGTTTGGCAGCAGGAAAGAGCTAAAATGGGGAAGGAGCATAGGTGGGTCACTGAGAAGCAAGGACTCTCACGACTCATGGTCGCATGACCCTAATTCTCAAACTCTCAATTTCAGTGGTGGAGATAATGTTGTTTTATTAATCGCACAAGAAAAGGGGAAAAGGAGCAGCATTAGGGTCAATCACCCATGCTCCTTAGTAGGAATATGTTAATGGGGTGCCTGTTCCTGTAAAGAGAAAGGGATAGTAAAAGGTTGGAGTATACTACTTAGAGGGGGTCTCCCTTGCTAGAAAGTGTTGCCCTCACACACCCATATGGATGTCATGCTTCATTATTGGGCTTTTGCTCCTCGTGGGGCCGGCGCTTCAATGCCCCAGGGCACCCGCGGAGGGCCGTTTAACGGAGATCTTTTTATTTTAGCCGTGATGATGCGTGCAAGTGTGTGGAGATAGTGGAAAATTGTGGTGAAAAGTGAATGTAGTCTAAAACTACCTAGAGGGTACACAGGGATACGTTTATTCAAGGGTCCCTTAGGTAGGGTTAAAAACAATCAAGTGTAGATGGTCAGCACAAAGTTATGGAGCATGACTATCTGATATGTGATATATACAAAACTTCGGTTGACATGTTTCACACCTTGTTGGTCCAGGAGGATCTGTGGCATTTCTTCAGGACCAAGAACAAACATATACCCTACCCTACTCAGGATGGGTTATTTATTGTGAGAATTTGGTTTTATGAACCAATCTATAGTGGTGAAGCACAAGGTTAAAGTACCTAAGTATTGCCCACCTTTCTCTTTAGAGTAACATCCACCCCATTCTGATGGTAATCTAGTGTTGTCATGCAGATTAATGATCCCTTGCACAATTTGGTGTGAACAGGTAAAATGTAAATTAAGCATGTAAATACAAAGGTCAATGACTAAGCGTGGACCACCGAGGTGGTGGTCCACATGTACCGTTCTTCAAGTGCCAAGGGGTGGAGACTTCATGCTGGAAGGGGGGCTCCCTCGACCATAGAAAAACAAACCCACATTGCTCGACAACCAGGAAGGTAAAGTTACAAAGCACAGACTTATTAGCACCTGGAGGCTAGTGGAGCTCTAAGGAATATACTAAGCATGCCAGCAATTAACAAACATTATCAATGCCAATTAGTTTAGCTCTTCTTTACACCTGAAAGAACATATTTCTTGATTAGCAAGATTGTAAGTGTAGTTGGGTGAGTGGGTGAATTTGAGAATGAACCAATGAGGTGGTGAATGAACGTATGATTTCCTAACAGACCTATGTTGTCCATGCCCAGCACAGGTGCCACACAACCTTAGGAAGTATTCATGTACAACCCTGTACAGCTAGAGACTGAAGCAAAGATCACCTCCTAACATGGTGTCTCCTACAGTCCTTTCCCCCAGCCTGGAATGACATTTGTCGTTAACGTTGATGAGAGAGTACACAAAGATGGCAGACTGTGGCAGGGGGTGACTTTCCTGTGAAACCTGTTACCAGGATGGAAGATTCAGGTAGGCTCTGCTGTGTTGTCATGTTGAATGGATACAAATGGGCAGGGAGTGAGGGAAGGGCTTCACTTACTGCTGAGAAGTAAGCATTGGTGGATACTGGCTTCTGCTGTGAGCAGTGGACGCAGGGCCGTGGTATTGTGTACCCCACTTGCTGAAGTCATAATGGTGATTGGAGGAACAAACCAAGGAGTACCCCAACACTAAAGACTAATCTAGCCAAGTCCCCCAAAAGGCTAAAGTGTTTATGACACCCCAAGTTCACCTCATAGCTCTGAGTGAGACAGGAGAGGTGGAAATGAAGGATAATGGAAAGGATATGACAAATAAGAAGTAATTTAGTGAGGGTGGTAAAAGTAGGATCATAAGCCCGTGATATTGGGCAATTCGGGAAACGTCGCCATTTGTGAAGAAATCCAAAGTTTCTTGACTTCTCCTGTGTTCCTTGCAGCTGGATAGCTCTCCCAAATGCATAGGATTCAGACTGCAGGGAACTATCTTCCCTTTATCACTCATGACTGCTCTAACCATAAGTTCTACGGGGAAACATATTAGCACTGCGCTGCAGCCTCTTTACTCTAATTTCTTCTTCTGGAAGTCCCTCCCTGGGTCTTTCGAAAGTGGAAAATGAAATGTACGTGAAAGGGAACGGTAAGAGACCGCAGAGCAGTCCGCTCGCGTCCCTACATGGCATCAGCGACATTTCTGCTGCACGCAGGACTCCATTTGTTGTCCCATGTGGTGGGTGATGTGCCTGTAGACAGTTTAGCTGTCTTGTTGCCAACCTCAAATAAGTAATAAAAACATAAATAAGAAATACACACAAATATTCATACACATAGAAAGGCTTTCAGTCTGCTATTTTCAACCATTGGTTTGTTGAACTGTTGATCACATTTTTGTGTCACCTGCCACAGTACACAGCTGTGGCAGCGGGTCACCTTTCTTCATCCTTTGAACCTTTTTCACTGTGAGTGATACAATCTCCCTCATCATATGTGCACATGCACCTAAAAAGAGGTGCACTTTTTTGGCAGAACTCGTGGGTCAATACTTTACTTTGCCAATGCATTGGCCTTTCCGCTTTTTTTTAATTTATTTTTTTAGTATTCATTGTGCGTATCCATTAAGTTTTCAGGTCTGAGTAATTCAAAGTCAATAGTACATTTTGATTGCGGCAACAAAATGTTTCCTTTTATGTGCAATATAACTAACCAATTTGTGTAGCTACCTGCTAAGAAACACACACACTATTATATTAAAGTTATATGAAATGGTTAATTTTTCTTTAAATTTGCGATTGTTATTGAAAGGATATAGGCAGTATGTATAATCGGTGGCCCGTTAAAGTTTTTCTTTTTTGTGGCATATGTTTGCGAAAAAAAGTATACAAAGCACCCCACAGTGGCGGTTTCTTCATTAGGGCGTTGGGGTCCCGCCCCTCTGGTTTACAGGCATGTAGAACTTCAGTCATGCGCTTCTAATTGCCTGCTGCCTCGCGTTCTGAGCATCATCATGCAACTAAGCAATAACTGGATGACAATTGCACATGTGTATTAATCTCTCCATTAGGGCTTACTTTTAATAACCCTTGATTGTTATGCAAAAGATGCTGCAGGAGTGATGCCATCACACAGATGAAATTGAGTCTCACAGGGCATAGTACACAGAAGCCCAGCGTGAAGCTGTCAGACAAATGCCACTCATTCAGTGATAAACATCCGTTTCGTAGAAGTCTTCTGTAGTGTTTTAAGATGACATACTGTGTGCTTTGACTGTGTTGTGGTGCTCAGGGAATTACAGCAAATGCCGCGGTGTCATGTATTTTATTTACTGATGTAACATAGATCTGTAACTGGGCTTCTTGCTTTTTAGGGAAATTCCTCCATGAGCCTTTTTCCCAGTTAGTGATATAAGTCTTGATTTTAATTACCAAATGTTATTGAACCAGTTTAAGCCACACATCTTATTTCATTTTGTATAATACAGTTTTATATATGACCATAATCCTCTTAACAAGTGTCGGGAGACAGTTCTCCAAAAATTGTGTAATCAAGAAAATGAAGGCATGTTTCTGCTCTACTTGAAATTAATTTTAATTCATGAGAAGAGTGATTTTTACAGCCCTATCTTGGCAAAGACAAGCCTAAGCCGCTTGTACACTGGTTGTGTGGGTCTGCAAGACATGTTGTATTCACTATATGGACTGTAATCCTGCCTGCTGCTTACCATAGGTTGATTTCAGTGTCTCTCTTCTTTGCAGCCTCCTAACTGATTCCCAACCTGATACATCCCTTCTGTTTTCTTGCTCAGGGGCACCGCTCAACTACAACTTTCCTGTCTCGGGGTGGAAATTAACTCCCTTCCATATTCATACCGCCTGATTCATCAAGCTTTTTGGCGCTCGCAAAGGGCCAGATTCTGAGAATCCGGCCCTTTGCGAGAGCGATTTTTGCATTTGGGATTCAGCATCCCAAATGTAAAAATCGCTAATTGCGATCTCGCAATTTTGCGAGGAATGACATTTAAGGAATCTCTATTTGAGATTCCTTAAATGCAATTCAACATCCTATTTAAATTTGCGAATTCGCAATTTCTAGGCGCAATTTACCGCGAGGTCAGACCTTGCGGTAAATTGCGAAAACTCAGAAAAATGCATTTAAATGCATTTTTCTGAGTTGCATGTTACACACACACATGTCCTTTGGACATGTGTGTGTGCAACACCTGTGTCACAGATCATTTGTGTCGTGATTGGCAGTAGTGCAAGAACCAAGAACACCACTAACCTTATCCTGTGGCCAAGCAGAGACGATATCTGATGCTAAGTCCCTTATTTCCTCACAACACGAAACCCAGCAGAGAATATAAGATACTCTGTCAGACTCCGCGCCCCAGAGGAAAAAAGGGAAAGAGGATGAAGGTGTGTTCCCTCCTTTTCTCGCAGGGACTTGCTTTACTCTCTGGGCTGGGTCTAGTAAACCTTCAAGGCTTTAGGTGGGATGACAAAACACACAATTACTCATATACTCAATGACCCCTATTCACTGTATTGGGCAGTGCCTTTCCTTCACTCACCAGGATTCCTCTATTCCCCTCCTTTAGAACTCCAGAATAAACCCAGTCTTCTTTTTTGTTATGCCAAAATCAGAAACTACCAAAAATGCAGGTTCAGGAGGCTAATACCAAAACACGAGCCTCTCCACAGCACTAGTCTCTTTCACGAAAGGCACTTCTCTTTCCTTCTTGCTCCCTAGTATTGTTATTCCCACAATACAGGGACTAAAATTACCCACAACCAGATTCAGTGTCTCTGGCACAAAGAGTTAATGTAGGCTTCCTGAGAAATGCAAAATGTCTCGTAGAACAAAGAACAGGCGGTTTACTTTCTTCTCTCAGTACCCGCTTATGCACACAAAAAGAACCTCTCTACTAAATGAAAGCGTTTTTCCATGAACGCGTCCGGAATCCGGTCGCGTTGTAGAAATTGACACGCTTTTACTTTTCTTGCGGGTAGAATAGAAGCGTCTCGCGCCTCACACTAACACCGCGGCTACAATTACTAATAATCGGAAACAAAGTATCCAAAGTTCGATGTTCACAGTACATGGAGAGGAAAGGCGCGCCCGCGCTTTCCTCACAAAAACAAACAGAATGGGTTTACGATACCAGCCGGTATGCAATGACTCGTAATCCAGGACAAACAGGCTTCCTGAAGGCTGTATTCTTCACGCTGGGATCCGGCGGGGAACACCGTCCGCCCTTCCTAGATTCAACAGGTTAATTGACAAGCACCTTCCCCTTGGAGAAGAAGTGCTTATGTCCCACAAGGAAATCCCAGGGCAGTCTGGGACTTGTAGTTAAAAGAACTCTTCCCGTTTTCACTGCATATCTAGAATTCCGCCCTCGGGATTTCAGAATCGCCACAATTTGAGGGGTGCTACAGGGTGTCCTTTGGACACCCCTGGCACCCTTCAAATCGCTATCTAATTTGCGATTAGCAAATTGCTAATCGCAAATAAGGAATACTCACCATTCATTCCTATGGGCCTTTTGGCCCATAGGAATGCATGGGGAGTTTTTCCTTATTTGCGATTAGCAATTTGCTAATCGCAAATAAAGAATGTGTAGGAATCGCAAAAAATATTGCGATTCCTACATGAATCCCGTTTTGCGAGTCCTTAACCACTTGACTGCTAAGGTACAATTACTCTGGTGCTGTAATTTCCATTGAAATCAATGGAAAGTCCATGACGAGTTACCCTTGTCATTAGCGGCGAAGAGGTTAATAGCGATTCGCTATGAATCGCTATTAGGGCCTCGCAAAACGGGAGAATGATTAATCTGGCGGATAGTCCCACAATATATGATCTCTCAACAACACTGTTCCTGGGAGAAACCATCAACTCCCCCCCTCGCAGGGCCCTTCTTCTAAGAGTTGAGGTCCCATGTTTGACTTCCTCTATCAGAGCATTTCAGTATGGTTCTTTCTTCTCCACCATTTTTAGATTTTAACAGCCGTTACTGCCGTTTGTCAAGCCCAGACTTATTGGCTGGGCCAGTGCTTGTTCCAAAAACATTAACAGCTTCTCACTATACAGGGGTAGGAAGTTTAAAAGAAAATATGAAGTTGTGAGGTCATGAATTTCTCTATTTCGCACATCCCTAATGAGGTGGATAGAGTGAGCTTTCCATAAATATGGAATATGTCATTAAAACATCCCTGTGCCAGTGTCTCTAATCAGTGAATTTTTCAGATTATCAGCCCGATTGACACAGTAAAACAGATTTTCTCTTAAACTTAGCTGTCTGTAATCAGAAAAATATCTGCTACAAAGAAATTGCCAACAAAGACATTTGTGACAGTAAGTCTGTTCTAACTTACTTAATTAGCCACAAAGAGGCTGAATTTTAAAATATCCTACATGATTAGGACACCTGCTGCAGAGATCTGTGTTCCCAGAAAATTTGAGGGGAGTAAAATAGGGGTAAGTTAGCTTTAGTGGTTATCCCGGTTTGGGAGAGTTCTGTGTTTCGTCCGATCACAGTTTTGATTCATAAAGTTGCATAGAGGCATAAGGTGCCTACTGCAAAGCACATCGTGTAACATGCATATCACAGATTTGTTTTTTATGTGTATAGGTAAGTGGGCTACTGCTTTTGAAGTTGGGATAACTTTTTTTCTTCCAGTTCATTAATTGCAACCCTTCCAATATAGCACATTGATCTAATTACTAGCATCAAGGAGCTGTATGCAACCTGTAAATCATGGGCTTAGATCCTTATGTTTTTTTGCTCAATCGTTTGCTAATCTAAGATTGTAAAGAAGGGTTCCTCTTGGAAGTAATACAGTCTTGTTAGTACAGACAACCACAATCAATTTGTTAAGTTTTATATCCTGACTTTGTGTTTCTCCCGACCATTCACTCTTCACATATAAGGCCTGATTTAGATCTCGGGGGATGGGTTATTCCATCTCAGCTGTGACTGATAACCCATCTGCCTAAATTTAAATCCCATAGGATATAATGGGATTTATATTTCTGTGGACGGGATATCCGTCACCGTTGTGAAGGAGTAACCCATTAATTGAGATCTAAATCAGGCCCATAATGTCTGTCTACACGTATGGACGATATGTGAATCCCATCCCTTATAAACCCCATTGTCTTTTGTAACATTTCCTGTAATGATTTACACACTTTTATCATTTACTAGCAGCCCGTCCCGACCTTGTCCGGGAGCAATCAGGCTTCCCCAACCCCAGCCTGACCCGACATTGCCCAGCAGCCCGGGCACCCGGCTGCTCCGTCCCCCGCCTGCCCGACCCCCGCCTTCCCCGACATTGTCCCCAGATGTCACAAAGGCCCAGTGTTTAGGCACTCGGCATAAATCTCCATGGCAGATGCTGTAAGTCCCTGTCCCCCGCCTGCCCCGACTTTGTCCCCCGGAGCCTTTCCTCAGGCGATGTAAATTGTACCCTTCTGTTTTGTTGTAACTCCCGTCCCCCGCCTGACCCGACCGCCGCCTGGCCCGACATTGTCCCCCGGAGCCATACCTCAGCCGATCTAAATTCTATCCTTCTGTTTTGGTGTAAGTCCCCATCCCCGTATGCCCCGACCCCCGCCTGCCCGACATTGTTCCGCGGAGCCTTACCTCAGCCGCCGCTCCTCAGTTCACCGCTCCTCGCCGCTGGTCACCGCTCCTCCCGCCGGTCCGATGCTCCTCACCTCCTCCCCCGCGCCATGACCGCCGCTGATCACCGCTCCTCCCCCGCGCTATGTCCGCCGCTCCTCCTCGCGCTCCTGGACGCCGCACCTCCCCGCGCTCCTGACGTCAGCACGCAGGTAGCGGCCGGCGCTACTTCGATGGGACTACTTTTTTTATAATGTAAATTTTTTAAATATAACGTATTTTTTAACTTTATATAGCCTATGTCCATCTGCACACCCTGAGGATTACAACGATGTATCGGGTGTGTGGATTGGCGCTGTGGTTCCCGAGTTTACCCGCCTCAAAGCCTCAAAGTTCTTCCTTTATAATAGTAGTATAGATGGCGCCTCTGTGTTTGATGTAAAGCGCTCTGACGCCCAACACTAGGATGAGCAGTGCTGTAAAATAATTAAATAAAAATTAGTAGTGCTATTTAAGTCATTGTTCATGCAATTACTCATACACACAAATAATTTGTGCATTTTTACAGGGCATGCACATATCTTACATAAGGGAGTTGATCAAAGTCAAAAACCTTACCCAAGTCATAGTTTCTCTAAATTGCTTGTGAAGTGATAAGTTGAGTGCCTTCATTTCCTTTGATTGGATTGGCGTTTAGGTAATAGGATCCAGACAGCTCCCAGTCAGGGTGATACTTGAATTAAAGCAATGATGGCCCTTAAAACAGGTCATAGACTTGAGCCCAGCTACCAGTGAAAATAAGGAAGTCCCATCACTGCCTGCACATTGCTGCTCTGAGTGAATGTCATATCCCCGTGTTGGAAAATTACACCAAGACAAATTCTGCATGTTGCCCTGAGTCGGACGGATCTCAGATCTTGGTTGTGGCCAGAAATGTGATCCGGCAGAATCCCCCTGCTTTCCAGCACTGCTAATGGGAAGACATGGACGGCAGCAGAGAAGCCATAGTTGCCAGCAGGGTTACTAAAGGTGAGACATAGGAGGCCAAAGGAGACACATGCTGGCTCATGTGGACAATGTGGATGATAGGGACATCCTCAGGAATCCAAAGAAATACAGAGATCCCGATAAACAGCAAAGAGAGGAAAATGCGGGTGTTTTTGCAAATGCAAGAGAAATGGGACATCTGCACCAACTCTTCCTCTTACATGGTGCACATGTTCTTATAGCGTTCCAGGGAATAGAATGTTATCAGAATACCAGCTGGTTGAGAAAACGGATTGACTGGTAGGCATGTGCAACTTTGCGTAGCTTTTTTCCATGGAGTACGCAAAATTCTTGCGAGACTTGTAGACATTGCATGCACTGTGTGAAATTGGTCTTCCCTTTGAAAACCCAGACTTTCATAATGGTTTAAATCCAAGATCCAGCCGTCCACCCTCTGTTCGCTTATACAACCCAAGTTCTATAAATAAGACAATCCCACTTCTGACAACACATGCATCATCTATTATGTGTAAGTCGTGCAGGAGAAGATTGCTGGTGAAACGCAAATAAGTAACATCAGTGGCTTAGTAGAGGTGCCTTGGGCCCTAATGCAACAAAGGCAGATGAGCCGTCGATCCTTCGGAAATGAAACAAAAACAGCCATAATTGGGTACTATAGGCTCCTCACACCCCTGGACCCTGGACCAATGTAGCTGCTGCACCATTCATAGCCATGTATGACCTTTAGGGGGTGCCAGGGATCGCCGTTCGAACCCTGGCATTCCCCTTTCGACCCCTGGCATGCCCTATGCAACCCCTGGCTTCAGAAGTGGCAAACTCAATGCCTGGAATTCAGAAGAAGCATGTCCTAATGGACATTTTTGGGGCTCCACTTACCTAGTATTCTGTTGATTTGTTTACTACACAAATAGTGAATAATATTAATCATTATTAGTCTAAATCAAAAAAGAGTACAATTACCTGGAAGATGATCTTTCAGCACCACAAAAATTACAAAATTCAGTGGAATGACCCAGAAAAACACCATATGCCACTACAGAATGGATGAGCTCTTTCTTGAATCCAAAGTTCATCTCTTTGAAGGACTTGAATGACTATGTCTGTATGTGTTGTCTCTGTAGCGTGAACCTAGCCAAAAGGCAGCAGAGCTTTGTACAGTACCAAGACAAGCATAAGTTAAAGAGTGATAGGATAGGTAGCTGGGTTGTGGACAGTTAATGCATTGTGTTGTAGTGTTCTTTAAAAAGGTCTGTCTTCAAATCTTTTCTAAATTGAAGCAGCATTGGGATGATGCTGCTGGATATGTGGATGTTGTTCCAGATCCTGGGTGCAAAAATGGAAGAGGCCTGCTGTCTTCTTTGTTTTCACTTCTTAGTGTTCTGTCTGGTGGTGTCCTTGTTGTGACGAGAACCACAAGAGATGGTGAGCTTGTGTCTAAGATAAGCAAGAGTGCTGGTTGAGATGGGTTTATAAATAATGCAGATGGTTTTGAAGATGGTGCAAGCGAGCTAGCAGGGTCAGGCTGGGACAAAAAATAGGCCTGGGGCACAAAAATAAAAGTTGCTCCATTTAGTGAATTAGATATCTAAAAAAAAGTGGTCTATATTTTCAAATTGGGGCAGTTTTGAACCTATAAAGACATGCTGTTCAAGTATTTTTAAAGGTATGGAAGACTGCATGGATTTGAGATTGCTGCAGGCAATGTTTGCTTCAAATGAGGGAAATGAGCAGTAAAAACTGGCCCAGCAGCCCATAAAACCCATAAAACACACACAAACAACCAACAACATGGCCCACATGCTGACCTGTAACCAGCTGTAAAACATTGAGTTGTTGGTTTAGGTGGGTGGAACCCTTCTAAAGCAGCAACCACAATTCTTCTCAGGGTGAAGTCAAAAGCTACCCTAAATTAACCTGTGCTCAACCCTCGGGTAGCATGGCGCAGAGCAGTCAAGCTTAACTCAGGGCAATGTGTAAAGTACTTGTGCAACACTTCAAATACAGTGAAAACACGCCACAAAAGCAGTCCACAACAGAGTTCAAAACAATGCCAGGTCTAAGACATGTTTAAAAGGGCTTCTTAAGTGATGGCACAATCAGTCTTTTTTCTTTAAATAGGTTCTCTTGTTCAGTTGCAGTATTCCCAGGGTCAAGTATGTTCTCAGGAGATGGTGGCTGATGCCCTATCGTAACTAATTTCTCCTCCCCACCTCCAACTTCCTTTTAAAGCACCTCCTCTGTGCCTTACTTTGAAAGTACCCAAGAATCGTGTTTTCACGATGGTAGAAACATATTGTCACCAAGTAGGCCTTTCCTCAATGTTCTAGCCATTCCCCTAATTGAATGAGCACTCCTTCCACCTGACAGGTTCAGAACGGGTTCCCTCCGCAACTGTGAATGGTGTCAGACTGTCTAGAAGGGTCCTGGGGATGAATAAGACACCCCTGTCAGACATCTCCAACTGAAAACAATAAGTGCCAAGGATGAAGTGTGGCTCAACGGTTAGAGGCGGCAGCCGCAGAGGTCGGCCCGGGACCAGGGTTCAATTCCCCAAGTGGCCGGGTGCAAGACCAATGTCAGCGGGCCTGATACATCTCGCCTCGGTGCCACTCTAACCATGGGGTCCCACGCTGCAACTCTGGGCAATAGCTTGCTTAGTCTCCACTCCGGCCCCATCACCGCCGGGGATGCCTGGCTGCACCTTTGGGATGCCCAGTAAAGGGACCATCTCACAGGGAAAGCCAGGACGGGTTCCCCAGTGGTACAGCGCTGGGACGCTCCAGGGTAACCACGCGCTCTATAAATCCAACATTCGTTCATTCATTCATTCATTCATTCATTCATTCATTCATTCATTCATTCATTCATGTCCTTTGTCCAGCCGGTTGTGTTGCTGTTCACTCCCACATAGCTATTCCAACTTAAGGGGTCAGTAGTTAACCCCTCCGTGCTCTACCTGGGCTGGTGTCAGGCCCTTGGGCTAAGTTGCGCGGTACAAGTCTCCTTTTATTCATTCATTCAGGCTGTTGTTTTCTGAGCTGGAGTTGTTAACTCTCCCAGCAAATAATGTGTATTCCAGCTCTAGAGGAACTGAATGGCACAACTGGATCTGGACCAGTTTTATCTCAGGCAGCACAAAGTACATTTTGAGTCATGTTGGTTTTCCACAGAAGCTGTTATAAATCCGATTTCACCATTTAGTCAGCGATTGAACCTGAAGTGTGAAATAGTTTTGAATTATTTCTCTAGCATTTTCCCAATCAACAATGTAGAATAAATACTTTAGGCACATCTAGGTCTGTTCATGAAAAATCTAGCACAGCCTGCACAGTGAACCTAGCTTTTTAGTTTTATTCGACTGTGAGGGCACACCAAATTCATTATGCAGTGTTCCCTATTATTATTTTCACCCTACTCTGTGGTCTTACAATGTACACTTTAGATGTGACAGATGTATAAGTGAAATGTACTTTTCTACTCGGAAAAGCAAAGTTTCCTGTCAAGTGTTACTTTGGTGCATAGTCGGTGCATATCATACATTCATAGAAAGCTGCCTAAGAATAGAAAGCATGAACTATATAATATGAACATGATTAACTATTTAAGATTTATTTTTTGATCACTTACAGAAAATTTGGGGTCAAATAATGGACACAGGATCTCACATGCTGTAATATAGCAACAAAGATTAGAACACAGGTCACCTGGATCTCCTGCCTATAATTTAATCCTTTGACTAGATCAACTGTGTTTGGAACGATCATTTGCAATCATTCAGCTAATATTTCCACCACTGTTAATAGCTCATTGAAGCAAGATTTCACTGCATAAAGTGGTATTTGATGATTTGACATATGACTCTGTCCGGGGAACAAACACAGGTACTTCAGGAATTTAAGGAGGATGTATATTCTTTTAAATGGGAACTTGAGGATATGTCAACACACTTAATTCAACCAGAAAGACCCAAAAAAGAAGAGGAAAAGGCACACTAACACGAGAAGAGAAAGTGGATCATGAATATTACATTAGTCATCCTACACTACCCAGCAGGAAATTTCCCTAAAATGCTTTACTAGTATATGCAAGCCAGCAGGAGTTCATGTTCTGGCTTGCACTGTTCATTATTTATAGTACACAGGAGGCCTACCATATCTGTATGAAACCTTTATATTACACAGTAGTGCTAGTCTGACTGTTGTCATGGAAAAAGGGGAGAGAGAGAATTTTATAATAGGCTCTAATCCATCCATCCAGAATTGGCTAATATTACAAAATTGTATGCTATCCTCTGTACCAAAGAATCCAAACGAATTCTCTGCACCTATCCTGTCTCATGTCTCATGGTAGAGCCTTCATACTCTTTACGTGGCATGCTTCATCCTCTGGTTCCCTCATATAGTACCGGCTGAGGGAAAACAAGCTGTACAACGCAGTCATTATATCCCACTACATTTACAACTCAGTCATTACATCGCAACATCCTTTACGACGCATGTCACTACAATGCAGCAATTACATTGCATGTCACTACAACGCATGACACTACAACGCATGTCACTACAATGCAGGCATTACATCGCATGTCATTACAACGCATACCATTACAACGCATTGTACCCCTACACTATGCAACACTTACCCTAATGCTGCACCCCCTGGAGTTAGAATAGTAATTTTTACCCCTACACTATCCAAAACGTACCCTACTGTTGCACCCCCTGGAGTTAGAATAGTAATTTTTACCCCTACACTATCCAACACTTACACTACTGTTGCACCCCCTGGAGTTAGAATAGTAATTTTTACCCCTACACTATCCAACACTTACCTTAAATGCAATGTAATGGTATGCGCTGTAATGGTATGCATTGTAAAGATGTAATGCAATGTAAGGGAATGTGTTGTAAATGTAGTTCAAAAAAATTGTTGTTATGGTTTGCAATGTAAATGTATGCGTTGTAAAGGATGTTGCAATATAAAAGTGCACTGTAAATGCATGCGTTGTAAATGTATGCGTTGTAGCATCATACATTCCCGACTGAGTGGCCTAAGTGGGTCACTTGTGCCAGTCACAATTTGAATCCAATATAAATCTGCTGGAAAAAGGAAAGATATTGTCTGCTACTCTATTCTGGTAACGGATTTCTTGCAGCACTTGGCTCAACAGACATGACACAGATCTGTGAGGAGTTTGAACAAAATGAATAGACAGTGTGGGGGCTTGTAGTGTTTGTAAATTGCATGTGAGTAACATGGGACACAACCGATGTTTTAGGAGGTTACGGCAAATATACAGATGGGGCAAAAACTGTTTGGGTATACAACAGAGTGTGACAAGCTTGGGGTAAAGAGCAAAGTCTGAGAAGCTTGATTTTCGTGAATAAGCACAATGGCAGATGCGGGACAGATGAAAAGTTGTTGTGAGTAGCTAGGGACACATTGAGAGAGTGAAGAGATAAATGTACAACGAGAGAAGGCAGAAAGAGCTTGGGGCATATACATAGTCAGTGTAAAATGATTATGCAATACATTAGAAGTAAGAGGCTCTAGACCACCTGTACAGATATGGTGAGTGTTGGACCTGGACTTCGCTGCAGGGTCATGCCACACCTTTTGCCTTCACCCTCCTACTTTTTGCAGAATTCTTGTTGGCTGACATTATGACTGTGCCCTTTATCACTGCTAAAGTGATTGTGCTCTCTCCTTAAAATATGATTGAATTGGCTTACACCTAATTTGCATATTGAATTTACTTATAAGTCACTAGAAAAGTGGTACTTCATGTACCCAGGGCCTCTAAATTAAATGCTATTAGTGGACCTGCAGCACTGATAGTGCCACCCACTTCAGTAGTACCGTAAACATTTCTCAGGCCTGCCATAGCAGCCTTTGTGTGTAGTTTTAAACTACAATTTTGACCTGGCAAAACAAACAGTATCCCTTGTCTAAAACTTCCTTTAAAAAAAAGAAAAACTTGTTTTATTGAAGAGCAAAAAAAGGAAAAACAAGAAAAATTACAATTAATGCATGCAAAAGGAAGAACTACCGGAAGCAGTCAGCTTAATACAAAAGGAAACAAAAGAATAATATGAAAGTCATTAGGCACAGGTGATGGTCCTAGAGTAGATAACACAGAAGCCATAGAAAGCAAAACAATTGACAGCTCCAATAAATGTCCTATATGACCCATCCAGCTATTGTGCCACATATAAAGCAACCACCACATCTAAATTGAGTATAAACACAAGGGACTACGAGGATCCAAGTGGGGGGGCCCATGCATACTCAAGAAACCACTACACCTCCCAGCACACATCAGTCAGTGTAGCCTCCTTCATGGCCTGCAAGGCCCACAGTATCTATCAGACTATAGGGGCATGTCAGCACCTGCAGTGTGGATCTATCCTTTACCTATGTCAAGAAGGCGGTCCATGCTTTGTCGAAAGAAAGCCTTGTGCCGTGCTATGTGGCAGTCACACTTTCCATAGCATACAGGTCCCACATCTTGGCAAGAATCATGGTGAAAGCCTCTGGGCCCTTCCAACATAAACACAGCCACAAATCTAGCAGCAAGGAAGCAGGGTGTAATTAATTTGCCCAAAGGAGGGTTACGTGGGTAGAGGCGCTCCTCATGTGGCACCCCAAAAAGAGCCTGGAAGGGATGGGGGTGAAGCGTAACATTCAAGATCTCTGACATTTGGTGGAAGACCTGTCTCCAGAAATCAGCCATCACAGGACACTCCCAGCACATATGGAAATATGTTCTGCGATACCTACAACCCCGCCAACAGGTGAATCTGACAGCAGGGCAGGGTTGAGAAACCAGCCTAGGAGTCATTTATATATGTTTTCTCTTTATTGAGAACAATTGGAGGTCTAAGCTGCTTTTTGCCATATAGCACCCCAATATTAAGCATGGGCGAATTTTGCGAATCTCGCGTTCGCGAATTTTGCGGATTTGCGAACTCGCAATCCGCAAAATCCGCGAATTCTCGCGAATTTGCGGATTTTTTTTTGTGTGTTCGCGCGGGTTTCTGCCAGTTCGCGAGGGTTTTGTACAATTTCGCAAACGCGAACTTACCTGTCGGGTCGCAAGTTTTGCGAACTTGTTGTTTCTACGTGTCCAGCCTGTTTGGGACACTCTTCTTCATCACTGCCACTCTCTGTCACCACTGCCACTCTCTGACTACTCATGCCACCCTGTGGCCCACCCATGCCACCCTCTGTTTCATCACAGCACCCTCTGGTTGTCCAGTCAGTGTACATTATTGTGGCAAAGCAAAGCACACCTTCCCTGCCTCAGGTGACCTGAATTAATTTGGGGCTGATTAATGTGTCACAGAATATTTTTTTAGCTGGCACCTGCTTCCTTAGTGCTTCCTGATTAGTGATCTTTTGCACTTGCTAAGTGCTTTCATTGTTGCAAAATTAGTTACAACACCTGCCCTGCCCCAACTGACAATAATGAATTAGGGGCTAATTAATGGATTTGAACTTCCAGCCTGGCTCCTGCTTGTCTCCCTTAGCTGTAATTCAGGACCTTTGTGGCATATGTGTAACTATTCTGAGGTTCAGAGCAGGGTCACATAATAGTTGCAAGTAGGCAACTGAACTCTGAAGGGGCCCTTCAGGAAGCACTACAGAAAATGGCTACTAATGATGAGCCTGAACTTTTGAACCTGGTAAGTAGTTTCAGTTTTGCTAAGATCGTATTTCTGCAATTTAGCGCTTATTCGCGGGGCGCGAGTTTGTACTGGGAAGCCGCGAACTCACGCGAACAGTGCGAGCAAGCCATAAAATCCGCTGCTCGCGGATTTGCGGATTTTGCGGGAGATTCGCGAATCTCGCGGATTGCGAATTTACCGAAAATCCGCAAAATCCACGAGCGAAACGGATTTTCCGCCCATACTTACCCAATATCCCTCTTCTATGTCCATACCCAGGCCTCATGACCACTGTGCAATGTAGTTAACCATAGTGCTGTCTAGATTGGTTACCAGTGTTTTGTAAGGGCGTGAGATCCCTTTTGCCCTGTTACCTCCCTTCATGACACTTTCATCATTAGAGGCATGCTCCCTGGATTTTATGTTTCTTTTGAGCCCAGTGTGTGACCTATGTCACCCTGTATCGATCAGTGCGGCCTCGAGAGAAATTGGTTGAACATTGGTTTCTGGTTTTGGGAACCCTATCAACATACAAATCTTTATGGGTAAGGTCTGCAACCCCATGCCATTGCAGGATCCTCCTATCCAGTATTTCAAGAAAAAGTCTGAGGGGCATATTATCAAGGGGGTTTATCTCTGCTTTTTTGGCTTTAAAAGCCAAGAAAGCGGAGATAAAATTATCTCCCTATTACCTAGCTGTCGCTAACACCAGTTAGCGACAGCTAGTAGGAGATTGCGACCATCTTGGACCCCACTTTGCATGTCAGTGATATTTATCACTAATGACATGCAAAGTGGGCGTGCCAAGATGTTAGCGACTAAAAACAGTCTCTAACATCGCTATCTCCTATTACCAACATTTGGAGATATTCGCGCTAAGCGCAAATATCTCCAAAAGCTAACACCTGCCCTGAGCAGTTCTTAGCCATGTTATCCAATGGGAGGTGGATAACATGGCTAAGAGCATTAGCTCGGTAATGCATGAATATCGCTGACTTTTCAGCGATATTCATGCATTGCGGGGATTTTTATCGCATTTGCGATAAACCTTGGTAATACCAAGGTTTATTTGCGGTAAAAATCGCCGCAGCTCAGCGGTAAATTTTTGTCTCCAACCAAGCAATAGCGATAATTATCGCTATTGCTTGGTAATATGCCCCTGAGTTACCTATTATAGAGGAAAATAACTTAATTTGCCAAGTGCACACCACTTTCCTCCAATGATACAGGCTGGTCAGGTTAGAGGATAGCGAGGACCCTACAGCAGCAAGGATGTGCATTGTAGATGTTTAAGGGGAATCTTCTAGGAAAGTTGCTCTAAATTAACCCACAGTTCCGGCTTGGAGTAATCTAGGAAGCCAGAATGTTACAAGAAACGTTTGGAACACCCAGGCCACCCTCACATGAGGAATGATAAAGAGCTGTTCTAGCAATCCCAGGCGGTTTATTACTCCATATGAAGGCCCATACATTCCTCCGGATGAGGGAGATCACTGCTTTTGGGATTTGAAGCGGTGGAATTCTAACAGTATATAATAGCTGCAGTTAAAAAAAAATCTAAAGGCCGTTAATTCTACCCATCAAGGAAGCCTTGCGGTGACCCAACCTATGGAGGTCCTCGTATTTAGGAGAGGTGGGATGTTAAAAAGGAATATATCAGAGGGGATCCTGAAGTATGGATACACATAGGCATTGGAAGATGCTTTGCACCCATGAAAACCCTCAATAAGCTGTTGAAGGCTGGATGCCTCTGGGTCAATCCCCATTCCCACTAATTTGTTATAGTTTATTTTGATATTGGACAACTCCCTAAACTCTCGTAAAGTAGCTTGGAAGGTGACCAAAGGGGTCAGTGAGAGAGGTCAAAAAACAAAGCATATTATCTGCAAACATAGTGATTTTTAGTTGCATGTCACCCAATGGGAGCCCCCTTATGTTCTGTAAGCCATGATCTAGTTTAGTGACTGTGTTTTAAAATCCCCTCCTCACCCCCCCCCACACAGGTCTTTTCATAATTCATCTATCATCTCGCGGATATCAGCCTTAGTCACCAGGGCTGCAGTATCAGATGTTGGCGGTTGTGGATGATCTAGAGTTGCCATCATGGAAGTATGAGGGTCGCTAGGCTTGGGGGTGTTCTGAAGGAGTTCTGCTATGCTTGGGCCCTTGGGATTTTGCCTTCTTGGCAGACATTGGAAGAGAAAAGGGCCACACAAGACCATTGCGGGAGAGCAACATGTGTCTGCTGAATCCTATATCACAATCACCCCCTCAAAATGGTCACAAAAATGGGGGTGCAGGACAGACCCCACTAGCTCTGGGAATAAGTGGATGGCAACCCACTGTGCTATAGTGGAACACCATATTAGCGAGGGGGCTTCCTTCCGGGCCAGTGTTCCCAGGAAGTCCCCACAAGGAAAAATGTGATCCCAACAGGCTGATTTAGAATCAGGTTTCAGATGGACCCCTACAGGAAATCCATCATGATCTCACCACAAATCACTTCGGCTTGCGCTCAGTCAATCACCCAGCCCACCTCTGTTTAGTTTGTTCTCAGTACCTGTGCAGGCATCGCTGGGATGACATGAGATGGAGTGCTCCACACTAAGCATGGGCGAATTTTGCGAATTCGCGATACGCGAATTTGCGGATTTGCGAATTCGCGATCCGCAAAATTCACGAATTCGTGCGAATTTGTGGATTTTTTTAATTTTTGCGTGTTTGCGGGGCGCTTTGCGTGTTCGCGGGAATTCGCGGGGCGCTTTGCGTGTTCGCGGTTTTTGTTTTTTGCCTGGTTAATCACTGCCACCCTCTCATTTTTTATGCCCTTCTGCCCTCTGTACCACTCGTTTCTGTGCCCTTCTGCCCTCTGCCCCACTCATTTTTTGTCCCCTTCTGCCCTCTGTCCCACTTTTGTGCCCTTCTGCCCACAGCCCCACTTAGAATGGCGCCGGCAAGCTGCCAGCGCCATTCTAAAATAGCTACAAAGAGCTTCAACAGGAAGCACTAATAGATAAAGTAAAGCAGGTGCTCGAGTTGAAGGTCAAATTAAGTTACACAATCATTAATCACCCCAAGTTTGGGGTGATGAATGATTGTGTAACTGAATTTGAGCTCCAACTCGAGCACCTGCTTTACTTTATTGTTTAGAGCTTCCTGTTGAAGCTGACTTTTGTAACTATTTTAGAATGGCTCTGGCAGCTTGCCGGCGCCATTCTAAAAGAGTTACAAAAGTCAGCTTGAACTTTTGACCCAATCCGTTCCGCTCGCTGATTTTGCGGGAAATTAGCAATCCGCGAGCGGAACGGATTTTCCGCCCATGCTTACTTCACACCTCTAGGGAAGGCCAGAGGAGGCCTGTGTCCAAACTGTAGGCGTCTGTCACCCCTCAAGTTGGATTCCTTCCCCAAGGCAGCCACTCAGGCCCACAGGTTAGTGCCAGCAACTGGTCACAGGGAGCCATGCTCCACTCCATGAACACACATCTTCAACATACGGCCTCTGTTGACCCCCAGGCTGTTACCGAAGGAGTCCAGGAGGCTTGAATATGCCTCCCTTGAGCTCCCTGATGTATCTGACCACAATACCTTCAGCCGCTGGAGGTACTCCCTCTGCACTGTTAATCAGGGAGTGGCTGCACCCGGCGTTCAGAACTCATTGCAGTGTTACACGATCCTGGCATCAGAGGAGTCCGTGGAGCTCATAACGGGAGGGTAAGATGTTTACCCACCCTATTCACCAAGGCATTCTTCTCCCCAATCTGTTTATCTGCCATGTCAGGCATATGGGGTTGTCACACTGAAGGAGCTCGGCGAGGATACATCTATATGGGTTCTCGTTGTAGCGACGCCCCCCAAACCTTCCTTTTGAATACATATAGATCACCCCTAGCATAACTGCTGGAAAGCCCAGAAAGCAGGGTGCAGTGACTTAGAAAGTAGGAAATGTGCTTTTAAATTTGCAAGTCCTGATACTGAAAAACTCTTAAATTCATTGTTCACTACTGCAAGGCCTATCTCTCCTGTAGCATGATGTTGGAGTTACCTTACTACATTTTATAAGTGAAATTTACAAATGGGAATAGATAACCAGTTCATGTGTGGTGTCTCTGGGATCAAAATTTAAAATCTTAACATGGTGAAGTTGGATTTTAAATTGCAATTCTAAAAATGCCACTTTTAGAAAGTTGGTATTTTCTTTCCAAAGCCATTTAGTTCCTGTAGCCTGTCTCTGGTCCAATGACTGGGTGTAGCTAACAGTTGGGCTGTGTGCATTCCTTCTGGATAACCTCACACAATGGTGAGGTTAGGTGTAACTGGATAAGCCATCACTGAAAGGAGGGGTGGGAGGAGCTGGGCCCAACACCACCTGCAATTGATTAGGATGTACTGCCTGTAGTTAGACCAGAGTCAGGGCCAGGAAGGGAGGGTATCTGTGAACTTCAAAGGTGCGCCTTTAGAGCGTCTCTTCACTTCAAAGCCATAACTGTGAATAAAAGAAGGGCCTCAGACACAAAGTCCTCAGTGCACTTCTGGACCTGTGGATACTCTGTCAGGAAAAGGGCTGATGTGCTGCTACTGACTGCCACTCTCCTGGACTGCTGCTATAAATGACCTGCTGCCTGCTGTCCTTTGCCTGGGAAAAAATAACTGGATCTTCCACTTCATCTTGACCCAGAGTGAATCCAAGGGCTAGTCTGCTGGCCTGCTGATTTGAGCCCCAGGGACATAAAAGGCACACAAACCAGCTCCTGGACCCAGCTGCAGCGAATTCCTGACCCTCGGGTGATGTCACTCAGGTCTTTGACCCTTTGTGTGGCTCAGTGAGCTTAAGTCAAGCTTTTTTCATGACCACGAATGGGTCCATTTGCACTGAGACCGCATCGCTTCAAACGTAAATCAGTGTGAAGCTGTGTCAGCCCGACTACTCAGACTGCAGCTTCGACCACTAGCAGGGGTTCCCCACTGTGAAGCTCTAGTGACGCCCGCCCGTGAAGCCGGCCGGGTCAGAGCCCTCTGCCGACAGCATCCTGCGACACTCTCCTTGCTCCCTGCAGCCATCTGCAACACTAAGGCAACTCTTGGCATGAACTTGAGATGGTAAACATACAGCGGGACTAACCTGGGACTGTATCCAACCTGCACTCCATCGTAGTTGGCCTGAACTTTTGAATTTGACCCGGTCCTTTGGGACCACGTATCCCGAATTGGCACTTTATGCTTTTTGGGGCTATATTCACGATATTTAAAAATTCATAACTCCGGTTCTACTGATGGGATTTTTGTCATTCTGTTCTTGTTTTAATTATTAAATAGTGCTGTATTTTCCTATCTTAGTGCAGAATACTTTTTGCGTGGTGTTTTCATGGTGTTACTGTTTTAAGTGTTGCACAAATACTTTACACACTGCATTAAGCCTGACTGCAATGTGCCACCTACCAGAGGGCTGAGCACAGGTTAATTTGGGGTTCAATTGTGCTTTATCCTGCCAAGGAGTGGGTTGCTGCTTAAGCAGGACTCTTGCCTCAGTCAACCAGTAACCCAATATTTCAAACCCAGGAGCTTATGTGGATGATGACTAGAGAATGTGAACTGCATGGGGTGGCACAGTGTTAGGAATTTGCAAGACATGAGCAGGTAACGTGACAAACTTTAGGAACATGCATAAAGAGTGTGAGGGTCTTACAGCCTGTGAACTGACAGAGTGAAGAGTTTGGTGTCCATAGACAGCGTGAGGTTTATGAGGCACTAAGAATTGTGGGGCATGAACAGACAGTTGCCCGGAGAGTCGCTGTAATGAGTAAAGTATGTATGTAAACAGTGGGAGATTGGTGAACAGGGACAGTGGGAGATTATTGTGGGACAACTAACTGGAATTGTGGATACATGCACAGAAAGCATCAAGGGGATAAGGCCAATAGCCAGCCATTGTGAAGAGCTGTGGGCAGATGGACACACAGCAGGGATGAACTGAGGGCACTGGAATGAAAATATGCACCTCCAGTGATGGCAAATGGTCATATTCACTTGTGCTGAGGCAGGTCACCTTGAGGCAGTTTTGCTCAACCTAGTCACAATCCAATGGACGAGAAGCTACAGTCAATACAGAGCTCAATGAAAAAGACTAGTTCCAGATTGACAAGTAAAACAAGGCTCGAGTTTTTCATCCTACTTGTTCAACGTGTATGCTGACTACTTAACAAGACAATCTGGAAAGTGAGAGTGGATTAAAAATCAGCAGAAGAAACATAAAAAAGTATTCAGTGTAATTATGACACATTTCATGTAACCAATGGTGAGGCGGACATGATAAGCCCATGATAAAAGTCAAAGAACAGAATGAAAGAATGGGCCCAAGGCTAAATGTAAAAAAAGATTAAAGTGAAGGAAAAAGGTGCAGCAACCAACTTTAAGGTTGATGGTGAAAGCCTAGAATGGTGGACAGATTCTGTCCTCTGGGATCAACCATCAATAATAAAGAGGCATATTACCAACAGCTAGCGATAATTATCGCTATGTTGGTTTAGCGGCGATATTTTTATCGCCGAGCGGCGGCGATTTTTATCGCTTAGGAACCTTGCTATTATCAAGGTTTATCTCCTAAGTAATAAAAATCGGCCGAAATGCATGAATATCGCTGAAAAGTCAGCGATATTCATGCATTACCGAGCTAATGCTCTTAGCCATGTTATCCACCTACCATTGGTTAACATGGCTAAGAACTGTTAAGGGGCAGGTGTTAGCTTTTGGAGATATTCGCGCTTAGCGCGAATATCTCCAAAAGTTGGTAATAGCAGATAGCGATGTTAGCGACTGTTTCCAGTCGCTAACATCTTGGCACGCCCACTTTGCATGTCATAAGTGATTAATATCACTGACATGCAAAGCAGGGCCCAAGATGGTCGCTATCTCCTACTAGCTGTCGCAAACTGGTGTTAGCGACAGCTAGGTAATAGGGAGATAATTTTATCTCTGCTTTCTTGGCTTTTAAAGCCAAAAAAGCGGAAAAAAAACCCTTGATAATATGCCCCAAAGTTCCTTCAGTCATGACACACACCGCAGTTTAGCACTGGGCAGAGCTGAGTTGGCTTGCAAAAGATTTACAAATACAGGTCTGTCCCTACAAGAATAAAGATCAAGCATCTACAAGTGATGGTAATAGTCCTTGTGACTTCCTATGGTTGTAAATGTAGCACAATGAGGAATCGGGGCAGGAAGAAGATAGATGGCTTGGAACTGTGGTGCTTGGGGAGACTTCTAAGAATGCCATGGACCACTAGGAAAATAAACAGATGTGTGCTTTGTTCAACTGACCCAGTACTTTCATCGGATGAGCAGATTGTTGCTCTTACACTTTGGACACTTATGGCCTCATTCACGAGGCCCTACCGGCACTATTGCTCAGAAGAACACCACTTTTTTGACGTTCTGGTGGCGCAATGTGCCACTGGCATATTTATAAGGCCACGTAAATTCATGTTACATGGCTTTTCATGGCCTTATAAACATATGCCTCTTTCATGCAGAAAACTGCATGAAAGGGACGTTCCATGGGCGTTCCTGAGGGCGTTCCCAGCTGCATTCATGGCTTTTTGACGCTGCCCACATTATGAGAAATCGTAAATCTGAGGCAGCGCCAAAAACTTACACCTCCCCAGGGGAGGCCGAAGGGATGCACAAGGAGGAGAAATACCTTTATTCCTCCTCAGTTTTCCTCTTTCTATGTGTTCTGCAGCACTAATGGAAAGAGGAAGAAGCCTCTTGTGATTGTTTCTGTGCAGGAACATGTCCATTCCTGTACAAAAATAATCATCCCGCTACACAGACACCCTTGCACAATGGTGCAAAGGTGGCTGTGTTGGCGCACGGCAGCTCATTGTTTGGCAGCACAGGGGAAATGGACAGGAATGCACCATTATCTAGTAGATACGTTGCAGGCCTGCTGCGCTGTCCTACAGCAAAAAAACCATAAATGAGGCCCTTAATGCTCAATTCCAGGCCCTTGGAAAAGACCGTGGTGCATGGAAAAAAAGGAGGAGTGACTCCATCACAGCAGCAATGAGTGCGCCTTTCAGAAGTCCTAGGTGGTCTGCAGGAGGCTTCATAGACTTAATGACACATAATAGGACAAGAACCAAGATAAGGAAAATAATATATAATTCTTTTTTTCTTTTCACCTCCCTAAATAAGTTGAAAAAAACAGAATTACCTTTTTGGAGAGTTGGCCTGGATGTGTGTTACCTGCCTGCTCTCGCAGAATCGGATAATTATCCGCCTCCCCCCTGCGCTGGCGGGAAACATGATAACATTAATTATGTGTAATCCACTTCTCCCTCTAGCTCTTTTGTATTCGGCTCTTTTATCACAATGAACATGTTGTATGGGGACCCCCTGGCAATTTTTTGAGTAAAGAAGCAAGTGTGTGCATGTGTATAACCCACACTGTGTTTACATATGTGTGAGTGTATGTCAGTGTGCATACTTAAATGTGTGAACTATTTATTACCTCACCCAGCACCTCTTTCCTTCCACAGAACAGGAGGAGGCCTCAGAGAGAAAAAGAGGGATGGACAGAGAGTGCCTTGAAAGTTTAAGTAAGTAATGAACTTTCAGATCAGTGACAGGTGGATGTATGACGGTACCACGCGTACTTTCACAACGCGTACCGTTACAACGCTACTTTTACCACGCAAGTCGTTACAACGACTTCCGTGGAGGGGCGCTGGATAGTAAATTATTTAATTTACTATTCCAACTCCAGTCCCCGTGGACTCTAGGGAAAGGAGTTGGATAGTAAATTAAAGTATTTACTATCCTGGAGCGCCCCCCAGCGCATTTCGTTGTAATGACCTGCGTGGTAACAGTAGTGTTGTAACGGTACCACGTTGTAAAATATGCGTGGTAACCGTTGCATACCGTGACAGGTAGGCAAGTAGTTGATGTACTTGAGGTTGTTGTTACAAAGTCTGCACATTGGAAAACTGAAGCCTTTTGACTACAAAACACCAAATCACAATGTTCTAGATGTACATTGTGATCTGCAAATGTGTTTGGGACTTGCAATGTATGCACCGAGACTCCTTGCAAATCATTGCAAAATGGAGCTTCAACTGGGTTCTGGTTCCTAGGGATTCCTGAGATGAGCTCAATTTTGAATGCAAATGATCGATTTTACGCACACACACACACACACACACACATTAACACACATTACAGAGTGGTGGTAGCAACTTTGTAGTTATAGTTATGATTCGCAGAGAAAGGAATTCCTTGAATTTTTGATTTGTAATAGTTTTGCCACCGTTTGAAGAATCTCCACAAAACTTTACAGACCTATTGCTTTTTCTGCATTTGCTGACGATGCAAGGTTTTGTGCTGATAAGTTTAGGGGGCGCAAAAAAAATGGAGGTTCCAAAACACGTCTTTCCTAAATGCGTTTTCCACAGACTTTTTAGACTGACGTAGTGGCAAAATGACTGAACAAAGTTTTGGGGAATTAGGCATGGATGTAGATTTTGGTGTGGAAAGGACCATTTTTGGTATTAGATGTGAATTGGTTCAGTTGTTTTTTTAATAATAAGGGACAAAAATGTAATGATATACTGGGCTGAAGTCCATAGTGGTAGTTTTGCTGTACACAAAACAGCATATTATTGGTTAATAATAGCCCTTACAAAATTAAAAGGCAATCATTGTTTAGACCACACTTCAGCTGTGTTCTGGGTTTCCAAGTGAGATAAAGGTCATTACATATTTTAAGGTATAAGAAGACATGAGGCACTTTACAAAAGTTTTAATAGTTAGGGAAAAATATTTATACTGTTGTATACATTTAAAAATAATGTTTATGGAGTAGCGCAATACTATCTACATAGTTCTGCGTTAACTATTGAGATAAAAAAAAGAATTATGACAACAGACACTCTATAATACACAGTTCCATTCCACTCTATGGCATACTGCCCCACTCTACAGCACACCATTTCACTCTATGACATGTCACTCCACTCTGCAACATGCCTCTCCACTCCACTCTACATCACTCTGCAGCATTCTACGGTGCAACACACCACTAACTGTATGACACGCTATTCCACTCTATGACACACCACTCCACTCAACTGTACGACACACTACTCCACTTTGGGGTACCTGGTGAAATAACAAAATATATACATACGACAAAAGACACTCTATGACACTGTGCTCAACTCTACTGTAAGACACTCCACTCAACGACTGTCCAGTCTACGACACTCTACTCCACTCTATGCCACTTAACTCTACGCACTCTACTCTACTCCATGCCATTTTACGACACATGAAAGCTCCTCAATATTCCACAGAGTTCTGCAAAGGTGGGGGAACAAGCACGTAACGCTGCTCGCACTGATTTTTAGTTCCGGGAGACTGTTCTGTGCTGCAAAATCAGCACAAATGGTATCATGCACGTGCCAGAGGGTGCTGCTTCTTTGCTGCTGCTAGAGTAAAATTTATCCTGAAGTGACAGCTTTTTCACCACGAACGGTTGCGACGATTTGCGTTAAGAAAATCTCCTTGCGTGCCCTCTGTGCACCTGAAAATTGAACTAGGGGACGCCAATTCTCGCTTGCCCTCTCCAACTTACGATTTGCTAGTAATCATGATTTTATTGGTGCGGAAGGGCTACTAGCCATGGGGTTGACATGCGATGGGAATGAGCAAGATGTCAAAGGATTTCTAGGAGCTATGGAGGTACAAAAGGTCATATATATATATATACAAAGCATTTTGGAGGTCACAAATGGGCCAATTTGCAGAATCGAGCTGTTTGTGACAGCAAAAAGCATTTTAAATGTTCAAAAGTATAATTTTGATTCAGTAACTTGTTACCGAATTGCAATTTGGGTTTATTTGAAAGGTGCATGATAAGGAAGACCCTTCTAAATACCAATTTGCATTGGCATGTATTAATGTTTTGCGACTGCATTACGGTCACACATTTATTTTTACAGACTACTGGAAGGTAGTGGTAATCATTCGCAAATCGTAAGGGGTCCCCATGAGGCCCCTTCCCCTTTGAGAATTAAAAAAAAAACAATTTTTAGTAGTCCCATGGACCACTGCCTACTGTAAAAAAAATCTAACTTAAAAGTTTCATTTTTCTTTTGAAACGCATCCCGTTTTCCTTTCCCCAAAACGGGCTGCATTTCAAAGAAAAAGATGTTTGCTGGATTAAAAAGCAATCACAGACATGGTGAACCTGAGATTGCTCTGACTCTTAATGTGTCACAATTTGCAACCTTCATCGTTAATATTCATGAGGTAAATCAATTTGCAACCCCACTAGAAATCACTATTTTAAAATATATTATTTAGCACTTTAGGAATTGTTTTTCCAAATTGCAATTCGGTAAGAATCGCAATTTGTAAATCACTATTCCTAATTTTTGGACATATACCCCCAGATTCATCATTGTAATGTTTTGCGAGTCCTTAATAGCGATTTTTAAGGAATCGCTATTAAAGACTCGCAAAATTGGATTTATGTAGAAATCGCAATATTTTTAGCGATTCCTACTGATTCCTAATTTGCGATGAGCTAATTGCTAATCGCAAATAAGGAATGGCTTTCCCATTCATTCCTATGGGCCTAAAGGCCCATAAGAATGAATGGTGAGCCATTCCTTATTTGCGATTAGCAATTAGCTAATCGCAAATGTGTCGCAATTTCAAGGGTGCCAGGGTGTCCAAAGGACGCCCTGTTGCACCCCAGAAATGGTAATGTACACTGGTGTTGAGCACACACATGTCCAAAGGACATGTGTGTGTGTAACATACAACTTAGAAAAATGCACTAAAGTGCATTTTTCTAAGTTTTTGCTATTTACCACGTTATGTTATGTTATGTTATATTAACTTTTATATAGCGCACGGCTACTCAAAAAGAGTGTCCCGGCGCTTACTAGCGTCCCCAGATTGCGAATTCGCAATTTTATAATGGTTCATGAATTGCATTTAAGGAATCTCAAATTGAGATTCCTTAAATGCAATAAATCGCAATTTAGCGATTTCCCAAATGCAAAAATAGCGCTCGCAAAGGGCCAGATTCTCAGAATCTGGCCCTTTGCGAGCCGATTTCGGCTTCATGAATCTGGCAAATAGTCCATGGAGTCATGTGGATACTAGAAGGAATCACCAATGGGATGTGATAAGAGACATGAAAGGTGCAGTGTGTCCTGGAAGAGGGGTATAGGAGCTGGGAGAGAACTGTGGGAGATATTAATGGCTATGGTAACTGATGGTCAGGGCCGGACTGGGCGTAGCGGGCACTGGGCAATCCCCTGGTGCGCCGCACGGGTGGGGGCCGGTTTTGGGCCCCTGGGGGCCGATTTTGTTACAGGGCCGTTTTTGCAGCATAGCTGCAAAATCGACCCTGTAACAAAATCGGCCGAAAACCGGCCCTGGCAAAGAGCTCGGCGGCACCCACAACCGCGGGGGCGGCCGAGTACTTTGCCAGGGCCGGTTTTGGCTCCCAGTCTGGCCCTGCTGATGGTATGCATTACAAGATTGCTTTGGTGGCTAATTTTCTTATGGGTGTCTTTTTTTTCATTCCCAGAGGAAAGATCAACGCACCACAGCCAGCTCCCACCTGCGTCCAAAAGGCCAAGGAAAACCTCCCCAAAGCCATTGGCAGGAAATTCAATCAAGAGGTACCTGGGTGACCGCGTGCTGCGATTTGGGCCTGCAGGAGTGGCAAGGGTCCCTAAAAGCCCCCTCCCAGCAGGTCATCTCTTCGAGAGATCTGGGAGGAAACACACAGAGGATGAAGACGTTGGGCCCCACTGCAGGGTGCACTGGACAGACCAGATGAATGGGGGACTGGGGAGACCCCTCTCTCCATTCCAGAGTCATGCTGACCAGGGGTCTGCACAGGACAGAGATGGAAGCCCCAGCCAGAGCAAGGACAGCAGTGGCACAGGTGAATGAGTAAGTGAGTGAGGGAGTGAGTGAGTGAGCGAGTGAGCGAGCGAGTGAGTGAGTGAGCGAGTGAGTGAGTGAGTGAGCGAGTGAGCGAGCGAGTGAGCGAGCGAGTGAGTGAGCGAGCAAGTGAGTGAGCGAGCGAGTGAGTGAGTGAGTGAGTGAGTGAGTGAGTGAGTGAGCGAGTGAGCGAGCGAGCGAGCGAGTGAGTTAGATCGGTAAAAGTGAGTAAGGACAGCAATGTCAGTGGTACAGATGAATGAGTGAGTAAATCAGTGAATGAAGAAAGCAATCTAAGTGTTACAGGGGAGTAGGTGATGGAGTGAGTGAGTACAGCAATGTCAGGGGTACAAGTGACTGAATGAGGACAGTAATGTCAGGGGTACAGGTGAGTGAGTGAGTAAGTATGACAATGTCAGTTGTGCAGGCAAATGAGTGGGTACCACAATGTCATTGGTACAGATGAGTGAGTAAGAGAGTAAGTGAGTCAGTATAGCAATTTTGGTGCAGGTGAGTGAGTAAGGAAAGAGTAGTTGTGATACAGGTGAGTGAGTGAGTGAGTGAGTGAGTGAGTGAGTGAGTGAGTGTGTGTGTGTGTAGGTGAGTGAAATTTAAGTAGTTGTGTTTTGAGTTTAAAAGTTGATGACGAGAGTGTGGCACATATAAGATTCTTTGATAGGAAGATGTTTCACAGTTAAAGGCCATTAAGAAAGAGCAGGGTGCATTGTTACATTAAGGGACCATGATAGAGGAACCGATTCATAGTTTTGAGTTCATGAGTTGCTAGCCTTTAGAATTTGTTTTACCATCACAGCCGATGCAAGACAACCTGGAATACTGGAGAAGCGCTACAGAACCAGCGCCACTAGAAATTAATGTTAGTAGGGAGCACAATGCTTGTTACACTAGTTAATTCTCACTTAACTTCAGTAATTTCTTATTACATTTGTTATGTAAGATTCCAAAAATGATACAATTATGCCACATCATGTAATTACGTGATATTCATGGTAAAACGTTTGCACAAGCACTGGTGTACAAGGCAAACAACCAATATGCAAACTGCTTCTGTTTGCGCCACTTGTGGTTTTGTGCAAATTTTTCTAGCACAAAATGCATTTTTGTGTCCAGCAAAGATGGTTTATGTGCTAAAATATAGCCACGTGTTGGTTTTGCATTTCACCTGATTGCATGCAATATGGCTCAATTTTACAGCATTTTGTATAATTATGCAAATACAAATTCACGAGTTTACACACCCCTAGTGGCCACCAATAGTGAGTAATTGTGAAGAGCATAAGCATACATCTGTATTTGTATACTTAGTGTAAGCAGCACAGTACTGCCCTCACCTCAAGTGACACACTTAATGTAAAGTGATTTTGCATATGGTTTGCTTTGTCTACACATACCCAGTCCCAAAGCCATTACCTTGTCTCTTCGCACACTATTAGTGTATTACATAGTGACGTACATTGATATTGATGGTAGATGGTATTGACGGCAGATGAGGCCCATCCGATATGGCCATCTTCCTGCCTTGTAACCTCACAGACCCACTTAGTTACAGCCCCTGGATTTGTTACTGGTGTTTTAAGGCGGGTAGTGTGGACTGCATGTCCATATGTGTCTTTGTGCTTGTGTATACATGATATGGGTAAAGATACAGGGCGAAACACAAATTTGTTGAAGGTAGGGGTCGCTAGGTCCACGATTTTGCCAATTTTACTTTCTGCTATTTATTTTATTTTATTTATTTATGGGCTTATAAAGCGCTATGAATAAACTCCCAAGGGAGTATCTCCGCGCTGTAGCTGCCAGTGCAAAACAGAAAAGGGAGCGCAAAGTTGAGAGTGCTGTAAACAAGGAACACTTTAAAATGAACCAAACAGAAACGTTTTTAAATGTTTTCTAAATTGACAGTGGTCATTACATTGCCTTAGTGACAACGGAAGTGAGTTCCACAGTTTGGGACCCACAACAGATAATGCTCTTCCACCCAACCTGGTTTTCGTGATCTTGGGAACATTTAGTAGCAATTGGTCACTAGATCTAAGGGCACGGATGGGAACATAAGGAATAAATTTGTTCGCCAAATACTCAGGTCCCAATTGGTTGAGGCCCTTGTGTATCGTACAACATGTTTTAAACTTCACTCGTTGACGTATTGGCAACCAGTGAAGCTCATGAAGTAACGGTCTGGAGGGGGATCTAGGGGGTGCATTTAACACCAGCCTAGCTGCCGTGTTTTGCACCACCTGCAAACGGTCCAAAACCTCCTCGTTTGCACCTGCCAGAAGGCCGTTACAGTAGTCAAGCCGACTAATGATCAGAGCCTGGACCAGAGTTTTCCTATGAGAATCAGGGAGGAAAGGAAAGATTTTACGAAGGAGACCAATCACATGAAAGCATGCTCCTACAGTGATGTTAACATTTTGCTTCATGGTTAGCTCTGGTTCAAGTCTGACACCCAAGTTCTTGACCATAGTTTTTGGCACAGGGACCGGCCCCAATTCAGAGGGCCACCATTCAGGGGACCATTGAATCCTGGCTTCACCAAAGAGCATCACCTCTGTCTTTCCAACATTGCATTGTAAAAAGTTGGATGACATCCACCTTGCAACTGCCTTCATCCCATCGGAAAAAGATTGTAAAATATCCGAGGTGAGAGTTTTAAAAGGGAAGAGCAGTTGCGTATCGTCCGCGTAGGACACTGGACAGAAACCAAAAGCTCTAGTAACATCTGCCAAGGGGGCCACATAGGTGTTAAATAGCGTAGGGCTCAAACAAGAGCCCTGTGGAACCCCCTTGGAAATGCTAACTTCCCCCGATTTAAAATCACCCATGGTGACAGATTGGGTGCGATTGGAGAGAAAGCTTCTGATCCAGTCCAGTGCCCTTCCGCCGATTCCACTCGCAGACAGTCGTTCGATCAAGATGGTATGGGAAATCGTATTGAACGCTGCCGATAGATCCAGTAACACCAGGACAACAGAATAGCCTTTGTCCTGGTACAACCGTAGATCGTCAGTTACCGACATTAAAGCTGTTTCAGTACTAAATTTAGGTCTGAAACCTGACTGCGAGGGATCGAGACTACCAGAATGTTCTAGGTAGGTAGATAGGTGTTTATTGGTGTGCTTTTCGATGATTTTCCCTAGGAAAGGTAGAAGGGAAATAGGCCTCAAGTTGGACATGTTAGACCAAGGAATAGATGTGTTCTTTCTAATAGGTCTAACTAGGGCTTTTTTCCAGGCCAATGGGACCACTCCAGATGCCAGTGATAGGTTTACCAGTCTCTGCACATCAGGACCTAGTAAACTCCCCAGCGGACCCATAAGTCTGGCTGGAAGTAAGTCTGCCGGACTTCCGCTTTTAATATCAGAGAATAGTCTCTGAACTTCCAGCAGTGATATTTCAGGGAATTCGTTAAAGGCATAAGTATTAGTAGAAGTTGTCAGGATGGGGGTCCTGTCTAGGCTAGTTAAGTCAGGACCTAGTGCTTTTATTTTATCATAAATAGCCTCAATTTTCTCTGAGAAAAAACAGGAAATACTGTCACACAGGGGTTGTGAAGCCATGTCAGCACTTTCACAAGCTGTTGGTTTTATGAACGTGTTGACAATTTGATATAAAACTTTAGAATCATTACCAGCAGCATCTAGCTGAGCAGTAATATGATTTTTCCGTGCTAGCCTTAAGGCTTTGTGATAGATGTTGAGGTTGATTCTATAATGGTTTTTATCTTCCTCCCTGGCAGATTTTCTCCATGTTTTTTCCGACTTTCTAGCCAGGCGTTTAAGATTACGTAATTCCTCTGAATACCAGACCTCCTGTTTTCTGGCAAGTCTAGGTTTAAAAGTTTTTAGCGGGGCAGTATGCTGTACTGCAGCATCAACGGCATGCTCCCAATTCAAAAGAGCAATATCAATATCATCTGAACCATCAATTAAAGATGGGGAGTATTTAGGTGCAAAATTAGCAACATTAACTTTATGCCACTGTCTACGTTTAGGTTGGATATGGATACAGGGAGTGAGACATGGGTCATTCATTTGCATGGAGAACGCAAGCACAAAATGGTCAGTCCAGGGATGTTGGCTAGGAGCATTACATTTTATACCGGGAAAATTAGATATAATCATATCCAGAGTATGTCCTGCTTGATGCGTTGGTCCACTATTACATTGTTGTAATCCTAAAAAAGAAATGTCCGTGAGGAAAGACTGTGTCTCACTATTAAGCTTATCCTCACTATGGAGATTGAAATCACCAAGTAACAGGAATTCTTTATTGTGGCACACATGAGGGGCCAGTGCTTCCACTAATTCCTTGGACATATTTTTTAAAGGACCTGGGGGCCGATAAACTAAAGCACCTTTCCTACTATATTTGGGAGAGGAGCCAATCCTAAAAAGCAACATTTCAAAAGATGGAGTAGAATGTTGATCAATAACCGATATGGAGATCTCTTGTTTGAACTTAGCCTTTAGACTCCACCTTTAACTTTGGTTTGACACTATTTACCTTAACACTATAGAAATACCCTATATACAGAAATAGGTGTATGTGTTGTGTGCATGCACACATTTGTATATGAATGTGGCACACCTGTCCTGTCCATGTTCCTATTGTCTAAAACACTAGCTGCAGTCAACGGCTATGTCTTCGCTTATGTACTCTAATGTCATTGTAAGAGAGAGGACTAAATACATTCAAGGTCAGATGAGACTGGACACATGCAATTAGATTTCCCTTTTTCTTCCTCCTCTAACCTTAAAAAAACAATTTTGGCAGGCCCAGACTGGCCATAGCGGGCACCGGGCAATCCCCCAGTGCGCCGCACAGGTGGGGGCCGGTTTTGGGCCCCTGGGGGCCGTTTTTGTTACAAGGCTGTTTTTGCAGCATAGCTGAGCCAAGCACTTTGCCAGGGCCGGTTGTGGTTCCCTGTCCGGCCCTGAATTTAGGTGCTCATTCTACATTTTCTGGATTTTGGTTCAGGGATACTCTCTGATTCCAGCTGGGATCCCTGCGTCAACATTCGATAATCACAATCTTATCCCCAGAAAGGGAAATCAAGGAAGTAGCCAGGTGAAAGAAATGTGCGTTCCCAAGCATCAGTAGAAAGGTTGTGGGAAATGATCCCCTGAGGGGAAACAGGGTCAAAAAAGTATGCACTCAAACCATGATTTTAAAATAATTTGGCCAAACGGCTATTTCTTTTACGAGTTATTTCCATCTTTTTTTATTTCATTCTTCATTTCTTTTGTCTTTTTCAGTTATTCATTTGTTAGATCTTTCGTTCTTTGCCTTTCTTTCCTTCTTTCTATTCACCTTTCAATTGTTGTCTCTTTTGTTCTCTCCATTCTTATTTCATTCTCCCATCTCCTTGCTACATTCCAGTCCTTCTTTAGCCTTTCGGTGCCAATAGCTTGTCCGCTTTGCATACATTTTATGAAATCAACAATTGCATGAAGAAATTCGCCCTTCAAACAAAAAATGAGTGCATGTTGACATGACCTAATACTATGCTGGTTAAAAATTCTCCACAACAAACCCTTGCATTCCGTTAGCAGCAGGGCTCAGATTGAAATGTTAATTAAGCATTCTACTAGTAAATGACAAAGTCTGCACTTAGTTATGAATGGTTTTGGCAGCCATTTAGAACAGTCAATTGTTTGACATAAGCCAAAGCGCAAGTAGTGCAGCTTATTTTTAGGTCAAGCCGAAGCAGCGCACGCGCTGCTCTGGGAGGCATGCTGTATTTGAGTATGGAGTTGACGCTCTGACCACTCTCCGACATTTTTTTCATTGGCTTGGGCCATTGTCCTGTGTAAATGCTGGCTTCTGACTCGTTAAGAGGCTTTTTAGCCCCTCCGTAGTACCGCCCTGTCTTCATTTGTAATCTCCCATGAGGACTGGCCATTTTACTCCTGTTGTTACACGGTATGTCTTATTTAGTCTGTAAGCACTATTTTCTCTAATGAGTTTCTCATACTACAGGCACAGCATGTTTTCCAGGAACATTCAGCGCACCATGCATGCTTTCACTTTCCAAGCAGCCTGGGACGATGGCGGCCACTTCTCTGAAAAGAAATAGGTCCTTCATGTACAAGCGTTTCAGCTATTGGCATTGTAAATAATAATGCCTTTTATTTGAGTGTTAATTTATAAAAACAGATGAATAAAATGCATTGTCATTTACAATGGCAATAGCTTTAACTCTCGCAAATGTGAGACCTATTGCATTGCAAATGCTTTTTTCATGAATCTGCTCCTCCTTTAATACTTTTTCTTTCTCTTCTTTCATTGCCCTTCCTTCCTGCCTGTTTCCCGTCTTCCTTTGTCTTTCATTCCCTTTTTCCATATTTTTCTTCTTCCGCACACAAATGCAAGAGATTTTTTTTAACTTACCTTCAGCTGCCTGTGTTGGACTGCTTCAAATGTCAGTCTCGGAAAGACCCTTGGGGCAGACACACAAATCCCTACCGCCTCAGATACTGAAGCAGGAAACTGAGAGCTAGAGCCTGTGCAAGTACCAGCTTTCAATCTCTTGCATTTTCACCTCTCCCCATCACCTTAAAAGCAAATCGCCAATGGTCACTCAGTATCCATTGCCTTTCCAGTACAAATGCCAGCACATTTTCATCCCTGTAGCTCAAGAAAAACCTGCAGAAAAGGTTCTGTACAGTAGCGGCGATGCAGCGCACCTAATGTAGTTTATTTGACTTATTTATTTCTTCACTTACCTTCGTTCAGCCGTATGCCGGAGTTTACTACCCCCACCCTGCCACTCCCCCGCCCGCCTAACCACCCGCAGCACTCCCTTGAGAAGCCGCTACTGGTTCTGTATGGTAATGCCCGTCAAGGGAGTAGTGAAGCACCCGCTTTACCAGCCTCAGCTAGAGTCAGAATAACTGGCTCTTGATTTCTCCAATTTACTTTGCTAGGTGACCCCAAAGCACAAGAGAAAAGCTAGAAACTAATAAATACTTTACGGAAGGAACATGACTAAGCTGTGAGACAGGGGGAATCAAAAATGGAGAAGATAATGGAGTGAGAGAGATGGAAAAAGAGAAATAAGAAAGGGCATTAGTTTGAAAAAAAAAAGAAAAAGAAGATGGTTAACAAAGGAAACAGGATTGAAAGAATTAAATAAAACTAACGAATTAAAAGAAGGAAAGAATAAGAAAGAGTGGAAGAGAAAGATGATAAAGAGAAAAAAGAAAGAAACAAAGGTAAAGGATAGACTCAATAAATAAGGAGGGAATAAAGAAATATAAATTGGAAGAAGGAAAAAAATGAAGTTACATTTTAAAACAATGAAATAGCAAAGAAGAAAAATATGGAAGAAGGGCATGAAAGACAAAGAAGACTGGAAACAGGCAGGAAGGAAAGGCAATGGATACCGAGTGACCATTTGCGATTTGCTCTTAAGGCAATGGGGAGAGGTGAAAATGCAAGAGATTGAAAGCTGGAACATGCACAGGCTCTAGCTCTCAGTTTCCTGCTTCAGTATCTGAGGCGGTAGGGATTTGTGTGTCTGCCCCAAGGGTCTTTCCAAGACTGACATCTGAAGCAGTCCAACACAGGCAGCTGAAGGTAAGTTAAAAAGATATCTTGCATTTGTGTGTGGGTGAGAGTGTATGTGTGAGAGTGCTAGCATGAGTGAGAGTGTGTGTGTGGTTGCACTTGTGTGTCTGAGAGTAAATGAATGACAGATTAAATGGGGAAGTAAGGGAGATGGTAGGAAATGAATAAGATGAAATGATTCAGTCATAGTAAGTGTGAAGCCGTGAGACTGAGAGTGAGTAATAGCGCAAGTTGGTGACAGTGACAGTGAGGGCTAATGCATGAGAATGAATGACAGGGTGAGGGTCTAAATGTGAGTGAATGCACGATTTTGAAGTAGAATGTGTGGGAGTGAGTACATGTATGAGTGAGCGAGATTGTGAGTGTGTGATTGTGTAACATGTGACAAGTCTGCACTTTGCCCTTGCATACTGGAAGTAATTCTTGGCATATGGTATACCAGTGGCAAAATTCCAGAGCTGGAATATTTGAGGTAAGTCTTTGTAAAGAAGGCACCCATGGCAAAATCCTGGTACGGGAGCACTAAAGGTAATTATTGGCATAAGGGATACACAAGCCAAGATGTTTGGCATTATGGAGGATAGCAGGCATCCAGGACACACTACTGTCCTACTAAGGGTCAATTTTGACATATCAGTCACTGTGAGAAATTGGGTTGTTGGTTGACTGAGGTGTAAGCCTTGGTTAAGCAGCAACTACAATGCTTGTCAGGGTGAGACTCATATCAGCACTAAAGTATTCTGTGCTCAACCGTCTGGTAGCTAGGCACAGCATGTTCAGGCTTAATTTAGAGGCAATGTGCAAAGTATTTGTGCAACACTTCAAACAGTAATAAAGTGAAAAACCCTGCTCAAAAAGGATCCCACTACAAGTGTGGAAACAGAGCTTATTTTAATAAATAATACAAGACCAAAATGACAAAAATCCAATCAGTATGACATTTTAAAGATTTTTGGGAAAATAGCACCAAAAAGCACAACGCGACTAATGTAGATATCTGGTCTCACCAGACTAGAAAAAAGTCCAGACCAACTGAGATGGAGCGCAGGAAGGCTACACGGGCTAAGGTAGGCCAGCTGAACAAATTGCCTTAAATTATGGTTTACAAAGCGTTGCTTAGTTCCACGTTGGAGATGCATCACGCAGCCGAAGTGATGTGTCGTTTCCGAGGCTGTGATGCGAGGGCCTGTGCTGTCATCTAGGATCTCGTTGGTGGGGCTTGCAATGTGAAGTCTGGCGTTGAGGATGCGGCATGCAGCTGGGGCGATGCGTCAGTTCCGAAGAGCTGTGAGACTGTGATGCAGAGTCTGGCTTGTCGTTGAGGTTGCCATCAACGAGGGATGTGAGGGGCTGGGAAAAGGAAGCAACACACAGCAGCAGTTCCATGGGATTGCGAAGGCGGTGCAGGACTTTGTGACTGGTCCAATCCACTCAGGAGCTGCGATGCATGCATGGGTTCTGCTCAGGTTTGTGCTGTGAAGCAGAGGAGATGTGTTGCTTCCGCTGGGTCCACAGAGGATGACAGAATACATTAAGCCCATTTCCAATGGTCCAAGACTGGAGTGGCACCACTTGGCAGGGTAGACTTGCAGATGGCAGTGTCCAAGTGTTTGTGCAAGTTTGCTGGAAGCTTTTGTGTCTCTGAGGCTTCAGATCAGGAGGCCAGCCAACTAGCTCCTGACTCTGGGTAAAAGTGGTGCAGGTCCTGTCCTTCTCACCCAGGGAAGAAAGCAGCAGGTCAGCCTAGCAGCGCTGGAGTCCTCCGGAGCAGTAGTCCAGCAGAGTAGTAGTCCTTACAGCAGCACAGCAGACCTTCGTCCTAGCAGAATATCCACAGGTCCAGAAGTCTACTGAAAAGTTGGTGTCTGAGGTGCAGTATTTATTCCCATTTGTGCCTTTGAAGTGGGGAAAAGCTTCTAAAGGCATGCCATTGAAGTGCACGGGTTGCCTGCCTTCCTGGCCCTGGCTCTACACTAACTAGAGGGGTTATTCAGCTCTTTGTGCGGAGACAGGACACAGCCTATTCAAGTGTAAATAGGGGTGGGCTCCTCCCTCCCATCCTGCCAGTGATAGACCAACTAGTCACAACTAAGCTCCCCATTGTGTTTGGCTGTCAACTACACCCATACATGTAACTCAAAGACATGCTCCAGGCACCAAATAGCTAAGGCCAACTTTCGTAAGGTAGCATTTTCAAAATTGTAATTTGAAATACAAAACTTAACCATGTTAGGATTTTTGATTTCAACATTACATTTCCAGAGCACTAAACATGAAGTTGCTACCTGTTCCCATTTTGAAATTACATTTATAAAATGTAATAAGGTAAATCCAATGGTATCTTAAGGGAAAGGTAGGCCTTGAATTCGTGAAAAACAAATGTAAGAGTTTTTCACCACCAGGACATGTAAAACTCAAAAACACATGTTCCACTTTTCAAATATATTGCACCCTGCCCACTGGCCTGACCAGGGCCTTAACTAGGAGTGACTTATGTCTATTAAAAAGGAAGGTTTGGCCTAACCGAAGATTTTCATTGTTCGGTCAAAATGACAGTTTAAATCTGCACGCATACAGGCTGCAATTGCAGGCCTGAGATATGTTTAAAGTGCTACTTACGTGGGTGGCACAATCAGTGTTGCAGGCCCACTAGTGACATTTCATTTACGGGCCCTGGGCACAGGTAGTGCCACTTTACTGGGGGCTTGCAAGTACATTTAATATGATAATTGGGTGTAAGACAATTTACCATGTTTTAAGGAGAGAGCACAAGCACTTTAGCACTGGTTAGTAGTGGTAAAGTGTGCAGAGTCCTAAGACGAGCAAAAACAAAGTCAGTAAAAAGAGGGGGTTTGAAGGCAAAAAGTTAAGGGAACAACACCACCAAGGATGATCTATCAGTCTGCCCCAGGTTCATCTTTCCCAGGCCAAATACTCCAGGTTATTCCTGGTCTCAAGTTTCAATCGCAGATTTATAGTTTCACTTTGCATCTGAAAACCCTTATTGGGGTGTTTGTCGGATACAACTATTTAAAAGAGAAAACACATTTTTTAAGTAATCTGACTCTTGTTTGATTCATTCTTGGGATTTAACTTTAATAAGCTCATTTATTTCCATTTTTAATTGAAGCCATTATTATTCCTTTATTAAGGTTTGCTTGAGCCTCATTTAACAAATAACCTTGATACCTTGTGTAAATTGACCTCCCTGCTCACCTCTTACTAATGTGTGTTCACAAAACATGCTTGGTCTCACCTGTGGTTGTCCCTTCCTCAGTCTTTTGAGATATGCCAGCCTTTCAGTTAATCCCTTGATTTCCCCCCACACAGGCTAGTCCATTGCAGAGGAAGACATGTAGACTCAAGCTTGCAGTGTGTGTCCTCCATGAGGACAAAACTCAGCCCTGTATTTCATTTGTGCCTCCCTTTATTTCTTTCAGAATACACGGCTGTGACTTTGAAGCCAAAAACGGAGCCCAACGTGGACCAATGGCAGCAGGTCTATACCAGGTGAGGCCATACACTAGCTGAAAGCAGATTAGAGACCTAAATGGTCTCACCGGAAAGGTACATGATGAAAGATTGTCTTAATTATTGATTATCACATTGACAGTATGGGCTGGATCACAAATGTTCCAGTTTTCCTTCACTAGGATTTCCCACTAACATCTTATTTTCACAGTAAAATTGCACGAGGCTGTGGTTGCAACAGCAATAAACCATCATTCATCTCAAAGCCCTTGCCAAGTTTTGTCTGCCAAAAATATTCTTCCCATTTTTCTCTCCCGCCATCCCTCCAACCCCAACGTAAGATTGAATCATGGCTGCTCCCTTTTACCACCTGTTCCGAGACATGACGAGCCCATGCATTTCGACGAGTTAAAGTAACCTTTTCGTAATATTTCATTACCAACACATCTTATACTATTGTATTTATTTCTTATATATTGTATGGGTTTGACAAATATATTTTTGTTAATGGTGACTTCCCTAAACAACTTGTAATGTAAATTTATTTTTGGATTTCTCTATATGCATATATGATTATCAATTTCTAGGGTTATCACTATCAGAAACCTGTACCACAGAGTACTATCAAAACCTCATGCCTCTCTGTGGTTGGAGGATATATAGAACTGTCCACAGTTTTATTTTCAGAAGGACACTAACAGACGTTACATGTTAAAAAGGGATGTAGTGTTAGGTGGAGAGTTTGGGGTGTGACACCCCTCAAATAAATGCATCATTGGCTTTGTAGATGGGTCCGGGGGCCGTGAGTCAGGTCTGCTATCTCTGTGTTGAGTTTTCCTATCCTGAGCCAAGAATGAAAGACAATAAAGAAAGACAAGACAGTGACCTTTGATGTAAAATGGAGGAAGAGACAGAGATATCAATCTGGTGGCTGAATATTAAAATGTGAAACCAGATAAACTGGAATCAATACCAGCCTCCCCGGATGTCTAAATTGTGTGATCCTAGGCAAATATTTTATTTTGCAGAGCCTCCTTTTTTTCATTATCACATATAAGCGCACTTGTAAATATTTGAGTTCTGGGTGTGCTATTTGCTAGCACCTCTTATATTTGATTTAGTAAACTAGTTTAGTAGATATTACCTCATCTATAGCAATTACTCCATCCGTAATAAGAATCTAGACCACATTTAGGGGTTACAGGACTACTGACTTTCCTCTTAGTTCACTAATGGCACTGCTCTTGGGGTGCGGGATCCATTAATTTTTCTAAAAAATTTCCATTTTAATTAATTTCTGTCGATGCAATGATATAATCTGATGTATTAGGGTGAAATGCTTCCGCATATTAAATACATAAACTGTTTTGAATTTTGTTTTCATAGCTAGCTCCTAAAGCGAAACCAGAACAATGTCTCGTCTCTGATTCGGCTCACCTTGTTCATTTACCGGCACACCCTCCTCTATTTGCATTGGGCTGCCAGACACTTCAGAAAATTATTTGTCAAAAGTGAGGCCTAGAAACATAGAACCCTGCCCACAGGCACTGGTTTTATGGCTCTACCATCAAGGCTTTGTGTAGCAAAGATGAACAAGTGTGCCTGCAGTGAAAATACATTAGTTTAGTCAATGAAATTTAGTCAATGTGAACTCTCCACCCTGCAGCCCACTGTTTTTTAGTTGTGAAATTTAGGATTCACATTCACTGAATTTCATTGACTAAGCTAAGTAATGGTGATATGGACCATGATGGAACGCGCACAAGTATGCGACAGCCCGACTGAGTATGTGCTGCGTCCGTTTTTAATCGAAAGGTGCGTTAAAATGTAGAGTATCAGGAGGAGAAACACATTTTCTTGTTTATCAGGGGGGTATTTTTGTAGCCTTGTACTCTGCTGTGGTATCCTCCAACAGAGTAGAGCCTCCTCTGTCAGAATTTCAATTGCTATTTAAACAGCTGCAGAGTTTAGGAAAAATAAACCAGATTTCAGTAAACTTTAATGTATGAATTGATAAACAGTCAGTACTGTTGAAAACTTTTTTAATTAGTGCATTTAGACTGTGCTCATGAAGCCCAACTAATACACAATGCCTCTTGCTTTATTAAGCTTTAGATTTGAACCTGACCCCTCAGGCTAATGGGAGTTTTGTTTTTCATTTTCAGAACATGTTTAAATTCAATTTGTTTGGTCTATTCCAGTTAGCAATAAATCTACTAGATCTGCAGTAAAAACCAACTCCACAGTGCTTTGAGATTATAAAGAATGATTGCTTACCATTTTTTCAGATGTGTATTTAAAATCTGATAAGATGATAAATTCACTCAAGCTCCAGATTCATTTCTGGAACAATTTGCTGATAAGCTGAAGGTCACCTTGGCTGAGGGGACTCCTTAGAGGAGACAGAAATGTTCTTTCATAAAGCATGCAAGCAGTGATCCGCTTCCCTCTAATCCTCCTATAATGGAACTACAGGGTAGGAAACCAAAAAAACATTGAAGCAAGACTAAGCGGAAGAAAGAACAACATCATTTGCAAAAAATCATTACAGCCTGTCATTTAAGCTGTCCTGGTTGAAGACATACTCTCATAAACGTTTGATTATTTAATCCAGTGACTCCAGCCCAGTTATTTTTCATTCTGTATACAGCAAACAGTGCTGATTTTCTAAATTATTAGGTGCCAAGGTCCTGTCAGGTGGACACTGCAGCTTGCACCATCTATTTCCTCTGCCAGTGCTACCAATGACAGTACCAACACAACTACTTACCATCACACTCTTTTAAGTTTAACAAGTCACATTATTTCATTCCTCCAACGTTGTGTGTTGTGCTCATACCTAAATAAAGGCAGATAGCGCCATCATGTGGCAGACTGTCATTAGCGCCGGTGATGACAATTCATTGTTGGTGCCAAGCACTGGATACCACCGGCTCAAATTAAGCACTGACAGCAACTGTTGGGTAACAAGCAAATGAAAAGTGCAGACTGACTCCTGCTGCCACCTTGTCTCAGAGTTGTCCATTTAATACCTGATTAAGACATTAGCGGGTGACAAGAACTCCAGGAAAACAAGGGAATAAAACAATGGAGGAGTCAGATGTTGGCCACAGAAAGGGGAGAGCTAAAGGTTATAAAGGTAGTTGGTGAAAAATGCAGGCATTGGAAATGTGACAATTTGAATAAGCAATTCTAGTAACAAAATGAAATGAACTTGTCTCTACTGTTCTGTCAAGTGACAAAGAAGCAGACAGATGGTGTCTCCATGCACTTTTCAGGGCAGCAGTAGTTTACTAAGTAAATGCAATTGAGATGAAGGAAGGCCAGAAAAGCACAGGTGAATTTTCAAGGGAACCTGGGGAGATAAGTGAGGGGAAAACAAGAAAGGGGCACATCTAAGGAGAGACTTCATATGAAATACACAAAACTCAAGTAAACTCACTGACAGGCAATATTGCCAGCACAGACTTCAACTCTTTTACTGCCACCACCAACTCTCCCTTGGAAAAGGAAGTACTACTGATGTAAATGAATGAGGCAGCCATATTGGATAAGTACAGATTGTCACAAAAAGTCACTGTGAGCATGAGGGTGCTCCCTCCCTCGATTCCTAGAGATCGACTCAGCCCCCCTCGAATTAGGTCAAGGAAGGTAACAAAATCCCATACAGAGGGGAAAAGTGGTGAGTAAACAAAGAGAGAGAGAAAGACATTCCCCCTATAGGTTGGTAGTGGAAGATCAGGACTGGATGCCTCGGGAACAAGGTCTGAGTTCAGACTATCAAGTTTAGGTCTCCATCTACTGTTGAGAACACAAATACCTAACAGGTCAAACCGCAGGAGGAAAGTAAGGCATGCATATGTCAAAGATTGGGACTTACCCAGGGCCAGCAGATGGCACACTTTAACTGGACCCGGTGTACCACGAAATCAACACAGAAGCCGGAGATGAAGACACCTGCAGCACTAGGATGGAGGAAGTCTGGAAGAGAAAGGCAAACTAAACAAATGGGCAAGGAGGCAAAGAACAAGTCCCAACAGGAGGATTGAGTGGAGTGGAAGAGGGAAAAACAGCAAAGGTGAATGAAAAAGTCAAGCTGGTTGCAAAGTAAAGCGAATAGCGAGGAGTCACAACATCAACTGTTGCTAGACAAAGCAGCTCAGAGTTAGTCAGGCATCTGTGTGTGTCACTATTGACCAGGAAGTTTGTCTGATTGTGCTGTGCTGGTCCTCTGGTGACTGGGGCTGCGCCTCTGCCTCTGGAAAATGTAGTTTTACATATAAAATGGTGTAATTTCCATTGTCCCCTTGCCGTCTCTTCCATGTTTGTCTTCCCTTGTGCCTCACTGTGTCTCATGACCTGACACATATTTCTTTCTAGAACTATGGGACATGGTGGTCTCGACACAATTCAATATGGGCAACCCATGTCTCCCCCCACGAGATCCTCCATACTTTCCAAGGCGACCAGACTCTCCGACCCCTTACATAAATCTGCATTCTCCTCAACATCTCCTACGGAGTATATTGCATAGTATGTGTTCCTAAGTGTATATATCAAGGACCCCCTGAACACAAATTCGTTCAATTCCTAGGTCAGAAAAAAACAATTATGAAGAGAAATAAACCTAGGCAATTGTATATTACTGTCTACACAATGGTATATGGGACAATTAGCACATCCAAGCGAATTCAGTTGTTACTGTTGAAAATGTTTTAATCAGTCATAAAAACAATATAATTTAATACATTTGTTAAAAAACTGTATAACCATACAGTCAGAAATAAATCAAACATAGAATAATAGTTGACAGTTCATTTAAAAACAACAATGTTGAAGGAAAAATAAAAATACAAATATACAACAACGGCAAAATATATAGTGGCACAATAATTATCGACGCGTGTTTCGGCGAACTAGCGCCTTCTTCAGGATTAGCCACAAGTTACTGAATCTCAATCACGACACCCATACGGAAAGGACAGTCAGAAAGTGCCAATTTTACTGGTAATTAAAATCATCAAATTTCTTAAGCGTTTTAGTTCTAGGATAAAGTCTCCGTTGGTCGTTAAAATCGAAATAAAAAGGTAGAACTTTGTGAACATTCTTCCGGTTCCTGTGACGTAAGACGCCAGGACTTATCGTTCGCCTTCGGTTTTAATAATTTTTATCATTGCTAATAGCTATCGGCTACACTGGCTTGAACCGAAGGCCACATTTTCTGTCAAGCTTCGCCAGAGATGCAGCAATCAGGTCGTCTCTCCGGAACGTAACACGAAGTTCTACCTTTTTATTTCGATCTTTTATTTAGATCTTTAGTATAAAATAGTTGAACCCCTCCATTTAAAAACTTTAGCAATGCATTTCTGCCACCGTCGCTAACCTGCTCTTAAACGCCTACCACACATCAGAGCCTGTAAATGTGCTACAACTATGAAGATGGCAGACAGTTACTCCTAAACATGGAAATATCTAACCTGGAAGCTTCGCTGCAGGCCCTCGTCTACTTGCAGTGGACCACTGGATGGCTCTAAATCACCTAAAACTGAGTTTTTATTTTAAATCTGACGACTTCACTTGTGGAAAAAGTTCCTAGCAGCTTCACAGTGTTAAGTAGCTTCTGGAACTCTGACCTCCTCTGGAAAAGTAAGCAACCCCTGTGTGATTATGAGCTCTGAACTCTTCCTCCTACAGCAGGTAAACTTGGTGGCCAGACCTTCTTCTACATGTTGAGGACACAGAGAAACCTCTTCTCCAGCCTGAGCTTCCCACCTGAGTGTACAAGTTGCCATGGCTCTAGTCCTTTGTTGTCTAGTCTATGACAAAACCCTTAAAATATGGTGCTCCAGCAGGCTCCTGTGTGCAAACTACTGCACATGCTGCGCACTACCAATAGATTTCTTCTTCTGAGGACACATACATTCAGCCATTTAAGCTCCCTAAATCTCTCTGTGGCCAGACCTTTTCTTTCAGGAATCTCTGCATAGACCATCGATCATTTCATGGATCAGGGCCAAAGGTTTATCAACAAAACCTTTCAACATAGCCGACTAAAAAGGAAGCTCAGGTCAAGACTGACAGTCCCTACAATGCAATACAAAGCATTTCCTTTTCTGACCATCCTTTTGTCGCAGAAATCATGCATTGTTGGGACACGCTTGACTGTACAAATTGACAAACGCTGCAACATCTTCTCAACCTGGATCAGAAGGCTTTCGAATCACCTGCAGTTCTGCAATGCAATAACGACTTGGCTACTGCCCACTGCCTTTCTACTCACATTTTAACATTGTCAATGAATATGGGAGTAAGTGAGGCTCGAAGCTCAAGTGTTCCTTATGTGGGATGCTACTGAACAATAAAGCTCTACCCTGACAGCCACTGTTTTTCCAACAAGAGTCTACACAACGCCAATTCTGCAGCGAAAAGATGGATCCCCTCTGCTCTTTACCCACAAAACTCAACATTTCCATCATTGGTCACATTATAAAGATATGTTGTGCCTCCCATACATGCATAGCAGTGCTGGGACAATCCATGAAAAATCTTACCCAAGTTATTTTGAATTTTGAACTCATCGCGAGTCGCGATGGTATTAATAGACTAGATGAAATGAGAACCTCCAGCTCCTACATGTATACTCCAATGAATTGAATCGTTAGTCAAGGTTCATGCAAATATTTCAGCTGAGGGTTTGGCACTCACTGCTAATGCTTCTCCACACTTTGGGTCATAACCTGATGACATCAAACAAGCCGTTTTCTTTACACCATTTAAAAAACAAAACTTTATCCATCTGATCCTGCAAATTTCACGGGTTATTAGCGTATGCAGTAAAAACTAAGGAAGCAGAAGTTACCAATTACTTTCAGGGCTATCTTGAAGCAATTGGCTTTGGGCTGATCTACAATTCCGCCATTGAGGACCTGAAACCTCTCTCAAAGATGTGAAATAAAACGTACAAGATCTGAGAGTCTAAGATGGACCGGCTGAATTGATCTTGCATTTTATGTCAGTGACATTTGAAATTGTGGATCGTGATATTCTCCTTGGTCACAAGACCTGGTGATTGGAACTCAACCCAAGGCACTTGGAATGGATTTGCGGCTTTCCTAGGGGAAGGGCAAATATACTGATATAGGCCACCTTCCCTTATATTCAGTGCCACTGAGCTGTGGGGCCCTCCATGGCTCAACACTGGTGTCTCATCACTTTTAATTATTTGTAAAATGTCTCTGGAACAAGTAATCGGAGATTATTATCTTTGGTACCAAATGTTTACCAACAATGCCAAGATTTGTCTTGACCTCCATGGATGTTCTGGTGAAGAGTCTCACATGTGGAAAGATGGATGCAGGAACCCTGTAAGATTTCATTGAAGATAAGAGGGTGATCTGCCTAATCAGATGCAGCACTGTTGAGTCACTGCTTTTGGAGTGTCCTCCATCTGCAGGTGGACTAGCAAAGTAACAGCTGTAGGGAATCTACGGGATATGAGAGTGAATACATATTTTAGCTATCATTCAGCAGTACTAGTAAGGTGGCACATAATTATTTTAATGTAGAGTCCTGATCTGTCCTGGGCTCTACCTTCAGTATTATAAGCCTCTGATTCAGATGTAGTTTTCTACAGCCTTCACTTCTGTATGGCTATATAGCTAAATTTGTCCAGCAAAGTATTAAAAGGACCATCCGGTGACCAATGTTATAGTGCATTTCACAACCCAAACTGACATCACCAAGCAAAGGAACATTCTAGAATGTCTGTTGTTAGTGAGTATTGGAAATGCGATAACGGCAAACAGTTTTTTTCTCTACACTGAATGGTCACTTCAGCAACAGTCAGAGCAAAATCATCCTATTAGGTTTATTTATCCTCAGCTGAAGACATTTTGACAGAATCACAACAGCAACTGTGTGGGTTGAAAATTGAATCCCTAATTAAAAATGAGAAGTACCAGCGTTCATGCGGAAAGCTGTCCACAGACGGTTATCACAATATTTTTCAGTCTTAGCTATTTAGCAGTCCTCTGGGTCTCTTCGCTCAGCTCTGATGCTATACTGGTGACCCCATGACGTTTACTGATTTACCTCTGTGGAACATCGTAAGTAGCAGGAGCCCGCATCTATTGTTGTACCTGGAAAAAATGTATTTGACATGGTACAAGGATCTAGATTTTGAAAAAGAGAGAGTAAAATCATTTCCACTTACCATCAAATTGAAGCTCTATACAGCGAGTAGCCGCTACTCAGGAACCCAAGGTTAGAGGTAAATTGGTAGTAGTTGCTAAATAGTTACATGTGCTTCCTTTTCCTGGTAGGCTTAGTTGTGTTAAGTTTGTTTAGTTTGTGCTCTTGAGAACTCATGCATTTACCCTGTTGTTTTGAATAGGAATAGATTAATGTAAGTGGAATAATAATGGGAAGATGAGAGATGTCAGTTACAAGCATGTCGTCAGATAGCACACTTATTGTATGCGTGTCAGCAAACAGTTATATGCACACTCATTTTATGCATGTCAAAGGTCAGTGATTCGCACATTAAAAAAGCAAAACTACACTTACAGGTGTGTCCATAATACGTGATACGCAAACTAATTTTAAGGATGTCAACAGTCAGTGATATGCACGTTTAATTAAAAGCTACACTAACAAGTGTCAACAGCAAGTGATGAATGTATGACGTTACAACTGATATATTTACAACGCATGCCTTTACAACGCAGTATTTACATCGCAACATCCTTTACAATGCATACATTTACATTGCATACCACTACATCGATTTTTATTTTTAACTACACTTACGCATTCCATTACATCACATTAAACCTTTACAACACATGCCATTACAACGCATACCAGCACATTGCATTTAAGGTAAGTGTTGGATAGTGTAGGGGTAAAAATTACTATTCTAAAACTCCAGGGGGTGCAACAGTAGGGTAAGTGTTGACTAGTGTAGGGGTACTATGGTATGAGTTGTAATGACATGCGATGTAATGCCTGCGTTGTAGTGACATGCGATGTAGTGTCATGCGTTGTAGTGACATGCGATGTAATGGATGCGTTGTAGTGACATGCATTGTAAAGGATGTTGGGATGTAATGCCTGCATTGTAAATGTAGTGCGATGTAATGGTTTCATTGCAAAGGTTGTTTCCCGCAACTCATTTACAAGCATGTCTGGAGTGGTATCACATTAATAACCCCTTTCTTTTGCTGTTCCCTCAACTGTGTCTCAAACGTCAGTCAGTGATTGGTACACTTTGAGAGAAGTTCTATTTTGAAAGCGCGTGCAATCAGTGAATCTACCTCCTCCTGTCTTGCAATCCTCTGGTTATCCCCATGTAAAGTGAAGGGACTGGTTGGATTCATTCCAGACTTACTTGGGTGGCATTGGTGCATCAAAACTTCACCCAGAAACAAAAAGATACCTTCTTTTACATTCAACTGGCTTTGTAGGTTGGTCTATTCTTAAACGTTTACTTGATGTGGCAAGAGCAGAGGGTGAGGTAATTGTTGAATATATGGAAGCCATAAAGAAATTGGAGGCTAGGTTTGATGTACAACCAAGCATTGTGGTACTTGCACAATAAATATTTTATGAGAAAGTAACATACTGGTGAAAATATTGATACCTATTTCTCGGAACTTAGGAGATCAGTGGCAGAATACAACTTAGAACGTTTTATAGATCAGTTGGTCCGCAACCAATTTATTAGTCATTGTACTAACAAAGCAATCCAACAAAAATGGTTGTGCTTCAGCAATGCAACGTTGGATGAGACATTACGCAGTGCTAAAAGTATAAAACGTGTCAGATCTCTGTAAAGGAATTGGAAGAAAAAAATGGCACTGCGAATGTTGTAAAACTCAGAGACAGTAATGTTACTAAAAATGTTCAAGCTAAGGAAAGTAGATAACCGGGAAGATTGATTAAAAGTAAGTTTTTCAATCAAACTAATTTTTGCTTCAGGTGTGGAAACCCCAATCATCTAAAAGGAGGGAGATTCTGCCCGGCAAAAATGGTCACATGCAGCAATTGCAACAAAGTGGGACATTTTGCCCAGGTATATCAGAGGGCAAAGAGAAATCCAGGCAAAGGGATGAATGTGGTCATGGAAGATTTAGGAGAAGGGTCCAATTGCAGTTTTGAACAAATTCAGAACGATTCGAAGGATATGGTATTAGTAATCAATGGAGGAGAGGTCAGGTCATTGGATTCATCAGATTATGGTGACCCCTACATTGATGTATTTGTGGGTGAAAAAAATAATAAAATTACTGGATGATTTAGGAGCCAGGATCACAATGATTACTGATGAACTGTTCCAGGAGAAATGGCCTGGCAAAGTTTTATAGCTCCTGGATTGTGCCACTGTTTCATACGAGGGTACGAGAATTGAGTTAGCCGGATTTTTCAAAGAAACTTTGGCTTTCTGGGGTAATGAAATCTTTAGGAAAATATATGTGGCAATCAAAGGTTTGTGCATTTTGAATTGGTTCCACCAAGGGCTTTTCAAAAAGGTTTTGAGACAGGGAACAAAAGACCAAGGGCTAGATGTAGGTAGAATAGATTTACCGATTTTAAATTACCGAATTTTACCGATTCGGTAATTGAAAATCGGTAAATCTATGGTGTCAACATGTAGGTATTCCAGATGTGCTGGAATACCGAATCGGATGATTTCGGTATTTACCGATTCGGTAAATACCGAATCGGTAATGCCCTTCATTCCTATGGGCTTTGAAGCCCATAGGAATGAATGGGCATTACCGATTCGGTATTTACCGAATCGGTAAATACCGATTTACACAAGTGTGCAGGGGGTGTCACTTTGACACCCTCTGGCACCCCCAAAACAGGCTCGGGTGCCATGTGGCAGGCATACATGCCCTAAAGGCAGGTCTGCCTGTCACATGGCATAGGTTTGCATGCACACATGTGCATGCACACTGGAATCGGTATTTTACCATCAAATTGGATTTGATGGTAAAATACCGATTCGTTAAGGCTCCTGGGACTCTGAAGAGTCCCACTACATATGGGTGGCTCAGAATCGGTAAATTTACCGATTTTTGATTTTGCCGAATCGGTAAAATTACCGAATCAGTAATTTTACCGATTCGGTAAAATAATGCCCCCTACATACCATTCACCTATTTACCGAACGGTAACGGCCGAAAATACCGATTTTCGGCCGTTACCGACCGACCTACATCGGGCCTCAAGTCTCTGTCATTGTGTATATCACATGGAAGAAGTAAGATCCAAATATTCTTTAGTATTTTCTGAGAAGGTAGTCATGATCAATGGATTTTATCATGAAATAAAGGTTAAAGAGGGGTCCATTCCCATAAAGCATAAACTTCACAGCACACCCATTCTCAGTCAGAGATGATCTAGGGAAAGAGTTGAGAGGTTTGTGTGACAAAGGTAGAATAGAGCCCATTGAATCATGTCTTTTGTTGTCTCCATTGGTGGGTGCAAACAAACAGAACAGGGAAATAAGGGTTTGCATTAACAAAACAATATGTGTAGATTTTACATCGACACCCAAAGATTTCCAACCTGTTGCAACTCATTACTGGGCTAAGAGGTTCAGCAAGTTGGACTTATCCTTAGTATAGCATCAGCAGCCACAGCCCGTGCAGGTAAGAGTGGTGAGGTGATGGGGGAGATTTCGAGAAACGAGGATGAGGGAAAATTACTTATTTATTTTATTTTCCCTCATCATTGTCTGTTGAAATCACCCCACCCAGACCCACCTCCCCACATATTTTTACCTGCACGGTCCCCGGCTGACCATCAGGTGGTCAGGGCCGGACTGAGAACCAAAACCGGCCCTGGCAAAGAGCTCGGCCGCCCCCCCCCCCCCACCCCCCGGGGGGGTTTGGGGGTGCGACAACGCTCTTTGCCAGGGCCGGTTTTCGGCCGATTTTGTTACAGGGCCGTTTTTGCAGCAACGCTCTTTGCCAGGGCCGGTTTTCGGCCGATTTTGTTACAGGGCCGTTTTTGCATCACCGCTGCAAAAACGGCCCTGTAACAAAAACGGCCCTCAGGGGCCCAAAACCGCCCACACCCTTGCGGCGCACCGGGGGATTGCCCGGTGCCCGCAACGGCCAGTCCGGGCCTGTAGGTGGTCTTATAACCTGAATCCAGAAAAAAGGCAGCTTTTGTCTCACCGTTTGGCACGTTCCAGTACTGCAGGAGGCTATTTAAGTTGGCTACTGTTGGGGCAGTATTTTAATGAATAATGAACCACCTTTTTAAGGGAATGAACGCAGTGGTAGCATTTCCGGATAACGTGTTGATCTTTGCAGCATCCAGAGAAGAACATGACAGCATTCTTGACCAAGTGCTGTCCATTTTCCAAGAAAAAGGGGTTCTGCTTAAAATGGAAATATATGAATTGCGCAATGACAAAGTGAAATATTGCAGCCATGTTGTATCAGGAGACGGCATCGGACCGAGGCCAGGTTTAGTTGATGCCCTTATCAATGCAGTGACACCCATTGATAAAACAACTCTAAAGTAATTTATGGGTTTATGTGAATATAATGACAGTTTTACTTCAGATTATGCCTCTCACATTAAAGCGTTTGACTGGACTGTTAAAAAGGTGTTGTTTGATTGGTATATCAAGTGTCAGGAGGTGTCTAAAAGACATTTAGCAAGTTCCAAGGTTTGTGAACCTTTCCACCCCAAAGTGTCTTGCTGCATAGCTGTTGATGCCAGCAATCATGGTTTAGGGACTGTACTTACTCAGAGTGAGGAAGGTGTAGAAAACACTATTGGTATGCGTCCAGAAAACTCAGGAAGTCCAAGACTTGCTTCTCCACTATTGAGACAGAACTTTTGGCTTGTTGGTGGGTTATAAGAATAAGCCCTATATGCGGGGAACTAAGTTCACTGTAAAGACAAACCACAACCTTTGGTGACAATATGAAGTTTTGATAGGGTAAAAGATCAAACTACTTGCATAGCTAGGTTGTCAATGAAGCTCTTGCAATTTCAATTCGACATTGTTCACATTCAAAGAGTGAAATATGCAAGAGATGATTCCTTGTCTAGATGCTGCTCAAAAGAATATGTTGATGTGGATGATGAACGATGCAAGGAAAGTTGTTTGATTGCAGCAATCAACTTGGAGCAGATGTATGCGATATTTGAAGCAGAATGGAGGACGAAAATTGTAGCTGATGAAGTCATTAAAAAACCCATCAAGTATGTCATGAAAGGATGGCCTTATGAGAAATCTGTTGAGGTAGCATGCCAGCATTTTTGGAAAGTTGCGGATGATCTGTCAGTGGAGTACGGCTTGATGCTCAGAGTTGAGAAATTGGTACCACCTACTGGGTTGAGGTACAGGCTTATCAAAATGGCTGATGAGGGACACTTAGGGCGTACCTTTACCAAATGCCAGCTAAGGCAAATGTTTTGGTGGCCTTCGATGGATAGAGAGGTAGATGAATTTGTCAGTAAGTGTGCCATTTGAGCCACTTTAGAGAAACTTTTTGTTGTCAAAAAACTCCCTTAACAACCGATTGAGTGGGCATCTCGTGCATGGGAAAAAATTGGGATTGACCTTGCTGGCCCATTTTATGTCCTTTCAAGCTAGTGCAGCTTTGAATTAGTTTAGGTTGAATTATATTCTAAGTGTCCTGAGCCTAATGCAAATACTGTAGTTTTTGATGAATATTTTCATGCGAGAAGGCTTTCCACAGTTTCTATTGTCAGACAAATTTGTCCAATTTGTAAATGAAGAAGTGAAAAAAATTTTAAGGTCTGGAGATGTAAAGCACTTGAGAACATCACTGTACCATCCCCAAAGTAATGGTCAGGTGGAGCGCATGAATTGGGTGATGGTACAGTGTGTTTGATGGCCAGTTTCAAATAAGTATGCTGTAAGTTCCATGCTATGGTTCTATTGTAATAGCCTACAAAGTTCTACGCTGGTATCTCCCTTTGAATTGTTGAGAAGAAGAAAGCCATTCACTAAGTTATGCCAAGTTGAATGGGGAAATTGATAAAATTCAGATTGTTGTGAGATGAATGTGATGTGACAGTCAAGAAAAACACTGTTGAGGTAAAGGCCAAGCAAAAATAGGTCTGTGAAAGTCAGTCTAGGGGGAGTGAGATGAAGTTAAAAATAAGTGATGTAATCGGTATCCGGAAGGGAGTGCATGTGCAAAGGCGAAGAAAAGTTTTAATGGTCCTGTTCTGATAGACAATGTCTGCGGTAACGCAGTCAGAGATGATCATAATGAGTTTGTGCTCCAGTGAGAGGTGATGATAAAGCCAAAGGATGGTGGTCTCAGGAGCTAAGGTACCTACCAAAGGGTAAGGGGTGTTACGTGCCTCACCAATGGACCACTCTTAAGAAAGTGGGGAAGGAAAAAGATCCCTTTTTAGGTCGAGCCTAGGCAGTGCATGCGCTGTCTGCAAGACCTGAAGTAATGACAATACAGAGTGTAAACCCGCCTGCTGCTTGGCATTGGTTCACTCCTATATGCAGGCTCCCTATTAGTCGGTGCTGGCAAAACGTAATTTCCATTTTAGCCTAGCAGTTCCGACCAACTACAGTTTCATTACACTGTAGGTGCTGATGTGTTTTGTTTGAGGACTACTTATTTTTACCATGGCGCCCGCTTAAGGGGCTGCCATTCACATAGGTTTTATGTACACTGGCGGGTGCCATGCTTTGTTTCAGCACGGCGCCAGCTTTAATGTTTAACACCAAACATCACAGGCCTTATTTATGAAGGCCTTGCGTCAGTTTTGCGCCGCCGGTGCGTCACTTTTTGTGACGCACCAGCGGTGTAAAAAATGCGCCCTGTTGCGCCATTTTTAAACCCCTGCGCCACATTATACTTGCGTCAGGTATAATGTATGCAGAGGGGGCGTTCCTCCGCAAAAAGCCTTGTAATAGTGACGCAGTGAAATCTATGAGATTTCACTGTGTCACTGTTAGGACGCTGTTGCGTCAAAATCTTGCGCCTGCCTCACAGCAGGCGTAAGACTGACGCAAGCCCTTTCACATGGGGCTTTCCCCATGTGAAAGGACGCATTGCTGGAGTTGCGTCACTTTTGTGACACACTCCAGCAATGCGTCACTTTTGCGCTTACAGATACGTCAGAAATACTGACGTATCTGTAACTCCTTGCGACATGATGCGTCATACATTAAATATGACGCATTAGGAATGTCGCAAGGAGTGCGCAGTGAAAAGTGACGCATCGCTGTTTTCACGCAGCAATGCGTCACTTTTCATAAATGAGGCCCCACGTACTTAAGTTTTAAGCCAAGGCTCTGCCGAATGAAGACAAATTTTTCAAGGTAAGCACTGATTTTGGTTTTCAGGACAGGGAAATGTCTTCCTGCTCACACCTAACTTAAAACAAAACCACTCGGTAGCATATAATTATAAAAGCTGTTTTTTCTACTGAGACTCCGGCGGACACGCTTCATGCATGTTTGCCATAAATTACCTCATCTTCCTGTGGCTCCCCCCACCTCCTCCCGCACATTGCTACCGCTCCGACAGAGGAAATCCAAATGTATGTGGCCCTTTGCATTGGGAATCACGTATTTAACATACAATGTGAATGGCTGGTGGAAATATTTGCACGTCCTGTTTTAACACGAAGCAATGTCAGCATAAGTGTTGTGCCAGGGGGCCAGGGGTGACTGGGGGGGTCAACTCCGGGGCCTACTCTCAATGGGGCACTTTGATTGAGATCTAAGGCCTTCACTTGGCCACACTTTAAATAAGGCACGGACACTGGGATAACTGTGTTGCTCTGCACGTCACCGCCAAGTGCCAACGTACGTACGGGCCCCTTTATTAAGAACCCGGTCACGTGTCTCCCACACTGCACGCCTGTTGCGTCACAGGCGTGCAGACACTAGAACACAACACATAAGGGCCTTCTTTTTGAAGTCTTTTTTTTAAAATTGTACAGCAATCCTAGAAAAAGGATAATGGCCTAACGGTCTAAGTAGTGGGGGCTACTATTCCAATCACTCCCAAGGCACGAGTTCGAGTCGGACTGCTGCCAGGCTGCCAGCTAATTTTATTCTCCTGCAATGTCCTATCGTATTTTGATGATGTTTAGGGCATCTTTATTTTAAAGATATTAGGATCTGGTCTCTTCATCACTAAACATTTTTATTTTAAAAATATTAGGTTCTGGTCTCTTCCTCAAGAAACTACATTACAGGAACATTGCTACTAATGTTAACAGTAGCAAATGCATGACGAAATCTGTTTTGATGTGTGCAGAGTTAAAGATATTTGACTAACACGATGTTTCTGGTCACCTCCCAAGATCAGCTAATTTTTAAGTATCTCATGTTGACACACTCAAGTGTCAAAAACATAATTTAAGATTTAGTCAGCAAATGGGTAAAGTCTATGATGACTGTGGCACAGGAGAAATGAAATTGTGAGCATTGTGTGATTCTGCAAATTAGCAGGATTTAGAATCGTGCCTAAAGCAGCCACAAGGGCTTGAGGACGTGTGCAGTTCTGAGTTGCAGGCTTCTAAAACTAAATTAGTAATGTTCTTTAATCAACATGATTTAAATATTTACTTATACACACTCTAACCACAGCGGCCAGTGCGAGTCTGCATCTGAGGCTCAGAGTGACTGAAAACCATGGCCCCGACGAGGAGTCTCCAGCAGCCTGGATCAGTCGCATGGTACCATGATGAGAGACACAGACGGGGTGCAAGCAGCGGCGGACACCAAAACTGAATTACAAACTTCCACCCGCTAGCACCACCCACTCAGCTGACTTAAATTTGGTCCCTCATTTGTGTTGGCCTGTGTTTTTCTCCCTATTGCCTTACCGTGCCCTCCATCTTCTGTCCCCCCACCTGCGTCATCTGTGTTCCTTTACAATAACCCCTATGTTGCTGCCCCGTCCGTCCTGTCCGCCTATGCTCCTTCAATATCCTCCTTCCCTGTGTTGCTCTCCCCCTTGTTTCTTCTACACCGTTTGCATCTTGCTACCACTAATACACAACAACACCCTGTCTCTTGGTGTTTTACTATTGGCCTGTGTGCATTGATTCCTTATCTTTATGAGTCTTTGTGGACAAGTGTCTGATCTGTTGGACTTTGTAAATAAATAGGTGTCTGTAGGTGTGTCATTGTGTGCATGCTTTTTGGGTGCATGTGTATCCGTATGCTGCTTGCCTGTATGAACATACACAGAAAACAAGCATTGGAAATGCAATTGGTCTCGCATTTGTTGGAGTTTGTAGCTATTGGCATTGTAGATGGCAATGTTTTGTACTTGCGCAATAGGTCTTGTATTTTTTGAAGCTACTCTTACGCGAGTTTAAGCTATTGGCATTGTAAATGACAATGCCTTTTTTTAATGTTTTTAAAACCAAAACAAAAATAAAAGGCATTGTTATTAGCAATGTCAATAGTTCAAACTCGCTTAAATGCGAGACTTATTGCATTGCAAATGCTTGTTTAATATAGCCCTCGCCCACTTTAATAGTGGCATGCTAAATTATCAGGTTCACCCTCACTCCTAAAGATCAGGCTGGGCTTAAACCTATTTCAGGGACAACTTATGAAGATAGTTAAATACCTGAAGAGATAAAAATTCCTCATCCACTCCCGGGGTATCCCTTTATTAGTGGGGTGGATGGGAAAGATTAAAAATATATAATATACGATTGGGGTTTAGGATGCAATGGTCCTATGACCCTAAAATTACCATCATGTTTCAGCCCTATACTAATAACTTGAAGAGGTCCTGTGCTTTTGTCTGGGTGGGTTCATAAATTTAACAATCCCCCAGGGATGTATTTTACCTGTTCTTGTGCGGCATGCAAATATACCCAAAGCTTGCACAGGCAGCGCAATACTGGCCACTCTTGATTGTACCTGCAATTACAAAATATGTGTGGCACGAGGAAAGGTGCCATCAAGCGGCTTCTCATACGTGACACGCACATCTTCCCTTTTTGTGTGCCTAATCACATGCTACTAATTGTGAGCATTATTTGTCACTCATTGTTGTCTTTTTGACCTAGTTTCTATTTGAAACGTTTTATAGTGAATCACCAAGCGGGTGTCGAGAAAAAGGAGCATTCCCAAAACGCAAAATCTCCATGCATTTTTCATGGACATTTTAGGCAACTCCACCATAAAAACTGCTGCACAGATTGACACCAAATTTGGCAGGAAGCAAGATCTTGGCCCAGAAAGTGTGCTTTTTGTTAACCCAGGGTGGAGCTTGCATAGTGGTACTCCTCGGAATTTTTAACGGAATTACTGGAAATCACTCTAAAATTCCATGGCCTGGCAGAGTCACTCATTGTCCCCCCCATCCCACCCGCCCCGTGAAACCCCTACCCCCTTCCGCTAAACCCTTTTCCACCCTCCCTGCATAGTAAGGCCTGATGGCTGGGAGACTTACCTTCCTCCCAAATCGGTGCTCTGCTCCTGCTGCTGGCTCCATTCGGCTTCCACTGCTCCAGGTCAATTAACAAGAAAAACTGTAGTGCGCATGGCATACTGCGTGAAGGCATGTCTGACTCTATGAAATCCCATTTTATTTTTTTTCAAATTCTACATATACGTATATCCTTATAAACAGAAGAATAAGCCTATATCCCAACACAAATATATACAACCTCATGTACTTATACCATAACCATACACAAATATTTTGTTATGTTAGAATATAATTTTTATTTAATAGCTAAATATATTGTTATACCCTTAGAAAAAGCTTGAAAACTAATATGCGTAGGTTCAGGCACCTATCCTATAGTCATATTTACATAATCTGACATATTAATTATCAAGCATAAAACCCATATGCAAAGACTCATGCACATATAAGTTATCTACATACTATGACTTAAATGTATATGTAAAGCATAAACGTACATTTATTGACATAGACATAACAGTTTTTTTTTAGTTTCTTTTACAAATATCATATATCCTATATCCATAAAATAAGGACAAGCCTACCTCCTCTGTCTCAGTCCACAATCTGCGCCAAAACCTTGATAATTTGCAGCGTGATCCTAAGTTGGCGTGACTATTGCAATTCTCTCCTCTTAGGTTCCCCTGACTTTTTAATAAATAAACTGTATAGAGTTCAAGCTCCTGCAGCCAAATTGCCTTTGAACCGGTCCAAATCGTCCGCTTCTGGCGCTATTAAAGAGCTAGACTGGCTACCAGTCAAGCAGAGAATGGTTTTTCAATTCTTATGCATTGTCTTCAAAGGTTTTCATGGCATTGGACCAATCTCTCTGCAGAACTATTTTCAAAGATATTCCCAGAGGAGATGTCTGTGCTCCTCTTTGGCCAACCTAATCTGTAACCCTAAATTCAAGGCAACCAGGAAAGGGGGTGGGCTTTTGCAGTGAGAGCAGCTCTACTCTGGAATCTGGTTCCTGTCTCCCTTAGTTTTCAGTGGGCTTGCTGCATTTCAGAAAAGCCCTGAAAACTTGGGGGCAGATTTACAAGGCCCTTGCACCACGTTTGCGTCAATTTTCCCATGTTAAAAGTGACTCAAAAGTGGTGCGAGGGGTTTGTAAATCTGCCCCCTTGGGGCCTCATTTATGAAAAGTGACGCATCGCTGCGTGAAAACAGCAATGCGTCACTTTTCTTTGCGCCCTCCTTGCGACACCAATGATGTGTCATATTTACATTATGACGCATCATTGCGCAAGGAGTTACAGATACGTCAGTATTTCTGACGTATCTGTAAGCGCAAAAGTGACGCATTGCTGAAGTGTGTCACAAAATTGACGCAACTCCAGCAATGCGTCCTTTCACATGGGGCAAGCCCCATGTGAAATGGCCTGCGTCAGTCTTACGCCTGCTGTGAAGCAGGCGCAAGATTTTCCAGAAGTGACGCAGTGAAATCTCATAGATTTCACTGCGTCACTTCTACGACCCTTTCTTGCGTCAATACGCCCCCCTTGCATACATTATACCTGGCGCAGGTACAATGTGGCGCAGGGGTTTACAAAGTGACGCATCTACCGAGATGCGTCACTTTGTAAACATGGCGCAACAAGGCACATTTTTTACGCCACTGGTGCGTCACAAAAAGTGACGCACCGGCGGCGTAAAAGTGACGCAAGGGCTCATAAACGAGGCCCTTGGTTCTTTCCTTAGTAATTCTCGCGCTCTTTTGTCGGCTGCACAGCTAGAATGCCCATGGTACTTAAGGTTACTAGCGCCATGATACCTTTTTGGTAAGAAGTGCACTCTATAAATCTAAAGGTTAATAAAATAAATAAAACTATACAAGGCATACTCTCAAGTACATGTATACATCTACATGGCCATATTTACATAAGTGGACTTACATGTCCGTGTCATACATACAAGTCCATGTCTTCATCTAATAGTAAATGGTTTTTTTGTACATTTTTGCACATCACACCATTTGAACTTGAACGCTGGCATTTCAGCCTAGGATGTCAAAATATTTAATATTTTGAGGGGCAGATTTATGTTGGACTTGCGCCACGTTTGCGTCACGCAATGGCGGTGTAAATGTGGCGCATCCCTGCGACCTATTTACAACGTGACGCATCTAGGCAGATGCGTCACGTTGTAAAGCCCTGCGCCACATGTGGGCGTTCCGGCGCAGGGCTACAAGATTTCACTCAGTCACTTTTAGGCCAATGCTGCTTCAAAACCCTGCGCCTGCTTGAAGCAGGCGTAAGGCTTGACACAGCCTTGGACAGATAGGGCACCCCCGAGCCTTGCAGGAGCTGCGTCGTGCTTGCGACGCAACTCCAGCAATGCGTCACCTTTACGGCACAGATGCGTCACGCATCTGTGCCGTTTTTGCCCCAATGCGGCGCCCCATGGGTGGCGGAGCTGCGGCGCACAATAACTGCCGCATCCCTGGGGATGCACCAGTTATTGTAAATCTGCCCCATATGTTTCAGTTTGCTTCCTTCTGATCACCTTCAGGATAAGAGGCTCTCGTTGAAGAATAGAGCCTTGTCCAGAAATATCCTTTCTAGTGGGACTAATTGAACTTTATTTTTACTTTCTGGGTCTCTGACAAGAAAACGATAAAGCAGGAAACAGACAAAAAAACAAGAGAATAGAGAATTGGTCCATCTTATGCCGAGGCAGAATTCTTCCAACCGAACTGCACTCCTTAATAACACAGGGGAAATGAAAACAGGCGACGAAATGGCAGGCTTTAATTAATTTTGAAAGAATATTGCGGATAGAGCTGTCGGCCACCCAGTGGTGGTTAACTTTCTAAATCTGGTCTTTTCCTTTTTCCAGCTGTGACGATGCGCAGAGTGAAGATTCGCAGCCCCCCGAGGCTGAGAGCTTCGAGATGCTTCGGAGAGGCTGCAGATACTGTGCGGGGCAGAGGTAAGTCTGACCCACTGTGATCAGTGTGACCGACAGTACCTAAGGCCTGTCCCACATTTATGAAATATTCACATAATACAGACCAGAAACTAAGGGGCTTTATTGCAAGCCCCTTGCGCCACCGGTGGGTCACTTTTACTATGACTTGTAAATAAGCCACATAGGGCCATATATATCAAGATACCAATTAGCGATTCTGTAATAGCAATTTTTAAGAAATCGCTATTTCAGAATCGCTAATTGGTATGTATCAAGAAAATCGCAATTTTTTAGCGATTTCTTGATATCCCTTAATTGTGAATTCGCAAATTGCGAATTCGCACTTAAGGAATACTTTCCCATTCATTGGAAGGAATGGGAAATTATTCTCAATTTGCGATTCGCAATTTGCTAATCGCAAATTGAGAATAATTTCAAGGGTGCAGGGGTATCCAAAGGACACCCTGTTGCACCCCTGAAATATGCATGGGTGCACATGTGGCGCACATACATGCCCTAAGGGCATGTATGTGCGTCACATGGCACTTTGAAAAATGTTGAAATGTGCATTTTTCAAGGAAATCGCAACTTACCACCAACTAAAAGTTGGTGGTAATTTGCGATTCCTTAAGGGCATTTTTGAATTTTTTTTTGCTTAATACATTGCATTTAAGGAATCGCAAAATTTGCGATTCCTTAAATGCAATCGCAAAATAAGGAATCGCAAATTTTGAGATTCCTTATTGTGCACCCAAATTCTTTCATACATACCATTTTGCGAAAATGATTTTGCAACATATGGCCCTTAAATTGCTACTCTGGATTGCGTGTAAGTGTGAGAGCAGAAGAGTGCCATACCATACCTACTACAATATAGCACTGTTTTCCTCTCTACATGCCCTAGTGAACTTTAGGCTGTTATGCATCCTTGTGCAATAGTGCAAGAGGGGGCATTTTGTAAGGAATCGTTTTTTTTTTTTTTACAGATGGGGCTCTTCCCCACCTGTAAAAAATCTGGGGCCCTGTTCCTGCTTTTTGTGTGTGCTTTACAATGCAGCACACATACAAAGTAGTGAAAACGTGGAGGAATTAAAACATTTCTACTCATTATGCCTGCTTTGAGAAGGTGTAAGATTTAGTCCATAAATGGTTGTTGATAGGGATTCGCATCAAAACCCATGGGTGGCTGCTTGGGAACGCCCTATATACCACTCATGGAATTCCCCCTTGACACAAAGTAATACAATGTGCAACTTTATATTACTTTGAGAACCTACCCAACGCAGTATGGCCGGGATGCCCGCCACCCCCTCCCAACACCAATCCCCAAAGGATGGGAGAAGTCGGACACAGGTTGGAACTTTTGGAAGGCGGGGGGGAGTTACCCCCCCGGCCGTATTTATTAAAATACTAGCAGCCCGTCCCGACGTTGCCCGGGAGCAATTATGCTTCAGGGCCTCCTCCCGCCCCGCTTTTGTAACCTGCAGATGTAACTTTTCCCTCCTGTATTTTACTTTGCTTCTGTGGCCCCGCCCGCCCCACTTTTGTAACTGCACATGGCTTCCCAGAGTAAGACTGATCTGAAAGTTCATCCTCCTCACTCTGTTCTCCCAAAGATGAGTGTGTTGTTGTCAGACATCATACATAAGGATACTTGAATTGAGGTAAAACAACTTGTGCAATGGCGTGCTGCCTAGTGCTGTCTCAATGATCTTTCCCCCTCCCCCAGCCCCCACCACTGCACTGTGGTCAGTTACTGGAAGGCATTTCCCTCCAGCCCCACATTTCCTATTTTTCTTAATGCAGTACCTGCTGTTTGAGATGCTCCTGTCACAATAAGCAGTGCTGTCCGAAAAGCGCTCTGTTGCTCTCTGGAGGCTTCTTTGCTCTTTGATAATGGCCACTGTTTTCAACGAAATTCCACGTTGGACAGTGGCAGCCCCCCCTCTACAGATCCAGACAGCAAAGACTCCAAAGGCATTTTTCTTGTTTTTCAATTAGTCTAATTGTCATGCGCCATGGTTTTTGCAGGTGCCTGTTTCTGTGTTACGTTTTAAACTTTATTAAGGAGTAATCGTGCACTATACTTCCTTTATTTATGGCAATCCCTATCTGTTCAGGATTATGTTTAAAACCCCTCAAATGTTTCCCGAGTTAATATGCATTGAGAGCTCATTATGAGTCGCTCACTACGGGAAGGTTATCCTTCTGTAAACAATTCCCTTTCTTGGTTCTGCTCTTCAACTCTTCCGCTCTCCCCGACCCCCGCCTGCCCCTACATGAGTTCACTAACTTACCTCCGCCGGCGCTGCTTGGCGCTACACTGGCTTAACTGGAAGACTGCACTGAGATGCCACACTGCAGCGGCAACTGAAGTACGGGCAGTAGTGAGAAGAGTTAATGTGATTGACTCCAGAGTAAGGAGAACAGGGCAATGAAACCGAGTTCACCAGCTTCTAAAATGGTTAGGTGCTTTACCGACTGGTTTGGAATGGGAGCCCCCGAGCCACGTATTAGAGCTCAGTGAGAGGCAGGGAGAGGACGGAGTCTCACAATGGGGGCATTGAGGGGTCCTGTGGGCCATGAGTCCCGCCTGGCCTGGCCCAGAGATATGACAAACTAAATGTTGACGTAGGGATTGCACGTGGACAATATTTACGGCCTGACCCCACGCTATACATGGAGATGTAGTGATAGCCATAGCCTCAGTTGTGAGCTAAGGTCACTCGGGAACAATGCACCCCCTCAGTGCGGCAGGCCGAACACAGAGATATGACGATAGTTGCAGTGATGACGTCGGAGGTCACAGGGGAACAGTATATGCCCTCTGACCGTCCAGGCTGAAAGATGCGACGATAACCTCAGATCTGACGTGGGCCACTTGTGAACAATGTCTCCACTCTGCCCAGTTGTCTTTATTTCGGGCCTTCCAGTGGGTCCTTGGACGATGGGCTGGGCGGTCTCTGGGCACGACCTTTGGCATCCTCAGACGTGCGGATTTGGCGTCGCTGGGCCCTTCTCTACCCAATAGAAAATGCTTGTTCCGGACTTGTGTGAATGGAACAAATTCATAGTGCCCGGCAGAGCTGCGCTGGCAGCCCCTGAATAAAGGACCAGAAGTGAGAGCTGGGGGCACAGGGAGCGGCCTACAGTCGTCGGGTGCCCCTGTGTGACCATGGCATGCAAATGAAGTATAGGGGTCGCCACAAACACTGAGCACTCCCTAGGAGTAATCGTGCACTATACTTCCTTTATTTATGGCAATCCCTATTTGTTCAGGATTATGTTTAAAACCCCTCAAATGTTTCCCGAGTTAATATGCATTGAGAGCTCATTATGAGTCGCTCACTACGGGAAGGTTATCCTTCTGTAAACAATTCCCTTTCTTGGTTCTGCTCTTCAACTCTTCCGCTCTTCCCGACCCCCGCCTGCCCCTACATGAGTTCACTTACCTCCGCTGGCGCTGCTCCTGCCTGTCAGCTCGCACTACCGCTCCTCCCCTGCGCCATGTCCGCCGCTCATCTTCCTTTGCCGGTCCTCTGCTCCTGACGTCACCACTCCTCCCCTGCGCCATGACCACAGCTCCTGGGACGCCGCTCCTCCCCTGCTCCTAACGTGACGACGCACGTCGCGGCCGGCGCTACTTTGGGGGGACTACTTTTTTTTTTAATTAATTTTTTTATTAAGGTTTATTTTTTAAGTTAATAAATAACCCTGCCGATTTCAACGGTGTATCGGGTGTGTAGATTGGCGCTGTGGTTCCCGAGTTTACCTTGCCAAAAGGTGCAAGTTCTCTCTTTATAATAGTAGTATAGATGAGACAAAATTTAAAACATTAAATAAAAGTTTCATGAATTATGTACAATTTTACATTTATTACATTTCGATGAAGACATGTTCTTTGGCTAACCTTAACAGATCTCTAATACAAAGGTTTCCTAGCCGAGTCTAGCATCCTGAAAATGCATATATTCTAAATTAAAATTGTACATCCTAGCATTAAGGGCCAACGGCAAGGTCTTAACCGGTGTCAGATCCCTACTACCAAAATCTCGCCCTCGCAGTGTGAGTGGCACATGCGCAGAGGACTCTACCCTCATTGCCAACTGTAACTTCCCTTGTCGTGGTGGGGGCCCCCTTTCCACTCGACGCCATCTTAAAGGTCGTCCGAGTTCCCGTGTGAGGTATCTGTAGGAAGGACAGCGTGGACTCCCCCCCCATCCCCACACTCTCTATCCGCCGTCGCGGATATCCGGCCCCCGGGAAATTCGTAGGAGGGGCATCTAGCCGCCTCCCCCTGGGAGGGGCCTATGGCTGTCTCCCCCTAGGCGACCCATCCTTAGGGGGTGCCGCCTCCCCGTGGAAGGGGTCAATGGCCGCCTCCCCCCAGGCGCTCCCATCCATTCTGGGTGGCGCCTCCCTCTAGGGACCTTGAAATTACTGCTCACCGATCATGACCTTACCGCCCAACCAAAAAATAAAAACGACAGTTGTTTACCTACTAAGGAAAGAAAAAATTCTGACATAGCCTTGATGTGTCATCAACTGCTCTCTCCTACAAGGGAAAAACATTATCCTAAAGGCAGAAATCACATCATTATCTGAAACATTCCTTTACCTCTTCTACAAAGGAAAAAAGGCCTATACATTTCTCTCTAAGCAAAACTTTATTTAAATAAACATTGCCATAAGGGGCTGGTGGGTGGGTCAAAATTGCCGCTTGTTCCGTCGAGGGCTCACGAGCAACGAGTGGGTGCAGCCTTCAGAGCACAGGAACAAGAGGACGCTTCTTTGGATTCCCGCTCTATTTATCCTTCTGCGGGAGGGCGGGTACCCTCCTCCGGTACACCTACTGGGCGTGGTCTTCCGTGTGGGTGTCTAGGACAACCCATCTTGGGTGGGAAAAGGTGCGCCCCGGCTACGCCACTTCGGGCATACCAGCCGAGCCACACCCCCCGCCCAAAATGGTTTCCCGGGGGGATCGGGGCACCCAACCATACGTTCGGTGGGACCGAGTGGTCGCCCCTTTCCATATGGCCGGGATGCCCGCCACCCCCTCCAAACACCAAACCCCAAAGGATGGGAGAAGTCGGACACAGGTTTGAACTTTTGAAGGCGGGGGGGAGTTACCCCCCGGCCGTATTTATTAAAATATGAAACAAAATTTAAAACATTAAATAAAAGTTTCATGAATTATGTACAATTTTACATTTATTACATTTCGATGAAGACATGTTCTTTGGCTAACCTTAACAGATCTCTAATACAAAGGTTTCCTAGCCGAGTCTAGCATCCTGAATTAAAATTGTACATCCTAGCATTAAGGGCCAACGGCAAGGTCTTAACCGGTGTCAGATCCCTACTACCAAAATCTCGCCCTCGCAGTGTGAGTGGCGCATGCGCAGAGGACTCTACCCTCATTGCCAACTGTAACTTCCCTTGTCGTGGTGGGGGCCCCCTTTCCACTCGATGCCATCTTAAAGGTCGTCCGGGTTCCCGTGTGAGGTATCTGTAGGAAGGACAGCGTGGACTCCCCCCCATCCCCACACTCTCTATCCGCCGTCGCGGATATCTGGCCCCCGGTAAATTCGTAGGAGGGGCATCTAGCCGCCTCCCCCCTGGGAGGGGCCTATGGCCGTCTCCCCCTAGGCGACCCATCCTTAGTGGGTGCCGCCTCCCCGTGGAAGGGGCCAATGGCCGCCTCCCCCTGGGCGCTCCCATCCATTCTGGGTGGCGCCCCCCTCTAGGGACCTTGAAATTACTGCTCACCGATCATGACCTTACCGCCACAGGCCGGATAGTTGACCGACTATCCGCCCCCCCCTTCTCCTCCTAAAGGTCATGCTTCCTCAAACCCCTTAGCCATGCTATGAAGTCTCCTATGAGTAAGTCATTCCCCTCCCTGGACAGGTGAACCCCATCATTCAGATACATGTGATCACCCCGAATACACCCGTGTGGAATGCTATGCAACTGCCAAGAGCGAAACAATTTACCAATTTTATTGTTAACCCTTTTCACTGAATGGTTCAGCGCTGACACCGAAAGGCCCCCCCGCCATACCTTCCTGGGGATCATGTGGGACCAGGCAATCGTGCATCCCGGGAGTTTTTTAGCCAACCAGCTAACAGCCAACAGAATGTGTTCCAATAACACTCGTCTACCCAGTGTCACCAAGTCATTGCCCCCCAGGTGTACTATGACTACAGATGGCGGTGACCTTTGCCGCCCTAAAAGACCCTCAAAAAACGATTCGAATTGGTCAAAACAGAGCCCGCCCTTCCCATGAAAGGTAACTCTGTACCCGTATTCCCCAGCTGCGTGAGTCGCGTCACCTGCCTTGAATACGTCCCCAGCGCGTCTCACATATGAGTGGCCCACGACCCATACCACTCTCTCTCCAGTCGGTGATCCTTGACCGCTGGTCTCCTGGTGCTGGGTCGACTTCAAATTCCGCCCCGCGTGACAGGCTCGCGAAACTGTAATTCAAACAAAAGGCAAGAAGCGTGAGTGCATGTTAATTGATCTTTACAACATGTGCAATCGCACATACCTTTTGAAGCAATTCGAGGACCAACGTCCCAACTGTTTTACTTCCTCCGCACTCTGACCCCTGGCTGTAGCCTCAGTAGCAGCCCCTATCCTAAAGGAGTGGGTCCCAAAATCGCACGGGTCCATGCCCGCGGCAGCGATTGACAGTGCTAGCACCCTCTGAAACTGAAATCACGTCAGTGGGGTGCCATCCTTGTGCCTAAGCAAACTCCCCCCCCATGTAGCCGTCCTTAGTGCCAAGTATTCCTCTATACACTTTATCGGGCACGTAGGGGACCCTCGAGCGCGCTGCACGATAACACTATTTCCCATAGCTCCCTGGTCAGTCCTGGACCTGGCTATTGAGATCACCATCAAATCACCCCTTATTTGGACGTGATCCCTGCACAAGCCTCCCTCCATATCTTTCTTGTTCCTTGCGACAAGTTCGCTCACCCGCATAGCCCCATGGAATGCCAATGCGAAAGCTGCCCGGAACCGAACTGCTTCGAAAGGGGAGGAGCACGATCTCATCCAGTTTTGCTACAAGTAGAGACAACCTGTCTAAGCCAATCGGGCGCCTCACATCTTGCTTGCAACCCTCGAGGCGTTGCCAGCCGCGGAGGGCCTTCTTAACCAAAAAGGAACCCGTCGGGTCTTTTATGCCATGCACCTGCGCCATGAATGAAATGGCCGCCCTATGCCTATTGGCCGTTGCCGCTGATCGGCCTTCTCTGTGCAGCGCTACCAGGAACCCCAGGAAGGATTCCTCCTGACCCCAGCTCTGTCTCCCTGTTGGACCCAAAAATGTGCAGTAGGAACAAAACGCTCCTTCGTATGCCTTCCTTGTCCTGGGGCTAGACTGGCTACCACGAGGTCTTGTAATCCGGGGCACCGATTAGCCATAGTGCTTCGGGGAACGGTGCCGCCACTAGGTCCGCTGTGGGCAGATATCCCCTGAAAGCCTGCATACGTGAACGAGAGAGTGCGTCAGCAGCATGATTCAGTACACCTGGCACATGTTTTGCCCTCAACTGTACATTCAATCTCATGCACAGTAGTACAATTTCCTTCAACAATCTCAAGATCCACTTGCAGCGAGCTGCCTGCTGGTTAATGCACTCAACTACAGTCATATTGTCAGACCAAAACACCACTGAGCGGTCACTGAAATGGTCTGGCCATGCCAACAGCGCAACCCAAATGGGGAACAGTTCCAAGAACCCAATGTTACCTGTCAGACCGCTGGAGTGCCACCACGTCGGCCATATTTGCGCCGACCATTGGTTACCAAAGATGGCGCCAAATCCCACGCTCCCAGCTGAGTCAGTCCAGAGACCCAATTCCTCTGAAGACGCTGGTGGCTTGTTCCACACAACTCGACCGTTGAAGTCCGCCAGAAATGCCAACCAAATGCGCATATCCTGGCGAACCTCTGCCGACAGTCTCGTACGGTGGTGTCCCTCCTTGAGACCCACCATAGCTTGTGCAATAGAGCGTGAGAAGGGGCGGGCCATTGGTACCACCCTCAAGGCAAAGTTAAGCTGACCCACTGTTAGCTGTAACTGGTGCAGGGTCACCTTCTCCTTGCCCAGGCATTGTGTCAAGGAAGCCCTAAACTTGGCCACTTTTTCAATCGGTAAACGGAAACACCCCTCCACAGAATCGAGCTCAATTCCCAGAAACTCCAGTGAAGTAGATGGTCCGACCGTCTTACCTGGTGCCAATGGGACTCCAAACTCCCGCATGAGGATGCAGAAGTCCTGCAGCGCCTGCGCACATTTCGTATCGCCGGCTGCTCCCAAGAACAGGAAGTCATCCAGATAGTGCATCACATGCCTATGCCCTGTGGCCTCGGTGAATGCCCACTCCAAAAAACAGCTGAACATTTCAAAATAGGCACAAGAAATCGAGCAACCCATAGGCATGTATTTATCCATGTAATAACTCCCTTGAAAAGCAAAGCCTAGCAATTGCTGATCTCGCGGGTGTACCGGGAGCAACCGGAATGTTGATTCGATGTCTGATTTCGCCATCAGCGCTCCGGAGCCCAGGTGATTTAACATGGCCACGGCATCGTCGAACGATGCGTACCGCACTGAACAAATATCCGGGTCGATGGCTTCGTTCACCGAAGAACCTTTTGGGGCAGACAAGTTGTGAATGAGTCTAAACTCCCCCGGGTCTTACTTTGGGATTACCCCTAGCGGAGAACACACAAAATCCGCCATTGGCGGGCGATGAAAAGGGCCTGCCACCCGCCCCAAGCTGACTTCTTTGGAAATCTTTCTTGCCACTACGCTTGGGTTGTGTTGGACAGATAACTGATTTTTACTAAAGGAGTCCCCCCGAAAATCCCCCGCCGGGATGTTGAAGCCATATAGGAATCCATTCCTCAACACCCCGGCGGATACATTATCCGGGTATTTGTTCAACCAAGGAGTCATAGCCATGATATCGACAGGTGTAGGCAATCGGTTACCAAGCATCACCTCACTCTTGCTTAGACCCCCCTTTTCCTCCCGTTCCGCTGTTCTTAGATCTACAGCTACTTTCTGGGTGTGAGGAGTTCCCACAGCCCGCACACGCATGCCGGAACCTACATGCACCCTGGGGCCTGTTACAGTTGCCTCGATTGAAGCCCCAACAAACCCCCCACTTGCCGCCATTCCCGCCGGTCTTAGGCTGATAATCCCCGCCGGCGCCCGCTCGAAAGGGCACCGCAGGTTTTTGGCGGACTGACCCTGACCCGCTCCCACCCGGCGAGGACGTCCCTGCCGCCCCAGGCAAGAGCTGCTTGTGCCATGACACCGAGTCGAGGCAGTCCCAGGTCAAAGTCGCATCAAACTCTTTCGCTTTTTGGAATTTCATATCATAGCCTTTCCACTCATCCCCCTCATACATGGTATAAAAATCCATAATCCTATTCTGATAACAGGTCAGCTCAGTCATGATTTCTGGTTTGCGTTCCCCCATGACTGCCGTAAATATTGAAAAGGCCTTGACCCAATTTGCTACAGTCTCATCGACCCTAAATTCTGCCATCTTAGCCCGCCATACACTGGGGTGCCATAAATCCTTCTGGGATTTTGTATATTCCATCTCACGATGGTCAGTCAACAAGGAAAACATATTCACATACTTCTCTCCCCATATCAGTTCCTTCGTGGCCGCAGGGATGTGCTGGGCAACCCTTTCCCGCCTTGAAGGTAATGAACCCTCCCCTGCCATTGGCAATGTGTGCTTACCAGGTTCAACCGTCGTGTCTGCCGCCTTTTTCCCGGCTAACTGCAGGTCCTCCCGGCGCCACCTGTGAGGGAACAAGAGGAACACTCGCCGTCGCGGCCTCTCTCGACTGCCGTAACTGCTCGATTATTAGCCTAGCTTCCTCAGCCGGGTCTCCCGCAGCCACTGCCCCCCCCGTTTTCTTTTTGAGCCAGGGCAACACTGCCGCTAACTAGATGGCCAGTTCCGGGGGCATCGCCTCGCCATTAACAGGGGTAACTACAATCGGGATCGGTAAACCTATATCTGGGTTTGGCACCTGGCTGACCACTGGTGTAATGGGGGCGACTGGGGGTACCACAGGAACCGGAACTTCCCCAGAAACCGCCCTCCTCTTCACACGCTTCCCCCTACCCTCAGGGACTACTCCCGGCGAGCCCGGGCCTATTACCTTTTTAGGGCGGCCTGAGCTTTTCTGGGCCGCTAACTGTCTCTTAACTTCGGCCAAACCCCGGCCGATTGAGTCAACTCTTCCGAGCTTTCGGTCCATGCTTGCCATTCGGTTCGACAAATGGCGCAATACCTTCTCCATCTCGGAGCCCTTTCCTGCTTTCTTGCCGGCCATGGCTTCGAGTAATCTTGCTCTAGTTGATCAACGAGGTCCTGGATCCTACGTACTCCAAATAACTGAAAGAAAAACAACAAGATTACAAGTTCTCAAAATTGCCGCTTGTTCCGTCGAGGGCTCACGAGCAACGAGTGGGTGCAGCCTTCAGAGCACAGGAACAAGAGGACGCTTCTTCGGATTCCCGCTCTATTTATCCTTGTGCGGGAGGGCGGGTACCCTCCTCCGGTACGCCTACTGGGCGTGGTCTTCCGTGTGGGTGTCTAGGACAACCCCTCTTGGGCGGGAAAAGGCGCGCCCCGGCTACGCCACTTCGAGCATACCAGCCGAGCCACGCCCCCCGCCCAAAATGGTTTCCCGGGGGGATCGGGGCACCCAACCATACGTTCGGGGGGACCGAGTGGTCGCCCCTTTCCAATTGCGTTGGAAAGTAAATCCCAGCATAACACTTTGCAGCGTGTTTACTTTATGAAAGTAAAGCACACCCATAGCAAAGCGTTAGAAAATCTGTGCCCTAATTTCTCTAATTTAGGCCCTAATTTAACTACAATATCTGATATTTGGTTCCAACAGTCTAGTTTTGTCTTTTTCCCAAATTTAAATATTGTTGAGAATCAATTCCACTTCTGCTTCTTGACAACATCACCAAAGGAATTTAAACCTACCCATACCTCAGAACATAGAACAAGAAGAGGCATCCATGGGTGGGTGCCTGGAAATGCCCATGCTCCACCTAAGTAATGCCTCCGCAACGCAATGTAACACAAGCCCATGCTATACCCTGCGTTCCATTACTTTTTTTTTTATAAATTCACACATAGCCACACAAATTGGCCTTTGCATCTCTTTGTCAATACCAAAATAGATTTTGCTTTGGGCTTGCAGTGGGCCCCTATTGGTGTTGACTTAAGATTTGTGCAGCTTAGCATTACAGATTTTCATTCGGCGTCACATCAATGTTTGTTAATGTGAACCTGTGTTTTATATACATATACCACTAGTTCAGCAGCAACTGTTATGGTAAATACAGCTATATTCAGGAAGATGTCTTTGTGACCACATTAAAAAAGATGCAGAGGTTGTGATTTGCAAAATTAGCAAAACAAACTCACTGATTTACAGCTGAGTAGAGCGAAGAATTTGCTGAGTTTTGGCCATGCTTGTGAATGCTTTCATAATATATGTGCTAAATGACCTAGGGCCAGATGCACGCTTTTTCATTTAGTGCCTTGCATTTTGCGACTCATTGCGAGTCACAAATTGTGAGGCGCTAAATGAAATGTGCAACAGTGTTATTACACTATTTTGCGATTCCCAATGGGGTCGCAAATTGTGAGGCTCATTAATATTAATGAGCCTCTCACAATTTGCGAGCCCATTGGGAATGACAGCCCTCCCAGTGATAGTAGCCTGCTGGGCTCAGCAGACCACCATGTCTGGGACTGCTTTTAATAAAGCAGCTTTAAAAAAAAAAAAAAATGCAGCCTGTTTTCCTTAACGGAAAACGGGTTGCATTTTTTAAAAAAAATGAAATGTGTTTGTTTGATTTTTTAAGGGCAGGCAGTGGTCCCAGGGACCACTGCCTGCCCTTAAAAAATATTGTTAGAGACAGTCACAAAGTGAAAGGGGTCCCCCGGGGACCCCTTCCAAATTGCGACTGCATTACCACCCTCTTGAAGAGGGTGGTAGTTTGCGAGTGTTTTTTGCAACTGCAATTGCGGTCACAAAACATTCACACATAGCATTGCAGATGCAATTAGGAAGGAAACGCCCCTTCCTGCGACTCTCGATTCCTAAATAGCGAGTCTCAAATAAATTGTGACTCGCTATTTAGGAATTGTATATGGCCAACAGTGATTTTGCATGTGCAAACGGGTTCACAAACCCGTTTGCGCATGCAAAATCACGTCATACACCTCTGGCCCATGGTCTTGCGACAGTTGTATTGTAGATGAAAGTCTAGCCTACGACTCCACCCTGGATGGGTCTGAGAGACCCTCAACAAAGTTCGTGGATGGATGAACTAAGACTCGGCACAATGCACTGTTTACCAGTCAATTTTGGTTTATCCCGAGCTATTACTCAAACTCAGATCCATCTGGATTTTGCTCACTTTTTTGTGGCCCAAATCTGCCTACTGGGATTTGGTCTAACTTACCAGTGCTGATATCTTGGAGGCTGGCGTGGAAACCAGAAGTTGGTCCAATCAATTTAGAGGAAACTGGTATAGCAGAAAAACCACTGGACCTAGGTTAAACCTACCAAACTCCACCACCACCAATCTCCCCCCCAATCACCAGTCATATGGGTGTTACTATTCTCCATGTTTCATCACACGCTGGACTCGTGGTCTCAGGGTGATTTATTTTAGAAAGATTTTGCCTCCCCCTATCTTATTAATTGTGTCTTATCAGTGATATTGTATTCAGTACCTCGAGATAGCTGGAACCTGTGAGTTCCCAGGACTCTGTTAAGGGATTCTCCAAAAAGAGGGCCCACAATGTGTCACATTGTGCATTTTATATATTAATCTCAGGGGTAGCTTTTCAATCCCCATGGCAGTGATGCCATTTGAGGGTCATGAGAACCTTGGTCAATTTCCATTTGGCTGTCATCCTAGTATTGCAGCAGCAAGTGCTACAGACATTCACATGCCTCTTCATGAGAGGAGTGGGAAATTGTGCCCATTTGGGAGCCCTAGTAATACATAATCAGGAAATCTGGGAATCTTCATCTGGAAGATACATTCTACAGCGTGTGAAACCAGTGCCCAGTATCCCTGAAGTTCGGGGATTCCTGAGAGCAGACACCCCAACATTTGAACTCACCGACACTCTCTCCCAACTATGCAGATTGTTGGGAACATGGTACCAATAGCCAATGACTTTTAGCATGGCTTACCTCTTAGAATTGACTCCTGGGATCCTCTGAATTCTGGCATGGATCTGATCCCATTCCTTATCTAACAGATCGCTGCCAAGATCACCCTTCTACCGCCGTTGGCCTGGTCCTTGCGTTTTAAGAGAAATTTGTAGATGTCTAAAATCACAACCTTGTCTCCTTCCAGAAGGAGCCCCTTCTCAAAGTTGATCAGGGCCTGGCAGGCACTCACTTTGACTCAAGGCTGTTCACCCAATATTGACTTGCCAGTCACAAAAACTCCTTTCTTTTGCGGGCTATATTCTTTCCTAAGCTGGTCGAGGTCCTTGAATCCCAGACCAGTGGAAAGTCACCTATTCTATGGCATCTTTCTATTGTCCTGGCTGAAACAAGAGGGACTCCTCTAGTGGAGTCAACAAATGATCTCCCACGGTTTGGTTGAATGGAGAGGGAAAGGACGTGAGTGTACTGTGAATGGCCACCCTGTCCCAGACTCCAATATTGGCCCTGGTGACTAGGGAGTGGTACAGCCCCCATGGCCTGTGTTTTTGTCCATTCAAGGCACTTTGCATTTATGAGTGCTTGTGATCACTGCATCAATGAAGCACTACTGCTTTTCAGATTCTGCTTGTTCCCTCTCCACTAGGAAGTGTAGCTGTGTTGCTTGGTAATTCTTTGCTGTAACAGACAAGCCTATCCTCCTGTGGCAGGGTCAACCCTGTCTTGAAGTTCTTAGGTGCCTCCACCCCCAGATAAAGTTTCCAATCAAGTGTTGCAGCGATCAAATGGTGGAAACTCATGGGAGTGGGAGGGAGAGGTATCAGATGCATGACAAAGAGTATCCTGGGTAGATCATCATATTGATGGCCTCTACTCCGCCATACCATAATAGACCCCCCCTTGTGTGACAATACTACAGATCCTTTCAATTATAGTGCAGTACGGATCTGTATTTGGCTTCCACAAGATGGAACCAGGAAACCAGGAAACCAGGAAACACATTATTTGTATCCCCAACTACTCAATGTGGCATGTAGCCCATGGAAAATACATCCATTTGAGCCACGGGCATTGAAAGGGTGAATGCTCCGGATTTTATGAACATTTATATGGAATCCAGAGACTGCTCCATATTCTTGCAATTCTCCCATCAGCAGCAGGATGGAGCTGCAGAGGTCATTGAACATTATCAATACTTCCTCCACATATATTGCCATTTTATAGGTGCCTAACTAATCTTGACCCCTTGGCTCTCCATATGGTTGTGATTTGTTTCAGCTAAAATCTCCATCTTGAGTGCAAAGATGACAGGGGACAGACAGCATCCATGCCTCATGCCATAACTAATCCCAAAGGCCACCATTTACTCTAACACATGCATGTGGGTTCTTATAACTACACTGAATCGATTCTCTACCTCAAGAGCAAGTCCAAACTTCTCTAGGGTGAAGCTTAAAAATTGCCTAGCAACCTGGTCAAAAGCTTTCTCTGTGTCTAGGGAGAGCAGGATCACAGTTTTCCGGGTCCTGTGAATGTTATCACTGATGTGCATATTCCAACTTGTGTTGTCCCCACAACTTCCTCCAAGAATAAAACCTGATGCCCACTTTTTCAAAGACATACCCTACGACTGCTCTGGGTCCCCAAAATCACTAATCTGGGCTGCAATTAACATTGATAATAAATGTCCAACCATAGATTGATCATTATTCATGAAGCAATTTCTAGCTGATTTTAATATGGACTCAGTACAGAAGCATGTATGCTGTTTTTAATATTTAGTAATATTGAGTAAACACATTTCCTTTAAGGAAGATCATTAAAGAATTTTGGGGGCATATTATCAAGGATGGAGTTAAAATTATCGCTGCTTTTCAGAATTTCAATAGAAGCCCATGTTCACACCAGAACATGGGCTTTTATGGGAATTCACAAGGACAAATTATCAAGCCCATTATCGCCGTTATAGCGGCAGTTTTATGCCGCTAAAGCGGCGATAATTGTAATGCTGTTTCTTGATAATATGCCCCCAAGGAAGAAGAAACACTCAGGCAATATTGTAGAGTCTTAAAGCCTAGACAAAGCCCAATCTATTTTTCTACCAATCAAGACAATTTGGAAGTTTCAACTCTTGCTTTTGTTGTTTATTCCTGTGCGCCAGTTTAGACAGAGACAGGCGATATCAGCAGCTAATTTATAGGTATGAGTCTCACTTATTGTCCACATATTGTGCCAGTCCAGTCCTTGAACTCTTTTCCAAGTTTTTCAGAAAATGAGATTTAACAGGTTAGGTATGAATGACATTGAGATGCTTTCTTTGCACAATTAATTGTATATTTATTAGTAACTTTTTTATTGTATGGATGCGCGTTAGTGACTTTGAGAAAACTGTTGGTAACCAACCTTATGCCCATGCAGAACTTAATTGAATCTCTATTCCATCTAGAGGACACTTTGGTGTAATTATATATGGGGTTAATTGGTGGTTTTTATTGTTGGAATTGTGTTGATTAACCACACAATAAACATGGACTTGATTTGACATGAACACATCAATGACACAATGTTTTTGATTTGATCTCCTCCGCTCTCTTTTTTTGTCACAAGTCTCTCTTTGCATGTTTCCTGCAGACTGTCCCTGCCCAGAGATGAGAAGCTCCGCCGCCTGGAAAAGATGGTCTTCCACCTCCAGCGGGAGTTGATGTACTTGAAAAGGAAGGTGCAACACCTGGAGGCCACACCTCTTTATGAGGAAGCTTGCCCCCCGCCCCGCCCTGCACCAGAGCTGTTCAATGGCCACACCCGCGAGCAGCTACGTGAGGCTATCCGCTTCGACCAGAAGATCAGCACAGCCTGCAAGACCTTGCTCCACAAGCTCTTCACTTCTGACTACATTCAGAGCCACTCCATCACTGGTCGCCGCGGCAACACGTTCCGCAAGGCCAAGCCCATGATGGACGAGCGATGCATCAAAGTTATCCGTGTGCTGCTGAAGCAAAGGTTCGGGGACCACCTGAGTGACACTGTAATCACAGAGAAAATCCAGAACGTGCAGAAAGCGCTGCGACAGAAATTCAAGACAGAAAGGACCTGAACCCTCATCTCTTGGGTGCCACCTGCTTATGTCATAATTATTATGATTTTCTTCTCTGTTTCTTAATCCATAAAGATTCAGCACCCCTTGCTATCACCAATCTCAATTATAATGTAGGAGGATAAAAGGCAAAGTTGACTGACCTTAATTAGGAACTTTGTCCATGCGGGTATACAGAGATTTCTGTATGAGTTGCTTAAAGCACCAGAGTTTTGACCATGCATCTTACTAGCTCCTGGTCAAAACTGTCTTAGTTCTACTGCACATCTGGGCCTGAAAAGAGAGAGTGAGAGAGAGAGAGAGAAAGAAGAAGAGATAGAGAAGGAGAGAAAGAGAGAGAGAGACTGAGCAAGTGAGAGAGAGTCTGTGAATGTGTGTGTCTGTGTGTGTATGTGCGTGTGTGTGTGTGTGTGTACACGTACACAGGACTGCGTGTATACTCTTCTGCATGCTACCCCTCTTTCCTATGTCCTATTTACTCCCTGTGTCTATCCCCACACCCTGCTTTAGATATATGTTTGCAATTGTCTAGTTTTAGTGTTAAGTCCCTGAATATATAATTCCAGCTCCATCTAGCAGGAAATGCTTTTTGGAATTTCAGCTTCTGAAGATCCTGAAATTCTAGCTTTTTCTCTGACTCCCGATAGGAATTTCAGTGAGACTTTCCTCTCTGGTTAGAAGTTCACTACATCTGAATATATAGTGAATAGCTATGTTCAGTAGGTCATTCATTTTGTCTTGTAGGTCTTGTTTATTGCTTAATCTCAGAAACAGGATCATTTCTGGTCCACTCCCTCCAAGCTAGAACTAATTTGGTACATTGACTGTCTATCTCCTGGCTGTAGAGCTACCTGGGGAGGTCAAGACTGCCCTAGCACATGGATCAGGCCTTAGGTCAGGACCCTAGACCGCCCTTTTCACAGAATATGGATGTGCCTGGAGTGATCAACAAGTGATGGCAAAAAAACTGTTCCAGGAGCTCAAGAGAACCTCGATAACCTGGAGCATAGAGGTGAGCAGACCCGGATGATTGGCTTTGTATGACCCCGGATCAATGAAAGAACACATACCTATCCTAGTAGGTTAGCACGCTAGCTACTACCTCATCTTCCACTTGTTGTGTATCCAAGCTGGTCGGTGGTCTGTTGTCCATACCCTCCCTCTTGGGCTATTAGTTCATCTGGGAACACAAAATGGTTCCTGATCCCAGAGTTGAGCTTTTGCTTGGATTTTCTTTCGATGACTTCAAGTTCCTTTGCTCCTGCAACATTGTCACGCCAGACTCTGGAAAAAAATCTTGCAACAACATGTCCTTAAGGACCATGAGACCAAGCTTGGGTCTGTCCATCCATTGTTAATTTCCCAGTTGGGGACTTCAGGTCATTTCCCAGGTACTCAATTGCTGCAACCTAAATCCAAACCAGACAAAGCACACAGAGATTCCATGGACAAGAAAGAAGTGAAGCATGAGTGCTAGACTTGGCTAGCGCCTCCTGATTCTAGGCACCTTGTTTTTCACATTTGTGATTTGTGACCTACTCTATTTTTCTATTTGTTCATTGTAGAAGTAATTGGTAGACAATAAATACTTGCAACTAAACATCCAGCTTTATTATCTGTAAAAACTGTTGTGTTATGTTATGCAATCTTGTGAAATATGACTTAGCTGCTGAAACACAGCTGACACTTGAGAAGAAAAAGAATAGAGTCTTGACCAACCTTTGCAAACAACAGTAGCCATATTCTTGGGTCAGCGAGCAGGAACAACATTAGCAAAAATAGGTACTGCTCCATGTTCTGGAAATGCATGCGCCAGCATCCTTGTATTCCTCTTTTATTACAAAGTTCTTCTTTTTTTGTGCCTGTTACCAGCTCTTTAGGCCAAGACACTGTAAAGCATGCAAGGTGCTTGCAGATACAACAGAATCATTTACAATTTTATACTGAAATTGATGTGGTCCAGCATTCTATTCTAGGGTTATTAAGGAGGCAAGAAGGTGATGTATAAAGGGTGGCGTTGCCTCAAACAGGGCATCATATAAATTGTAAAGGTAGAGTCTTTCAGCCTTAGGTCGATTCACTTGTGTTCTTGGAAATTGTCTCCTTAGGTCGAACCTCATGCACCTCTTAATGGCTGGAGGCTGTGCCTTTGTGGGACCCCCTAAATTGTACACCCTAAAGTATTATTTCAACAGCGCAAACACAGGTGGATTTATGGGAGATGGCATGAAACCTCAATTTCATGACAAAATGTGTCCCCGTGATAAAGCAACATAGAGAATATATAAATTGCAGTCAGTTAAGTAGGACAGACTCAATAATTGACTTATAGGGCAGAAATAAGAATTGTAAAAGATTGGTTACAAAAATTCAGTAGATGTGGTCCTGAAATTGTAAATGCCAATGCATAACATCATAACCATTAACGCTCTCAGCAAATCGAGCAATACAGGATAAGGTGCAAAATCAGACATTTCTAAGAGCCTGATTTAGATCTCGGTGGACGGGTTACTGCGTCACAATGGAGACAGTGTTCCATTATATCCTAAGGGATTTATATTTCGGCTCTTAGCAAATCGAGCAATACAGGATAAGGTGCAAAATCAGAAAATTCTAAGAGCCTGATTTAGAGCTCGGTGAACGGGTTACTGCGTCACAATGGAGACAGTGTTCCATTATATCCTATGGGATTTATATTTCGGCTCTCAGCAAATCGAGCAATACAGGATAAGGTGCAAAATCATACATTTCTAAGAGCCTGATTTAGATCTCGGTGGACGGGTTACTGCGTCACAATGGAGACAGTGTTCCATTATATCCTATGGGATTTATATTTCGGCTCTCAGCAAACCGAGCAATACAGGATAAGGTGCAAAATCAGACATTTCTAAGAGCCTGATTTAGATCTCGGTGGACGGGTTACTGCGTCACAATGGAGACAGTGTTCCATTATATCCTATGGGATTTATATTTCGGCTCCCAGCAAATCGAGCAATACAGGATAAGGTGCAAAATCAGAAAATTCTAAGAGCCTGATTTAGAGCTCGGTGAACGGGTTACTGCGTCACAATGGAGACAGTGTTCCATTATATCCTATGGGATTTATATTTCGGCGGACAGGATCGTTGCCACTGTTGTGATGGAGTAACCCGACTGCCGGAAATAAAATCAGGCCGTAAGTCCCAAATGAGCAGAAAAATCAAAAGGAAATCAGACATCTTCATTAGCAGCACCCAAGGGAATCGGGAAAGTCTTCTGGCTTACCCCCAAATTCAATGCTTTCGTTGCAGTTTTCCCGCATAGGAAAACATTAATTTCTGCACATTCACCATGGTGTGAGCAAAATAATTATATTTCCAACAAATCAGAGCACAATTCAATTAAATGGCACATTGTCTTGCAATATAAGCATTATACAATAATATTGATTCTGCCCATTCCATGCCATTGTCATCCGGAAATGGTAGAGCAAAGAAGTTACAAGAACAACAGCAAACTATTATGAATGAATGCAGTACAGTGAGTCAGCGGAAGGGCCTTGGAAAATGCAACATTACTGTGTCCATGTTGAAACTTTTGTCTTCCAAAACAGCAAGAACAATGTCAATGGAAATAAACAAACATGACTCTGCTTGATTGTGTTTTGTAGAAATAATTAACAGTAAAAATGCATAAGAAGGCATTCATTATAATCTACATTGTGTTGTGGCCTAACTGAGGCCTAGTTAGCATACTCAGCATTTACAATAGTATTAAGACATTTTGACAAAGCGTAGCAAATTCATTTCAAGTGCTACAACACCATATTAGTATAGATATGTTAATTCGAAAGTAAATCTACATTCTGCATGTTGTTAACCCCTTCGCTGCGGCGGCTATTCCGCCGCAGCACTAAGGGGGCGGGGCGGCCGCGCGGCGGGTCCATACTGGTGAAGGAACCGCTCCGTCACCAGCCGCGGTTGAGCTGTGCTGATGACGGAGCCGTTCCGTCATGGCCCCGCCCGCTTAATAGAACGCCCAGCGCAGGCATGGAATCAGCGCCGCGCAGGCGCGTTGGGCGGGCCATGACGGAACCGCTCCGTCATCAGCACAGCGCCACCGCGGCTGATGACGGAGCGGTTCCGTCATCAGCACGGAAAAGGTTAATAATACAAAAAAAATTGAAATGCACAAAAACTCCAAAACCTTCCTAAAGAGATTTGAGCACATCATGAAGGCAGAGTGTTCTAGTGATGGGTGGATTCTCATATGTCCTAATAGGGTTAGATGTTGCTATCTCAGATCAAGTCTCCTGTACATCATGAGGACGTTATGTTGAAGCTTCAAATGGAGTCTTGTGTACAGGTGCAGACAAGGCCTCAAATACAATCCTGTGTGCTTCAGGCAGAAGATTAGATATTGTCCAGTTCACAACAGGGGCTGCCATAGTTTGGGACGTCTTCCATAAATATGGAGGGTCTGATGTTTTTGGCTCAGATGTAGTTCCATACACAAGATAGGAAATTGTGATGCAACCCAAACTTAAGTAGGATTGATCCCATATTCAGAGCCATTGGAAATATGTGATTTTGCAGCTGCAATGTTTTTCGCATAATTATGGATTTTCTGCATTTGCAACATAATCCCTCGTCTGCGGCAAACAAAATAAAACTTTACTTCTAGCAAAAATGGATGAAAAGTTAATGAATACCCAGCAATGCATGTTTACGCACAATGTAAGGCCCTTACAAATGTTGACTTGTCATCTGTCTGTTGCTTACTGGTGTACTTGTGTGTTAAAAAAGTTCTAATGAGAAGAAACATTTTCTCATACTGTTAAAATGTGTACAAATGACAAAATAATGAAGTATTATATCATAAAATGTGCAGCATTACGCTGCAGAATTTGCCTTTTCTTGCCACATAATTTAGTAAACCCTGCCACATAATTTGGTTCTCCCCTGCAACTTACTTCCAGTGGCCATGCCCACAGACTGAGTTTCCATGCCCCATGCACAGTGCACTGGCACAGCAGGCATGCTGGTAATGTAAGGGCAATATCAAGTGTACTCAATGGCATATCAAGGGTAGCATCAGAAAAACGGGGCAGCAAGTACTGACCCAGGTTATACATCATGGGTACTCACAAACTTTCTCTCGGGGGCCAAATTTACAGTGTGGTTTGTGGCTGAGGGCCGCACCGGTGGGTGCGGGGACAGAGGGGATGGGGCAGGGCTAAAGCAAACAAAAATTGTGACCATGAGGTTAAACACAGGTCCCTGCAGCAGACACCTTCGTCCACTGAGCACCAGACCCAGCATACACACATATTTCTCTCTCTCCCTCCTTCTATCCCTCCTTCTCTCTCTCTCCCTCTCTCTCTCTCTCCCTCTCTCTCTCTCTCTCCCTCCCTCCCTCTCCCGGTGTGTCTCCCTCCCTGTCTCCCACTCTCCCTCTGTGTCTCCCTCCCTGTCTCCCACTCTCCCTCTGTGTCTCCCTCCCGTTTTCCCTCTCCCTCTGTGTCTCCCTTCCAGTCTCCCTCCCAGTCTCCCACTCTCCCTCTGTGTCTCCCTCCCTGTCTCCCTCTCTCCCTCTGTGTCTCCCTCCCAGTCTCCCACTCTCTCTCTGTGTCTCCCTCCCTGTCTCCCACTCTCCCTCTGTGTCTCCCTCCCAGTCTCCCACTCTCCCTCTGTCTCCCTCTGTGTCTCCCTTCCAGTCTCCCACTCTCCCTCTGTGTCTCCCTTCCAGTCTCCCACTCTCCCTCTGTGTTTCCCTCCCAGTCTCCCACTCTCCCTCTGTGCCTCCCTCCCTGTCTCCCACTCTGTTTCCCTCCCTCCCTTTGTGTCTCCCTTCGTGTCTCCCACTCTCCCTCTGTGTCTCCCTCCCAGTCTCCCACTCTCCCTCTGTGTCTTCCTCCCTGTCTCCCACTCTCCCTCTGTGTCTCCCTCCCAGTCTCCCACTCTCCCTCTGTGTCTCCCTCCCAGTCTCCCTCTCCCTCTGTGTCTCCCTTCCAGTCTCCCACTCTCCCTCTGTGTCTCCCTCCCAGTCTCCCACTCTCCCTCTGTGTCTCCCTCCCTGTCTCCCACTCTGTTTCCCTCTCTCCGTGTCTCCCTCCCTCCCTCTGTGTCTCCCTCCCACTGTGTCTCCCTCCCTCCCACTGTGTCTCCCTCCCTGTCTCCCACTCTCTGTTTCCCTCCCTCCCTCCCTCTGTGTCTCCTTCCTTGTCTCCCTCCCTCTCTCTGTGTCTCCCTCTCTCCCTCTGTGTCTCCCTCCCTGTCTCCCACTCTGTTTCCCTCCCTCCCTCCCTCTGTGTCTCCCTCCCCCCTCCCTGTCTCCCTCCCTTCCTCCCTCCCTCCCTCTGTGTCTCCCTCCCTCCCTCTGTGTCTCCCACTCTCTGTTTCCCACTCTCCCTCTGTGTCTCCCTCCCTGTCTCCCACTCTCTGTTTCCCTCCCTCCTGCCCTCTCTCTGTGTTTCCCTTCTCCCCGGCTGAGACAGCTTCCCCGGCCGCACACACACAGCCGCACCAAGTACTTCGTGGGTCTTTAAAAGACCATTTACATGTTAATTAGGCTTTGTTGAATTTCACCTCTTAGGCCCCTGCAGCTCCCCTCTGACAATCACTGGAATCACCCGGCGCTGTATTTGTGAAGACTATTTAATTTATTTAATTTTAAACACAGGTGTCTGCAATGTCCACGGGCCGCCTAGGAAGGCTTGCCGGGCCGCCACCGGCCCGCGGGCCGTACTATGAGTACCCCTGTTATACATGATGTATGTCCGTTTGGCAGATTATACTAAAATACCTCATTTTGGCTCAGTGTTCACCCTTCACCAAAAATTTATATTTTTGTTTTTTTTCATATTGGCTTTTAATGTGTTCACAGTGTTATGTTATGTTATATAAATTTTTTAAGCTCAACGGTTACCCGGGGGTGTCCTGGCACTGGTAGCTAACTCTTCTGAGATCAGGTTTGTAGTGTTATATAAGCGTTATATAAATCGAGGGCTTTTATTTCTGGTAGAGTCCAGTGTCAACATATCGTCCACAGATTGTAATATTTGCATGGCCTATTTCTCAATTTTCTGGGGAAAGGGTCTCACATTTTCAAGGGTTATACTTAGATGAGCTGTATATAAGATGAAGAAAAGGGGTGCCAACACGGATCAGTGTTTCAGTTCCTTTGCTTTTTCAGCCCCTTGACCTATGACTTGACCCTTTCCCATTTTTCTCCCATACCTATGTGTCTGTATGTAATGATTTGCTTTCCCTAGGAAGTTTCGTTGGATGTCCAATGCACTAGGTCTACTCCATGGAAACCAGTATTGTAATCAACAAGCAAGTCTAAAGCAGCTGAGGTTTCTTCACAAGGGCGGGGAGGCATCACCCCCGCCCGCTGCGCGCCCCAAAGAAAAAAATTAAATGGAAAAGAAAAGATTAAATTGCCATTTACTTTTTCACCAATGTGTTCGCACTTTAGCAGCCAGCCTACCATGAGCCCAGACACATGCGGGGCGTGTCCTCTGCTGCCAATTGACAGCAGGACGGACTGAAGCAGTCTCTGGCCAGACACTTCAAAGTGTGCATGTCACTTTGACTGGCTGTCTTGAGCTGGACAAAGTGGCATGCACACCTTAGAAGCTCTCTACCCAGCTGTCTTAGACAGCTGGGTGGAGACCAGTCCCTGTAGGAGCATTCAGCAAGCCCATAATTATATAAAATGTTTTTGGAGTTGTTTGTTTTGGCTTTTGGAGGGAGAGGTTGTTTTATTTTGGACTTTTGGAGGGAGGGGTATTTTATTTTGGCCTTTTGGAGGAAGGGGTGTTTTATTTTGAGGTTTTGGAGGGAGGATGTTTTATTTAGTTTTTTGAGTAGTGGTGGGGCACTTTACTCGCCCCACCACTTTCAGTGTACCAGTCAACCCTGGTTTAAAGGCAACATTTCAGAATATCTATTGCCTGGTGAATTAACAAGCATTTACAATGCAATGGTCTCTGCATTATTAAAGGTAGAGCTATTGGCATTGCTCATGGTATTTTTTTTATTTTTTTATTTTTTATTAAATCATAAATAATAGCATTGTCATTTACATTGCCAATAGCTTAATCGTTAAATAAATGGCATTGTCATTTACAATGCCAATAGCTTATTCGCTTGCATATGCATGACCTATTGCATTTACACCCTCACAGAGCCACACACACACACATACGGAGCCACCAACACAGAGTCATTCACATAGAGCCACCCTCACACAGACAGAGCCACCCACACATAGAGCTACCTACAAAAAAAGCTATCCACACACACATAGCCACACACACATACACAGAGCCACACACACACACACACACAGAGCCAAACACGCACACACAGAGCCACACACACACACAGAGCCATACACACACACATAGAGCCACACACACACAGAGCCACACACACACACACAGAGTCACACACACACACACAGAGCCACACACACACACACACACAGAGCCACACACACACACAGCCACACACACACACATACAGAGCCACACATCGAGCCACACACACACACAGAGCCACACACACACACAGAGCCCCCCACACACAGAGCCCCACACACACAGAGCCCCCCCACACACAGAGCCCCCCCACACACAGAGCCCCCCACACACACAGAGTCCCCCACACACACAGAGCCCCCCACACACAGAGCCCCACACTCACGGCAAGAGTCGAGGGAGGAGGGTGGAGGGAAGGGAGAGAACCTAAGAGGAGAGCCGGCGCGAAGAGGGAGAGCAAGCAGAGGTGGAGGAAAGCAGCACCAGCGAAGGGAAAGAGCACAGCGAGAAGGAGGGGAGGCAGTTCATGTGTAGGGAGAGCAGACAAGTGACGGAGGAAAGGGAACAGACAGGCGGTAGGAGGGTGATTCGAGAGGCGACAGAGAGGGATGGGAAAGAACTGAGACGTGAGAGATGAGACGAAGACAAGCAGAGGCGACCAGACCAGTCGGAGAAAGAATAGAGAAAGATGGCTTATCTGTAAAATTGCCATTCATTTTAGAAGCGTCGTTAATTATCATGCAAAGTTGTAAATGATGTTGATTTTTATGATAAACTGAGCATATATGTTTTTTATGTTTATAGTGTTTCATAAACCGATGATAAACTATTATTTTGATAAACAGTAGATCAGCGGGAGCAAGCAGGAGGCGAGAACTGCTGGGGTGAGAGCCGGAAGTGGGTTCTAGGTCAAGGAATGGAGAGATAGCAGAGGTGTGGAGAACAAGAACAGATTGAGAGAGAGAGAGAGAGAGTGCAGGAGAAGAAAAAGTAGGGGAAAGAGGGAGCAGGGAAACTGCAAAAGCGGGGGGTGGGGGCAGTGAGCAGAGGGGGAGAGGGACAGGTCAGACCGGAAAAGAGAGGGCAGACAGAGACAGAAGAGGGGGAGCAGAGGGCAGCAGCGAAGAGGGAAGGGGGAAGGGAAGGCTGGAGGGATGGGTACAGGGCAGACAGAGGGACATGAGAAAGCGAAGGGGAGATGGAAGGGGCGAGGGTACAGACAGAGCAGAATATACAGAGGGGGTGGAGGCGAGTTTAGGAGAAAGAACGGAGATAGGACTGAAGAGAGGAAAAGAACAGATGGGTGAGAGGGAGAAGAAACAGCAGCGACACCAGGAGAGAGGAATACATCCAGGGGATCAGGGAGAGGATAAGAGTGAGGAGAAGCGAGATCAGAGGGAAGGAAGACAGGGGAGAGGGCTGGGGACAAGTAGAGAACAGGGGAACTCCAGAAACCGGGGGTGCGGAGGGATGCATGCACTTTAAGGAGAGAGGGCAGAGGGAGTACGTGGAGGCGAAAGGAGAAATATGAAAGAGGATGAAAGAGCGGGCGTTGTGATGCGATATGAGGGGCGGAGGTGAGGGTGGTGTGGGTGGAGGCGATGGTGGGGGGGCAGAGAGGAGCGGATGAGGAGATAAAGTTCCGGTCTGAGTTAATGAATGAGAGCTGAGGTGGTGGGGAACTGGAGGTACGCCTTGTAGAAAATACATTGATTAATATCCTGGATAGAATTAAATAAGTAGGAAAAAGTCCAGGAGAAAAAACCCATTCATGGGCAAACAACAGGCAGGGGTAGAGAGCCGGAAGTGGGTTCTAGGTCAAGGAATGGAGAGATAGCAGAGGTGTGGAGAACAAGAACAGATTTAGAGAGAGGGAGAGTGCAGGAGAAGACGAGCATGCGGGCGGCAGAGCTGTAACCCGAGGCGCTATACTCTGCAGGCACTGCCCTGAGGGAAGCCGAGCAACGCATTCCTGCCAACGGTGACTTCACTCCAGCTCGGCCTGTGAAGCGCTGCGGGATTACAGCGCCTGAGGCCACAGAGCGCAGAGTGTGGCCCGGGGCTGCATATAGAACACGATTGTGCGGTGAAATATATACATGTAAAAGCAAACACCATATTCCTGCACAGCAGAGCCCAGCCGTGCTGCACGGGCGCAACTGCAGGGCCAACTTACTCCTTCAGCCTCCAAAAGTCTACAAATGAAGGACTGCTGTAATATTGTATCAGCAGCAAGACACAGCTCGGTCTGTGGCCTGCGTTATATGAGGGGGGCTGTAACCGTGGGCGCTATGTCCAAGACACCACGGCGTGGAAGGCCTACCCCACACACAGCTTCAGCAAGGGTCTGAGAAAACACTATTGCAAGGCCTCAAGGGACACTGGAGGAGTCCACAGAGGGGGCAGTGGGGATATGAGGGCAGGGGCTACCCCACAATCCAGGAAAGTGGCAGCTTGGGCGTGAACCGTCCCCACCTCTGGCTCCCTGGTGAGGTCTTTAGTGAGGATTTACGTTTATCGTGTTTTTCCCTGTCTTAATGTTATGCCGCACACCTGCCACCAGAAGGGGGTGCTGGCACCGGAAGCAGGGGTCTTCATCCAGCCCTCAGGGCTCCACCTGAGGCTGGCAGACACCGGGGGGCCTCACAGCTCGCACCCCCTCTGATGCAACACACATTCCAACATGTAGCACGAAGCAGCTACAACCAGTCAAAAGAACAAGTTAGAGAGCAAGGAAGCAACAGCAGCAAGGAGAGTTTCCCGTACAGTTTCACGGCGGAGTTAGGCCAGCCCCCCCCCCCCCTCGAAAATGACGGGCGTTTCTCTGAGCCATTTGTGAATGATCTCGGAGAAACATGGTGGTGTGGAGTGCTCCTCTCTTGCCTTACGATCTCGGAAGGCAAGAGAGGAGCGCTCCACACCACCATGTTTCTCCGAGGTCATTCACAAATGGCTCGGAGAAACACCCATAATTTTTGGGATTGAGGAGCGTGTTTTTCTTTCTCTCAGCCAATGAGTAGAAAAGGAGCACAAAACTAAACAAGAGGTAGCAAAAGGTACATTACAGGAGGAATAGACTGGGACCTCAGCGAAAGGGAGGGTGTAACGCCCACCACGAGAAAAGAGGCGGGCTTAAAAAACTAAAGAAAAACGCCCCCGAATCTGCTCAAGCCAGGGCTAGAACCGAGTGACGCCCCTCTCCTCCAATGGCTGGCCAGCATTTACGAGGCCAGCAATGGAGAAGAGGGGCAGGTTCAAGCCCCCATACTAGACATCATTAAATCTTTGGCTCCGCCCACCACTGCTTACAGCAGTGCGGACGAGGCCTCGACCTAAAAAGGAGAAAGCGAGCATGCTAGAGTGCTACATTGCGTCTAAACCATGTTTGATAGGAAGGGACATTTTCACGGTCCTTAACCTATACTTCAAGCTCCCTGTATAAAACTCTTGCACTTTGTCATCTATGTCGAAAAGAGCAATTAGATAATCATTTGATGGGTCAGATGGTATCATTTATTAGGAAAGGTGTGTAATATTGATCATGTCCAGTAACCTGCAACTAAATAAATGGGTAAGTTGGCCACCAAAATAATATTTTTTTGAGTTTCAAATGCTTTATTGAGGTTATAAAAACAATGTAAAACATCAGTACAAAATAATAGCAATAATTGGAAAAATTGACAACTTGGAATATAAAGCAAAGGCGAAGTCAAAATAATATTTACTTTAATGATAAAGGCTTGGATGTTATTCAGCCCGCACACCATCAGTCTTGGTTTCTCTTCTGCTTTTTCTGACTCATGTAGGTGTGATGGTTCGTCAAAAGTAGGATCTATGAATATTAGGGAGACATTTATTGTTCGTCAGGTCCGAACTGGCCCTAGCAGGCACTGGGCATTTCCCCGGTGGGTTGGAGTGGTCGGGCCGGTTTTGTGGCCGTGGGGGCCGGTTTTGCAGCAGCGCCACAATATCGCCCCCCTGTAACAAAATAAAAGCTGCAGCAGTGCTCGTAACTAGAGATTCTCACTGCAACTCTCCCAACCCCACGCTCCCCACCCGGGGTCAGTCGAGTGGAATTGCCAGAGCTGGTTTCTCTTCCCAGTCCAGCCCTGTAGTTCGGAGTTTGCTAAAACGTTCTTCATTTTTTTGTCCTTTACATCACTGTTTATATAGTACACCTCAGGACACTACTTTTATGATTGAATAGGCATGAGTAAGTTCAAACTTTGGACCACAGATAATACAGGCTGATTTGAGTTTGGAGGGTGGCAATCATGCAAGCATTTCTCATGCCAGCCACCAGTCTGGATCTGATGATGTTGTCAAAGCTCTTTGTTGATATACAGACACTACAATTGCCTAATTGAGATGATCCCATTCAAGTAATGTGGTTACATTGCTTGTGTACCATACACATTTTTGTTTTTAACTCTTTTTATTCAAACCATGCTCTTCATACAGTATGTACAGGAAATGTATGCTGAATATCATGCTACATACATGACAATTAAAATGTACAATGTTAAAGGTAGAGCATGGAAGTGATGTGAGAATGGTGCTTTTATGGCCCGTAACTTTTCACATGGCTTATGTAAGTGGCCGGTCAACCATGGTGTTCTATCCTTCCCTTAGAAGAACTACACTCCATGTCAATAAACACACAAGTCCAGCCAGACACCACCACACCTTATCCCACTTCTTAGGGCAGCCCCTGCTCTGATTTACTAACTTTTCCACTCTCTGACACCAGTCTAGATCAAACTCCCAATCTACAAGCCTTGGGGGGAAGGACACTGCCCTCGATTTTAACTGCAGTTAGGAACTGTTTTTTATTTATGTTATTTTTATTTATTTTGAGAGTTTTATATAGCGCTGGCTAGACCCGGAGGTATCAGAGCGCTTTACATAAGGTTCCACATTAATTACAAAATTACATCAGTTACACGTTACATCAGTTACTAGAAAAACATTTTAAGAGCGTGGAAGACGATAATAAATGGAGCTTAAAAGGATGAGGGGGCGGGGTAAAGGGGTAGGAGGTGGATAAGATGGAGAGATGAAAGGAGAGTCTGTCCAAAGTCCGGTTGGGTAGGTGATGGCCAAGGAGGATGTCCAAAAGCCCATCTCCTCTTTAGCTATTAAGTAGCTCCACTGGGCATCAGCCAAACAGCTAGGTCTCTGTAGTTATTCTCGGCCCAGCTCTCTCTGCGGAGCCAGTTGTCAAATCCACTGGCAAGACAGTACCAGCTGTCAGCAATGGAAAGTTCCTTGTACACTATAAATAGGGCTCCTGGTTTTATGGTATTTTTTTTTTTTACATTTCCGTCTGTATTTAACCATATTTATTTTTTGGACATTTTGTCTGTATTTATCCATATTTATTTTGTGTTTTGTGTATAAATGAAGTTGTAAAAATGTACATTTCCATATTTGTTTAACTGATACACGAGCACTCATACTTGGATGTCTGTCATGTTTTAGCTATTTAAGCTGCTACATATCAATGCATCCACTGGTAAATACTGGCATTACACCACTGAAGTATATTGACACGTACTGTAATTTAAAGAAATGTCATCCTGTTTTTTTAATTTCCCATGCTGTCCATCTGCGCAGCTGTTGGGCTATAATTCATGAAAGACAGCACATAGAGTCACTTAAAAGCAGCACATTTTTCTGTATTTGTCCTCTTTTAAAAATAAATGCAGACAGAAAACACATTGTTTTCTGCCTGTATTTATCTGTAAATATCAGTAAAAACGGAAAACAGGGAGCCTTAACTATAAACAAGGGTGGGCAAGGGGATACGGAAGATACCACTATAAGAGTTATAGGGGAATTGATCAGTATCTTCCAGTTTGTCAAAGAGAATAGAATTGATTTCAATGAGAGAAACATACATCTATAGCATTTTTGGCAAGAGCAGGGATTGCCAACGTTGGTCCGGGAGGGCCAAATCCAGGCCAGATGTTCTGAGCAATCAGTAAATGTATGCCAATCAGATTTTGAATATGCAAATGTATTTTAACACAATATCATATAAACCCGGCATGGATCCATTCTGCTGGAGTTATGTTTGACATCTCCGGGTTAGACCTATATGCCTGTGATCACACTTCTCCAGGACATCGAGAGCATCCTCAAACCATTAGGGGCATTGCTCCAAAGAGCTTGGTCATTGGTAACCACCTACCAATATTTTCCCACCCGTCAACCTATATCAATAACATGAATAAGGATTGTGTACTGTAGGGTCTCAGAAATCACTAATTTTAGCCCCCTTTTAGGTCGAGCATTTGAGACCTCTTTAATACATATATATATATATATATATATATATACAGTGTGTGACCAAGGGCAAGTGTTGCCCGAAACGGGTTACCAGGAAGCAAGAATAAATAATTAATTTGCCTGCAGTTCCAGTGGTTCGTGTATCTTTTCGTGGCAGAAGCAGTGTGAAATGGCGCTGTGAGCTGACGAGGGATCTGGATGATCTTTTCATATATAGATATATATAGATATGTTTTAGTATATACTTTAGTATATACTTATATGTGTGTGTGCTTTGGTGCTTACTTTTCCTCCATGTTAAAGAACAGTAGATGTTTCTGCACCCGGGCTAATGTGCTGCATAGCTTAATACATATAATGTCCCAATGGCGAGACTGATTGCATTGGAAATGCTTGTTCTTTTGGCCAGCAGAACATTGTCTTTGGCTGGTGTTCAAAACAACTGTGGGGTCGAGACATGGGCGAAAGGTCTTGGAGGCTGGCTTGGAAGAGGACAGAAAGAGAAAATCTGCTAAGAAAAGCAGCTATAGCGTTAGTGCCTGCATTGTCGCATTTCCCCTCTTTGGAGTGCGGTGGACATCCCACCACCATCTTCCATACAGAAGCTGTTTTGTTCCACCACTAGGTCTGCTAATGTAAATAGGCAACTCCATCACAAATAGTCCTTCGGAGTGCATCATATGAAGTGTGGCAGACATTCTGTGAGTGACAACTACAGTGTATTGAGCATCCGTAGGATGTCAGGGAGACTAGATATCTTGTCACTCAATAGGTGCTCACATTTGTTGGCAGAATGTCTACCACCAGTGATAGATTTGGAAAGATTTTCCAAAAGCGGTTTCTTCCATGGCAGATACAGCCACTAAATTGCGGAATCTTTTTGGAGAGCTATAAATTGAGCATATGTTTAACCCCTTCGCTGCGGGGGTTATTCCCCCGCTGTGCTGGGGGGCGGGGTGGCGCACACAGCGCCCCGGTGCTGATGACGAGCTCAGCTCGTCATCAGCCACGGTGCTCGTATGCTGATGAAGAGCTGAGCTCGTCACGGCCACGCCCGTTCCTTAGAACGCTCAGCACAGCAGGGGAATTATCCCCGCGTGTGAGCGTTCTAACGGCCATGACGAGCTCAGCTCGTCATCAGCACACGAGCAGCGTGGCTGATGACGAGCTGAGCTTGTCATCAGCATGGGAGGTGTTAACAGGTATTCACCCTCACACACCCCTCACCCCCACCCCCCTCTTCATACCTCTCCCCACCGACCTGGCAGAGGAAGGAAAACCTGAAGGGTCTTTATAAGGTAAATTGTATTTGTGAAATGACTGTGTGGAACATATATGGACGAAATGAATAAAATAACATGGCATCACATGGCATCCATCGATTAGCCTGGGATGAAAGAAGCATCCTGGTCCTTGCTACAAAATGCTGGTCTCTCGCGTTATTTTTTCATGTGCATCTCACCCCCCGCTTAAGTAGTGAGCAGGGATTTCTGGCATCTGCTGCACATCCTCTGTCTTGTTAACGACTTAATGAGAGGAAGTGTTCCTGCACTTTGCACAGCCTGCTGTGGTACATTGGGGACCGCTCATCTCTCGCTGACAGCGACAACTGTGTGCTTCCAAATTAAAACAAGTTATCTTTTCCCCAGAGGGCATGAGTCTCTCTGATCCACGTGATCCATACTACAGTGTGTGGGCTGGGTCTGGCAGAGAGAGGTGAGAGCTGGGGCCAGTAGAGGGATATGGTCCTCAGTGCCCAGCAGAGATGAACCCTGGAGGGATCTTTACTTATGGATTAAAGGTGGAGGTCTAAGGTGTGGGGTGGTGGATAGGTGGAGAGGTGGTCACGGGCATGAGCCTGTTAACCCCTTCCATGCTCATGACGAGCTCAGCTCGTCAGGAGGCACAGTGGGGCTGCACTCATGACGAGCTGAGCTCGTCCTGACCACACCCGTTTCCATTGACCTTCAGCGCAGGAGAGGAATATCTCAAGCAGCGATGAGGTTGAAGATGGCAGTCTAAGCCGTGGGGTGGTGGAGAGGTGGTCACGGGCATGAGCCTGTCAAAGATGGAGGTCTAAGTTGTGGGGTGATTGCGAGATGGTCTTAGACATGCGCCTGTCAAAAATGGCGGTCTCGGTGTGGGTAATTGAGAGGTCGGCCTAGATATAAGCCTGTAAATATGGTGATCTTGGGTAGTGAAAGGTGGTCCCTGGCATGAGCCACTTAAATCTGGAGGTATACGGTGTGGGGGTGGTGGAGAGGTGGTCCTAGGCATGAGCCTGTTAAAGCTGGAGGTCTACAGTGTGGGGTGGTGGAGAGGTGGTCCTAGGCATGAGCCTGTTAAAGCTGGAGGTATACGGTGTGGGGTGGTGGAGAGGTGGTCCTAGGCATGAGCCTGTTAAAGGTGGAGGTCTACAGTGTGGGGTGGTGGAGAGGTGGTCCTAGGCATGAGCCTGTTAAAGGTGGAGGTCTACAGTGTGGGGTGGTGGAGAGGTGGTCCTAGGCACGAGCCTGTTAAAGGTGGAGGTATACGGTGGGGGGTGGGGAGAGGTGGTCCTAGGCATGAGCCTGTTAAAGGTGGAGGTCTACAGTGTGGGGTGGTGGAGAGGTGGTCCTAGGCATGAGCCTGTTAAAGGTGGAGGTCTACAGTGTGGGGTGGTGGAGAGGTGGTCCTAGGCATGAGCCTGGTAAAGGTGGAGGTCTACAGTGTGGGGTGGTGGAGAGGTGGACCTAGGCATGAGCCTGTTAAAGGTGGAGGTCTACGGTGTGGGGGTGGGGAGAGGTGGTCCTAGGCATGAGCCTGTTAAAGGTGGAGGTCTACAGTGTGGGGTGGTGGAGAGGTGGTCCTAGGCATGAGCCTGTTAAAGGTGGAGGTATAAGGTGTGGGGGTGGTGAAGAGGTGGTCACAGGCATGAGCCTGTCAAATATGGAGGTCTTAGGTGTAGGGTGGCAAAGAGGTGCTCCTAGACATGAGTCTGTTAAAGATGGCAGTCTAGGGTGGTGGAGAGGTGGTCACGGGCATGAGCTTGTTAAATATGGAGGTCTTAGGTGTGGGGTGGTTGGCATGAGCCTGTCAAAGATGGCAGTCTAGGGTGTGGGTGATGGAGAGGTCTTCCTAGATATAAGCCTGTGAATATGGTGATCTATGGTGGTGGAGAGGTGGCCCTAGACCTGAGCCAGTTAAAGATGAGGTCTAGGGTGTTGGTAGTGTAGAGGTGGTCCTAGGCATGAGCCTGTTAACGCTGGAGCTGTAAGGTGCGGGTGGTGGAAAGTTGGTCCTAGGCATGAGCCTGTTAGAGCTGGAGGTCTATGTTGTGGAGATGGTGGAGAGGTGGTCCTAGGCATGAGCCTGTTAAAGGTGGAGGTCTACGGTGTGGGGGTGGTGGAGAGGTGGTCCTAGGCATGAGTCATTTAAAGATGGAGGTCCATGCTGTGGGTGGTGGAGAGGTGGGACCAGGCATGAGTCTGTTAAAGGTGGAGGTCTACGGTGTGGGGGGGGTGGAGAGGTGGTCCTAGGCATGAGCTTGCTAAAGCTGGAGGCCTACGGTGTGGGGGTGGTGGAGAGGTGGAGAGGTGGTCCTAGGCATGAGCCTGTTAAAGCTGGAGGCCTACGGTGTGGGGTGGGGGAGAAGTGCAGAGAAGTCAGCAGTGCTCCTTGCAGGGACAGCATCCAATACCAGAGTTTATGGGATTTCTCACTAAGCACAGGCTTTTATCAAGCAATTTGCTTTTATTATTGCCTCTGACAGCAGAAAGAAAACAGAATGTTCAAATAAACAATTTTAAAATTAGATTTCTTTAAAACGGTAAAGACACTGGACTAACTCGAATAGGTCTGCTTACTTCTCCCCTGGCAGCTTAACATTGTTGATGTTGTCGGTCGAGTCATTTTTGTAGGCGCTGGGACACGTAGGGGTAATGGCCAACACCATTGGTTGGGGCTGTGATGGCTCCTGCTGTAGTAGGATGGAAGTAGACACTGGCTATTAATCAGTTAGCCAAATACTCATTCGCTTTGTGTCCTCATCTGTTCAGTGCAGCTGTGGTCGAGCAGGTAACGTCTACTGGAGGAAGTGTTTGAGTGTTACGGGTCAGATACAGTATGGCACATGTAATTACTCTTGATAAAGGCTGGGGTGTTTTTGTGTTCTTGGATCAGTTGTATTCTTGAAGAAGCATTGCCAAAGTCAATAGGTCTGGGGTAATAGTGAAAGAGCTTCTTCAGTGTTTGTATATTCAGGTGTGTGGAAAAGTGGGAGTATGAATATATACATGGATAGATACATGAGTTCCTAGGTGAATGAATGAGTTATTGAGTGCATGGATAGATGAGTGAATGCATGAACGGGCAGCTCCCTCTGCAGGTTAAGTGGACTAATTGATCCATTCCATGCACATGTGTGACTTCACGGAATCACAGTAACTGTACTCACATCTACGATCTACTGAGCAGGTTAACAGTAAACATCTGTTATTTAGCACCAAGATACTCAAGAAGTGGACATCCACTTTGCATATACATGTTCTGTCTTATGCTCGGTGGGTGAGTGAGCTCATAAACGAAGGCTCAAGGAGGTGGGGGTTGGAGCGGAGAGACTGGACCAGTGTGGGAGAGAGGGTAGGGTGTCTTTGGATTCTATCACAGTATTGAAGGCTCACCGTGGCAAGCATCCTGCCTAGTGCCCTCTCTGTGGGTCACCGGCATTCTTTTTGTATTCGTTTTTATTGTGACTTTCAATGGCATAAAATACAAATACAGAATTAATGTACCAGCCAACAAAGTAAGATCCACTCTACTCCTTACCTAAACCTGTGAGAGCCCTCTTTAAATACCTGCAGTCTTGTAATGTTATACCTGCCAACAGACCCAACTCAGGCGGGAGACTCACGGTTCCTTGCTTCGGGGGAGACGATGCGTCGCGCCTCAATGCTTGCGCAAATAGTAGGGGATGCGTCTTGTTCCTTACCAGAGAGGAGGTGATGCGTAGATTCTCGTGATGCGTTTCGGTTGCGATGCAGCAAGATAGTGCCTCGATACAATGCGACGATCCGGTGCTGTGCAATAAAATGTCGATGCGACGACGTGAAGACGATGCGTGCACACCCGGCGGCCATGCGGCGAACTCTGTAGCTTTGGAGCCGCAACAGATCCTGCGACACGCTTCTCCGATTTGTGAAGCCTAGCCAATTGAATTTTTTTACCGACCTCTGAAAGTTGAGAAGTTGAATGGATCTGGAGCAGGGATTGAAGCCTGGGATCTTCAGGAGTAGCATGGATTTCCAGACAAGTCAGACCCTCTCAAAGGCTTGCAGGGTCGGTGAAGAGTCAGTTTTGTGTAAGACAAGTGCTGAAGTCCTACCAGCCTACCAGAAGCCACATGAAGGAGGAACATATTGCAATGTCTATAGAAGGCAAACTGCTCTGTATTCTTATTACAAGGCCGCAAGTCAATTACAAAATAAAATAAGATCTCATCCAATGCAACCTAATTCCTAAGAGAGGAGATGAACTCTGAAAACAATGAGATTAGACAAAATCTCGACAAGGAGGAAGAAACACTCACCTGCGCTGCTGCAAATTACTTTTAGATAAAGTTATGAGGTAACTCTCTGTCACGTAATGTGGTACTTCAATCCTGAGATGTTCTTTTTTTTATATATATATATATCTTTTTATTGGTATTTACATGTTCCAGAATACAAAAATGACATACAACAAATTACATGTTTGTCAGGCAGTTGCATAGGGTCTTGCAGGTTTCAGTGCTGGTTGTGCCCATATCTGCCCCTAGTTTCTGCGCACGTCTGACATTTTAGCATAGGGGTTGGTGCAGTTGGTTGTGCTATTGTTGGAACATTGAACGTACCATAAAACATAGAATTGGCGGGCGGATATTTGGTGTCAGGTTGACCGGTTATCCTGGAATCGGGTTTGGCTGGTTTAGACCTGGGTTTTTGTTCTTCATGGCGGTCCTGAGATTTTCTATTTACAAACTATTGTCCTTAGGTTTCCGAGTGTAATTTGGCCAACTGAACAGATCCAGGACTAGAAATCCCAGAGTGCATTAGGCTCGCAGTTCTGGAGCCCCGTGTCCATGGTGTCACAGTCACCTTGTATCTTTACAAATGGTCATTATTGACGTGTTTTGTTATAGGTGAGAAAGGTCTTTTTCATTTGAAAACATCTTCCCACAACGAGTTGCCTCAGATGCACATGCATTATCCTATCAGCACATGCAACAATGGATGGAAGCACGCCCATGGTCAAGGAGCCAGCGAGGGTCAGAGGGCGCAGAACACGGCATCAGCGTCTCCATGGAAACTGCCTCACTCGCGCTGCTGATGCAGATAAGCACATGTTGTGCTTGAAAGAGAATCAGAGCCTGGTATTGTTAATTTATTATGAGAGGGACTAGAATCAGTTCAATCTGCGATACGAGTTCCACAAATATTGCTATTAAACCTATTTTTGTTATTATGTTTATTATCTATGATAAAAGTTATCAGCAGATTCTGCTGTTCTGTTATATTATGTTAAATTAGTTTTATAAGGGGCACAGCTACCCAAAAAGGGATTTCCAATGTTAGCCTGAGGAATGGAAAAAAGTTTTTTTTTTTTTTTTTTTTCTGAGTTTTATATAGCGCCTGGTTACCAGAAAGGCATCCCAGCGCTCACCAGGGAATGAAACTACAGAGTAATGCGGGGGTTTAAGCAGAAAACAGAAAAGTTTTTAAAAGCTTGCGGAACCGAAGCAAACTGGCTTCCGAGCGAAGTTGTAGGGGAAGAGAATTCCACAGAGTGGCTACGTTTATAGAGAACCTTCTGCCACCAGTTCTTACTTTCTTCACCCTCCCAACCTGCAAAAGATGTTGGTGGTCAGACCGGAGAGAGCGGAGGGCTTTGTAGGGCTGAACCATCTTCCCCAGAATAGGTGGACCTGCCCCCTGCAGGACTTTATGAGCGATGCAGAGTGACTTGAACTTCACCCTGTCCCTCACAGGGAGCCAATGCAGTGCCTTGAGCGCAGGGCGAGCAGATTGATGTCTGGGGATACCCGTCAGAAGCCTGGCGGCCGCATTCTGCACTTGCTGCAGTTTGTTCATAGTAGATTCTGGAGCACCCAGGAACAACGCGTTGCTGAAATCCAGCCGCGAGATGATAAGCCCCTGGATGAGAAGTCTCCTAGTGGCCGCTGGGAGCAGCGGTAGAATCTTCCGAGCCGAGCGGAGCAGGCCAAAGCACACGCCAGCCGTCTTTTTGGCATGGGTTTTAAACGACAGGTCCTGCTCAAGCCAAACCCCGAGGCTCTTAATCTCCTGCTTGGGGGTGGGTACAGGTCCAAGGCAGTCGGGCCAGCTGCTGGGAGACAGAGATGGAGAGGAGTTTCCCAGCAGCATCAGCTCCGTCTTGGAGCCGTTGAGCTTTAAAGCTGAGCTGCACATCCATGTGTAGATCTTCTCCAGACACGAGTGCAGCCGGTCAGGATGGTAAGCCGACTGGGAAAGGCCTACCACCAACTGAGTATCATCAGCATAACTGATGATTTTGATACCCAGCGGCAGTACCACACTCTCCAGGGGGGCCATATAGACGTTGAATAACGTAGGGCTCAATGAAGAGCCCTGTGGCACACCACACTGGAGAGGGATTGAAGATGATTTTTCAGGGCCTTCCCATACCTCGAATGTGCGACCTTCCAAGAAGGAAGCAAACCACTTGAGGGCCAGACCGGTGATCCCCAACCCTGCCAGCCGTTGGAGAAGCACCTGATGATCCACGGTGTCAAAAGCAGCACTGAGGTCCAGGAGGATCACTGCCACTGATCCCCCTGAATCCAAAATGCTCCTAGCGTTCTCCACAACCGCCAGCAGGGCGGTGTCAGTCCCCTGACCGGGACGGAAACCGGTTTGGGAGTCACCTAAGAGGGAATTGGCCTCCAAGAAGTCCGACAGGCGGCTGTTGACCAGCTTCTCAGCGATCTTACTAAGGCCCGGCAGCAGCGAGATAGGCCTGAAGTTGGCAAGGTCGGCGGGGTCCAGATTAGGCTTTTTTAAAAGGGCCTTCACGACCGCCCCTTTCCAACTGGGGGGTACTACCCCTTGAGTGAGGGACAAGTTTATAAGGTCCGTCACTGGGCCACCAATGGTAGATGCCACCTGTTTTAGATATTTAACAGGTACCGGATCTTTCGGGGAGCCACTCTTCATGGTCCTCAAAATCAAGAGAACTTCCTCCATGGTAACAGTACCAAAGGAGGTCAGCTCCACTGATCGCATCCTACCCTGCGGACCAGGGATATCACCCGGGGAAGATACCTCACCTGGGCGGGGAAGGGAAGCCAGTATATTATCAATTTTTGTTTTAAAAAAGGACGCCAGTTCTGTGCATTTTTTGCGTGGGTCCTCATGGATAATCTGGGGTTCGGGGATGTTCAGTAATTCCTTGATAACTCTGAATGATTCTTTAGAAGAGTTGGCCGCGGAGCCTATTCTCTCTTCAAAGAATCCAGATTTTGCCGCACGAATGGCGGATTTGTATATACTCAGGGCCTCCCGATACTCCTTCCGCTTCGTTTCACACCAGTCCTTCCTCCAGGACCGCTCTAGCCTCTTGCATCCCTTCCTTAGGGATCTCAATTCGGGCGTATACCACGGCGCCGAACCCACTCTCTTCCCCTTCATGAGTTGTTTCTTTTTGGGAAGAAGGATATCTAACGAGTCCGTAAGCCAAGTGTGTACATTCGCTTCCACGACTAACGGGTTAGGACCAGGAAGGGGCCGCGTTGCCTCCAGATGTGCCGACCAGGTGTCAATCGAGAGCCTCGACCAGGCTCTTTCCAAAGTGTGGACCCTTGGGACCATTGCAGCTAGATTATCAAATTGCCACACTGCGGACACCAAGAAATGGTCTGTCCAGGGCAGGGGCAGCGCCGAAGATGGAGTAAAGTGGCCCAGGTTAGAGAAAATGGGGTCAAGCAGGTGACCCTTCTCATGGGTCGGCCCCGGGTTGGCCAGAGTGATTCCAAACGCTTTGAGATCATCCAACAGATCTACTCCCGGGGCGTTAGAGGGGTCGTCAAGTAGCAGTATTATTAGTTGAACAGCCATGTCTTTAAACCTTTGCGAACATTTGCAAAGCTGGATTCATTGCGAAGGGCTGCAAGAAGAGAGTTCCACAGGGTAGGGCCAAGAAAAGCAAAAGAGTGGATGCAACATGGATGCTGAGGTGGGCATGGCCGTTTAGATGCGGTAGGGGTAGTCAATAACTTTATTAGGGCCGTCAAAAGGGAAGAGGAGCAGAGTGCTACTGACCCAGGCCCACTCTTTTTAGGGACCCACGCTGCCACTTCTGAAGGTATCTATCATAAAAGCAGATAGTGTGAGATATAAGGATCTGGGACCATAGGCTGGTTTATTACCAAGGCCCTGCAAAAACCTCTGACAGGCCTGTCCCTAAAGCACTTCAGACAGTTGGCACCCAGAAGTCTGGTGGTAACTAGTAACTAGCAATATTGGCAATTTCCTCAGTCGGTAAGGCTTATTACAGATGTATCTCTTAGAATAAGTACTGTTGTGTTTGTATGAATGACTATAACCACTAGACCTACCTCCCATACTCATAATTTCTGATTTAGATTAACCCTGGGCGAAGCACTACGCTCCGTTTGCGGAGTTTGCGGAGTTTTGGCAACTCCGCGTTCCGCGGAGTTCGCGTAGCTGTCGATAACTCCGCTATCCGGTGCGGAGCGTAGTTGTCGCGCGCTAAATAACATTGTCGCGCGCTAAATAACATTATCGCGTGCGCGGCAATGGCTTACCTTGGTTCTGCGTTCGCTTTTTCCCGGTCGCGTCGGCCACCATGTTTGTAAACCCTTCCGTGCAGCTGTGCGAACGCGATAACGTCATTGGAAGCGCGATAAAGCCATAAGGACGCGCGAGTATGTTTGTTGGTAAGATCGAGTTGCCGAACACGCAGAACCTGCAATCTTGCACAGAATAACTCGCGAGCATGTTAAAAGTTAAACCATAATAATAAATTACCATTTTGGTTAGCAAACAAGTGAGAAACCCCTCAAAGTTGTACCTTTGGATGTATTTTTTGGGGGGAAGGAGTCCTCTTTCTGTTTCTACTGTATTTTTGAATATTAAGGAGGAAGGGCTCTGGAGTTTACAACTTCCTGTTCCTGTCCACCAGGCTCCTCCCAGTGCTTTGTCCATGAGGTGGTCACTTTCATTTGGATTTTGAGCTGGCAGGATCACTTTCTGTGTGTGTTGGCTGCATTACTGCTTTTTTTGAATCTTACTGAGGACTTTTGGATTTTGAATTCTCTTTTTCAAGTAAGTTCAGTAATGTATGAGTGAGTATGATGTTGTAGACTTGTGTTTGTTTGATTTAAAATGTTTTAACTACATTATTCATTCCTTGATTTAAATTATTGATGGGTGCCTACTTTTATGAGGTCCCAACTTGTATTTCTTTTTAAATTTCATCCAGGCTACATAGAGAGGTACCCATGGGTAAAATCATAATTCTGTGTTTAAATTTTTATTCAAGTTTGTAAACAAACATCATGGCTGGCATTGGATTATGGTCATCATTATGCAATAGCAATGTCTGCTGTGGAATTTCTGTTTGTGTAATGAAAAAGTTTTTTTATTTTTTTAAGCCAATAGCTGACCCTAGTACTCCATGTAGTTAGTGTGTAGGCATGTTTGAGTTCATTGTAATAACTTTCTGTGGTTGGCCTGGCCATGTGTTGTTGGCGGCCATTTTATGTTTCCCAGCCACTTTGGTCTTGCCATAGGCCTCCAAACTTGTGGCCTACTCTTCCAGTAGGCCAGAGGTACTAGTCATAGGGTCATGAAAGGTAATCAACTGTTTTTCTGGTGTACCTCTAATTAGGAAATCATGGATGGACTGGATTGATTTAGAAAATCTTATGTTTATGTGTGGGGTATGTCAGGTTTCGGGTGTCTGTCAATTTCTGCCATTAGGTAACCCTAGGAATACAGCTCGGGTAGTTTTGGTAACGTCGCGCCGTGTGGGAACGCGACCTTACCTTTTTTGTCTTTTTCGCGCGCTCAATGTACTGGCTCGGGAACGCGATAACGACTTTTTACTCGATTCGCGTTGCCGAACACGCCGATTTTGCATTCTCGCGAACAATATGTCCCGAGTTGCATAAAAGTTCCTCGAAAATGTTTAATGTGTCCCCTGTGCTACCAAAAAGTCCTCATTTTTTGTGTTATTTACTTCTTTGGTTGTAGTTTTGTCTTCCTGGAGCATGGGCCACTCCCAGTTCCTTTCTGTCCTCTATGTAATGATTTCTTGTTTATTGTTGGGGTGACCAATTTGGGGGGTGGTGTCTGGTGTGTTCATTTTGTGAAGCAAAGCATTGTCCCTTTGGCATAGGCATTTATTGTCTGTCCGCTCTTTCTTTTCATGTAGTGGTGAGGGCCATTTTGTGTGTACTTCCTTTGTGATGATTCTGCTATGTTGTTGTTGGTGGGCAGGCTATGTGGTGGCGGCCATTTTGTGTATGCTTCCTTTGTGACTGATTTTGCCATGTGGTGGAGGCCATTTTGGGTGCATCCCCTTTCCATGTTGTCTTTGGGTGTCCCTGTCCTCCTGGCCCTATGGAGGCGGCCATTTTCTGTGTCCTTCCCTGGTCCTCTTCTTTTGCCATAGCCATCCAAGGCTTTTGTAGGTACTACCACTCAAAGCCATAGGTGCATTCAAGTTAATCAACTATTTTTGTGGTGTAACTTTAATTACACCGTGTATGGCTTTGGATTGCTTCACATTTTTTTGTAATGGTGGTACTTTTAGTTTTTTGGTTGCTTTTGTGTAGCTATTATGGCACTCCCTGCCATTAGGTAACCCTAGGAATACAGCTCGGGTAGTTTTGGTAACGTCGCGCCGTGTGGGAACGCGACCTTACCTTTTTTGTCTTTTTCGCGCGCTCAATGTACTGGCTCGGGAACGCGATAACGACTTTTTACTCGATTCGCGTTGCCGAACACGCCGATTTTGCATTCTCGCGAACAATATGTCCCGAGTTGCATAAAAGTTCCTCGAAAATGTTTAATGTGTCCCCTGTGCTACCAAAAAGTCCTCATTTTTTGTGTTATTTACTTCTTTGGTTGTAGTTTTGTCTTCCTGGAGCATGGGCCACTCCCAGTTCCTTTCTGTCCTCTATGTAATGATTTCTTGTTTATGGTTGGGGTGACCAATTTGGGGGGTGGTGTCTGGTGTGTTCATTTTGTGAAGCAAAGCATTGTCCCTTTGGCATAGGCATTTATTGTCTGTCCTCTCTTTCTTTTCATGTAGTGGTGAGGGCCATTTTGTGTGTACTTCCTTTGTGATGATTCTGCTATGTTGTTGTTGGTGGGCAGGCTATGTGGTGGCGGCCATTTTGTGTATGCTTCCTTTGTGACTGATTTTGCCATGTGGTGGAGGCCATTTTGGGTGCATCCCCTTTCCATGTTGTCTTTGGGTGTCCCTGTCCTCCTGGCCCTATGGAGGCGGCCATTTTCTGTGTCCTCCCCTGGTCCTCTTCTTTTGCCATAGCCATCCAAGGCTTTTGTAGGTACTACCACTCAAAGCCATAGGTGCATTCAAGTTAATCAACTATTTTTGTGGTGTAACTTTAATTACACCGTGTATGGCTTTGGATTGCTTCACATTTTTTTGTAATGGTGGTACTTTTAGTTTTTTGGTTGCTTGTGTGTAGCTATTATGGCACTCCCTGCCATTAGGTAACCCTAGGAATACAGCTCGGGTAGTTTTGGTAACGTCGCGCCGTGTGGGAACGCGACCTTACCTTTTTTGTCTTTTTCGCGCGCTCAATGTACTGGCTCGGGAACGCGATAACGACTTTTTACTCGATTCGCGTTGCCGAACACGCCGATTTTGCATTCTCGCGAACAATATGTCCCGAGTTGCATAAAAGTTCCTCGAAAATGTTTAATGTGTCCCCTGTGCTACCAAAAAGTCCTCATTTTTTGTGTTATTTACTTCTTTGGTTGTAGTTTTGTCTTCCTGGAGCATGGGCCACTCCCAGTTCCTTTCTGTCCTCTATGTAATGATTTCTTGTTTATGGTTGGGGTGACCAATTTGGGGGGTGGTGTCTGGTGTGTTCATTTTGTGAAGCAAAGCATTGTCCCTTTGGCATAGGCATTTATTGTCTGTCCTCTCTTTCTTTTCATGTAGTGGTGAGGGCCATTTTGTGTGTACTTCCTTTGTGATGATTCTGCTATGTTGTTGTTGGTGGGCAGGCTATGTGGTGGCGGCCATTTTGTGTATGCTTCCTTTGTGACTGATTTTGCCATGTGGTGGAGGCCATTTTGGGTGCATCCCCTTTCCATGTTGTCTTTGGGTGTCCCTGTCCTCCTGGCCCTATGGAGGCGGCCATTTTCTGTGTCCTCCCCTGGTCCTCTTCTTTTGCCATAGCCATCCAAGGCTTTTGTAGGTACTACCACTCAAAGCCATAGGTGCATTCAAGTTAATCAACTATTTTTGTGGTGTAACTTTAATTACACCGTGTATGGCTTTGGATTGCTTCACATTTTTTTGTAATGGTGGTACTTTTAGTTTTTTGGTTGCTTGTGTGTAGCTATTATGGCACTCCCTGCCATTAGGTAACCCTAGGAATACAGCTCGGGTAGTTTTGGTAACGTCGCGCCGTGTGGGAACGCGACCTTACCTTTTTTGTCTTTTTCGCGCGCTCAATGTACTGGCTCGGGAACGCGATAACGACTTTTTACTCGATTCGCGTTGCCGAACACGCCGATTTTGCATTCTCGCGAACAATATGTCCCGAGTTGCATAAAAGTTCCTCGAAAATGTTTAATGTGTCCCCTGTGCTACCAAAAAGTCCTCATTTTTTGTGTTATTTACTTCTTTGGTTGTAGTTTTGTCTTCCTGGACAGGCCATGTGGTGGCGGCCATTTTGTAGGTACTTCCTTTGTGCATTTATCATTGGCCTCCCTGCTTTTGGTCTGATCTGATAGTAGGACAGACTCCCAGAGGTGGTAGTTAGTTACTAGTGAGCGGGGCTGCTTTATGTAGCTGTTTCTATTTGGTCTATTTAATTACCATCATTACGGCATGTGTGTATGCCATTGCATTTCCAAGTTGGTTGTCTGGGCAGGGGGGTAGGTAACTTTTTTGTGTGTGGAATAATTTTATGACTTGTATGTGTTTTTGCCGTGAAGTTTTACAAACTCTTAGCCATGGTGTATTTTGATTTTCCTTGCATTAACCTGTCATGACTCATGTGTAGCAGGCAACCTCCTTTTTCTGTCCATGTTGGTATATGCTTGACTTTATTATTGGTTATTTCTAGCTGGGAGCTGTGGTGCTCGTACTATTAGTCTTCTTTTTTGTGTTTTATACATTGCCCTGTGTGTCTTTCAATTGTTCATGTGTTGTTGGCTTACTGCTTGTTTGACTGACGTTTTCTGTCTTCTTTGCTTGTAGGTGCACAGAAAAAGACTGAGGAGGTGCTGGCTGTTTTCATCCATCGCCCGTTCAACTGCCAGACGGACGTCCTTCAATTGTACGCCACGTGTGGGGTGTGACTCATCTGACCACACATCTCTGCAATTTGTGCTACTGAGTGCTGCTGTGTGCTGCTGACATCAGAAGAAGATGGGTCCTAAGAGAGCAGTTACCAGGTCCTCCACCACCAAGAAAGTTGCTGAGAAGAAGGTACAGAAAAAGGAAGTGTCACTTAAGGCTGGTATGGACCCCCAAACCTTTTTTGGGCCCCCAAAACGTACGCCTGCAGCAGCGGTGTCCATGGTGCAAGCTGGAGCCAGCACATCGGCATTAGCGGGGGCAAGCCACCAACCCAGGGCCAAGCACATGAGGGTCGAAGAGGTAGCCGACCTAGTGTTACAAAGCAGTGATACTGAGCCTGAACTTAACTTATCGCTGTCTCAAAGTAGCACACAATCTATGCAAGCTGAAAGTGCTGACCAACCGCCGCCAGCAGTAGATGTTCAACAACCACAACCACTTCCCGCAATAGTTGTTGAAAAACCACAACCACCGCCCGCAATAGTTGTTCAACAACAACAACCAAATCCCACAGTAGTAGTTGTTGAAGAACCACAGCACGCTATAGTACTTCCTCAAGAACAACAACCACCGTCTCCACACGCAATAGTGGAAGTTGTTCCTCCCGATGTCGGGGCAGTTCAGGAAGTAGAGCCTCATTCCGAGCAAGAAGAAGAGGAAGCCACTTCTGGAGGTGATCTACTGTCTTTAAATTTACGAAAGGAAAGGAGGGTTAGTGGCAGTGCATCGAGTTCTTCGCATAGCATCCCTTCAGATGACCTTGATAAGGATTATCATCCACGACGAAGAACTGAGCATTCAAAGGAGAGGCATCAAAAGACCAGGCTGGGAAAAAGGAAGGATCCGTCAAGGCTTGAACTTCCGGAGTTCGATGTAGGTGAACAGGATACTGATGGTGATAAAGACGGGTCTGACACTGACAATGTCATCATCACAAGCGTTATTCCTGGTGCAGAGGATGTAGAGACCAGCATTTTCACCCTATCTAGAAGGGCTGCGATTAGTGATGAGCAGGTAGCACGTGTAACTCCTACACACTCAGCGCCCAAAGTAACACCAGCTCCCATTTTTGCATCAGCGAAGGCCCGGCAGCGTGCGACATCCAGCGCAAGCGCCACCTCAACAGAAGGAGGTAGTGGCAGTACTAGTACTGAACTGTCACATAGGGAAATGCAACCAAAAGGCTCCAGTTCATCCGGGATTGGAAGTGGGTCCTCCTCTTCCTATGGCAGGAGACAAAAGTTTAGCTCCCCAGTCTGGGATTTTTTTACGGTTCACCCACATCAGGAGAACATTGCTATATGCTCCATTTGTCACACCCACGTTAGTCGTGGTAAGATTGGTACAAACTATGGTACTGGAGGCCCAACGACCCATATGAAAAAAACACACACAATTGTATGGGAGAACCACCTTGCAAGCTTACAAAAAGATGTAAGCACTGGTGTTGGTGGGGAGGATACAGTACTACAAGGTCCACTCATGGAAGAAGAGGGAGACGATGACCTTCTATCTGGGAGTGGTACACCAATGAGCCCTGTCGCCAGCACTGGAGTGGTGCAGTCCAAATCCTCAGCATCAGCAACTTCTCAGTGGCACCAGAGTCAGCCGGAGACACCAAGGGCAAGGAGTGAAAAGTCTGCGTTGAAAGGTGGTCCGTCTAGCAGAACAGACAGAATTACCAAGCAGCTTACCATTACTGGCATGTTTAGGCAGGAGGGAAAGTACGAGCGGAACCACCCAACAACACGTTTGTACAATGCGAAACTTGCAAAAATGTTGGCACTGGACCTTCTCCCATTTTCATTTGTTGAGGCAGTGGGATTTCGGCAATTAGTGGCAACACTCGCCCCAAAATGGGACGTTCCCAGTCGCTACTATTTTGCAAGAGTTGCTATTCCAGCACTACACCACGACGTGCTGGGATTGATTGGGAAAGCCTTACAACAGAGTGTTGTCCATTGTATCCACCTGACAACCGACATGTGGAGCAGTCGCGAAGCCACAGCAGATTACATGTGCATCACCGCACACTGGATCTCTTTTGCAGGTGTGAAAGACAAGTTAACATCAGGCCTTCTTGATGTTGCTGGGATTTTCAATGACACTCGCAAACATGCAACTGTAGCCATGTTTGGTATGGAGAAAACTCATACTGCTGACAACATTTTGTCTGACTTTAACAGCAAGGTCTTTGAATGGCTGAAACCAAGAGGCCTTAAGATTGGTTTTGTTGCCACCGACAATGGCAGTAATGTAGTGAGGGCAATGAAAGATGGACAGTATTTCAGGGTACCCTGTTTGGCACACTGCATTAACTTAGTCGTGCAAGACTTTCTGAAACATGAACAACAAGTCAGCAACATACTGACCATCTGCAGAAGAATATGCACGCATTTTAACCATTCTTTCAAAGCGCGGAAGCTGCTACGCGTCATTCAGCGGGAGCATAATTTGCCAGTCAAAGCACTGATCCAGGAGGTCCCAACACGTTGGAACTCGACTTATTTCATGCTTGAGCGTCTCTTTGAGCAGTACATACCACTGAATGCTTATGTAATGTCAAGAAGATTAGTGGATCCTACTGTTAATCTTAAAAGCCTGACCGTTGAGATGTGGCAGTGGGACATCATTAAATGCTTGACAGAGATGCTACAACCTTTTGAGGTGTTCACACGTGCAGTTAGCAGGGAGGACTGTACTATGGGCCAAGCCATCCCATTGTTGTACATGCTCGAGCAACAGCTGAAGGAGGTCTGTGAAGCATACGAAGGTGACGAAGAAAAAGTTGATGCATGTACCTTGGCCAAGGCCTTACGCAACCGCTTATCTGTAAATGCAAGGCTTAAAATGATTGTGTCAGATCCAAATTACATAACTGCAACAATCTTGGATCCACGGTACAAATTGTTTGTCAGCAGTAGCGCAGTCATTCCTTTTTCAGATGGGGATGTTGCCAATTACAAAAGTTCCATAGCTGTGGAAGCTAATGATTTCGAAACTGAACGGCTGTTACTTAAAGGCCTGACAGTGCCAGCCCAGGACAGTCAAAGTACTCCAGGCCATCCTCCTGAGGCAACTCTGGCAAGTTCATCACAGCATGAGAGCGGTGCGTCCGCTTCCCAGCAGGCACCAACAGTACCAAAAGCAGCACCTGCACGATCTGATTCAGCAGACACAACCAAAAGCATAACTGCTTTTTTTCTACAGAAGGGAATGGGTAAGTCCGTTGCTGTTGCAAAGGGGAAAGAGGAGCAGCAAAGCCGAGCACCATTGAACACTGAGCGGATGGTTCAGGCCTATCTGGATGACACAACAGAGGTGTTCATGGAGCAAAGCCCATTGGTCTATTGGTATGAAAGAAGGAGACAGTGGCCAGTGCTGAGCAGGCTGGCGATAAAGTATTTGGCTTGTCCTGTAGCCAGTGTCGCCTCTGAGCGGGTTTTCAGTGCTGCTGGTGCCATTGTGACATCGAAAAGGACCAGTCTCTCCCCCAAAAGCGTCGAGAGGCTGACAATGATAAAAATGAATCAACACTTCATACCACCAGACTATACTGTACGTGAATCAGAGCAGGATGAAGAAAGCGAGCCCGAAGAATTTATCACTGCTGGGTTACATGACCTACTGCTGTCCGGACCCGCAGAGTTTGAGGACGAGCACCTCTTCCCTGACCAATAGGCTGTTAAATTGTGACTTTTTCCCTTCTTTTATTTGTGTTATTTATTTTCTTATTAAAAATGACTTTCTGGTGCATAACTGCTAATCTTAAAATAAAAAGCTCAACCAAATCCATCCCCACCACTCATTCTTTTAATGTACCTACTGGAGTTGCACACCTGTGCATTTTATTTTCGCTGTATCTTTTTTAGTTACCTCCTGGAGTTGCACGCCTGTGCATTTATGTTCCATGTTGACTGCACTCCTCAGAGTCTTGCTGCATCTTCTTGACTCCCACTCAAGTCAATACAATTCCATCTTGGCAGCCATACATTTGATGTTGTAGATGGAGTATAGTACAATAACAATAATGTAGCCTCTAACAGTCCCTCCATAATAAGTGAACCGTACATGACTACAGCCATCCTCTATTTCATTTGAAATCTGCAACTCATAATAACTGCCTTGCTGAGTCTTACTGTTAAGGCTACCACCTCTGTCTGCAGGCATTCAGAGACGACTCTTCTGTGTCAAAAGAAACTTGAGCAGGCATCCACAACTGAAGTCAACTTGTTGTGATGATGACTCGCATTACAAAGGCTCGGCAGCATCTGTGATCAATCTTCTGACAGTGAAAGAGAAGAAGAGCAAAACAGGTATAAAAATGAATGCCATGCATTGCATGGGATGTATTTTTTGGCTGACTCTGAGCTAATGTGCATGGAGTTGAAGTATATTAGTAACTTCAGTTCAGACTCACGTGATAGCCAATTCTTCCATGTTATTTACTAATAATAGAAATTATTTACGCACTTGTGTTCCTACTACTACAGATGCAGTCAGGACTTAATTTATCTTTGCTGTCCGGCGGTTGGATCTGAGCTGATTGATGCACGATGTTTCTTGGAGTGGAATACAAGGTAATAAATAAAATACAAATAAGAGTCACAGCACAGTAGACCCAGGCTACTACATGTTTGTGCACAGTGCTGTGGTAGAGTACAATAGTGGTATGATTGATGACTGAGAATGACGCATTGATTTTGTTGATTAATTTTGTAAATGCTAGGTTGCTTTTTCAATTTCATTCACCTTTCTGTGGGTCTGAAATTTTTAGGGAAATGCAGTTTGTATAACGGCCAAACCTGTGTCGTCGTGGGCCTGTTGTTGTGTGCTTGCTCCTGTCTTTTTTTGTACTTCTACATTAAAAATGATATGCAACTAGTAGACTTATACAAATTGTATCCAAGCCGCCTCAGTCTGAAAGTCCTCTCATACGACTACTCCTCTTGTTTTGTATTGTTTTTTTATCTTCACTGTATTACAATTTGTTTAGGTCATTCACATTCTTTTGTATTTGCCTTTTCTTTTTCAGGCTGGACATCTTTCACGGTTCACCCACTGCTTTATAGTATGAGCATCAACTCTCATCCTTACCACAGATCCTCATCATCAAGCAATTGGATTGCGGGAAACCAAGAATCATATTCAGCGTGTCCTTTTCTTACGTCCATTGCTTACAATCATTAGCTAGCTGATCAACATCATAAATCATCGTCTTCATTGTTTTGCTTTTGTTGTCTCCAATCTCCATGCGTACTGTTTTTCTTTCTCAAACCTTTCCCAAAACCCCCGTACCCATCCATTAAACAATCCCTAACCCTCTTCCCCCGGGCTGCGTGGTTACATTGAGGTGTGATGTTTCTTACATTAAATATACACCAACAATTTGATCACGCGCTTGCTGGGGCAGATGTGGTCAAAGCAACAATAGTGAAATGTCAACAAGGCATGGCCAGGATCTTCTGCGGCTTCCCAACTCAAGCTCTGTGTATAACGCCAAATAATTTACCATTTAACATCAAACAACGAATGCATCTAATGAATTGGCGTAATTTATTTTTTGGGTTTAAAGTGTAAAGCATTTATGATTTAGAAAAGTTTGACGTTGCCGTGAGTACTACAAGTAACGTTGAACTTCTTATCTTCTCTTGCACTTTGTTTCCAGTCCCCAAAACCATTGTTTTGTTTCAGTTTAGCAGTTGCAATATTGGGTCACCCATGCAATGTACTGTACTTACTTATACCACCCCCACATTGTCTGTCACGCGAATGACTGTCTCTTTCTTTTTGTCGCTACTGGCAGGGTCTGTCTACTATCACAGAAGTTCTGATTCTGAACCACAGATTCTTCGCCATTGTCTTGGAAATCAAATGCAGCCCTTGCAGTGCCACACTTCATGATAAATCATCATCATCTCATCAGCAATCACAGGTAAGATAAGTTTGCAGTGAGGTATAACGCAAGACAGACTGGTCGTTCTTCTAATACTACCAATATAACTCGGTGAGGGTTTACTGCATCTATCTGTTTGCATGTTAAAGATGTGGGCAATATATTTTATTATTAAAAAGCACTGTCCGCCGACCTGCATGGCCAAATTAAACCTTGCGAGGTTGCACAACGTACATTATTTGGTGAAACACTCCCCCCTCCAACCCCACAAGAAACGCAAATGAACTTCAAATGTTTTCTTTTTACAATAACTTTGTCTCGTTTATTGTAACATAATGTAATATATATATAACTAAAGATGATACAAAAATAAAATATATATAAATCCTACACCAAGCTGTCCCCCTACCCGCCTCCCCTAACCCCAACCAAATTCCCACGCTCAATGTCATGTAAAAAAAAAGTAAAAACCCAACACCCAATTCCCACCCACCAACAAAAGGATTGAAAAAGGGGCAAACAGGGTCCATCTCATAGCCGGCGGGCTTTTAAGTGTTGATCCACCAGGATCTTGACACGCTCCTCTATCTGTTTTTTAGTCTGACTGCTTTGAGCCTCCAGCCTGGCTACCCGGAGGAGAATTTTTCGCTGGAACTGGCGGCACCTACATTGGCAGCCATGTTGTTGTGGGGGGGTGGACGATGCAGGGAAAATCTGGCGGCGGGCGGCTGCCTGAGCACGCTGACGTACTCCTGCAGGCTTGGGGGCCGGGGCATTGGAAGAGGCAGCAGCTGCTGCCGCCGCCTCCTCCTCCTCCTCCTCGGCCTGAGCCACCAGCCGGCGGTAGGCCTCAAAGATGGCCTGCAGTTTCCGCTGACGGGCCCGGACTGCCAGCTCCTTCCTGGTTGGTTTAGAAGGAGTAACTATAAAGAAAGAGACAGAATTGTTGTAATCAAAAATCCCAGCAAATAAAGAACGCAAAATGGATCCAACACATAGTGGGCGGCACAGTACAGTAGCAATAGCAAGCAAGTTGAGTACCTAAAATGTTGTTTTATCTATTTTGAACATTCTATTCTACGCCTTATATACTTCATTTGTCTGCCTTTTTGGCACGGCATTATGCCTGCCCTAGTAACATAGTATGGGTGTACTTGAACGGTCACATACGAACACCTGTCTTTTTCATATCTCGTTCTTTTATATCATATACTCTGTGCTTCCGGGAAAAGTGACAGTCTCAAACTAACATTAAATTAACAGTGGCCAGCTAGTACTAATAAATGTCTACTCTAGAGACTATCATTCTTTATATCGCCAACAAACGTTAGGTGGTTTGTGTTTCGCCAGCAACGACCCAGAATGCATCCAGTGGTCCCCTCCTTCCCTTGCCTTTGTGTTTAACCAAAACACCGCTGCCAACACTAGTATCCACTATCCACTAACCACCAATATTGGATGTGTCTCCCACCCACGCAGGCAGCTGTGTTTTCCACTTTCTATGCTTCCACAACAACCCACGCATCCAACTGCTCTCAAACACCTGCATTGCTGATTCCAAAGTATCCTTCTATATTATATGATTAGAGCTTTTTCCTTGCAACTTTCATCATACTTTAGTTAAAATCAATCTCATGTTAATCCATTGCGGTCATGTAATGTTGTGGATAAGACTTTTTTAGTCTGCCACCAACCTTTCACAGCTGAGTTGTAGTCACATAGAAGAGGCATGTATAACTAATTTTATCAATTCTGGCCGGTGGTAATGCTTTTGCTAAGCTTGGTAATGAGAACAGTGGCGTCATATATTGTCCAGTAGAACTTCAAGTTCACTATAAATATCAGAGTACAGTGAGGAAGTTTTCCCCACCCACCAAGTAATGCGGATCACTATTGAATGTAACTTACCATCGCCCACCGTTGTTGTCTCCTCCCCCGCTGCTGCCGGTGCTGCTGTAGGTGCCTGTGGTGGTCCTCCATTCCCCTCCGGGATCGCCTCTGCTGACGGCGTTGCAGCGCCGCTGCCCCCGTCGGCACTGGTGGATGGTACCGGTTCTGCAAAAATAAAAATAAGTAATTAAGTACACCTTTTTAGATGGATGCACAGCCCCCATTGTACTTGTTCACCAAGAACGGAGTTCTGCAAAACAGTTAAGTACAACGTAATCACTAGTAGTCCACATTGCCTAGTACAGCAGAGTAAGTAACACACTACACATATCAGCATTTATTTGGTATGGTATGGTACCCAAGCTCATCTCATCTATTCTATACTGGTACTCTAGTCCTTGGAAAGTTAGACTGAACCATGTAACCTAACCAGTTTACTTTGTACATCAATGACATGTCTACAGTTTTGCGCATGCTACCTCACAGCTTGTTGCGCAGTACGAGGAGACGCCTTTGAGGCCACATGATAGTTCAAAGCATACACCTGAAGAGTTTGGAAAATAGAGGCCCGTATTTACTTTTTGAATGTGGATTGTGGAGTCCAGTTTCCTTACAGCCTCAGGTTACACCTTCTTTTTTGCATGACAGCTAAAAAGTTGAATAAATGTATGTAATGTTTTCATACTGTCTAACGTGCACCACTTTTGTCATTATCTTTCGGCAGATGAGAAGATTTACTTCTACGAAGCAAAGATTTGCAGAGCTTACCAACAAGAGGCATATGCAACCAGTATACGTTCAATGGTGAGGGGTCTCGGACATTTCCCACATTTCCCTATCGTGCACTGGTAGCTGTACAAATGTAGGATACTTTTTATTGAGCCTTTTTTAACTCTGGATTTCTTCTGGTGGCCCTGCCCTTGACGTATTTGACAGAACAACTTAAAAACATTGATGTTACTTACTTAGTTACTTCTAACAAAATAAAGGTTTTGAAGTACCACATTGACTCGGGAGTATATTTTCAGTGTCTGTTGTCTTGTAGACTTACACGAGAGAGTGAGAAAAAGGGGGTTACTTAGGTTATGGATTGTGTAATAAAAAAAGCATTTGGCATCTTCATATTGGGGTTCAGGAAAGGGGTAATTGAATAATTGACCAATGACTGAGCCCATATAGGTTGTCGTTCATTGAATTGTGGGTTCCTCTGAGTTCTGTGACTGAGGTGTAAGACTGTAAGTAAGTAAGGTCCAACCTGCCGATCAACAACAACATCCAATTTTGGGGTGCATACATAGTTATGTATGTCACTGCATAGAAGAATACCCGCAAGAGTAGTAGTGGTATTCTTACTAACGCTTACAAAATAGTAGACCATTATCTGCATGCATACTTGGTTGGTGTCAATTGCCAAAGAAGAGACATTATAGAGGAAAAAGCATAAGACAGGAGTGGACCCTGTGCCTTCCGCTATTCGATCACAGATTTTTTGAAAAGATTGATACCTTAACTAAACAGTTAGGTGAAATGTCATTAATCGGTTGGAAAAAAAGCTCCGTTAGAAAGTTAGGGAAATATCATTGTTCCAAAAGAAAACACTGTTGGACTTACTAGGGACAGCAGCAGGATCCTCAGTAGAGGAGCTCTGTGCCTCTGGTTCACAATCACGTTCACCCGCCGACTCGGTCCCAGCCTTCTGCTTGCCCCTGGGTTCTGTGGTTCATGTAAGAAATAATAAAGAAAGAGAAAACATTGAGTGCTGTGAAACATAGACAGCAAGCATTTCAAAAACCACTGCTACAACATTAAAAGAAACAAACATTGGTCTACCAAATGACTACTGCCTTGCATGATTCACTGACTAGTGTACTTGGTGAAAACAAATCAAATGTTCCATAAACATTCTGATTGCAGATTACTAAGTAACACAGAGGCAGTAAGACCTGAACAACACCACAGATTCAAGAATGTAAGTAGCCATTTCTTTTTCATTTTTTGCCAGCAAAATACATAGATCGCAAGGAGGAGACAAGCTTAACTTTGTGCATACTAACTAACACGAAATTGTACGTTCATGGCATCATATTTTGTTTTGCTACTGACTGAATGCTACTGCTGCCCTACCCACTCAATAAACAAACTACATCAGTTCTATGGAGGGCTGAGGCAGGGGCAGCTATAGGCTCATGGTGGTCCTGGACTCCTGGCCAGGGAGCGTAGGTGGGGGGCCCGGAAGAGGAGGTCGGGGCGGAGCACGGAGGCCAGTGAAGAGGGGGGAGTCAGGGTGTTTGGAAGTGGAACAGAGCCGGAGGCACCAAATCCCTGCCAGGGGCCGCCACGCAAATATGTATCCATCCTCTGAGGATTATTAAATTAAGGATATATATTGGTGGGGTGGCCCCTGGCGTTTGGTGGCCCTGTGCAGTTGCACAGCTTGAACATGCCTAAATCCGGCCCTGGCTGAGGTAAGAAGAACAAAGTAACTTTTGCATTCATTGCCAGAGGAGTATTATTCATGCAGAAGAGAAGGCTGTGAAAAAAAGATACAATATGCATTGCAAACACGTACAATTATCCATCAACGGCTATTTCACTGACGGACAAAGGAAGGACAAGACTCTATTAATAGCATTAACTAACTTCAGTTCTCTACAATAAAGAAAATCTCACACCAATAAACAGCAAAAGCTAGCGCCAAATTGAACACGCAAGAGTCAGTGAAGATGAAGAAGCGCAGCATAGACCAGTGTCATACAATTACAGTAGATATAATAACGGAATACATCGGAAATGTAACTAGGAGCACCAGTCATTGCGTTACTTATTCAGCCAAGATTTACAAAGATACAACAACAATACTTATACTACTATAGAGATATATTACACACACTTTTTTTTTGGGTAGCCACTCACCAAGACCCACGACCTCGACGCCAAGCAGGTCCAACAGGTCCTGCTCCCGGTCCAAAATGTCTGCCCAACGGTGGGTCAGCTGGTGGTGGGTACGCCGGATACCGGAGCAGCGGAAGACTGCCCGGCGCACCTTCACCCACCGCCGGAGACGCTCCTCAATATGCTGGTAGCCGGAGCCGGGCCTGCCACCTGCTGCCAACATCAAGGGGAGGTAGCGCTGGATAAAAAAAACAAGGGCAGCCACCTCCTCCTCCCCAAAAAGTTGGTGGGCCTCACCCCTTGGGGGCGCATTCTGCCGCAAGGCAGCCTAGTTTTTTGGGGCACTGGCGCCTTGCCCTTTGAGCCGCCGCTGCTGCTGGCGCCCTTGACCATGGTTCTGGGTGGAGGGTAGAAGAAAACTAAAAGTTCAAGACAAAAAGGTAGGGGAAAGAAGAAGCAAGGTAAAAGAACAAGAAGGAAGTAAAAAGCAATAGAAAAGTTGTAAAAGTAGAAATAAAATGAAAAATATAAACCTAGGCACAGAGAGAAATAGGTAATAACTAAAGAAAGTTAGAAAAAGTGGGTAAAAAGACAAGGATTAAAGAGATTTTAACAGGATGCAAAAGTAGGCCCAAAACCATAGCCAGAGTGTGTGATCCACAAGATGGCTGCGCCCATCGCGACCGCATGGGTAGGTTCGCGCGATATTTAGCGCGATCACGCACTTTTGTAGTGCGAACGAGAAGATGAGTTCCCGAACATGTCTTGCACAACGCGACCACGTTAATTGTGACCCGGAACAGGAAATAAGGGAACGCAAGCAGGCGGGACAAACCTCTGTGGTAATTTAGCGCGCTAGCCATCCCGAGCATGCAGGCAACGCCCCGAACACGCGCACCGCGCTCCCGAAGACGAAAAACGGCGCGCGAACGGGCCCAGCAAGCAACTCCGCATGCTTGCGGAGCTACGCGTAGTTCGCGGAGTGCAACTACAACTTCGCGTAGCTCCGCGGAGTCCGACTCCGCGAACTACGCCCAGGGTTAATTTAGATGAGACTAATTTTTGGGGCTACTTGGGAAGGAAGGAGAGCTACAGTATGAGCCAAAAGCATCCTGGGAAAATGTCCTTCTTGGCTCATATTTAAGAAAGACAGTATTGATGGGCCTGGGGTGGTTGCAGAGCGGGCATTAAGTCACTCCCAGAAATAAACAGTGGTGGCTCGCAAAGGGAGTGCTGCGGGGGCGGTGGAGGGGGCGGGGCAAAGGAGGGGCAGGATAAGGGGGTAGTGGAGTCAGACATACGACGGTCAGGAGCAAGTAGGTAAATAAATAAATAAAGCTATTCACCTTGCGCTCGCTGCATCGCCAACTCGGCGATGCAGCGAGCACAAGGTAAACAGTTGTATTTATTTATTTACTTACTTTACTCCTGGCCGTCGTATGTCCTATTCCACTACCCCCCCACCCTGCCCTTTCCCCGCTCCACCGTCCGCAGCACTAAGCGCTCCCTCTGCGAGCCGCAACTGGAAATAAATATAGAAAAGAATGTGAATTCTGGAATTTATGTGACACCTGTCCATTTGTTGTGAAATCAGGAGAAGGCCTGTGATTAGTGAGACACTTAGGGGCATATTTATCAAATATTCACGCAACACAATGCAGCAAGCCACTTAGCTTAGCTGCGCTGTACTGCCTGAAAGGGAGGGGGCAGGAATGCGCCAAACTGAGCATTATTCGGCAGATTCCTGGTTTCTGCCTGCACTGGTGTGCATGCTACTGCCCAGTGCCAATGTAGGCACACTTGCACCATGGTGTGAGGGTGCCTGTGTTGTAGGCAGGATTGTTTCAGGAAGGGGCACCTTCATGCACATAAACAATCCTCCCTGAGTCATTTACCTCTTTCTAAGTGTGATGCAGAATGCAGCACACTTAGAGAGAGGAAACAATGAGGACAATTTAAGATATGTCTCCTCGTCGCATCTTTGGAGCCGTACTACAGATAGGGAACACTTTCCCTGTTTGCACCATGGTGCACCTTTAAACAGGTGCTCCAGGTGCAAACAGGGAAAGTGCACCTTTTATGAAGTATATGCTACCCTCAGGGCAGCTGCAAACTTGTGCTCCCCCCAGGTCAACACATTCAAGAGGAATACAGAGCAGATGTTTAAAAGCTGCTCCATGATTCTCTGTGCAGGGGCAACCCGACTTCACTTTCAAGAGGGAAGAGAGATCCCCTTGCAGGCGGGTGCCATGAGTGACGGCACCCACCAGCAAGGGGTTGTCTCGGGGTTCCATGGATCACCCTTTCTTCCCTCCAGAGAGCTGCCGTTAGGAGGCCCACTGAATGTCGGCCACTTTTCATGGAAGAAGATGTGCTATATCACAGCATTTGCCGTGGCTAAGGTTTGTTGGTGGTCAGGCTAATTACTGATTGCTTTACTCACGCAACAAGAAGCGGGAAACATCCTGCACTCCTCAACTTCTGTGGCATAGTTGTCCCAAACCTGTCTGCAATGGCACGCCTGATAAAGTCAGTCCTTGCAGCTCCCGTTCAGCACCACGGATAGCCAGGTACACCTCTGCCCCAAGACGCCTAAGCTAGGTAGAGCTGTTCTGCCTGGTGATTCCTGGGCCTTGGGCCCCTCCAAGCATAACCTCCAAGGGGCTCCTCTGAACACAACCTGTAAGTGACCGAGTGTCACAAGGGTGTTTTTGACAGCTACAGCACCAAGGACAGCCAAGTCACCTCTACACCCGGCCTATGAGAAAGGTAAAATTGTTCTGACTGTCTAGGCTGGGTCTGGGGCCTCACTAGACCTTAACTGCAAGTGGGTTCCATTAAACTAACCCCGCAAGTGACAGAGTGTCACATAGGGGCTGATTAGCATGGCGGGCGGACTTTGTCCGCCGCCATAGCCCAGGGAAATGGGACCGCCCGCAATGCATGCAGCGGTCATGCATTTTAAACATTGCGGCGGGCAGTGCTGCCAGCAGGACCCACCGCAAGGTTAAAAATGCAAGTTGTGCATTTGAAAGCACAACGTGACAGGCACCGCGCGGTGCCTGCCACGTTGTACATGCAAATGCAGGGGGGGTACCATAGGTACCCCCGTGTGCACCCCCCACCCTCCAAAATACCTGGGGGCCGGCTACGGGCCCCCAATGTCAAAGACCGCATGCCTTTCTGTGGCGGCAATGCCGTCACGGAAAGGCAAATCCCCGCATGTATCCTAATATGGATGGCGGTGTCTACCAGACACCGCCACCATATTAGAACCTTTTCCAGCCAGTTGACTCATCGACCGGGCAGAAAATCGGCTGACGGTCTTTCCGTCTGCCGGGGTCCCCCCGCCATAGCAATATAGCGGGGGGAATTGGGTGGCGGACAATGGATTATAGCGGGCAGTAATTTTAGAACATAACCACTTTGGTACTATCCCTAAGGCTTGCTGCAGCCTCCTTCTAAGGCTAGGCCCAAAAGCCAGGGGTTGATATTTAGTAGGGCATGACCCCAAAGGATAAGTACAGCACAAAGGGGCTTCGGGGTGAACAGGGATGTGAGTCACCTACAATATCTTTTCAGAAAAGGTTTAATATAGTGAGATTTGAAAAGAACACAGCATATTTGGTGGCATTTCTTAAAGTATTCCACCTTCCACCTCGTAGGAAGCGGCCGCTCCCCGTGCATCCTGCCTGACTGCCACAGCGCTTTACAGAGACTGGTATTGTAGCGCTATACGCCTGCCTGCCATAGTTTTGCCTGCCACTGCTGCCGCCTTGTATACCTGCACTTTATGTTTAAAAATTGCATTGTGCGCTCAATTCCGATTTTGCTAACGTGCACCTCGGCATTTTAACATCGATTGTCAGCCAGCGCTCAGACTCACTTTTCTAACTCTACGTAGCGCCGGTGCCACTGCCCTCAGCGTCTCTCCTCTCATCCACCCAACCTCGCCCAGGCTGTATTTCGATCCCCCCACCATTTTGGTTGTTGTGCCTAACTAGCACCTAGAGCCCACCTCCCGCCTCCCAGCTGCCCCTCCCCCGCACGGACTCAGAAGGCTTGCCCTGCCTGCTGGTCCTCTGTGACCTCTCCTACCTCGTAGGAAGCGGCCGCTCCCCGTGCATCCTGCCTGACTGCCACAGCGCTTTACAGAGACTGGTATTGTAGCGCTATACGCCTGCCTGCCATAGTTTTGCCTGCCACTGCTGCCGCCTTGTATACCTGCACTTTATGTTTAAAAATTGCATTGTGCGCTCAATTCCGATTTTGCTAACGTGCACCTTGGCATTTTAACATCGATTGTCAGCCAGCGCTCAGACTCACTTTTCTAACTCTACGTAGCGCCCGTGCCACTGCCCTCAGCGTCTCTCCTCTCATCCACCCCAACCTCGCCCAGGCTGTATTTCGATCCCCCCACCATTTTGGTTGTTGTGCCTAACTAGCACCTAGAGCCCACCTCCCGCCTCCCAGCTGCCCCTCCCCCGCTCCGCCCCTCCACTATCCATTAATGTCAGATGTCCCAACGCGCAGCGTCCACGCGCTACGGCCGCGCCGAAGGTGCGCCAAAGGTAAGCCCGTCTACGCCCGTCCGCGCCTGGACCGCGCCCAGCGCCAGTCCCCCTGGCCCCCCGTCCCACCCACCCCACCGCATTACTTACGCCGCCTCCACCCTCCTAGCCCTTAACCCCGGCCGACTCTTCAACTGCGCCCAAGCCGCCCCTGGCCACACCCATGGACCCTTCTCTTGCAATTCCTGCAAGTTCGACGGCACCAAGACCAACTCCTCATCCACGAACACCAAACAGAGCTCCGACGCTAACCACCTTAAATGCATCCTGCTCAACACCCGATCAGTCCACAGGCACGCCATCGACCTCTGGAATCTACTAGACACCATCTCCCCGGACGTAGCCTTCCTAACAGAAACATGGATGAACGCCTCCTCAGCCCATTGCCATCCCGGAAGGATACAAGATCATCCGTAAGGACCGCACCGACCAAACAGGAGGAGGCATCGCTATCGTCCACAAGAATTCCATCCGCATCTCAACAAGCTCAGACGTCAACCTTGCCAGCGCCGAACACCTTCACTTCCAGATCCACACTGACCCCAAGACAACACTCAGAGGCACTCTCCTTTACCGGCCTCCAAGGCCCCGTGCACAATTCAGTGACGACATCACTGACTTTATCACCCCACACGCCATCCCCTCCGAGGAATACATTCTATTGGGTGATTTCAACTTTCACCTGGAAAAGAGCAACAACAGTAACACTACCACCCTCCTGGACAACCTCGCCAACCTTGGACTCAAACAACTTGTCACCACCCCCACCCACATTGCAGGTCACACACTCGACCCTATCTTTACTTCCAGCAAACATGTCTCCTTCAGTCACACCACAGCTCTCCATTGGACGGACCACAGCTGCGTTCACTTTATCTACAATAAGACCACAACCCACAACCATCCTCATCCTACCCTGCGAAGAAACTGGAACAAAATCACCATCGACCAGATCTCCTCTGTGCTTCTTCAAAACCCCCCTGCCCACCCCTCAAACCCCGACCAAGCAGCCATTAACCTCACCCAATGGCTATCCAACAGCGCCGACATCCTAGCACCGCTGAAAAAACGTCAAACCAAACTAGGCAGCAAAAACGCCTCCTGGTTCAACGATGATCTTAAGAAATCGAAGAAACTGTGTCGCTCCCTCGAGAAGGCCTGGAAAAAAGACCCAAACACCAGCACCAGTGACGCCTTCAAAAATGCCACCCGCATACACCGCCAACTAATCCGGTCTGCCAAGAAAGCCGCATTCAAAGACCGACTAGATAACAACGCCCACAACAGCAAGGAATTATTCAACATCGTCAAAGAATTCACCAACCCATCAGCCAACTCCAACGACATCACCCCCTCCCAAGCCCTATGCGACTCACTAGCTTCCCTCTTCCACAACAAAATCGCAGACATTCACAACAGCTTCGACAACCGACCCGGAGACCAACCCACCCAACCTTCTGCCGTACCTTCACCCCCCTTGAACATCCTTCATGACTGGAACCCAATCTCCACTGAGGACACCATCCGCCTGATGAACTCCATCCACTCAGGATCCCCAACAGACCCATGCCCTCACCACATCTTCAACAAAGCAGACTCCTTTATAGCTCCACACCTCCGAGACGTCATCAACTGCTCCCTCAACTCCGCCACCTTCCCGGAAAGCTGGAAACACGCCGAACTCAGCGCCCTTCTGAAAAAACCCACAGCTGACCCCACCGAACTCAAAAACTACCGCCCCATCTCGCTCCTTCCATTCCCGGCAAAAGTCATCGAGAAAGCTGTCAACAACCAGCTCACCGCCTTCCTCGAAACCAACAAATCCCTCGACTCCTCACAGTCCGGCTTCCGAGCCAAACACAGCACTGAGACCGCCCTCATCGCAGCAACAGACGACATTCGAACTCTACTGGACAATGGAGACACAGTCGCCCTCATCCTCCTCGACCTCTCCGCAGCCTTCGACACAGTCTGTCATAGCACCCTTCTACAGCGCCTCAGAAACATCAGAATCCAAGGAAAAGCACTGGAATGGATCACCTCGTTCCTCACCGGAAGAACCCAGAGAGTCCACCTCCCACCATTCAAGTCTGAGGCCACTGAAGTCATCTGCGGTGTACCACAAGGATCTTCTCTCATCCCCACCCTCTTCAACGTATACATGAGCCCCCTCGCGGCCTTGCGCGCCAACACAACCTCAACATCATCTCCTACGCTGACGACACTCAACTGATCCTCTCACTCACCAAAGACCCTAACACCGCCAAAACCAACCTACATGTAGGAATGAAAGAAGTAGCCGAGTGGATGAAGCACAGCCGTCTGAAACTGAATTCAGACAAAACAGAAGTCCTTATCTTAGGTACCTCCCCCTCCGCCTGGGATGATTCTTGGTGGCCAGAGGCCCTTGGAAAAGCACCCATCCCGACGGACCACGCACGGAACCTGGGCGTCATCCTGGACTCCTCGCTCTCCATGAACAGACAAGTCAACGCCGTTTCATCATCCTGCTTCAACATTCTTCGCATGCTCAAAAAAACATTTCGCTGGATCCCCACCGAAACTAGAAAAACAGTCACCCACGCACTGGTCACGAGCCGCCTGGACTACGGAAACACCCTATACGCCGGTACCACCGCAAAAATCCAGAAAAAACTCCAACGCATCCAGAGCGCTCAGCCAGACTCATACTAGACATCCCGCGTAAAGACCACATCTCTGGTCACCTGAAAAACCTCCACTGGCTCCCCGTCAATAAGAGGATCACTTTCCGCCTCCTAACCCACGCACACAAAGCACTTTACGAACTGGGACCTGAATGCCTCAACGTACGACTCTCCTTCTACACCCCCTCTCGCCAGCTACAATCCTCCAACCAAGCCCTTGCTACTGTACCTCGCATCAACAAAACAACCATGGGAGGTAGATCCTTCTCCTACCTAGCAGCTAAAACCTGGAACTCCCTCCCTACCCACCTTCGTCTCACTCAGAACCACCGAGCATTCAGAAAGCAACTTAAAACATGGATATTTGACAAGTAATTCCCCACCCTTCTTCAAGCGCCTTGAGACCCTCTGGGTATGTAGCGCGCTATATAAATCTTTTGACTTGACTTGACTTGACTTGAAATCTACATGTAATAAGTAGTAGGAAATTGTCCTGTCGAAACACTGTCAGAAAGAAACATTGGTAATTTGTTTGGACATGTATGTCACATGGTGTTCTGAAATCACGTCTTGGCATAAAAAAATATTATGACAACTGAATAGAGTGGGAATACAGTTGTACGTTGTTTTATGTATTCTCTTTCAAGCAACTTTGGGGAGATTGGTGGCAAACGCTACCCATGTATGGACATGTTTTAATAATAACCATTGAAGATAAGTGAATGTGTTACACAGGCAGTTGTAAAGCCATTGAGAGAGCCATGAGTACAGAGACATGATGCATAAATTGCCTATCTTTGAACTCCAATAAAAAATTATGACACAAAAAAAAGATGTGGTCCCACAGTCAGTCAGCCCAGTGCTCTTCCTGGCTTCCGCGGAACAGGCCTCAGTAGTTATCAGGACAGAAAGACAAGAGAGGCATTGGTTTTTGGGGGCGCATGAGCACAACGCAGGGACCAAGGTTGGCAGGATGCCCTCTTGCTCTAGTCAAAGGAGCTAGAACTGTATGTCCATCATTCCAAAGTGAGGGCACAGTGCTTGACCAGTGTAAGTGATTGAAAGTGGTGGGCACCAGCACTCATTTATAGGAACCTGGATTTCATTTTCATCATCAAACGTTGAACCAGACCAAAAGAGAGGAATGGATAACGAAGATAAGGCAACAGGGGCAAAGGAGGATAGCAGGTATAAAAATGAACCTGCAAGAGAATGAAAAAGAGGCACAAAGTGTCCTGTGGTGGAAGAAAGAGGCACATAGTGGAATCAAAAGTAGACAGCCCCAGAATTCAGCAGAACAGGCATTCAGCAATGCTGTGACAGCATCTTAAGAAACACCTTCAGCCTCTGCACTAATTTCACTATTTTGTTTCACAAAATTGACTGGGCAGATGGAAGACAGTGCAATTTATATGATGAAGGACGTTCAACCAATCAGTGAACACAGAGTCCCTGTTGTCCTCTAAATGGGGCCTTTTCACATTGGAGCCCCTTTCCTTTACTGTGACAGCAGAAAAGATGTGGCCATCTCCTGTTCTGGAAACCAAAAAGGTGCATTTTGGGAACTTATATTGGCATGGTTCTAGTTATTTTGCGTATGGCTGTGCAGTCGTGTTCGGGAGCAAATAGGCTGCTTTTTTGACTCAAGAATATTCGCAAATATTGCAGACGAACTGCAAATGTCAATGTTATGCCCTCTTGATGCTAAAAGCCAGTGTATAACGATGTTTTTTAGTGTAGACCAGGGTTCTCCAAAGTTGGTCCTGGAGGGCCGGAGGTTTGTAAGATTACTAAAAATCTGGCATGGATCCGGCCCTCCAGTGTTGACCACAGACTTGTTTGTTTTTATGCTCATGGTCGAAAGGCCATGGTTTCTCAGTTTATCACACAGGCCTTGTCTTTGTGTCCATGCATTAGTGTGCCTATTTCCTCATTTTCCAGTGCCAGTGGCATTGTGTTACTTTCAGTGTCCTTGCCAGTACACTGTGTGCCTGTATCCCTATTTCGAAATATCAGTGTCACAGTGTCTCCAATATTAATTCACATTGTCCATATATCGGTGTCCTCACATCATTGTCCAAATGCTAATGTCCAAATTAAAGTGCCATTGTCTCCTTGTCCATGTGTCCCTTTGCCAGTCTGTGTCCCTGAGTCAATGCCCCGGTGTCAATATTCTCATCTCATTGTATATGTCACTGTCCCAGTGCCTCATTTCCAATGCCAGTGTCCCATGTGACTTAACTGTCCCAGTCCAGTGTCTGAGCTGTGTGCTAGTGGCAGCCATGGGCTTCTCCATGTACAGGCTGGTGTTGGTTCCCATGTCTGTGTTTCTCCTGGAAGTTTCCTTGTGTCAGCTTTGGTACTCAAGTGTCAGAGACCCACTGTCAGTGCCACCATCCTGGTGTGTGGTGTTGAGACATTTCCTAGTGTGAGTGTCCATGCACTGTAGCATCCTGCATGTCGCAGGGGTGGTGCCCTTGTGGCAGTGTCTCAGTGTTAGTGTCTGTGGACTTATCTGTGTTCCTGGGCAGTGTCCCCATGTCCATGCTAGTGCATATGTGTCAGTGCCCCTCTGTTACCTCCATCTGTGTTATAGTATCAAGACCAATGTCCCCATATACCTATCTGTCCAGTGTCCATGCCTCGGTGTCAGTGTCTAAGGGTCAATGTCCCCATTTCATTAATGTTGTTTCATTGTCCAACTGCCAATGGCAGTATCACAATATCAGTGTTTCTGTGTCAGTGTCTTCTTGTCCAGTGTCTGTCTTCCCAGGCAGTGTCACTGTGGCACCAACCAACTTGTGGCAGCTCCTTGAGACCCTCGGGGATGAGTAGTGCGCTATATAAACCCCTGAGTGATTGATTGAGTGGTGTAGTGTCCAATGTACATGTTAGTGTCAAATTATCAGTGCCTGTGTCAGTGTCCTTGTGTCAGTATGACCCATGTCAGCAACCAGAGGTCAATACCCCAGTGTTGAGTCTGTCTGGTAAGAGCACTTGTGGTAGTGTAATTGTGCCATTTCACCTCCTGCTGTGGTGTCCAATCATAAGTAATATAGATTGAGTATCCTAATAGCCCCATTTCAATCTCCAAGTGTCACTGCCCTTTGCCATTTTCCAGCATCTATGTTTGAGCGCCCTATTGGTGTTCCTGTTTTGCTGTTTTCAAATCAATGTTCCCATCTCAGTGTTGATGCTCCTGTGTCCCATTGCATGTATCCTTGTGTCAGTGATGCAGTGAAAACTGCTGGTGCCCCCTTGAGGGAGCCCTAGTGTCAGTTTCGGGGCTCCTGTTCAGGGTGTTAGTGTCAAAATGTTGCCCCATGTAAATATTCCAATTTCATTGTCCCCACGTCAAAATACAAATTTAGTGTTGGTGTCCCTTTGTCATTTTCCCAGTGGCTTCTCAGATGCTCTCCAGCAAAGGCTAAAGAAAACAAAAAAAGGTGCAATAATTAAGCAGCCTTGTCATTTAGAAGACATGCGCACCACACATGCACCGGCCTACTACATGACGTGAGCGTTTTTTATTTATTTACTGAGTTGGTTTGGTGAATAAAAAAACAAGTATTATGAAATATTTTATTTTAAAGCACGGTTAGGGGGAGCAACATGGAGGGTGCAGGTGGGAGAAGCATCACAAAAGATGCGGGTGGAAGGCATCATTACAAATGAGGTGGGGAGGGACAAGAAACACAGCAGGTGTGGGTGGGGGGCAACAACTCTGAAGGCGTGGGTGGGCTGGAAGCAGCACAGAGGACAGGGGTGGGGGACGAAGTAATTAATGAGAGAGAGCAACGTGGAGCAGGTGGGGGCGAACCACACATGAGAGAAGGCAAGGCAGAAGGCGAGAAGTACCCAAGGGCAAATTCAACATGAATTCTGTGGGGAAGAAGCACATGGGTGGCGGGGAGAAACACGGAGCTTATCCAGGAAAGAGAAGTGCACGCGGCAGACAGCTGGAAAACACATACACTCATGGAGCGTTTCACCCAAAAGAAAAAAGTAATGCTTGAAAATCAAGCAGTGGAAGGGCACAATTAAAGCGTACATGCTCCCGGGGAGGGACAAACACAAAAAGAGGAAAGAAAGCCCACAAAAGCAAACAAACACGCAAAGAGAGTGACAGTAAAGCCAACTAAGAGTAGACAATGGGTGGGCTTCAAACCCACAGTAAACTGACAATAGGTATTTTCACCAACAGACAGCTTTCTCTCTTCCTCTGTGCTGGTGCCACACAGGCTTCGTAGTGGCATCCCAAACCTCAGTACCATGGTGAAATGGAGTGTGTATGTGTGAAATGACTAGCATCGATTTTGTCCTAGAGGTATACCCTTCTAGTACAATGCGCCATATGTATCAAGCCTTTTTTGATTTGCAAAGGCCGGAATTCGTCGAATTTCGGCCTTTGCGAATCGCAAAAGGCTGTTTTGCATTTATTGATATGTATCAAAAAATCGCATCTTAAGGAATCGCAAATATTTGCGATTTCTTATTTTGCTATAGCATTTAAGGAATCGCAATTTTGCGATTCCTTAAATGCTATGTATGAAGCATTTTACTGTAGCGAATTTAGCTTAAGAAATCGCAATTTACCACCAACTTTCAGTTGGTGGCAAATTGCGATTTCTTTTCAAAATACACTAATTGGCATTTTTGAATGTGCGGGCGGCCCTGCATGTGCATTGGTATCCAAGACGGCGGCGCGAACGAAAAGAGGGAGCCCCGGGACGCAGCGGACAAGGTAAGTGCCTTTTATTTACTTTTCTTTGAGCATTTACAAAAAATAGATATGTAGGGGAGGGGGGTAGGCGGCGCGTAGTGGGGCTACGCGAAGTTCGTAGGTGGGCATAGTTTCTCACCCACTTTGCGTAGCTTCACATAGCCCAACTACGCATACTGCGCCCACCCTTAAATAAAAGTACCTTTTTCGCCCATCAAAATGAAGTGTGTAGGAAAAGTGTTTGGGAAGCAACCCACTTCTGTATTTTATCATCAGCTGGAGGTTAGAAGAGGCTTCCAAGATTACCTGTCAGTAGTAACCAGACCATCTCATCGTTTTGTTTTAATTCGTTTGAGATTAGGCATAGTTTATCATCTGGTTGCTTTTCCCACCACTAAAATGTGTCTGCAGATTTTATGCCCATGCAATGGGATATCCAAAAAAAGCACCATCCATTTTTTACTATTTTGTAAGCTCTATTCTTATTTAAGACGTTTTTATCTGAAACCAATTTTCTTAAAATTTAATGTGAGAACAACCTACGCTGCTATGAATTTATTAGTGATGCTTAATGACCCGGGGTTATGTTTCTATGCTGCTTCTTACATTCTAAAATCAATTACTGCTAGGAAATCCATTATACTTGTTAATTTAACTGGATTGTTTTATGCATTGGATACTGTTATTAACTATTTGCAGCTAGAATATGTATCATGCACTATTATCGGACCATTATATGTATTGAATGCTTTTACATGTGTGTTTTAAAATCATGTTTTTCTGCTTTTATGGATGTTGCACAAACCGAATAAAGCCTTTTGAAAATTGATAGACATAAGTGTCTGGCCAGGAGAGAGTCAGATTTGTTTGAATGCTCATAGAATTGTTTTCAGATCTATCTATGACTCAATCTGGCATCGGATTGAGGTTACTTTCCACAAACCACCAGGGACTCCATGGTCTTCAACCCCTCCTCACCCCTCCTCCAGGGATCTTATGGCCTGGATACCCGCCACCCCCTCTCAACACAATCCCCAAGAATTGGGAAACCGGAAACAGTTCTGAACTTTTGGAAGGCGGGAGGGAGTTACCCTCCCGGCCGTATTTATTAAAATATGAAACAAAATCAAAACATTAAAATAACAGTTTCATATCATGTACAATTTCATATCCACATTACGATGTTTGGCTAACCTTAACACATATCTAATACAAAGGTTCTCCTAGCCGATACTAACATCCTTACAAAATGCATTTCAAATTGAAATTGTCCATCCTAACGTTAAGGGCCAACGGCAAGGTCGTAACCGGTGTCAGATCCCTAAACCAGAACTCCCCCCTCACTTGTGAGGGGCGGCCGCACAGAGGACTGCACCTCATGTGCCATACCAATTTCCCTTGTCTTGACGGGGGCCCCTGTTAACTCGACGCCATGTACGTGGTCGTCCGAGGACTCGTGTGAGGTGTCTAGAAGGTAGTGTAGACCCCCCTCCCCACCCTACACAACTTACCACATCTGCCGTCGCAGATGTCCTGGCCCCGGGAAATTCCCAGGAGGGGCCCGTAGCCCCTCCTATCCAGAGAGGGGCCTTGATCGCCTTCCCTTTCCTTTAGGCGTCCCGTCCTTTAGAAGGGACCGCCTCCCCGTTGAGGGGCCAATGGCCACCTCCCCCCGGGCGCTCCCATCCGTAATGGGTGACGCCCCCCCTAGGGATCTACCGCCCGACCAAACAATAAATACGACAAGACTAAGACTAAAAGAAAGAGACATTCCTACTTAAAACAGATCAAGTATCAACCCTCTAAAACATCTAAAACATTACCAATCACTCTGATGAAAGTCTTTAATAAAGCATACTGCACAGAGTTATCCACTTTATTGCAACCGAATCACAAACTTTATTCAGAAACAACCTGCAAGAAAACAACTACTACGTAAAAAGACTTTATACTACAACAACTTGCTGTCTTCAGGGGATGGTGGGTGGGTTCAAAATTGGCTCTTCGTTCCGTCTCGAGCTCACGTGCAGCGAGGAGGTGCAGCTTCAGAGCACAGGAACAAGAGGATGCTTCCATGACTTGTGGCTCCTTTTATTCTTCTCTGGGCGGGCGTAAACCCGCCTCTTCCCGCCTCCAGGGGTGTGGCGGACGGCTTCAGTGTCTAGGACAACCCACTCTTGGGCGGGAAAAAGCGCGCCCCGGCTACGCCGCTTCGGGCATACCAGCCGAGACGCGCCTCCCGCCCAAAATGGCTTCCCGGGGGGATCGGGGTACTCCACCATACGTTCGGGGCGACCGATTGGTCGCCCCTTTCCATATGGCTGAGATACCCGCCACCCCCTCTCAACACAATCCCCAAGAATTGGGAAACCGGAAACAGTTCTGAACTTTTGGAAGGCGGGAGGGAGTTACCCTCCCGGCCGTATTTATTAAAATATGAAACAAAATCAAAACATTAAAATAACAGTTTCATATCATGTACAATTTCATATCCACATTACGATGTTTGGCTAACCTTAACACATATCTAATACAAAGGTTCTCCTAGCCGATACTAACATCCTTACAAAATGCATTTCAAATTGAAATTGTCCATCCTAACGTTAAGGGCCAACGGCAAGGTCGTAACCGGTGTCAGATCCCTAAACCAGAACTCCCCCCTCACTTGTGAGGGGCGGCCGAACAGAGGACTGCACCTCATGTGCCATACCAATTTCCCTTGTCTTGACGGGGCCCCTGTTAACTCGACGCCATGTACGTGGTCGTCCGAGGACTCGTGTGAGGTGTCTAGAAGGTAGCGTAGACCCCCCTCCCCACCCTACACAACTTACCACATCTGCCGTCGCAGATGTCCTGGCCCCGGGAAATTCCCAGGAGGGGCCCGTAGCCCCTCCTATCCAGGGAGGGGCCTTGACCGCCTTCCCTTTCCTTTAGGCGTCCCGTCCTTTAGAAGGGACCGCCTCCCCGTTGAGGGGCCAATGGCCACCTCCCCCCGGGCGTTCCCATCCGTAATGGGTGACGCCCCCCCCTAGGGATCTTCCAATGACTGCTCACCGATCATGACCTTACCGCCACAGGCCGGATAGTTGACCGGCTATCCGGACCCCCCACAAAACTCCTACCTAAAGGTCATGCTGTAACCTCCTCAACCAGGCTACGAAGTCTCCTATGCGTAAAGAATTCCCCACCCGGGACAAATGGACCCCATCCTCTAGATACATATTGTCCCCCCTGATACAACCATGAGGAATCGAATGCAATGTACTGGTACGGAACAGTCTACCCAACTTGTTATTCACCTTTTTCACAGAATGATTTATAGCAGACACTGAATTAGCCCCCCGCCATACCTTTCGTGGAATCATATGGGACCATGCAATCGTGCACCCTGGAACTCTTCTCGCCAACCAACTTACTGTGGATAGTATCGCCTCGAGAAGTAGTCGTCTACCAGTGGTCACCAAATCATTGCCCCCAAGATGTACTATGAGTATCGATGGCGGTGACCTTGTCCGCCCTAACAAACCCTCAAAAAACTGTTGAAACTGGTCAATACAGAGCCCGCCCCTTCCGTAGAAGGTCACCCTGTACCCGTATTCCCCAGCTGTGTGAATCATGTCACCTGCTTTGAATACGTCCGCGGCACGCCTCACGTATGAGTGGCCCACGACCCACACCACTCTTTCCGCAGCCGGTGATCTCTGACCGCTGATTCCCAGGTGTCAGGTCGACTGCACAGTCCGCCCCGCCTCGTAGGTTTGCGAAACTGTAACCAAACAAAGACAAGAAGCGTGAGTACACGATATCAGCTTCACAACATGTGCAACCGCACATACCTTTTGTAACAATTCGAGGACCAACGCCCCAACTGTTTCACTTTTTCCACACTCAGACCCCTGGCTGTAGCCTCTGTAGCAGCCCCTATCCGGAAGGAATGAGTCCCAAACTCGCCCGGGTTCAAGCCCGCGCCCGAAATTGCCATTGCAAACACCCGCTGGAACTGAAACCTTGTCAGTGGGGTGGCATCTGCGTGCCTCAGCAATGTCCCCCCCCATGATGCCGCCCTCTGCGCCAAATACTCCTCAACGCATGCCACCGGGCACATGGGAGATCCGGGAATCCGCTGGACTACTACACTGTCCCCGATCGCCCCCTGATCGGTCTTGGACCTGACAAACGAGACAATCATCGTCTCCCCTTTTACCTGAATGTGCTCTCGGCACAAACCCCCCCCCCCGTATCCTGCTTGTTTCTTGCCACCAGTTCGCTTACCCGCATCGCCCCATAGAATGCTAATGCAAAAGCGGCCCGGAATAACACTGTTTCCGACTGGGATGAACATGTTGCAGGGAGTACGGACAGTAACAGGGTCAACCTATCCAGACCTATCGGGTGCCTTTCATCTACTCTGCGACCCTCAAGGCGTTGCCACCCCCGCAGCGCTTTCTGTACTACGAAAGACGCTGTAGGATCCTGGATACCATGGGCCCGCGCCATGAAGGAAATGGCGGCCCGATGCCTCTGGGCCGTAGCCACCGATTTGCCTGCCCTGCGTAATGACAGTAAAAATTCTATGACAAATTCCTCCTGGCCCCAAAACTCCCTCCTAGCAGAACCCAAAAAGGACCAATAGGAACGGAACGCCCCTTCATATGCCTTCCTTGTCCTGGGTGCTAAACTCCGTCCCACGAGGTTTTGTAGTTCGGGGCACCGAGAGACCAGAGAGCTTCGGGAAATGGTGCCGGCACCGGGTCCGCTGTGGGCAGAAAACCCCAGAAGGCCTGCATACGGAAACGAGAAAGCGCATCAGCAGCCTGATTCAGCACCCCTGGCACATGCCTCGCTCTAAAGAGCACGTTCAATTGCATACATAGTAAAACAATTTCCTTGAGCAACCTCAGGATCCACTTGCATCGTGCTGCCTGACTATTGATACACTCAACCACGGTCATGTTATCAGACCAGAACACCACAGAGTGATCCCTAAACCCCTCAGGCCATGTTTTCAAAGCCACCAGAATAGGGAATAGTTCAAGAAAAGCAATGTTACTTGTAAGTCCACACTCGTGCCACCATGACGGCCATGTTTGCGCCGACCAATGATTGCCAAATATGGCGCCAAAGCCTATACTCCCCGCCGAATCTGTCCACAGCCCCAACTCTTCGGAGGACACCGCTGGCTTGGTCCAGACAACCCGACCATTGAAGTCCGCCAGGAATGCCAACCAAATGCGCATGTCCTGGCGAATCTCAGCCGAGAGCCTCGTGCGGTGGTGCCCCTCTTTAAGACCGACCATGGCTTGTGCAATCGAGCGGGAAAAGGGGCGGGCCATTGGCATTATCCTAAGGGCAAAATTCAACTGACCCACAGTCTGCTGCAATTGATGCAAGTTCACCTTAGTTTCTCTAATACATGCTTCAAGCGAAGCCCTGAATTTCCGCACTTTTTCTTCTGGCAACCGGAAACAACCTTCTTCGGAATCGAGCTCTATTCCAAGAAACTCGAGCGAAGTTGATGGCCCCACAGTTTTGCCTGGCGCCAATGGCACACCGAACTGTCTCATCAGATCACAAAATTCTTTTAAAGCCTGTGCACATTCTGTGTCCCCGGCTGCCCCCAGAAACAGAAAATCGTCTAGATAATGCATGACATGCTGAAAACCCGTCATCCTTGTGAATGCCCATTGCAGGAAACAACTGAATTTTTCAAAATAAGCACAAGATATGGAACAGCCCATTGGCATACATTTATCCATGTAATAGCACCCCTGAAACATGAAGCCCAGGAGACGCTGATCGTCCGGGTGTACCGGGAGCAACCGGAACGCGGACTCAATGTCAGATTTGGCCATCAGCGCTCCGGGCCCCAGGCGATTCAACATGGCGACTGCATCATCGAAGGATGCGTACCGCACCGAACAAAGCTCTGGGTCTTATGCATCATTAACTGACAAATCCCTCGGGGCTGACAAATTATGTATCAGTCTAAACTCACCCGGGTCCTTCTTGGGGACCACTCCCAAGGGTGAACAAACAAAATTAGGAACTGGTGGCATGTTGAATGGTCCCGCCACCCGACCCCGGGCTATTTCTTTCCCAATCTTCGCTTGCACCACTGCCGTATTATGCAGGACCGATAGTTGGTTCCTACACTGTGCTTTACCCTGAAAATTCCCCACCGGGATGCGGAAACCGTAAGAAAAACCGTCCCGCAACACCCCAGCGGAGACATGATCAGGGTATTCGCTGAGCCAAGGAATCATAGCCATGGTATCAACCGGTGTAGGTAAAGCCGCCCCTCGGACTATGTCAGACCTGTTTGGCGCTTGCCCTACTTCCGTTATCACCCGTTTTGGCTCTGCACATGGTCTCGGGATGCGAAGACTGTCCACACCCCCCACAGTCATGCCTAAACTTGCATGACCCCTGGGGCCTCGTACACTTTCCCCTGTTAAAGTTCCAGCATACCCCTTTTTTACCTGTATTGCCGTTCGGCCTTGGGTGATGCTCATTACTTGCCCCTGTCCGAAAGGGCGCCCCGGATGGTTGGCGGGAAAGCTCACCCCCGCCCCCCCCCAACAATGGCACCTTTAACATGCCTGAGTTTTCCATTTTTTGCCAAGAAATGGAGTCGTAACAATCCCACGTCAGGCACGTATCGAACTCTTTAGCCTTACGAAAAATATTATCATAACAAAACCACTCATTGCCAACATATGTGTGAGAATATTCCATAATACGTGACTGGTACACAGGTAACTCGGTCAACAAATCAGGTCTCCGTTCCCCCATAATCGAAGTGAATATGCCAAATGCTCTACCCCAGTTACCTATGTCTCATCGACTCTAAAGGCGGCCATTTTTGCGCGCCAAACACTCGGATGCATAAGTTCTTTCTGAACTTTCACATGCTCAATCTCATAATGATCAGTTAGCAAAAATTATGGAGACGGTCTAGAAGGCTGGAGGATAAAACACTCTACAAATCCTCTCTTAAGTTGTACCATAAAGCCATCAGGACTGCTCGGAAAAACCATATTGCAGCACAACTTATAGAGGCAGGGAAAGATTCTAGAGTTTTGTATAACATCTTACAAACCTTTACCAGTCCTGCAGCCTGTGAGACTGCTGAGGTAGCCACCCAAGAGCTGTGCAATGAGATCTCTACCTTCTTTATGAAGAAGATAGAGGCTATCTATGAGAAGATAATGGCCTCAAAGACGGCTGAGGGAATGAATAATAACAACAGATCCCAGTCGAGTGTACAATCAGGACCACCTACTCAATGTCTCTCTAGCTTTCCTCCTATCTCTTTGGAGGAGGTAATCTCTTTGGTTGCACAGATCAAGAGTGGAAGTCCTTATGATAGCATTCCTGCCCGTATCTTGCCTAAACTGGTAGAAGTTCTTGGACCAGAAATCCAGAACTTGATTAATCTTTCCCTTTGTACAGGGCAGGTCCCTATGGACTGGAAGAGGGCGTTAGTAAGGCCATTGAGGAAAAACACTGCCATTCCCTGGACGGAGTTGGCGAATTTAAGGCCCATCTCTCTTCTCCCCTTTCTGGGGAAAATTATAGAGAAATATGTAAATCGCCACCTATCCAGCTATATTGAGCTAGTAGGCGGTCTGGATCCATCCCAGTCGGGCTTTAGACCAAGACACAGTACTGAGACCGCCTTGCTGTCAGTCGCAGACGATCTACGCATGTTCCAGGATAAAGGTCATTCTGTTATCCTGGTTCTGCTGGATCTGTCTGCGGCGTTTGACACCGTGTCATACGACATCATGACAACCAGGCTAGCTAACATCGGCCTGGAAGGCAAGGCGCTGTCATGGCTGAGGAGTTTCCTGACAGGTCGTACCCAAAGGGTCACCCTGGGGGATTATCGGTCAGAGGAGTTGGAGATCTCTAAGGGGGTGCCACAGGGCTCCTGTCTGAGCCCTACTCTTTTTAATATCTATGTGGCCCCCCTAGCTAACATCATGAGATCGTATGGATTTATTCCTGTGTCATATGCAGATGACACCCAACTCCTCTTTCCGTTTGAGACCCTTACGGTGGAGGTCAGGAACTCCTTTGCTCAGGGGATGAAGGCGGTGGCACACTGGATGGCATCTAACCTCCTGCAGTGTAATGTTGCAAAAACGGAGGTGATGCTGTTCGGTGAGGCCAAACTTCTGTGGACCCCAGACTGGTGGCCTCAAGATCTTGGCCCGGCTCCAGAGCCCAAGCAGGTAGTGAAAAACCTTGGCGTCCGACTTGATCAGGAGCTTTCATTAAAACATCATAGCAATCAAGTGGTGGGCTCCTGCTTCCATATCATCGGGATGCTACGAAAGGTATTTCCTCTACTACCAGACTCTACTAGGCGAACTTTGGTGCAGGCCCTAGTATTGAGTCGCTTGGACTACTGCAATGGGTTGCTGCTGTCAACAAATGAAGCGGTAGTCTCTAGACTCCAGGTGGTCCAGAATACAGCTGCCCGTCTGGTCCTGAACCAGCCCTCTCGCACCCCCTCTAAACCCCTTCTGGAGAAGTTACATTGGTTATCCATCAAACAGAGGGTAAAGTTTAAGATCTGCTGTACAATGCATAAGTGTCTACAGGGAAATGGCCCAGCATATTTGATTAAGAAATTCTCCTGGTACACACCGACACGCTCTTTGAGATCTAGTGAGCAGGCATTGTTACAGATTCCAAAATTTAGAAAAGTAAGACAAGGGGGAAGATCTCTTACGGTTGCTGGTCCAACCTTGTGGAACAGCCTCCCACTGTTTCTGAGACAGTGCAAGGACCACCTTCCTTTTAGGAAGCAATTAAAGACATTCCTTTTTCAAAATTGATCTATGTTTATGGTTAGGGTCCGCTATTTGCTTTTCTTTTTTGGTCGCCAAAGGCGCGGAGATACTCCTTCGGGAGGTGATCCTAGCGCGGTATAAACACGCAAATAAATAAATAAATAAATAAAGAGAACATGTTTACGTATTTCTCAGCCCATATCCGTTCTTTGACTTCCATCGGGATATGCTGAGCCAATTTCTCCCTTCTCGAGGGTACAGACCCCTTCCCCGCAATCGGCATTAGCTGCTTACCTGAGCTAGAAGCTGTAACCGCCGTTGCCGCCGAACTCGTGCCAGCTGCGGGTTGCTCTACTGGAGCCTGCGGGGAAACAAACGGACAAGGAGGTTTCGCGGCCTCTCGTGACTGCCGCAACTGCCTCATTAATTGCTTGGCCTCCTCGGCCGTGTCCCCCGGAGCCACGGAACCCCCGCTGCTATTACCCAGCCATGCCGCCAACTGGGCGGCCAACTCCGGGGGCATGTCCCCCTCGTCCACTGGGGTAACCACAACGGGAATCCGCTGGCCCTCGGCAGGAGCCGGCGCGGGAATCTCCGCTGGTCTAGGAGGGCTCGCCGGGGGAGCCTCCGGAACTGGGACCTCGTCCTCGTTTGACCCATTCCTGGCCCTCTTCCTTCTTCCGGCCGGGGCCTCCGTCGGGTTGGGTCTTTTTGGCCTTCCCGCACCGTCCCTGGCCGCCATTTTTCTCTTCATCTCTGCCATGTCTTTCACCAACATCCGGAGCATCTGGTCGGTGCTGACCTTTTTTGCGACTCTCTTGCCCGGCATTTTTCCCACGTAGGTGAACGGTCCTGACGCGATTTGTACTGCTGAAAGAGAAAAGAGAGAAATTACTAAATTCAAAATTGGCTCTTCGTTCCGTCTCGAGCTCACGTGCAGTGAGGAGGTGCAGCTTCAGAGCACAGGAACAAGAGGATGCTTCCTTGACTTGTGGCTCCTTTTATTCTTCTCTGGGCGGGCGTAAACCCGCCTCTTCCCGCCTCCAGGGGCGTGGCGGACGGCTTCAGTGTCTAGGACAACCCACTCTTGGGCGGGAAAAAGCGCGCCCCGGCTACGCCGCTTCGGGCATACCAGCCGAGACGCGCCTCCCGCCCAAAATGGCTTCCCGGGGGGATCGGGGTACTCCACCATACGTTCGGGGGGACCGATTGGTCGCCCCTTTCCATAGTTCTCGTTCAAGAGATAGAGGATGGTGTTTGGGCCTTGGGCAGCTCTTTCTGGTAAGCAACTGCACCTGAATACCGCCACAGGTGTCCCACAGTGTATTTTGTGAGACCTTGTTAATATTGTTTTCGTGGAATTAATGGGAGTTGGAATCCCTCAAGGATTGTTGGATAGCCGTATCCCCGAAAAGTGATTTGTCGAATTCCCAGCCAGCCTTCCTACACCTATTGTGGGTTAACACCCCCTTCCACAGCAGCATAGCGCGATCAATGAAAAATATGACACCTTGTGGAACAGTCATCATTATGTTTTGCGTGCCCCAAAACACGTCAATGCGGAAGTACGACCTATGAACGTGGAAAATGAACGTATACTGGCGCTGTAGGAGATGTTTGTCCCAACAAAGATCTAATAAGCCCATGACCTTCATTTCCTGACATAATATAGTGGACACTGCCCCCTGCATGTAAAGATTGTGAGGATGTCTGTCAGTAGTGACCTCAGGCACCAGGTTGAAACCCCAAAGCCAGAAAAGGGTATCCCGTCACCATTCTGTTATTTTTGCCAATATTTGAGTCAAAAGGTTTGTCTGTCCTTGGTTGGGTGCATATATATTCAAAATTATGGGTTAGAGTCCCAGATGTAGCCCCACCAGCAATGCAAACCTGCCATTAGCCTTGAACCTCTCGACTCTAACTCCTCAAAGTGGAAGGCTTCCTGTAAGCCTATCATAACCTGGCATTTCTTGGATTTATTGCAGTGTGGTATTGCATAGGGTAAAGCTTGCTGTGTATGAGGTGTCTATCTTTTGCTTTCAGATGCTTTTATTGGAGGCAAGAAATATCATGGTTTGCCCCCTTCCACACACATTTCTCCTAAGATCTTGTGTCGCTTAACTTGTTCAGGCCTTTAAAGTACCATGATATGATCTTAATCATGTGATCAGGTTTTACGAGTTATAAAACTACCAGTGGAACATTTGTCCACATGCTGCGTCATATTTATGGAAGGTGAGTTACATTAATTAGTGTTGATGCATTCAAGGGATTCACACCCTCCATCCCCTAAACCCCACTTCTTCCACCTCCTGCCAACCTCCACCCACAACCCCCACGCAAGAAATTCTGTTGTGGGTGTGGGATATGATGCATCTTCAACATGATGGTGAGTAGCGCAGTGACCTATACCCACCATCTGAGTTCCCACCCTCAACACCTATGGAACACAGCAGAAGGACCCACATCTTAACACAAATGCAGATGACCTTTCTTTCTCACAGCACATAACCCAAACACATTGCTATGAAATTTGACAGGTCAAATACCTTCTGAAGGGGATAGTCTCACAACTTTTTCAATAGCAGAAAGTAGCCAGAGTAGAACACAACCAAAGTCTATAAAACTAGGAGGGTTATATTAGATGGCTCTCAATACAGATGACCAAGAAACTGCAGTTACCAGCAAAGTCCTTTAGTGAAGGCATCACTTGTGTACGGAACGTCTAAGGTGTCAAACTTTTTCGCATTTCTTCTTCAGTTTATCATTAGGTGGGGATATTGGTTTGTTGATTGGTGGCCCCAAGATTTCCAGAGTGCTGTTCGGACCAGGGAGCAAAAGATAGGCCCCACCAACTATGGCTGATCTGTCGTATGCGTAACGCCGCTGTCATCAGCTCAGCAGTGTTCACCTCCTGTTCAGAGTTGTGTGCAACAGATCCTGCTAGTCCTGGATTGATGTCTCTCCAGCCTGCCGAGCCGCCCTTATAATTCTATCTTTTAGTGGTGAGGAGCCCAACTTCGCTATAATGTCTCTATGGGGCGAGCTCCCTCCCCTGACCCCACGTGCCACTCCGCAGGGCTCCCACCCTATGTGCACGAATTATGGGAATAAGGAAAGCTGCATCCCCATTTTATACGTGGCAGTAAAGAGCCAGACAATACTGGACAACATCCTCTACCTCCTCACCTTCTCTCACATTACAAAATATTATGTTGTCCCTCTGCAATCTAGCCTCCATGTCTGCACATTTCTCCCATATAGGTCTGATACTCTTCTCCATTTTTCCTAGAGTGTCACAAAGTTTTTTGCAGTCCTGAATCAATGCAAGAATATCAACTTCGTTGGTTCCCACTCTGGCCCCAATGCCTGGATGTCCTTAATGACTTTGGAAAGGCCAGATGCCAAGTTTGATTCCAGGGCTTGCAGTGTGTTGTGAACATGCTATTATTTTTTCATGCAGGTCTCCCAAACATGCTTGAAGGTTGTCATTCTTAATGGTTGCCGCTGTGTGTTTTCTTCGCTTCTATAGCAAGTTGTCGTGGGTCGCAGGTGTCTCCGTGTGCCCCCAGAGTTCAATGAGCTTTCAAGCATGTGCCCATGAGCACTGAAACCGTGTAGGGGCCCTGACCTTCCTGGTCCTATCCCATCAAGGCCTCATATATTCTGTGGACAAAGTGCGGTTTGCGGTCCAAGTCGGCCTACGGTGGGTAGACTACATTACCTATGCTAAGGGTCCAGGTTCTGCCCTCCAGGCTCCTCAGTATCTCAGGAACCATCCCCCAGTTAGACAAACCACTTTTTTCCCATGGAAGATGCCAAGTGTACCAACATCAGTTGAGTCAGGGGATGCCCCATCAGGGTGGTGCGACTGGTGCAGCCGCACCTGGCACTGAGGTCGGGAGTGGGCAATCTGGGAAGAAATGACTTCTGGGTTTAAAAGCACCTGCTGCAGAGTTTCTTTATCCAGAAGTATTCAGTCAACAATAAAAATGTCAAGATAACTCTAGTAATCAATGTTCTTCATGGAGCGAGATCAGAGTTTTGTCTAGTAGCAGTTTTGACTCATCCTAAACTAGTGCAGAGATCGTGTGCCTGCTGCAAAGTATGTGTAGCATGCAGGTTACAAATTAGTATTTTATGTGGATGTCTCAGTGGGCTACTGCTTTTGTCACAGAGATCCTTTTGTTACTTGCTGTTCCTAAGTTGACCTGCTAATATAGCGCAGTGACCTATGAACTGTCATCAAAGAGCTGCATGTAAACTCCATGGTATAGGTTAGAACCCCTATGTTCCCCCCGTCTTTCATCATCCAAATATTGCAACAAAAAAAAAGGGTTTGTTTGAGTAGAAATACATTCTTATAATGTGAGAGAGTGACTATGAAAGATGAGGGGTGACATTGGAGGGTGGCAGTGAGGGAATTGGTAGAGGAGGAGGTGTGCCCGACTCCTGAGTACTCGGTTGTCTCGGCTGTTGGAAGCCACTAGGTGTGCACAAAGTTAGAAGACGAGTCCCCTCCAATTATAAACTCCTGGGCCTGTATTATACATTGTGCCCTGGAAGCGCAACGGGTGTGTGCGCCCGCTTTGAGTGTTACAGAATTGGCTTCAGATGCCTGTGGTCCCCCTCTTTAATTCAGATAGCACTGGCACACATGTTGCATCAGTGTTATCATTAAGGGCGTTCTCTCATGTGCATTTACATGCAAATGAGGGAATCACTTTGCCTCCCGCACCCACGCCATATTACTGACGTAGAAGCAGAGGCTAACATGCTTTAACCCTTGCATGTTCATGACGAGCTCAGCACTACATGAGCTACAGTGCTCCGGTGCTCATGACGAGCTGAGCTCGTCATGGCCATTAGAACGCTCGCACGCTGGGATAATTCCCCTGCTGTGCTGAACGTTCTATTGAAACGGGTGTGGCCGTGACGAGCTCAGCACGTCATGAGCACAGGAGCACTGTAGCTCATGACGAGCTCAGCTTGTCATGAGCACCGGGGCGCTGTGCGCGCCCCCCAGCACAGCAGGAAAATTACCCCAGCAGCCAAGGGGCTAAGAGGTGCACTAAAAGTGCGCCACAAAAGGTGACGCATTTTCAGTGCACCTCCTAAAAGCAGCCGTCTGGGGGGACAAGGGGGCACAATAGACCTCCCCAGACATCCCCTTTACGCGGGTGCAGTCATTCACCTCTCCCGCCTGTAAGGGGATCGCTAATCCCACTTAAAAGTGCAGGCGGATGGCCAGCTGTTCAGTGAAACGTGGAGCAGCTTTTAAGCAGCTGCTCCATATTTCACAGGCAGCTCATTCATTCGGGTGCAAATAAAGCAAGTGCGTAATATACGTAATACGGCCCCTGGTGGCTTTGTGGTTGCGCAAATGAGGCTCTGAGAGCTATTGCATTCAATGCAGGAGCTTGTACTTACAGTCTGGTCACCGTTCCTGAACGCTGGCTACCAAGATGACTTACGCCTCAGACCTCCCAACTGGACCAGTCTCCAATCACGGATAAGGCCACAACTTGAGGCTGGTCTTGTTTTCATGCTGCCGGAGGTATCTAAGGTCCCACGGTGGCTGTTACCACACTGCTTACCAACTCTGGTCAAGTTCACCGTTTCCTATGTCCGCACAGCGTCAAAGAGTACCCACATAGCTCATCCCCCCTCCATTTTCCTTGGGGAGCCTGTATTCAGATGCAGTAGCCCTTTGTTTTGATCAAAAACAAGCGAATTTGGTTGGGCAGGGGGTCCGGTTCCAGAGCTCACTGGGCAAACATCTGCAGGCCACACACCCCCAACCCCCCCAATTTTTACATTTAAAGCAGCTTTTCTAGAATGGAGTTTTCTGGGTAAAACAGTCCAAAAAGATGGTAACATAAACCTGTACAGGCATTGATGTAGGTTAGCTTTCTGCTGGCTGAGGAGCCCGTATTCACTCTGATCTACGGCGTGGTGGAAAGGTGTGCTGCTCTACACCCTCAAACAGTAACCAGTGGGGTGAAGGACGGGATGAGGAGGTAATGCTCCAGTTACTTACCAGTAACCTTCTTTACTTTGATTTTTCCTTCCACATCATAGACCTTAAAACCAACTCAGAGATGCCTGTACCTCAACTCCTCCTGTTCCCCCTGTTCATGAATGATCACACTGGTGTGGTTGAGTTGGCCTCCTCAAAGAGTCAGATTGAGGTGCATTGTACCACTCAATTAATATGAATGCTTATTATACTGCTGACCGATGGTCACTTCAGTTCCATCAGCACCCCCAGCATTTAGACCTTATGGTCTGGAGTTCATAAGCAGCCCGAGACTTTTTTTATTTATTTGTTTAAATTCTTTTTACTAAGCAGACACATAAGACACCGACTTAATAATCATTATTTAATCAACTATATTTGAGGCATTGGGCTCATTTGGACATTAATCTAGATTTTTACTCCATACATAAATAAGAAGGCATCCTGCTGGAACTACATACAAAAATAACGACAAAGTGCAGACGTGCCTAAAAATATGCATATCTTATATTCATACAAACCATGTTATTGAATACTCAAAATAAAGTGCCATACATTATTATATTTTCGACAAAGTGCTAGTGTGCCTAGGATATGCATATATTGACATTCCTGTAAACAATATTTTTTGGCAACTAAATAATGTGCTCCATAATTCACTACACTTTATTGTGGCATACATTGATGTTTTGTTGCTGCGCAAACAAATCCTTGTAATTTGTTCTCTTGAATGGCCATTTCTGCCTTTAAGGAGTGTCACCATGGCCAAGGTTCAAAGAACAATCTCAAAACAGACCCCACAGTGTGCATTCTGGCAGATGTAGTCCAAGTTTCATTTGAATAGGCAGGTGCCCGTATGACAGTTCCCCAATACTTCTGGTTAGGGATAAAATAAAACAGAAAAGGAAAGGAAAGGTTCGCTGAAATGGATGTCTTTGGAATGCATGTCGGGGACATATGCAACGAAGGAGCCTTTTTTTGTTTTATTAAGCTGGGATTTTTTCATTTTTTTCAGCTCAGGGACTTTTGCACTGCCTGCTTTTATAATCAAAAACCAATGGCCTGTGTGTGTGAACTCAGAACCAGCTTTGCTCTGGCGGCAAGAGCTCAAAATAGTGTTTTAGCATAAAAATATTAATATCTGTGAGCGATGTGCAAAACATCCGAACTGGTACAGAAAATGAGTAATAGGAAAATAAAATGTGATGCCTGGGAGGCTCAAGGGGGGGCGCGTGCGGGGGAGGGATTAGTCCTCAGCTCACATTTATTAAGTTCTACATGACTGGGAGAGAGGGGGCGGTGTGCAGGCGAGGGAGGTGGGTGGAGGGAAAGCAGATTACAGCTCAGAAGACTGGGAAAGGTAATGCCAGCAAGCTGGCCCTTGACAGCGCTGCAGACACGCACAGGGGGGGGGGGGGGGGGGGCAGGCAGCAAGGGGTGTGTTGTTAGCCTAAACAGGGTTAGTTTCCTTCAGACAAGCAGCTTCCCATTGGCCTGTTAAACATTATTACAGGGCTCAAACAATAAAGAGGTGGTAATGTGAAATAAAAAATCAGAATAAAATCCTTTTCAGTGCATTCCGTGCTTTTGGAAAAGAGTACGTTCCAGGGAAAAAGGTTCTCACAGAAACTTGTTGCCGGCTCTAATGAATGTCGGGGTGCTGAATACAGCCGCGGTCCGTGCAGGCTGTCGTGCCCCCACGTCGCAGGCGCATGGTGTGCTTAGCGCTGCAACATTAATAATACTCGGGACACGTGTATGTTAGTTCACCGCATGGTCCGGACTAACTCCGGCCACGCCTACTTTATTTTATATACCAGCGCGTTATGTCACGCGCCCTCACCTCATGGTGTGCGGCCAACTAGACCGCTAACTCGCTGCCACGGACATTACATTCCTTCTAACCTTTCTTTTGAAAAAACAACAACAATAAAATTTTAAAGTCATGAGAGTCACAATAAACTGAGGACGGCCAAACAGCCAGTTTGATGAGTAGACAGTTCATGATCAGCCCACAGCAAAGTCTGCAAGTTGGGATGACGGAGCTGGATTCCTCCTCAGCCCATACCCAGCCACTTCCCCTCGGACGGGGACCCTTCGCGGGGTCGCTTGAGGGGATGGGATGCCTGGGTGTACCTGGGTTCCTCTGAGGATTGGTGGGGGCTGAGCCTGGGAGTTCTGGGTAACGGTGAGCTTACCTCTCCGCCTCCGTCTTGGGTGTTATGATCATTCTCCTCTGTTCTGCTTGGTTCGCCTGACTGGCTGGGGACTTCTTCTTCTTGTTCCTGCACTGGAGGGCTTGAAGTATCCGGGTGAGCTTTCTTGAAAAAGGATACATTTCGGGTGACTGTTTCAGGTCCTCGTTGAGCCGTTACCATGGTACCCCTGCGTCGGGTGACAGTCCATGGTCGGGGTTTAAAAGGGAGTCGGAACTTGCTCCCTGGATATCTGTCTTTCACGTACACACGGTCTCTTTCATGGATCTCCGGCTCTTTGGCCCTTCGCCTAAAACTGGCGTAGTAGTTGGACCGAGTCCTGTTGGCGAGGGTCCTTTGCGGGTCTGCCTGGTTCGGAGCCCAGTTAGGGTGGCTGGGGAGGGTGTCTCTGACCACTCGTCCTGGAGCGGCTGGGCCTGGCGCCTCTTCGGTGGTTCTGTGTGGCGTGTGGCGGTACTCCCTCAGAAAACTGTATATTGCTTTTTCCATAGAGACTTCTTCTGCATGGGCTATTCTGATGACTTTGTTCAGAGTGCGCATGAATCTTGAGGCCAGCAGGGGGTCACTTTCTGGTGGTGGATTCCCCAGCTCTTCAGATACTCAGCGAACTCCTGCCCTTGGAATGGCGGTCCGTTGTCCGTTCTGACACTCTCAAAGATTCCGTGCGTAGCTATGGTTTTTTCAAACTTTGCAATGACCTCCTTTGCAGTGAGGGCTGTTACAACTTCCACTTCGGGGTATTTGGTAAAATCATCGATGATGACGAGTACGTATCTTCCATCTGGGAGGTGCCCGAAGTCTGCGCTGACACACTCCCATGGCCTTTGTGGATTGTCTTCCGTAATGACTGGGGGTGGTCTCCCGGGTTGTCCTGCTGCTTGGCACCACTGGCACGCCCTGACTGTTTGTTCCACCGTACTGTCCATCTCCGGGAACCACACTTTGGCGCGGAGCCTGCTCTTCGTCTTAACCATGCCTTGATGTCCTCGATGAGCTAGCTCCACTGCCTCCTGGGTCAGGCTCTCAGGCCTTACAATCCTTGGACCTCTTAGAAGGCACCCTTGGTTGTCAAACGATAATTCTTCTTTCACTCTGAGAAACGCTTCTATGGAGGTTTTGGCTTGTGGTGTCCGTTTGCTCAAAGAGGCTTGGACTGCCTTCCAGTCGTTGGATTGGATTGCGCTCGCCACCAGCTGTAGCACCTCGTCATTCTGAGTGGCCTCGATGATCATTTCCAGACTCATGGGCAGGGGTCTGGACCTCTCCAGCACAACTTTGACATACTCCTCGGTCTCCTCTGCGTCCTCTCTTTCTCCTTGGGTGGCAGCTCGGGGGTGCCTGGAGAGATAATAGTCTGTGGGGTTTGTCGCTCCCGGCCGGTACTCCACTTGGTAGTCGTATTCTTGCAGTTGGAAAATCCACTTTTGGATTCTGGGGGGTGGCTTCGATACTGACCCTCGGAATAGTGGGACCATCAGCTTGTGATCCGTTGACACAGAGAACGGATGTCCGTACACATATACATGGAAGTGTCGGCAGGCCCAATGGATTGCTATAGCCTCCCGTTCTATTTGGGAGTATCTTTGTTCTGTCTCTGTCAACGACCGGCTGGCGTAGGCTATGGGGGTCCCTTCCTCCTCTCCTTGACATTGTGTTAGAACCGCTCTGAGTCCGTAGGGGCTGGCATCAACTACTATGTTGGTGAGTTTAGCTGGGTCGAAGTATGACAGGGTCTTGTCTGCGGACAGTGCCGCTTTGGTGTCTCTACATGCCGCTTCTTGTTGCTCACCCCATTGCCAGGGGGTTGCCGACTTGGTTAGTTCCCGGAGAGGTGGGGTGAGGTTTGATAAGTCAGGAATGAACCTTCCACCGAAATTCACCATGCCCAGGAAGCTCCTCACTTCCGATATGTTGGAGGGGGCTGGCGCATTCTGCACGTCCTTCACCTTATCCGGGTCTGGCGCTACCCCTTGTTCGGAGAAGGTGTACCCAAAGAAACTGATCTTGTTCCTGAGGAATTGGCACTTCTCCCTGTGTAACGTTAGACCTGACTCTTTGATCCTCTGCAGCACTCCCCTCAGCCTCTGGTGGTGCTCTTCAATGGTGTTCGCATAAACCAGTAGATCATCACTGACGTTTAGGACGCCTGGGAGTCCACTCAACACCTCCCTTATGGTGTTCTGGAAGACTTCTGCGGCACTGGATATGCCGAAGTTGAGACGTCCATAGCGTCTGAGGCCAACGTGGGTGGAGAACATAGTGATGTAGCGGGACTCTGGGTGGAGAGGTAGCTAATGATAGCCTGACCGGAGGTCCATTTTTGAGAACCATTGCGCTCCATTCAGCTCTCCTAAGATGTCATCGATTGTCGGGGACAGATGCCTCTCTCTCTTGACTGCTGCATTGGGTAGGCGCATGTCCACACATATGCTGACTTGACCGAGCTGTTTTGGTTTGTGCGCTATGACAATTGGGGACACCCAGGGTGTCGGTCCGCTGACCTTTTCGATGATGCCCTGTCGTTCAAGGGCTTTTAGCTCTTCCTCCACTTTCTTCCTGAGGTGAAAAGCAATTCTTCTGTGTCTGAGTGCGACAGGTTGGATTGACCGGTCGATGTGGAGGGATACCTCCTTCCCCTTTAGGCATCCGATGCCCCGGAACGTATCCACAAATTCTTCCAAAATCGTGTCCAGCTCTTCCGTCAGCACTGCCATGGCAAAGGATATCAGTCTGAGTTCTTCCGCTGCCTGCCCGCTGATAAGTATGCCGCTGCCTTCTCTGGTGACATATATGGTTGTTGGAACCTTCAACTCTTGGTGCTGCAGCTCCGTCCGGAAACAGCCTATCAGTGGTATTGGTGTTTTCTGCCCATACGCGAATACCCTGATCTTTGCGGCCTGCAGTGGCGGTTTGGTTCTTAGCTGGTTGTACACATCCGCCGCCATGAGTTCTATGGATGCTCTGGTATCGATCGTGGCCCTCACTTCTTGGTTGTGTATCCTGATGCGACACTCTGGGAGGCGCCTCTTCTTCCGCTGGGGTTGATCGATGGCGAAAACGTAGTGGACCGGGTAGTCATTAGTGTCATCGTCCATATCTTCGCTGTCCTGACTTTCTTTTATGGTGTGAGCTGCCTCTTTCTTAGACTTGGCAGACCTGCATACTGCTGCGAAGTGGTTCATCCACCCACACGAGCTGCATCTTTTCCCCCGCGCCGGGCAGTCTTGTATGCGATGTGGTTGGCCCCCGCAGTATCCGCAGTTGCTGCGTTTGTCTTGCGGTTTCTTTCCGCCATATTGGCGCGTCTTGGGTCTGACGACATTGATTTGTTCTGCCGTATTGACCTGCTCCGCCTTCACTGGACGGTGAAGAGCTGCCTCCATGTGCGACGCTCTTGCCTGGGATAGTTCCTTTGAGAGTCCCAGCTTCAGGATATCTGCCAGCGGTTTCCCATCTTCTTGTAATATCGTCACTCTCAGCTTTGAAAAGTAGCACCCCTGTATGATCTGTCCCCGTATTTCCTCTTGCTCATCACAAAAACCGCACGTGCTGGCCAGTTGTTTGAGCCTGCCGTGGAAGGCATCTAGTGATTCTTCGGCCTCCTGTTTTGCTTGTCAGAATATGAACCTTTCATACTCTTTGCTAGCCATGGGTTCAAAGTGTGCGTTCAAAGCATTGAGGAGCATTATGTAGGTCTTTGGGGTGGCCTCCACGATGGTCTTGTAAATCCTATGTATGTCTTTCCCGCCCAGATGCAGGAGTAGAGCCCTGTGGCGTTCTCGTGCTGTCCCTGCGCCTTCGAAATAGATCTGCAGACGATCTGTCCAGTCTTTCCAGCGAGGCGCCAGGGATGCTGGAGATCTACATCTACCACAAACGACTCAATGTCGGGAATGGACACCATATTGGACCGTGGAGGGGCCTAGCTCGCAGCCTGGATCACTCTTAGCTGTGTTGTTATGGTCCTGGCCAGGTACGGCCTTGTCACGTGTGCTGGGGTGAGGCAGGCGGCACGTGCTTCAGTTCGTGATGTCTGTGTGGGCTACCCTCACGCCGGCTCTGACCTGCCGCCTTCAAGGCTTGCTGTCCGTCTGTCACTGCTTGGGTAGGCCGCCTACTCTTCCTTCCCCTTCTTCATTCTCCTTCGACGACCATCTGGTGGCCTCAATCCTTTATCTCTGCCCTCCAGGCATCTGCTCCGCACTCGGAGTCGTGGGCGTCTTACCGGTGGCTCCATGAGACACAGCTGTGAAGCCTCCACTCTGATCTAGGGGTGCACGTGGAGCCGGTACACCGCCGGTACATTCCGCGCTGGGCCCTCCGCTGGATGGGGTAGCACACAGCCGTGCGCTACCGATGGCGGCCACACGAGAGATGCCTGGGGGCATAACATGGGTTCTTAGACCCTCGTCGCCATTGTCGTGCCCCCACGTCGCAGGCACATGGTGTGCTTAGCGCTGCGACATTAATAATACTCTGGACACGTGTATGTTAGTTCACCGCGTGGGCCGGACTAACTCCGGCCACACCTACTTTATTTTATATACCAGAGCATTACGTCACGTGCCCGCGTGTGCGCACCTCACGGTGCGCGGCCAACTAGTCCGCTAACTCGCGGCCACGGACATTTCACAGGCAACAGTGGTGTGGCGGTGGTGCGAGGTAAGGGGGGATTTCGAGGGACGATGCTGAGGTAAAATTAAGTAAATAATTAATTTTCATTTGCCATCGTCCCTCGAAATCCCCCCTCACCCAGCCCCACCCACCCACTGCTGATTCCCGCACCGTCAGCGGCTGGCTGAATAGGAAGGCTACTTATTTATTATTTATTTTATTTATTTATTTTTGAATTTTATAGAGCGCACGGCTACCCCCGAGGGGGTGTCCCGGCGCTAACAACTAATGAGCTCAAAGAAGGAGGAGAGAATCAAGAAGAGAACAACCAAGTCTTTAGTTTGCGGCGAAAGATGGATTCAGTGGGGACAAATCTAAGCTCCAAGGGGAGGTTATTCCACAGTCTAGCTGCTGCTACTCCAAAAGCTCTACCGCCTACTCTAGAAAGGCGGAAGCGTGGGACAACCAAGAGACGTAAACTATTGGATCGTAAGGATCTCACAGAGTGTGATAGAACAAGACGTTTTTTCAGATAGCCTGGGCCAAGATTGTTCAAGGCTCGAAAAGCAAGAATCAGTATCTTAAAGTAGATCCGTTTAGTAATAGGGAGCCAATGCAGTTGTTTACGATAGGATGCTACAGATTGTCGAAACGGAATATTGCCAATCAATCTGGCAGCGGCATTCTGCACAATTTGCAGACGTTCAATCTGGTACAGAGGGGCACCTGCGTAGAGACTGTTCGCATAGTCTAAGTGAGACGTGATCAGTGACTGAACCACCGTTCTACGAGCATTCAATGGGAGGTAAGGCAGAATCTTTTTAATCATACCCAATTTCGCAAAACAGGCAGATGTAGTCTTAGTAATGTGAGGAGCACAAGAAAGGGTATTATCAAACAGGAAGCCCAGATTGCGAACTGTGACAGCTGGTATCGGGGGGGGGGTCAAGGACCACTGGCCACCACAGGCTGGATGGGATAGGAGTTTTCTGATTAAAAAACATAACCTCCGTTTTATCAGTATTAAGCCTGAGGTGGTTGGTGGTCATCCAATAGCAGATGTTATTTAAACACTGACGAAAGTTGGCAAAAGAGGTGTCAGAGTGATCCCTAAAAGAAAACACCAGCTGGGTATCATCAGCATAGGAGATCACTCTGACTCCCCAAGATTCCACCACCTTGGCCAGAGGGGCAAGATATACATTAAATAATAAAGGGCTCAGGGCCGAGCCCTGGGGGACACCACAAAGAAGAGGTTTCTCAGTCGAAGTAAAAGGCTTCAGAAAGACCCTCTGAGAACGATCCTTCAAGAAGGAACTAATCCAGGTCAGCACAGTACCTCCTATGCCCAACTGGCACAGGCGATCCAATAAAATTGTGTGGGAAACCGTATCAAAGGCGGCGGATAGGTCGAGGAGGACCAACATGGCCTCCTCGCCCCTATCCACACACTCTCTGACAGTTTCGGAGACTTCAAGGAGAGCTGTCTCCGTACTAAAGCCTGCTCTGAATCCCGACTGAGAGTCATGGAGAAGCAGATTAGTCTCCAGAAATTCAGCCAATTGCAGTTGGACTGCTTTCTCCAAGATCTTAGCTGACTGGGGAAGAAGGGAAATGGGCCGGTAGTTTGAGAAGAGGCTAGGATCTGAATGCGCCTTTTTTAGGATCGGGACCAGCATGGCCTCCTTCCAAATGGAGGGAAACTGGCCTGAACCCAGAGAACAATTCCAGATGTCGAGAAGGGGCTCAATCAATATAGGGGCAAGAATACCCATCATGGTAGCCGGAATCAGATCAAGAGGAGAGCCGGATGTGCACTGTGTAATTAGTCTCTGAGAAGACTCAATAGTCATCTCCTTAAAAGATTCGAGGAGAGGGATGTCCCTATCTATCTCACTAGGGGCTGGTGAGATACCCTCTGGGGGGAAGGAGGACCTGATGGTCACAATCTTCTCCTGAAAGTATTCGGAGAGACCACTACACAGTACCTGGCTGGCCGGGATCTGAGAAGATAAGGCCGCAGGATGCGAAAAGTCCTTCACAATTTTAAAAAGGGATTTGGAGGAATTCCTAGATTTCTCGATTTGGAGGACAAAAAAATCTCTCATAGTTGACCGTTTTAAGGAGAGAAACTTTCTCAGAGCGGATTTATAAACAACTTTGGCCTCTGGGTCATAGTTTTTTCGCCATAGACATTCAAGTTTTTTACAACGGCTCTTCTCCTCCCTAAGCGTCTGGGAGAACCAGGGTGATGAAGGACGAGATCTAGCAGACGTGATGGATTGGAGGGGCGCGATGGTATCTATGGCGCTCAGCAAAGTTGCATTGAATTCGGACACCATTTCATCAACAGTATTACAGGACGAGGGTGCATGACCATTAAGCAGAAGAGGACTCAAGGTGGCGCAGGTTACTTTGTGCCATTTTCTCCTGACCTCCTTATTGAGTACAGTAGGTAAGGGCGCCAAGATAAGGGGAAGATCAAAAGGCACGAGATAGTGGTCCGACCAGGTAAGAGGGAGAGGTGGATGAAGCAGGATGTCCAGGTGCCCTGAGAAGACCAAATCCAAAGTATGGCCTGCTTTATGCGTGGGGCCCTGAACTAGTTGAGGGAGATTTAGACCCCTCAAAGCATCCAGAAACTGGTTAGCCGGAGAGCATAAAGGATCATCCACGTGTAAATTGAAATCACCAAGTACAATAAAATTCGAGTGTTTAAGAGACAGGTCAGCAATCAAATGTACAAGCGACATAAGAGAGCCAGACGAGGCAGTAGGTGGATTGTATACTAGAATCCCAGCTAAGATAACAGCCGCGGAATCTGCCAGAGTAAAGTACATGGCTTCAATTTTACCAATATTTCCAAGTTTGGTAGTCGTCAATTTGAAATGTGCCTTAGCAATAATAGCAATACCCCCGCCCATTTGGCCACCCTCACGATGACAACCTTTGAAGAGGTAATCAGGAGGCGTGGCCAGATGAATATCGGGGTTCGAGGAATCCTTCAGCCACGTCTCAGTGAGAAACAGTACATCCCATGCGTCCGCAGTAAGGGATGACCAGATCTCACCAGCATGGCGTGGCAGGGAACGACAGTTGAGCAACGCAGTTTTAAGCGTTGGGGCAAGAGTATGACGCTTACTTGTGTTACCGTTTTGGGTAAAACGTTTCTTAGCTGGTCGCAGACTAAAAGCACATAGTGGACATTTAAACGAGGAATCCTCTAAATGGCTGGGGCAGCATAAGGGAATCAGGGAACATGCCCTAGGGCGCAGTTGTAGTAGTGCTATTTTGGACCAGATAATGTTAGAAACCCCTACGGAACGGGCAGGGGGACCGGCACTAGGCACGGGCCAGGCACGGACGGGCGCAGACGGGCTTGTCTTAGGCGCGCCTTCGGCGCGCCATCGGCGCGCCCGCTGCGCCCGTCCGCTGCGCGGACGGGAAGTCCCATTGTTTATATACATGAGGAGGGTGGGAGGCGGCCAGAACTGGACCGCTCCCCTGCCTGCCTTGGGGTTAATTTCACCCCATGTCTTTAATCCACCATCAGACATTCCACGCTTCTTTATCTCATTCTTACAGGTTCTTATTCATCCATGCTCAGTGGTGTAGCTAGACCTATAGCGCCCCCTGCATTTGCCTCCCCGCGAGCGTATGTGAGAGTGAGGGGGTGACGGTGTTTTCCTCGGAGGCCGCTCCGTGACGGCTGTAGGTAAGGGCGGGAGGGGTGCTGACGATGTCCTCGGTGGCTACTCTGCGACAGCCACAGGTAAGAGCAGTGGCCCCCAAAACTCTTGCCCCCCCCCCCCCAAACTGTCCATGCTTTCTCTCTGTGTCACTGTTTCAATGTCTTTCTCTTTCACTCTTGTATATTTGTATGGTCTAGCTTGGCAGCACAGCTGTTGCCAGACAATTATGTGAGCATCACACTAGAGGGGCTTTGGCTCCTCCCACATGTTGGGAGCCAGAAATACATGTTTTGATTGGGAAGAAGTTGTGTACTTCCACAAAAAAAATGCTTGCAGTCAACGCAGCTGTGATCATTTTCTTTAGTTATCCAGCTGCCTAAGCTTGAATTTTCAGGGGCACACACATGGCATTGGAATGCTATTAAAGTGTCTTAGATGACTAAATAAATTATGTTGTTTTTCTCTGGAGACAGCACAGATGGGAGAGGGGTACCTATTAACCTACATAGAGTTGTAGGTCTGGATCAACTGTGCAACTGTAACTTAACCTTTTAACCTACATCAATATTATCTACAGTTCTTTGCTTTCACACAAATACATATCCATTCACATGCTGTTTACTTTCAATGCTTAATATTACCACACATCAATACTTTAAAGCCAGCCCCAATGGCATTGGCATACTGTTTCCATCTCTTACACTGGATCAATGTTTGTTGAAGAACTATAAGTGCCAGTCCCTAGAAAATAATGCTGGGGGTCCCACCTGCATCCACTGGCTCAAATTAAGCGCTGAATGCATTAAGGCAAATTCAAAAAATTCATAGTGCATTCGTCTCTTATACTTTGCAATACACCTAAACAAACTCTCTTTACAGTTTTAAAATTGAGTGATTTGAAAATGTGGCCACTTGTCTTACTATTTCATTTTGTAATGGGTCAACTTTTAATTTGGTGCCCAGGTTTATTTTCCGCCCCAGTCCAACACTGGATATAATCAGGGCTGGACACACCTTTTATTCCACTGGCATTTCCCTGATGGGCTGGAGTTCTTTGAAGCTAGAGTTGAAAGCCCAGGGCCAGTGGTGTAGCAAAACTTAAGGGCAGCAACCCGCACAAAGTACAGGGAGGGCCCCCTCCCAGCCCCGGCCCGTGGAGGGAGTTACGGTGGGGCAGGAAGGCGCGGCGGGAGAGGGGCAGGGTGGGGGGTGCTAAAAACCGGAATATGAATTATTGGAGGTAAGTAAACAATTTAATTAATAACACGAATTTCGTAGCGCACACTGCATTGCATTTTGCGATGCAGGGCGCGCTACAAAATTCGTTTTATTAATTCGGTTGTGGTTCCCAGTCCGGCCCTGATAGAAAGAGAGACATTGTTTGAGGAGAAGTAGGGAGCTGCATTGTTTTGAGCATTCTTGGGAAAAGGGAGGAGGAATGGAAGGAAGCAGTACAGAAAAGAGGAAATAAGGCATGGGGAAAGAGTGAAAAGGGAAGAGACATGTATGAAAAGAGCAAAGGACAAAGAGAGAGAAGAAAAGGAGGTGGGAAGGGGTGAAAGGTACGGAAGAATGGTTGGAGATAAAATGGAAAAAGGAATGAGGGGCATACACAGATGACTCGTGATTAAGCAGTGAAGAAGAAAGGGGGAAGGAAGGAAGAAAGGAAGGAAAAAGACCTTTTGAAAGAAGCAACAAGAGTGTGAGTATTAAGAAGCTTTGGCAAGCCACAGTGGAGAGGGCAAGCACAAAACTAAAAGTTAGAAAAGAAACTTCAGCAGCAAGAGAAGGTGGAAGGCTGTGGAATAAGCAGGGTGTATAAGTACTGCTGAGAAACGGTTGGGGTGAGAAAGAAGCGGAGTCTAAACTGGTGTGGGAAGAGAACCTGAAGGATGGGAACATTGGCACGCAAGAATTATAATGAAAATATTCACGTAATCTGTCAAGGTAGATTTAGTGCCATGCAGAACAGAACGTTCAGACAATTTGTTGAAGCAAAACTGTTATTTCAGTGAATGCACATTGACAGCTATTTGCATAAAAGACTACTTCTGCAACACCCTGTCCTCAGCAGCAGAAAGCACAGACCATTACACCACACCGTTTGTCATGCTTGATCATATTGTAAGCTAGAGCGGGCCCTTGTCGATACCGCACCCTCTGAATATTATCAGAATTCTTGTTGCGTATACCCTGGATGAATCCTATTGGCTGCTCCAGAGTATATGTGTGCAAAATTGCAAATGTTTTCTCTTGTGAACTTTCCTAAATGTTTGCAAATACTATAATTATTACCCAAGTTCACAAAGCATGTGCTTGTCAGTTTTCACGTTAATTTCGGGACTTTCAAGTCCTTTGTAATTTGCTTCCAGGAACAAAAAGCTTACACACATTCATCCAGTAAAAAAGAGGCAAAGGGACATCGTTTTAAAGTTAACTCGTGATAAAACGGCACGCCCACTTTAAGCGCCAAACCACACTCGTGAGGAAATATTGTCAAATTGCAGGTAAAAGTCTGCCATGGTGCAAACAGTTGTAAAGCAGCAAACTGTGCAAACCAATAATCATGTCCCACACAAGACTTCACTCATGTAATAAAACTTTTCACACCCAGACTTTAGTACGAGAGGAGCCATTGGCCAAAAAGTGAGTCTATATAAAGGGAGGACCATATTGCTAGATCCCCCCAGGCTATCCTGATAAACTGAGTCTCAGATCTTTCTACTCCTTCATAAGACACATTTCCTCTGACAATCTATTTTTTTCAGTAGAACAAACAGGATGGAGCTCAGTTTGCGTAGGGAGCTTGGTGTGGAGTAGCCACAGTCTCTGTGGGGAGGTGGAGCACCAAGGTATAGACTACAGTGTGATGGGAACAGACTGTGTGTGGAATTCAGGGTGGCATGATATATGTGTGTGATGAAGGTCAGTGTGCAGCAGGAAAGTCATTGAGGTGGACCTTGTAAGAAACTCAGTCAGTGTGTGCAGTTCACTAGGGAGATACTCTTGGTCTTTATGGGGGTGCTCAATGTGGTGGTGTTTCGCACCTGTGTTTGCAAATCCAATGGGTGATTGCTCTGAACCTGTTTGAGAGAGTTCACTCTAAGGGTGACTAGAGGTGATGCAGGGAAGCTCCAAGTGGGACACACTAAGATCTAGGAGAGATTAATGTAAAGAATTCTCAGGGTATGTCTGTCTGTCTGGGAGGCCTCTGTCAAGTGGAGAAGTGCTTGGGAAATTATGTTCTGAAGCAGCAGCACAATCTGTCTGCTGGTGTGGAACCTACATTTTCAGTTTTAAATACTGACCTATACATTTATCGACTCCAAAATATTAACTTGCCTTGTGTCATCAAGGTATGTTGACGTAGAGATAGAGTGGCACACCTATACACCTATACTTCCCTAGGTTTGCTCACCTTGCTGATATATTGCAGGGCAATGTTTTGGAATCAATGTAGTTCAAGCCAATATTTTGGAGTCAAAATATGTGCTGTGGTTGATATATCTGTGGTGGAAATTTTAACATGAAATGTTTGGGATAAATCATGTGGGACTAGGGATAGCCACATGGGTTGAAGTTCAGCGTGTGATGAGAACACCGTGAGTTGCAGAGATTTGTGAAAAACTGTGTGAATGCAGTGAGTGTGGAGATTGTCTGTGTGTTACAGCTGAATGTGGGGTCAGAGCCAAGGTAGGGAGGTTTGGGGGTTCCCTGGGTTAATGTGGAACAAAGGGATAAGCCCAATCGAGTACGTGGGTCGGGTGTGATTTTAGTGTGGGGAACTATGGGCGTATTTTACAACAAAATGATGCAGCACGACGCCGCAAGCCATTTTGCTACGCTGAGCTGCATAATTTTGAAATCACAGTGATGCATCATATTTACAACAATATGATGAATCCCTATGCTTTCCCCTGCGCTGGTGAACAATTGGCTGTCATGCGCCAACGCAGGCAACCTTTCACCATGGTGCAAGGGTGCCTGCGTTGCAAGGATGATTGTTTTTTGTGCAGGAAGGGACACCTTCCTGCACAAAAACAATCATTGATGGTGTTTTCCTCTTTTTATGTGTATTGCAGAATGCAGCACACATAGAAAGAGGAAAGAACGAGGCAAAATAAAAGTATTTCTCCTCGTTGCTCCTTCTAACGCCTCCCAAGGGGAGGCATAAGATTCTGACGCATTCCCAGGTTTACGAAATGTTGTAATTCTGGGAATGCGGAAGAGTACATGCGTGTTGCTTGGAAACACCCACAACAACACCCTTAGCACGCCCGATTCACGCAAAATGATGTAAGAAAATGGGCATGAAAAGACATACAGGGTGGCTTTGCGTGGCCTTGTTAATATGGGCCAGCAATCTGAGCCATCCGTATGTCAAAAAAGGGGCGCACCGACGGCGCAAGGGGTTTGTAAATAAGCTGCTGTGTTTTTCAGTGTGCATTGGTTATCAGTGTGTGGGCGCAGTGTGGTTATTTTCTTTTCAGCGCGCGAGGGAGGTGCTGTGTGGTTATTTTCTCCCATGAATCATTGATCAGATAGCTTCTTGGCCTGCAGTGCTGAGAGGTAATTAAACTCTTTCAACAGGTTAATAACACTCCCAGAGTCACAGAAAAAGATATTGTCAGACTGATGGGATCTAGCAGAGAAGGGACTTCTGAGTGAAAGAAATGTCTGGCTTTGCTCTTCTGCATCACTAGCCACCCCAATGCATCCCACACCTCTCTTCCTCATCATCACACTGGTACCCCTCCAATATCCCCATATTCTCATCTCCTGTCAGTGCCTCCTTCTGAGGCTCGCTCCATTCTCTCTTCGTCCACTTTTTATTTCCTTTTCCCATTTCACGTTTCTATATTGCACATTTTTATTCTTTCTTTCACAATCTTGTTTGTGGAAAAAACATATTTTTCAACATTTGGACCATTCTGTTCTTTTGGCTTCCTTTTGTTCGTTTTAATTCTTTGAACTTTTATGTACTGCGAATTTTTTCAAGCATTTTCTGTCTCTTTATTTCTTGAAAAGCAATTATTACACAAACACTGTATCTAGAGTCTCGCTCCAATATATTGCTTAAAGGAGTTACAAAAATGAAGAAAATGTCCTAATAATAAATCCACGTAAAACTGAATTTATGCTATTTTAATATGCATCCTAAAACAAACGGATCCAAAAATAACTCCAGGAACTCAACACAACATGTGCATTTGTAAAGTACACATTCACCCAGAAGAGTAGCTTGACACTGAATAACAGATATATATTGTTATTCAATGGTACTCATTTTACTGACCTCAGAAGATAACAGGCTGACAGCCCGATTCATGAAAATAAATTGCGCTCGCAAAGGGCCAGATTCTGAGAATCTGGCCCTTTGCGAGTGCGATTTTTGCATTTGGGATTCATCATCCCAAATGCAAAAATCGCTAGTTGCGAAATCGCATATCTGCGAGGAATTGGATTTAAGGAATCTCAATTAGAGATTTGGACATGTGTGTGCGCAACACCTGTTTAAATTTGCATTTCAGGGGTGCTACAGGGTGTCCTTTGGACACCCCTGGCACCCTTGAAATTGCTATCTTATTTGCGATTAGCTAATTGCTAATCGCAAATAAGGAATACTCCCCATTCATTCCTATGGGCCTTTAGGCCCAAAGGAATGAATGGGGAGTATTCCTTATTTGCGATTAGCAATTAGCTAATCGCAAATAAGGAATGTATAGGAATCGCAATTTATTTTGCGATTCCTACATGAATCCCGTTTTGCGAGTCTGTAATAGCGATTCCTTATGAATCGCTATTAAAGACTCGCAAAACGGGTCTTTGATGAATCTGGCTGTGAGTTGCCAAGATTTGAACTTGTGAGCATGAGGGTAAACATAGGTTCCTGGCATGGATGACTAAGTCCACTGAGTCATTGGATGATTCATATCTACCCTGGCCCGACTGTTAAGTCAATAGGCTTCACGATTAACTGGAATATATCTCCTAATCATCACACCAATAAAATGTCACAAGGCCAGTGCTTAATTTGAGCAAGTGGTTTCCGGTGCTCAGCACCAGCAGACAACACCAGCACTTATGACAGTCTACCAATTGGTGGCACTGTCTGTTTAATTTAGAGATGCGCACAACAACAGAAGTTAATTCATTCAGTATACATTAAAAGGACTAATAGTAATACCTGCCACCCAAGCTATTCTTATAGCTTTGGGGACCTGGTATAGTCTGACTTGTCAGGCTTTTTAGGAGTTTGATAGCTAGTAGTTGTGTTGGTAGTCATTGGCAGCGCTGGAAGGGGCAATGGATGGTGCAAGTGGTAGTGGCCACCTGACCAGGGCTCTGGTACTTACCTTCTTTTTTGACAAATTAAGCACTGTGCAAGCTGAAAACATTTCTTTATATGCCCATAAGGAACAATAAAAAAAAGTTCTCATCAATTAGCTGAAACCACAGCACATCTTCTGATAATTTCTAGAATCAGGTATGACAACATTCTGTTAGTGTAGACTCCAGCCAGCCACCTCTCTCCCATCAGTGTTCCGCGAAACAGAGAGAATCATGGAGAAAAAGAAATTCAACCACCAATGCCAATTCTATGTGCTTTGCATTGGTTACACTCGAGGCTACAATAGAACTAAAAATTGACTTCATAACTTACAAAGCCCTCCACCAGAGAAGACCCAACAACCTGGCCAAACTCTCGACATACTCAGGTGGATCCGGAGAGTCCAGAAGCCTACTAGTACTGCCAGGCAAGTACAAAACATGTCTATCACAGAAGAGATCCTTCATAGAAGCTACAAAAAGCCTGTGAAACTCTCTAGCAACTAATCTTAGACGACAACTGGAAATACTCTCCTTCGGAAGAGGTTTAAAAACATTACAATTCACAACAAACTTAAACTAAGTACTACCTAGAACTTAAAAAGTACTACCTAGAAGCTTAACAACTTTACTATTCACAAGACACTTAAACTAAGTACTACCTAGAACTTAAAAAGGGCTGCCTAGAGGCTTATAAACATTACTATTCACAATACACTTAAACTAAGTACTATCTAGAACTTCCGCTATTAATTTTTATTTTTTCAAATGTTCCTATTATTATTCCACATAACTTCTTCCTAGAAATAGATTAATTAGTGAGGAATTTATCTGGGCAGAGAAGAAACTCACAGCTAAATGTGACCATTCCGCTTCCCCCAGTTCTTGTAAGCCTCATAACTAACCCTACTTACCTTGCTGAAACACCAACATTCTTTTCCTTTCAGCACTATACCTAAAATGCATTATCCTCGACTTCAGCATCACAATATAGTAATTGTTAAACATAAAGAACACTAATTATTTGTACAGATGTTAAAAGTGTATCACACTAAAACCACAAGGTGCAGCTGTGATATGTAAATGTATCAACAAAATAACCTTTTACTTATCCAAAGAAATTGCAGCACAACTAATAATATGTAACAGAAACTTTGCTGTCTACTCGTTTAATTCTTATTTTTTAGTCTCTGCATATAAATAATGTTGCAATGCATTATTATACACTTGCTAAATATGTTACAATATAACAGAAACATCAGATAACAAAAACAATATGGGTCTATTTTCCGATTTGTGTGCACAGAGTTTGACTTGATCTCTCTTATTCTGATACAGAATTCTATTCACAACACTCTCAAACGAAGTACTACCTAGAACTTAAAAAGTACTACCTAGAGGCTTAACAACTCTACTATTCACAAGACACTTAAACTAAGTACTATCTAGAACTTAACAAGGGCTGCCTAGAGGCCAACAAACTTTACTATTCACAATACTCTCAAAAAGAGTACTACCTAGAACTTAAAAAGTACTATCTAGAAACTTAAAAACTTTACTATTCACAACACACTTAAACTAAGTACTATCTAGAACTTCCACCAATGTCAGGTTATGTGGTTAATAGATCAAAAACAGAGGTTATGTGTTGGAATCTGGAACAGTGGAGGGGACCAGTGAGGACAGAGTTTAGATATCTGGGAATTTATATTGTGAAAGATCTGGAATAAATACCTCAGATTAATCTAAACAGAGTGACTAAAGAAATGGACCGTCTTTTCAGTAGATGGAGGAATCTCCGCTTAACCATTTATGGGGAAATCAGTTTGGCAAAGATGGTCATTATTCCTAAGCTTTCCTATCTATTTTCCACTATACCTCTAACCTTCTCGAAAAAGAGCACTAGTAAGGAACAGAGCAGGATTGGGAGTTTTGTGTGGGGGGACAAGGGAGTCTGACTGACAGGGAAAAAACTCAGACGTAGACTAATTAAAGGAGGATTGGCTCTTCCTGACATCGCCCTGTATGCAGTAGCATTCCAGTTTAAGAGTATTCAGATGCTACTTGTGAAACCCGATGAGTCAGTTTGGGGTAGGTTGCTGGGAGAGATGGTGAGAGCTGAAGGAGGAGGAGGTGGCGAGGCTTTTTTGTACAAGTTTGGGTCCCCTAGATTCTTTAAGTGGGTACGTCTGAAGGTTTTGAGGGCAGCTCTGGAGTTGTGGCACAGGGAGAGACTCAGCTGGGGGATAGGTTACTATTCGGACCTGGCACCAGTCTGGGAATTGCCCGGAACCACGGAGTGTCTGAGAGACAGTCTGGCGCTGCCTATAAAGAGGGCCGATATTAACACCTGGATGGAGTTGGTGGATTCCGAAGGAGTACAGCCTTGGAATATTTGAGAGTAAAGATAGGCACAGGACTATCTAGATTCAAATATTTACAGCTAGCATCTTGGTATGATGCGGAAAGGGACGAAGTAAGAGGAAATGGAGAGATTGAGAGGCAGTGTCAATCTGCTCTCCCAATTAAAAAGGACATTTCGACAGGGTATTATCATCTACTAGAAGCTGAAGATCTAGCAATTCCTTTGCCAGAGGTGGTATGGAACCGAAACCCCATAGAATCCTCAGTAGAGCCCCTTTTTGAGCAATCAATAAAGATACTATATAAGTATATAAAAACTGCCTGCCTGAAAAAGAATCACTTTTTGTCATTAAGAGACTCTATTATACCCCTGCAAAGTTCGCTCCAGTACCTCCACCCAAATGTCCAAGATGCCACACACTTTTAGCCAATGACCTCCATGTCTTTTTTGAGCGCGCAGAATTGAAATCTTCCTGAAAGAGGTGGGAGACTCACTTCAGGACATTTTTAAAACCAGGGTCGATGTTAATCCCTCCTTAGTTTTATTTGGAGATGATGTTTTTTTCTATCAGATAGCCTCACAGCGTGATAGAGGTCTTTTACTATATGTGATTTTGTTGGTGTGGAGAGAGATCTGTAAGAAATGGAAAGATCCCCTCCCACCAAAAAGAGAGGACTGGCTTAAAGCCTCGTTTGCTATGGCCCGGCTAGAATATGAAGGTGTAAAGTATAAGACATCAAATATCTGGCATCCTTTTATGAGTTGGGGGAGAAGCATAAGATTGATCTAGCCGGTCCAATAATTACACCAAGTCCCGTACAAAAGGGGACGGGTCCAGTGACCCAAGCGTGTGCAGTAAGCCGAGAGGTCCACAGTTTACGAAAACGGCTTCATAAGATCCGCAGAGGCTTAAAAGGTGAGATGAGGACTAAAAACAAAACAAAAAAAAGACTTTCCTCTATTTATTTTTATTTTTTCAAATGTTTTTATTATGATTCCACATAACTTCTTCCTAGAAAAAGATTAATTATCGAGGAATTTATCTGGGCAGGGAAGAAACTCACAGCTAAATGTGACCATTCCGCTTCCCCCAGTTCTTGTAAGCCTCATAAATAACCCTACTTACCTTGCTGAAACACCAACATTCTTTTCCTTTCAGCACTATACCTAAAATGCATTATCCTCAACTTCAGCATCACAATATAGTAATTGTTACACATTAAGAACACTAATTATTTGTACAGATGTTAAAAGTGTAACACACTAAAACCACAAGGTGCATCTGGGATATGTAAATGTGTCAACTAAATAACCTTTTACTTATCCAAAGAAATTGCAGCGCAACTAATAATATGTAACAGAAACTTTGCTGTCTACTCCTTTAATTCTTATTTTTTAGTCACTGCATATAAATAATGCTGCAATGCATTATTATACACTTGCTAAGTATGTTACAATATAACAGAAACATCAGATAACAAAAAAATATGGGGTATATTTTCCGGTTGCTGGGTGGAAAAATGACAGCCAGCATAAATATTTTGAGATTTGTGTGCACAGAGTTTAATTTGATCTCTCTTATTCTGATACAAAATTCGATTTTTGTGAGTGTTACTGAGAATGTAATTAAATAATATTGAAGCTCTTAAAGAAGATGTATGGCACATATGATTTGTGTTCAGGCTGTGATGAATTGATTCATGTTCTGGAGAAAAAAAATGCTAATGTTGCCAATGCACAACGAGAAAACTCTCTCAGTGATGGGACACTGCATTTTTGTTTTCCAAAAAGGGAAACGGGATTCATTGTGAGAAAGCAAAAAAATAATACAAGGCTGCCCTGCAAAAAGTGCTCCCACTGTGTTGGCAGGAGCATTTTTGATGAAATGTCATCACCTGAGTGTTGACGAACAGTCAGATATGGAAGATGGACTATCAGTGTGCTAATGGCTGTAGAGTTCTGGTGCCCATTTCCCACAGTATAAATTATGCCCAGGCTCTTGAACTATTCACAAATCATTTTTAATGGATGTATGACGTTATAACGCATGCTTTTACCACGCATGCTGTTACAACGCAGGGTTTACTACGCATACCATCACAACGCATAGCGCTTTGGGGTGCTGGATAGTGAATAGTTTAATTTACTATTTGTTAGAACCTGGGGTAGCCTGGCCTAGGGCAAGACATACATTTCAGAGGCACAGTGTGAAGGTTGCAGACCACCCAACAGTAAAACCACGCAATAACACACAAAAAGATAACGCTACACCAAAATGTGGAAAAATAAGTACTGCTTTATAAAAATAATATTCTCTTTGTTTTCAAAATATACAGCTTAGGACATTTCAGGTTACTTTAGAATCAGCAATTATACCTTTTAAACTGCTAAGCAAATTATCATTTAGCTTCTTCAGTACATTACATTCAGATGTCTTCAAATCAGTAGTTCTACTTCCAGAGATGTTAACCTGTTTCAATAATACATTACATTTATCAATAAATCTATAATAACACTTCAGATTTGCTATCTTAAATCAATGACCAACATCAATTGTGCATTTCATCAGACTCCAGAATCAATTTCAAATGGTTACTATACTGTGCCCAATACTGGTCTCCCACAGCACCAACCACCCTCACTTCCTAGTTCACAGTCACTGAGGATTTCCTCAAGTTACTCCCTCCTGTGTGTCACACAGCTGTGGAAATTACCAGGGTATGGGTTATTCCCTGATAACCTCTAGCGCCACTCTCCCCCTGCAGTACACCTCCTTACTTGAGCCAGAATCGGTGATGGTAGACTTTTTGTGCCAGAGGGTGAGGGAAACCACTTGTCAGGACAGAAGTGATTACACGCTGGCAGGATTCACCAGCCTCTGAGGCCTCTCAGCTTCCCCCTGCGTGGCGCCAAAAACCGAAGAGGCAGTCTCCCCGAATCTCCTGAGCCGCTTCTGGGCTCCACAGACCTCTCCTCCCGCTCACGCCAGCCTCACAGTGGGGCGCTCGAGCCGGGGACAGGAGTTCCCGTTTGCCTCCGCCGCCGGGGAAACTCCCGGCGCTCCTCCTCAGATTCTCCTCGTTGTGGCCGAGGGTCGCGCTAATCTCCTGGGCATGCGCGAGGCACACAGGATGCTCCGCCTCTCAGCCCGCCTCCGCTCCCGCCTTTCCCTGCGCAGGCTCCGCGGACAAGACGCCGCTTCCTCCGGGCCTGCTTGATCCTAGGCCCCTCCTGCACAAAGGAGTGGAAACGCCTGAGGCATGCGCGGTAGCGCTCCCTGACTCCAAACCTTGGGGTTTTGCACGATGACGCGGCCAGTGCCCCCGGGGGCCCTGCCTACGGCGAGATCAGCGCCGCTTCAGGAAACCTACAAGGGATTTGTTTATATAATATTTAAGATCAGTTGGGAGTCGTATCAATAGTATCAAACTCCAGTGTAACAAGTATCACATATTTACTGAAATAGAAACCAATCTATGGAAGGCAAAGGAAACACGGAGAAGTTATGAAATCTGTTCTTCAAAAAGTTTTATATAGATTCAATAAAGTAAATTTCAATTCAAAGTATGGGGAGACATACATAAAAAGCAAAAAAGAAGTGAAAAGGGGTATATATCACTTCACCGCATCAATTCACAACTTAAACATCAACTCCAATCAATTTATAACAACAACCAAAAGAAATCAATTAGTGATGGTTGTATGCCTGTGCACAAGCAACAGAGAAGGAGATGATGTAGCTGTCGACGTTTCGGTCTTATATTGCTGCCGTCGTCAAGACCATCATCAGGACCATGAAGTTCATTGCAGGTAAAATAAACCCCCTAAGTTAAAACAATAAATGTTACATTATTGCATTTGCTACAACAATTAAAAAGGCAAAATAATACCTAAATTACAGTTCTCACGTGTATCTAAAATAAACAATATGAAAATACATTTAATCCATGTGTAGTACCCCTTCCTGGTACTACTAGGATAGTAGCTTAAAAAACACACCTAAAGAGTATTTACAATTATGTACATTAATATTCATACATACAAATGATCTACAAACATGGGTAAAGTGTGCCCTGTTATTCCAGATGTTCTAATTCACTGAGTCGTATCATTCTCTATTCCATGGTTGCTTAACGGAGTGAGACACTTAATAGAGAGTTCAGCTATAGTCATTTTTTGTCAACTCTGTTCTGGACTTATTTTGATATAAGTTGAAAGTCTGTTTAAAGGTTTAGAATAGTAGCTAGAGCACATATTTATATGAAATACATTTCTTTGAATGTCTGTCAAAAACATTACAGAGCACATATCTATCTGAACTACATTTCTTTGAATGTCTATCAAAAACATTGCAGTTTATATCTATTTAATTCAGAGATATTACACTAATACATTTTATCACATGGCAAAGAGAGTTTTGTGGTATTGCTTGTCACCTGAAAATTCCAGTTATATTATTCTCATATGGAATTCTGTGTATTAAAAACGATTCTGAAGAAAGAAGAAGAGAGAGTTGCAGTAAGTGTCCGAAATTAGGTTAATCACAGAAGGAGGAGATTGAACTCTGTTAGCGACCTACCTCATACGGAGCGTATGTGGTCTCAGCGATGATGTAAATTCTACCACTGAGATGCAAGGCCAGTACATGAAATCTGAAAAAATAATATCAGGCATTTTAAAGTTCTAAATGACTCGTGGGAGTTTCTTAGCGGACAGGGTGGCATCAATTAATAACTACTTTTTAGATGCGCATCTTTGTAATTACACCCAAAGTTTAAAATGAGGTTAAAAGACTCGAAAACACTCGAGGTGGTTATCTAACACACGTGGTCACATCAGTGAGTCTACCATGATTACTGAAAAATAACGGGTAGCGAAACTGCTACTAATCCGTATAATGTGTTCACAATAGTGGCTTAATTGTTATCAGAGTGCGTGAGTCTACCATGAATACTGAACAATCACAGGTAGCGAGACTGTTATTCATCCGCATAGTGTGTTCACATTAGTGGCTTAATTATTATCAGAGTGCGTGAACCAAGTTCCGTTTTTGTTGGCAAGTACTACGGACTACAAACATTACTCAATATTGTTTAGAAACAGGAGACTGGCTTGGAATAGCCATGTCTCCTAGAAATGCTACTACGTAATAGCGCTAAAAAAATATATAATAAGAAAACAGAGTCGTTCTGTCTCGGACAAGGAGGCGTGCATAGTTACTCACTTTTGATTCGAAACGGATGGCAGGATGTCTCTGGGTCACGTCGCGAACAGTCTGTATCGGCCGTGTTTGGGAAACCGATGGTTTATAAAGCCGGCAAAATGGTCTATTAGAGATAGGACTTCTATCAGCCGGTTCCTGGCTTGGATAGTAAGCTAAAGGAAGGACTACAGTTGTCGCGAAAGTGGCGGCCATCTTGTAGATTCAGACTACAAGGTGATGGCTATCTCTGTATATACATTGATCAATTGTCACTGTTGGCAAATGAACATTGCGTGGTGTCATTGTTAAAAGTTAAACAAAATTGAATGAACAGTGTTATTTGACTGGACATATAAATTCGGGAATAAAAATATAGCCACACTTTAATGGTTTAACCATTGGCTATGTCCTAGTAACTCATAAGGGAGGATTTAAAAAAACACTAGGAATCGAAGGTGACAAACAAATACCATTTGAATGATTTCTAAATGCATTTTACACTACTTTTCAAAATAATACAGATTATAAACTAGTATGAGTCAAATGTCAGCGCCAACATATGAAAAATTCGGAAAAAGCTAAGTAAGGCATGCCAACGCATGCCACTCAGTGCTAGAGTTGAGTCCCTGTTTGACCGATTCAGCTGTACAGATCCAGCGTTGCTCTTTGAGTGTTAGTAGATGGTCTACATTAGGTTGTCTAATTGTTGGTTTAACAACCTCCACAACCCACCAAGTTAGGTCATTTTCATTATGTTGTTTGGGTAAGAAATGGTCTACTAGCGGAGCATTTTCAGTATGGCACCGTATCCTTGATTGATGCTGGAGAATGCGTTTCTTTACAGGTTGGGTTGTTTTCCCCAGATATTTGAGGCCACAGGGGCACTCTATGCAATATACAACGTTGGTTGTATTGCAATTAGAGAACGTTTTAAGGACAAAGTTTCTGTTGTTCAGTGAAAATTGTTTGGTATTCTTGGTGGTGTTACATGCTGTACAATGATTGCACTTATAGTGACCTATAAGTGGGCTCAGTTGTCTCATGTTATCTACTGTGTGGCAGTCTTTGTTCTGGTATGCATGGACGAGTCTGTCCCTCAGATTCCTTCCTCTTTTAAAGGCGAACATTGGTTTCTCAACCAGTTCTGGTAGGTCTGAGAGTAAAGTCCAGTGTTTGGAGATCAATTTCTTGATGGAGTTACTGTGTGTGCCAAATGTAGTAACACAAACAAGTTTTGATTCAGTTGTTTTCTCTTTGACTTGGAGTAATGAACTACGTTCATTGTACCATGCTCGTTTAAGTGAACGTTTCAAGAGTCTATTTGGGTAACCGCGTGCCAACAATTTGAGTTTCAAGAGATTGGCTTCTCTAAAATAATCAATGCGTCTAGAGCAGTTTCTGCGTAAACGCAGAAACTGCCCAAACGGGAGACCATCCCTAAGGGCTTGTGGGTGACAGCTATTGTATTTTAACAGAGTGTTCTTAGGTGTGTTTTTTAAGCTACTATCCTAGTAGTACCAGGAAGGGGTACTACACATGGATTAAATGTATTTTCATATTGTTTATTTTAGATACACGTGAGAACTGTAATTTAGGTATTATTTTGCCTTTTTAATTGTTGTAGCAAATGCAATAATGTAACATTTATTGTTTTAACTTAGGGGGTTTATTTTACCTGCAATGAACTTCATGGTCCTGATGAATTTTTCATATGTTGGCGCTGACATTTGACTCATACTAGTTTATAATCTGTATTATTTTGAAAAGTAGTGTAAAATGCATTTAGAAATCATTCAAATGGTATTTGTTTGTCACCTTCGATTCCTAGTGTTTTTTTAAATCCTCCCTTATGAGTTACTAGGACATAGCCAATGGTTAAACCATTAAAGTGTGGCTATATTTTTATTCCCGAATTTATATGTCCAGTCAAATAACACTGTTCATTCAATTTTGTTTAACTTTTAACAATGACACCACGCAATGTTCATTTGCCAACAGTGACAATTGATCAATGTATATACAGAGATAGCCATCACCTTGTAGTCTGAATCTACAAGATGGCCGCCACTTTCGCGACAACTGTAGTCCTTCCTTTAGCTTACTATCCAAGCCAGGAACCGGCTGATAGAAGTCCTATCTCTAATAGACCATTTTGCCGGCTTTATAAACCATCGGTTTCCCAAACACGGCCGATACAGACTGTTCGCAACGTGACCCAGAGACATCCTGCCATCCGTTTCGAATCAAAAGTGAGTAACTATGCACGCCTCCTTGTCCGAGACAGAACGACTCTGTTTTCTTATTATATATTTTTTTAGCGCTATTACGTAGTAGCATTTCTAGGAGACATGGCTATTCCAAGCCAGTCTCCTGTTTCTAAACAATATTGAGTAATGTTTGTAGTCCGTAGTACTTGCCAACAAAAACGGAACTTGGTTCACGCACTCTGATAATAATTAAGCCACTAATGTGAACACACTATGCGGATGAATAACAGTCTCGCTACCTGTGATTGTTCAGTATTCATGGTAGACTCACGCACTCTGATAACAATTAAGCCACTATTGTGAACACATTATACAGATTAGTAGCAGTTTCGCTACCCGTTATTTTTCAGTAATCATGGTAGACTCACTGATGTGACCACGTGTGTTAGATAACCACCTCGAGTGTTTTCGAGTCTTTTAACCTCATTTTAAACTTTGGGTGTAATTACAAAGATGCGCATCTAAAAAGTAGTTATTAATTGATGCCACCCTGTCCGCTAAGAAACTCCCACGAGTCATTTAGAACTTTAAAATGCCTGATATTATTTTTTCAGATTTCATGTACTGGCCTTGCATCTCAGTGGTAGAATTTACATCATCGCTGAGACCACATACGCTCCGCATGAGGTAGGTCGCTAACAGAGTTCAATCTCCTCCTTCTGTGATTAACCTAATTTCGGATACTTACTGCAACTCTCTCTTCTTCTTTCTTCAGAATCGTTTTTAATACACAGAATTCCATATGAGAATAATATAACTGGAATTTTCAGGTGACAAGCAATACCACAAAACTCTCTTTGCCATGTGATAAAATGTATTAGTGTAATATCTCTGAATTAAATAGATATAAACTGCAATGTTTTTGATAGACATTCAAAGAAATGTAGTTCAGATAGATATGTGCTCTGTAATGTTTTTGACAGACATTCAAAGAAATGTATTTCATATAAATATGTGCTCTAGCTACTATTCTAAACCTTTAAACAGACTTTCAACTTATATCAAAATAAGTCCAGAACAGAGTTGACAAAAAATGACTATAGCTGAACTCTCTATTAAGTGTCTCACTCCGTTAAGCAACCATGGAATAGAGAATGATACGACTCAGTGAATTAGAACATCTGGAATAACAGGGCACACTTTACCCATGTTTGTAGATCATTTGTATGTATGAATATTAATGTACATAATTGTAAATACTCTTTAGGTGTGTTTTTTAAGCTACTATCCTAGTAGTACCAGGAAGGGGTACTACACATGGATTAAATGTATTTTCATATTGTTTATTTTAGATACACGTGAGAACTGTAATTTAGGTATTATTTTGCCTTTTTAATTGTTGTAGCAAATGCAATAATGTAACATTTATTGTTTTAACTTAGGGGGTTTATTTTACCTGCAATGAACTTCATGGTCCTGATGATGGTCTTGACGACGGCAGCAATATAAGACCGAAACGTCGACAGCTACATCATCTCCTTCTCTGTTGCTTGTGCACAGGCATACAACCATCACTAATTGATTTCTTTTGGTTGTTGTTATAAATTGATTGGAGTTGATGTTTAAGTTGTGAATTGATGCGGTGAAGTGATATATACCCCTTTTCACTTCTTTTTTGCTTTTTATGTATGTCTCCCCATACTTTGAATTGAAATTTACTTTATTGAATCTATATAAAACTTTTTGAAGAACAGATTTCATAACTTCTCCGTGTTTCCTTTCCCTTCCATAGATTGGTTTCTATTTCAGTAAATATGTGATACTTGTTACACTGGAGTTTGATACTATTGATACGACTCCCAACTGATCTTAAATATTATATAAACAAATCCCTTGTAGCATTCCTTTGACCTGAAATAACCATTGCCCAAGCCTACAAGGGTTTATTGGGTTTCCCCTGGTACGAACACGCTTCAGGAAACCGGCACCCTTCACCTTCCAGGCGCCTCCTCAGTCGCAATCCGGCGCCGGCCCCTCCTGGTCACTACTCCCTCAGCGCCCACTGCCCCTCCCAGATGGCGCTCAACCACTGAGCTAGGACAGCTCACCAGGCACTGGCTCCACTCCCCAGCAGGTGAGAGGTGACTCTCTGTGGGGTGATTGAATGAGGGGACAGACGCTGAATCCAGGGCAGAATGGTATGGAGGGCCAAATAAAAGGGTGGGGGCCACAAGAATTAACCCTTCACTGCTAGAGGGAATCACAGCAGAATTCCTTTCACTGGGCAGAGGACTGCGCTCCGCAGCGCCACAGTCTCCTTCTCCTGTTTACACCCTACTATTTTGAAGCTAGGGGTCAGTCAGGCGCCCAGGGACTCCCTTAAACAACCACAGCGGGGACAAGACAAGGATCCCAAAGGAGGAGTAGAGAAGTGGATTAATTAGGCTGCTTCCCAGTCCAGGAGTTCAACCCTCTCACTAGCCTCTCCCCACCTTCCAAGATAGCCTATCCTCCAGCTGACTCTCACAGGTAGACAAAATGGCTGCCCCGCATTCCGCCTTATATAGGCTGACCCTCAGTGGTCCAGAATGGACCAGAAGGTTCTAGAACGCCCTATGCTAGGCTATGGCCAAGTTCTGAGTGTGACAGTTAGGGCAGTTGGTAGCCACCATTTTGTGTGGTTCCAACTTTTGCTGTCAGAACAGGCCTCTGGGCCAGAGGTGAAAAATTATGAGGGGGGAAAAGAACACCTATCCCCTGGGCCAACACCTAGAAAAAGTCAGTGGACAAAAATTATCAAGGGTATGAGGGGCAAAAAGGGGACAAAATAAATAATAAATAGGAGGGACTACGCCAAAAAGCCAGACAGGTCTAACACGCGTCCCCCCCAGCTGAAAGTGGGGAGAACTACCCAACCCCTTGGGAGTCCTCATCACTAAGGCGGAAATACCTGGAGAGACCGTCTGCATTGGCGTGGTCCACTCCAGGTCGATGTTCCACCCGGAAGTCCATTCCCTGTAGGGAGATGGACCACCTCAACAGCTTGGGACTTTCCCCCTTCATTTGCATCAGCCAACAAAGGGGTCGGTGGTCAGTCTGAACCAGGAAGTGCGAGCCAAAGAGGTATGGCCGCAGCTTCTTCAGAGCCCACACCACCGCAAAAGCTTCCCTCTCAATTGCACTCCACTTCTGTTCCCGGGGAAGCAGTCTCCTGGATAAGAAGACTACAGGCTGATCCAGGCCCTCTTCATTTAGTTGCGATAACACTGCCCCAATGCCATGTTCTGATGCATCTGTTTGGACAATGAACTCCTTGGAGAAGTCTGGGGCCTTCAGGACCGGTGCCGCACACATCGCCTGCTTCAATTTCTCGAAAGCTTGCTGACAAGCTCCCGTCCAAACTACCCGTTGAGGTTGTTTCTTCGAGGTGAGCTCTGTGAGGGGCGCTACAATAGTGCCATACCCCTTCACAAAGCGACGGTAGTAGCCTGTGAGGCACAGGAAAGCTCGGACCTCAGTCTGTGTCTTGGGGGGTTCCCAGGCCATGATTGCCTCAATCTTCGCCTGCAGGGGCTGCACAGTCCCCCTACCCACCAAGTGTCCAAGGTACACAACCGACCCCTGCCCAATCTGGCATTTGCTGGCCTTGATTGTTAATCCAGCTTGTCTCAGGGCCTGGAGAACTGCTTGCAAATGCTGCAGATGGTCCTCCCAACTGCTACTGAAGACAGCAATGTCATCCAATTAAGCAGCAGAGAAACTCTCCATTCCAGAGAGGACCTGGTTCACCAGCCGCTGAAATGTGGCAGGGGCGTTCTTGAGCCCAAAGGGCATCACACAGAACTGGAAGTGTCCCTCAGGCGTGGAGAAGGCTGACCTTTCCCTTGCTCCATCTGTCAAGGAGATCTGCCAGTACCCTGAAGTGAGGTCAAAGGTACTCAGATATTGGGCAGCTCCTAGCCGGTCAATTAATTCATCCGCCCTAGGGATCGGATGAGCATCAGTCTTTGTCACTGAGTTCAGTCCTCGGTAATCCACTCAGAACCTCAGTTCGGGTGTGGTGCCTGGTGGTGCGGCTTTTGGCACGAGCACCACCGGACTGGACCAAGGGCTGTTGGAAGGTTCAATAACTCCCAGCTCTAGCATCTTGGCAACCTCTCCATGGATGCTAGCCTTCACCTTGTCGGACAGCCGGTAGGTCTTCGACTTCACTGGTGGGCTGTCCCCTGTGTCCACGTCATGGGTACACAGGTGAGTCCTTCCCGGGACAAGGGAGAACAACGTAGAGTACTGCTCCAGGATCTGGCGGCAGTCCTCCCGTTGCTCAGGAGTTAGAGTGGGAGAGAGAATCACTCCCTCCACTGACCCATCCTTCTCTTGAGACGAAAATAGATCTGGGAGAGGTTCGCTTTCCGCTTCCTCTTCCCCGTCAGTCACCATCATCAACATGACTTCGGGCCTCTCATGGTGGGGTTTGAGACGGTTGGCATGCAGCACCCGTAGGGGCTGTCGAGGGGTCTTAAGGTCCACCAGGTATGTGGCCTTACCCTTCTTCTCCAACACTTCAAAGGGGCCTGTCCAGCGATCCTGGAGGGCACTAAGCTCTCCAGGCTCCATCACCCACACTTTCTGGCCAGGCTCCAATTCCACCTGGTGAGCATTGTGGTCATACCACTCCTTCATGACTGCCTGGCTGGCCTCCAAGTTGTCAGAAGCTTGCTTCCACAACTTCGCCATTTGGCTCCTGAAGGCCAGCATATAGCTCACCATATCCTGGGGGGGTTTCCTGGGAGATTTCTCCCAACCTTCCTTCACCAGGCTGAGAGGACCGCGTACAGGGTGCCCATACAGAAGCTCAAAGGGGCTGAAGCCCACTCCCTTCTGGGGCACTTCCCTGAAGGAAAAGAGCAAACAGGGTAGGAGGACGTCCCATTTCCTCCGCAGGCTTTCGGGCAGACTTCTGATCATGCCCTTCAAGGTCTTATTAAACCTCTCAACCAGTCCATTCGACTGGGGGTGATAAGGAGTGGTGAACCGGTAGGTCACTCCACACTCCTTCCACATTGCCCGCATGTAAACTGACATGAAGTTGGTCCCCCTGTCAGACACAACTTCCTTGGGAAATCCCACTCGGGTAAAGATTCCCATTAGGGCTCTTGCCACTACAGGTGCAGTGACTGTCCTCAGAGGAATTGCCTCTGGGTACCGTGTGGCATGATCCACCAGAACCAGGATAAACCTGTGACCAGCTGTTGTTGGTGGATCTAAAGGCCCTGCAATGTCGATGCCCACCCTCTCAAAGGGTGTGCTAACGACTGGAAGTGGTTCCAGGGGAGCCTTTAGCTTCACCCCTGTTTTCCCACTGGCCTGGCAGGTAACACATGTCCGACAGTAAGTGTTGGACGCCACTTTCATCTGAGGCCAGTAAAAGTGGAGGACAAGCCGTGCAAAGGTCTTGTCCTGGCCTAAGTGTCCTGCCAGGGGTATGGCATGAGCCAATTCCAAAAGAAAGGCTCGGTACTGTTGTGGGACTACCAAGGCCCTTGATGAACCAGGCAAGGGTACCTTGGGTTCACTGTAGAGGAGTCCATCCTCCCAGTAAATATGGTAGTGTCCCGTAACATCACCTGCTGCTTGGGCTTCAGCCTGTCGCCTCAGTCCCTCAAGGGTGGGGCACTCCCTCTGCCCCTTACAGAATTCCTCTCTGGTAGGACCTCCCTCCACATGCCACTCAGCAGGGAATGGGTAAATCCTCCAGAGAGTCTACTTCCCCCTCCACGGACTCCTGGTCCCCCACCGCAGGTGGCCGATCTGTCACAATGGGTGTGGAAGCCGGAGCAGGCTCTCCCTGTCTCCGGGTCTGTCCCTTTTTAGCAGCGGGTTGGGCCATTGTTCCAGGCTCCAACCCAGGCGAACTCCCTCTCCGGGCAGTCGCAGACTGTGTGCTTGCACAGGCCCAGTCAGGTGTACCCAGCATCGCAGAATGCGTCCGGTATTCCACCTCTCTCCAAGTGTTGTGTTCCATGTCATTCCCCAACAGACAATCGACTGGCACGGCAGGGCTTACGGCAACTCGAAGTGAACCTGCAACCCCCTCCCACTCAAAGGGAACCTCAGCCACTGGATAGTGGCCCATTCTGCCGTCAGCCATCGCGGCGGGGTGGAGTACATTAGGAACAACCTGCTCTGGAGACACCAGTTGACTTCTCACCATAGTCATACTGGCTCCTGTATCTCTCAGAGCCTCCCCTCTCTGGCCATTGATGGTGACCCATTGCCCATACTTTGTAGTATTTGGGGGCACCTGGATCTTTGGAACCATCTCCCGCTCTCCCATGGACACTAAGGTGATACCCGCCCACTCACCCCCCTTATCTAAGAGCAACTCCTCCCCGAGCGCTACACTAGCTACTCCCGGTGACTTTCCTCCGGTGGGAGGGGGTGGTCTCTTTGGGCATCTGACATCCCCCTTATAATGTCCAACACCACCACATTCAAAACAGTGGAGAACCCTTGGCTGCTGGCTTTGGCCAGGATTAGGGTTTCTGGGCGGGTTTGCCCTAGGGGTGAAACCTGCTCCCTTTCCATGGAAATTATTTTGGGGACCTTTGGAGAACTCCTTCTTTTTATCTCCCCCCTCCTTCTTCTGGGGGGCGCCCTGTTCGGCTTTTTGAGAATCCCCTCCAGTCCCCTTTGAGGACACCCGGGTACTTGCCCAAGTGTCCGCCTCCTCTGCAAGCTTCCGGGGATTGGTCAGCTTGCTGTCCACCAGGTGTTGGCGCAGCTCGGGAAAACATTTCTCGAGGAGGTGTTCTTTCAAAAATAGATCGTACAGCCCCTCATAATCCTTCACCTCGCTGCCCTTGACCCAACCCTCCAAAGCTTTCTTGGCGTAGTCTAAGAAGTCTACCCAATTCTGGGTACTCAGTTTGTGACTTCCCCTGAATTTCTGTCTGTACCTTTCAGGGGTAAGTCCAAACTTCTTCACCAGGGCCCCCTTCATCGTGGGGTAGTGGGTTTGCTCCTCCGGCTCCAGAGCCAACAAGGTGTCCCTGCCAGCCGGGGGCATGTATTTATACAGCCCACCCCCCCAGTGAGTGTCTGAGATCCCGTGAGCCCTTAAAGAAACTTCGTAGGCGGCCAACCATTTGGCAATGTCATCGCCCGTGGTGTAACTGGCGACGACATCTTTGGGTAAATAGGGTCTGGACTCCCTGGTGTTCACCTTGGTTTCGCTGCCACCATTATCTGGGTTGGGAGACTTTAAGGTTAAAGCTTGTAGGTTCATTTCTTTAATGGTTCGCTCATGAGCTAACCTCCTGTCCTCCTTTTCCATATCCATCCTAGCTAGTTCCAACCTCATTCTCCTCTCCTCCCTCCTATCTTCCAGCTCGGCTTCAGTAAAACCCCTCTCTGAGACGCTGCTGCCCACCCTCGAAGGTGTCCTGGGACCTGTTAGCAGATTCCCCCCTCCAGCTTGGTACAACATTGCAGTCTCAAGGACAGTGCCCCTGTCACTTCCTTCCGTGTCCAGTTCCTCCCTTGAACGAGCTTCCACCCATGCCCTTATGCTGGTCAGCAACTCGCCTTTCCTGGCACCTTTTTTAAAGAATACCCCCTGTTGCTGACACCACTCCTTGAGTTGGGTCACGGTGTAGGATTCCAGCTCCTCAAAATTTAATTCCATCTTTTATTATAGAATAGAACTAACACACGGGGGAAAACCAAGAAGTGACCTGAGGTTAACCTCCACCCACCACCAGAAACAAATTTGGAAAAATCAAAAGACAAATTAGGAGGGCCGCAAGGAGAAAACTCCTGGTGTAGGTTTAGTGTATTACGTTGAATTACTATTGAGTAGCTGCAACCAAGTCAGAATCCCACCGCTAGGCACCAATCTGTTAGAACCTGGGGTAGCCTGGCCTAGGGCAAGACATACATTTCAGAGGCACAGTGTGAAGGTTGCAGACCACCCAACAGTAAAACCATGCAATAACACACAAAAAGATAACGCTACACCAAAATGTGGAAAAATAAGTACTGCTTTATAAAAATAATATTCTCTTTGTTTTCAAAATATACAGCTTAGGACATTTCAGGTTACTTTAGAATCAGCAATTATACCTTTTAAACTGCTAAGCAAATTAACATTTAGCTTCTTCAGTACATTACATTCAGATGTCTTCATATCAGTAGTTCTACTTCCAGAGATGTTAACCTGTTTCAATAATACATTACATTTATCAATAAATCTATAATAACACTTCAGATTTGCTATCTTAAATCAATGACCAACATCAATTGTGCATTTCATCAGACTCCAGAATCAATTTCAAATGGTTACTATACTGTGCCCAATACTGGTCTCCCACAGCACCAACCACCCTCACTTCCTAGTTCACAGTCACTGAGGATTTCCTCAAGTTACTCCCTCCTGTGTGTCACACAGCTGTGGAAATTACCAGGGTATGGGTTATTCCCTGATAACCTCTAGCGCCACTCTCCCCCTGCAGTACACCTCCTTACTTGAGCCAGAATCGGTGATGGTAGACTTTTTGTGCCAGAGGGTGAGGGAAACCACTTGTCAGGACAGAAGTGATTACACGCTGGCAGGATTCACCAGCCTCTGAGGCCTCTCAGCTTCCCCCTGCGTGGCGCCAAAAACCGAAGAGGCAGTCTCCCCGAATCTCCTGAGCCGCTTCTGGGCTCCACAGACCTCTCCTCCCGCTCACGCCAGCCTCACAGTGGGGCGCTCGAGCCGGGGAGAGGAGTTCCCGTTTGCCTCCGCCGCCGGGGAAACTCCCGGCGCTCCTCCTCAGATTCTCCTCGCTGTGGCCGAGGGTCGCGCTAATCTCCTGGGCATGCGCGAGGCACACAGGATGCTCCGCCTCTCAGCCCGCCTCCGCTCCCGCCTTTCCCTGCGCAGGCTCCGCGGACAAGACGCCGCTTCCTCCGGGCCTGCTCGATCCTAGGCCCCTCCTGCACAAAGGAGTGGAAACGCCTGAGGCATGCGCGGTAGCGCTCCCTGACTCCAAACCTTGGGGTTTTGCACGATGACGCGGCCGGTGCCCCCGGGGGCCCTGCCTACGGCGAGATCAGCGCCGCTTCAGGAAACCGGCACCCTTCACCTTCCAGGCGCCTCCTCAGTCGCAATCCAGCGCCGGCCCCTCCTGGTCACTGCTCCCTCAGCGCCCACTGCCCCTCCCAGATGGCGCTCAACCACTGAGCTAGGACAGCTCACCAGGCGCTGGCTCCACTCTCCAGCAGGTGAGAGGTGACTCTCTGTGGGGTGATTGAATGAGGGGACAGACGCTGAATCCAGGGCAGAATGGTATGGAGGGCCAAATAAAAGGGTGGGGGCCACAAGAATTAACCCTTCACTGCTAGAGGGAATCACAGCAGAATTCCTTTCACTGGGCAGAGGACTGCGCTCCGCAGCGCTACAGTCTCCTTCTCATGTTTACACCCCACTATTTTGAAGCTAGGGGTCAGTCAGGCGCCCAGGGTCTCCCTTAAACAACCACGGCGGGGACAAGACAAGGATCCCAAAGGAGGAGTAGAGAAGTGGATTAATTAGGCTGCTTCCCAGTCCAGGAGTTCAACCCTCTCACTAGCCTCTCCCCACCTTCCAAGATAGCCTATCCTCCAGCTGACTCTCACAGGTAGACAAAATGGCTGCCCCGCATTCCGCCTTATATAGGCTGACCCTCAGTGGTCCAGAATGGACCAGAAGGTTCTAGAACGCCCTATGCTAGGCTATGGCCAAGTTCTGAGTGTGACAGTTAGGGCAGTTGGTAGCCACCATTTTGTGTGGTTCCAACTTTTCCTGTCAGAACAGGCCTCTGGGCCTGAGGTGAAAAATTATGAGGGGGGAAAAGAACACCTATCCCCTGGGCCAACACCTAGAAAAAGTCAGTGGACAAAAATTATCAAGGGTATGAGGGGCAAAAAGGGGACAAAATAAATAATAAATAGGAGGGACTACGCCAAAAAGCCAGACAGGTCTAACACTATTCCAACTCCAGTCCCCGTGGACACTAGGGAAGGTGTTGGATAGTAAATTAAATCTATTCCCTATCCTAGAGCGCCCCCCAGGCGCAATGCGTTGTAATGGTTTTCGTTGTAAAACCTGCGTTGTAATAGCACTGCGTGGTAAAAGTTGCGTTGTAAAGGATGTTTCCCATTTTTAATACCTACGTTTAATTTTCGTAACCAAAATAAGCAATTCATAAGTGCAAAACGCTACACCCAAAATCAGAAATTGTGGCATTATTCTTTCATTAGGTTCATTTATTAATGTAGTAACTCAGCCAATATAGGGTTGTTATGGCATTTGCAGATTAGGATTGAGGAGTGGATTTTGGAAGCTCTCTGTAGAAGCAAGTAGGTGAACTAGTGCAAAAACATCTATGTAATGGTATTGCCAAATCCCTTTGCAGCTACTGTCACACACTGGAAATGCGATAATTTATGCTTCTGTCAAAGGCGAAAGTAAGTAGGTTTCCATGTAAGGGTGGGGAGGAATGTAAGGGGAAGCCCAGGTGTTTCATAATGGGGAAAAAATTACATCATAAGAAGACTGAAGGTGTGTAACATGCTGGATTTCCACCTGATGGAATTTCTGCAAGAGTAAATGATGGATTTATCATGAAGTACTACTGGAATGTTTTGTGTATACCTATAAATTCAGTAATGTTCTCCAAGGGTAGGATAAATCATAAACAGTAACTTATTTTAATCCTGCCCTTTGTGGATAGGTCAATCATGTATCTTAGTCTAGCTTCAAATGTAGTTGTCTGTCCTCACTCTCATGCAAACCAAATCCCATCTAGACTTTAAATATGTTAGCTTCATGCAATTTGCCCCGTGTTTTCCTAGTCATCCAAAAAGGAACCACAATAATAGAAAGGATGTCACAAAGTTGCCGAAGAGAGGTAGAGAGCGTTTAGTTGCATGTGGCAGGGAATCATTTTCTCCTGGTCATCATCTGATGAAGTTCCAGATAAGAAAATGCCTCAACCTACGTTCCCCACATTGAAATATTGAAAAAAAACATGCATGTCGTCTCTATAAAGATATAAAAAGAATAAACAATAAAAAAACTTTGCACTAAAAATATTACCAGGAATACCAGTAACTTAACAGTAAAAATTAACACACACACACATATGTATGTGTAAAACTAATATAAAAACTAGTTTTAATTCATAATAAATAAAATAATTATATATGTGTGTGTGTGTATGTTCTGATGGAATATTTGTAATTTTATATATACATTTTTATATATATATACATATATATATATATAGATGTTTCAAAAATATGAACACAACACATGTTAACAAATCATATATCACACTATTTTAAAATTCATATAAAAATATAATTACAATAATATTTTATCAATAATTTGAACATTAGAAAAAAATAATGAAAATGTCAAACTTTGAAAAAATAACACTAGCAAAAGTGTGGGAATTCAAAGGAGTCTGAGCAACAAAAGGGAAAGTGGTGGACATTGAAGGGGTTAGATTTAATATTCCCACTTCATTCTTAGTAACAGTAAAGTAATTTTATAAAGATTACCCCAAGAGTCGTCCTGGTGCTGGAAATGGCAATTAACACCAGGCAAATCAACCAAATTGCATAGATTGATCAGAAAAGGAAAATGTCATTCATCTTTCTGAGACTCATGCAGTTGGTGGTGGTTCTGGTGTCCAGGATTAAATAGTTACAGGATTTAGCAGCAAGATAAGAAAAGGCTCCGCCACCCCTTTTTTTTCGTTTGATAGATGGAAAGACGACTGCTCTAGAAGAGATAGAGAGGTGGGGGTCCAAGCATAGCCATCAAATTTGAAGGGTCCTGATTGCACAGTGTTCTATGATTGCAGTAAAGAGCCTCAAAGATAGAGCATTTCTTTACCAGGTGCCAATTAAGCTGTTTGAGATTAGTAGAAATGTAGGCAGAGGGCTGAAGGTTAAGAATCAATCGGGTAGAAGAATTATTGTATTACATAAACTCAGTGAGGAAGATATTTGAGGTTCTAAAATACGGAATTCCCTTAATCAAGGTCGGAGGTGACCACGGAATATAGCTGTGTTTGGAAATGGTCAGGTCATTGTCAAACCAGACGTCAAGGTTTGTTGCTGCGGATGTGCTGCGGACATGGGTGGTCCTTGGACGGTCGGCCATCATACAGGTGACCAAGAAATGCCTGGTTGACTGAAGAGAAGTAGCTCCGTCTTGTTACTATTGTGAGTATACAGCTGTAAAAAGGGATTGTTTTAGGTTTCAGGAGTGGATAGTGTATAGACATAGTAAGTACTTTTTGGGTTCAGGTGGGTAGTATATGAGAACACTTTTTTGGGATTCAAGTATAGGTTACATTTATATTGTATGACATAATAAATATAATAATTACATTGGTACAATTTAATTTATTTAAAAGTAATAATTAATATACAATATTAAATTAATGTTAGTTTAAAATCATTCATGTATAATTACATGTAAATTGAGTTTCATTATAGAATTATATATATATACATATATTAATACACACATATCTATTTACACATATATGTAAAAATACGTGTATACATAAACATATATGTATGTGAGTGTGTGCGTATGTGTGTCTGTTTGTGTGAAAAAAAGACATCAAACTGCATTAAAACTAAAGGCACTCATGGTGCAAAGGGTTGCAAAATAAACCACTATGCTTATGCGATGTAATAACTACATTGTAAAGATCTCTTTTAACAAAACAGGAAAAAAATATTTCTGTACGTAAAACAAGTTGCATGCTTTAAGAGTACAAAAAAATATAGACATACGAGCAAATACCTAGCGGTATTTTATAAGCATGGTAAAGAGAGTGTAAAGTATTATGGGAATACATCATTCATAATTTAAGAAAGTAGAATTTTCAGAGACAAAAGGGTTTATCAAGGATATGGAAAACACAGACTATTAGGTGGCATTGAAACAATAAATACTGTACTTGTTTTTTAAATTTAATAAAAGAGGAAAGTGTCCTAACATCCAGGAAGATAGATTTCCAAACACCAGAGGCCCTCTTGGAGAGAGATGCTTTGGTATAGGTCTGTTAAAATTCTGGGATTTCGAAGCTAAGTTAGTCAATGCCTTTGTAGTCTCAATATGCCAGGGATCCACAGAAAAGTAATGCAGGCTAGCTTGTCAATGCAACTTGCCTCAATTGGAAGTCAGTTGTGTGTGATTAGGATTGGAGCAATTTGATCAAACTTTCTTATGCCAATGTCTAGCCTCATGGCTGAATGCAATGCAGCTTTGAGAGCAGTCAGATGCAGGGTAGACATGATTAAGTTTCTGTAGTCCTGCATAGTTAGCATGTGAGCCTGAAATGCTTGCTTAAAGTCATTTTCAGAGATGAATGGGCATATTAGCAACAACTTGCGATAATTATCACAAACCGCGCTTAGCGCGATTTTTTTAATCGCCTCCTATCGCTGGATTTTATAGTGGAGATAACTCAGTATTACGATTGTTCATCTCACAGCGATAAAAAATCCTGCGATAGCGGCGAATCCCATCTTTAACGTGAGATTTCCAGCGATACAAATCCTATCTCTAAGTAAAATCTCGCTAATAGGCAGGTGGGTACTTAGCCGTAGAATTCAACTCCCATTGACTATTATGGCTAAGTCAGGTTTATACCAGGTGTAAAATCCTAGTGCTATTCGCGGTTAGCGCACGTTTTTTTATCGCGTCGCAGGTATTGCTAATAGGCGATAGCTGTGTTAGCGACTGCTTTCAGTCGCTACCAATTTGGGTACGCCCACTTTGCATTTCATTAGCGATAAATATTGCTGATATGAAAAGCGAGCCCCAAACCGGTCGCTATCGCCTGGAAGCTGTCACTAACTGCTGTTAGCGACAGCATGGTAATTGGGTGATAAATAAATCGCTGCTTTATCAGCAAAAAGTGCCGATAAAGCGGCGATCTGGCCCTTGCTAATATGCCTCGAAGTGTGTAATGCCACGACGAAGTCTCCGCGGATTTTGTGCTCTCTTAGCCTAAGAATTGATGTCTGCTTGCATGATCAACTCTTGCCCAGGAAAAATATCTGTGTAGTGCTGATATTATGGTAAATATATCTAGAACTTCTGGGCATTCTGTGCTTTCCTGAAGAAGATAATGCCATTCTCCACCATTGTATTTTTGGGTAGTTGCTTCCATAAACTTGTCACCAGACTTGGCAAAGCCTTCCTGCAAACTCTTCTCCTGACAAAAGTGGCATCTGATTTTGAAAGCTGGACTGTGATGCTCAATGGATGGTATGTCTCAGTCCACTGAGCTGCACTGAACTCACAGATATGCTTTTGACAGCCAATCCTGCCAGCTTCTATAAGACCTACAGTTAACTAAAGTCCAGTGAGGAGGTTCGAAAAATAAAAGAGTTTCCATAATACATGTTTGCATGCCCCACTGGTCAATGACAGTAAGACAAGAAAATAACATGTTTACATGGTCATTGAAGAAAACATCCAGAGTTTTCTAATCTGCTGTGCCAACACAATGTTTGCTTCACCTATCTTAAAAGTTATATAATTGGTTCTTGCCTTTTTTTTTAGAATAGTCAGAAAAACTCCTGTGTTCACCATATTTATTCTCAGACAGAATTTATCGATGAATGTATTCATCTGAATGTCTCTTCAGTATATTCCAGATTCTTCTCGTTCTTCTCAGTATTTTGGTGAGCTGAAAAATCACCTGTGATCGGTGTAGCTGTTGAATGCTATTGCAAGTGATCATAGCAGGTGATGACGTAGCTTTATCTATACAAACTTGACTAAAGGTCCAACATGACCTTTATTCTATCAGAAACCTTACTTGCATTCATTCAATACTTGATTACTCTCAAGATGCCCTCATACATCACCTGGAAAAGACAGGTTAAATGTCGTCTATTAGCAAGTCTAGTAACAGGATCACAGAAGGCAATGGTAACTTCACACAGACCAATACTAATATCTGGCAGGGCAATGGTAACTTCACACAGGGCAATACTAATATCCAGCAGGGAAATGGTAAATTCACAAAGGGCAATGCTAATATCCGGCAGGGCAATGGCAACTTCACACAGATCAATACTAATATCTGGCAGGGCAATAGTAACTTCACACTGGGCAATGCTAATTTCTGGTAAAGCAATGGTAACTTCACGCAGGGCAATGCTAATTTCTGGCAAGGCAATGGTAACTTCACACAGGGCAATGCTAATATCTGGCAGGGCAATGGTAACTACACACAGGGCAATGCTAATTTCTGGCAGGGCAATGGTAACTACGCACAGGGCAATGCTAATATCCGGCAGGGCAATGGTAACTTCACACAGGGCAATGCTAATTTCTGGCAAGGCAATGGTAATGTCACACATGGCAATGTTAATATCTGGCAGGGCAATGGTAACTTCGCACAGTGAAATACTAATATCCGACAGGGCAATGGTAACTTCACACAGGGCAATGCTAATTTCTGGCTAGGCAATGGTAACTTCACACAGGGCAATTCTAATATCCGGCAGGGTAATGGTAACTTCAAACTGGGCAATGCTAATTTCTGGCACGGCAATGGTAACTACGCACAGGACAATGCTAATATCTGGCAGGGCAATGGTAACTTCACACAAGGCAATGCTAATATCTGGCAGGGCAATGGTAACTACGCACAGGACAATGCTAATATCTGGCAGGGCAATGGTAACTTCACACAGGGCAATGCAAATTTCTGGCAAAGCAATGGTAACTTCACACAAGGCAATGCTAATATCCGGCAGGGCAATGTTAACTTCACACAGGGCAATGATAATATATGTCTGAAAGGGCAATGGTAGATTCATGCAAGACAAAAATAATGCCATTCAGTGTAATTAGCATGTAACTCTTCAACCCTATTTTTTATCTTTCTCGTCTAAATGAGCATCCCCGGATGTTGTTAATCTCTTAGAAGTAAGGTTTTTATTCCTTATGAGCTCTTGCAGTTCCTCACACATACCCACTCTACTTGCCTTGACCTTACCTTTAGCATCTCGATTAGGTTGATCATTAGAATTCTAAAATGTTCCCTGGACACATTCTTTGGCTCACTTGTCTGCTTAGAGAAAGTCAGATATAACCTTCTCTTCCACCAAGTTTGAAGCTACTTTTTGCCTTGAGCAGCATCTGCTCCCACATGCGTTGAAGCCTTCCGGATTGGATCATTCAAGTGATATTTGCTGCTGCCCTGCCTGTGCTCTCCCCAGTGCTCTCCCATCCTTTTGGGCTCCTCCCCTACTTCCACATGGCACCCATTTATCCACCTAGTCCACATCCACACAAAGTAGACTTTTAGTTCATGGCTGACCAGGTCCATCTTAGCGGGAGACCAATGGCCACAAATAATGATCCAATCTGCCTGGCGGCAATCTCTGTGCTTTGAGGGGAGGTGTCACTATGGCAGCTCTTTCCACAGCACTGAGGGTTTGCTGAGCGGCTCCATGATTAAAGCGCCAGCTAAGCCAACTTTTTTGTTCATGAAAAATTTACTCCCAAACCAGGACTTCTTCTATAAAAAAATATGCTTCATTAGCAGGGAGTTTTCTCCCTTCATTCCAAACAATTTTGATTTTCCCTACCCTTATTCTGTGGTTCAAGGCCTATTGGGGGAAATCAGTGATGGCCATCTGACCATTATTGTAGAGAGGTACCTGCTACTATGACCTGGTGGTCCTGTGTCGGGACCAGCTGAGGCTCCATCAAAGGTAACCCTTGCAGTTTTTTCTAAATATTTAAAGGGAGCATGTAAACTGTAGGGTTATAGCCTTCCTCCCACTCACCAAATTCTAAATGAGGCCCAAACTTTCTGTCCGTCCATTCACACAATCAACATCCGTCCAGTTACGCAGACACCATCCCTCCATCCTCCCATTCATTTACCTCACACACAATCCACCCATCCATCAGTCCATAGACCCTCTTCATCCACCCTGCCTTTCATCTTTCTATCTATTCATTTACTTGCAATCTCTGATTCTCTCGGTCATACATTCATCCCTTCATCCATCAATCCATCAAGTCAATAATCAATGCATCTACACACCCCTGTTCCCCCTGACATACATCCACTCTCCATTGCTCCTTCTGTTCATCCACTCACATGCAATCTCCCACATCTTCCATCATCCATCCATCTATTCATTCATCCATCCATTCATCCATGATCTCTTCTGGTTCAAGGGTGGCCACATTACCTACACCATATCTCAAAACCAGACTCTTCAAATCTACTGATATGTGGCTTTGGATTAATAAACAGAAGAGGAAAAGTGTAACTTTTCTTTTAGATCTAATTATAATGTGTTGTCACTGTTTGCAATGCCGCCCATATAAAAGTTTCACATTGGTCAAAGCCATTAATCTAGGAAGCAGATGCATTAAGGGCTTGCGCTAAATCATACAAAACGATGCAAAGAGTGACAAGCTCTCGCTAGGGTATCTACTGACCAGCACAAAAGGCATTCTGTCCTGGAAATGTGCCCATTTTTCCAATGCAAATAGCGCTTCGCACTGCTTTCCTGTGCTTTGCATTAAAGGGACTTTAACTCGATGGTACTTGCATCCGCATTTTTTGACAAAAATCCCAATCTACTAATTTCCCCAGATTGGGGTTTTCACCAAAAATACTAGCTCCTTGAAGCAGGCGCTAACATGCACAAATATTTTTTATTTCTGCACACATTGCATGTGTGCTGCTCTGTACAGCATACATCCAAAGTATGGATTGTTTTAAAGTTTGTCTAGGCTTAGGGTTTTGCACTGGAAAGTCAGACTTGAAGCCGCGGCCAATTCAGGTAAGAGTGGTGGGGGTGGGGGGATTTTGACAGACGACTATGAGGAAAAATTAAATGCATAATTACATTTCCCTCATCGTCGTCTGTCGAAATCACCCCCACCCGGCCCCACTACCCCAGCGCTTTTACTTGCACAGGCCCTGGCGGCAGACTTCCAGTAAAAATCCTATGCTAGATACCAACAGCAAACATCTGCATCACGGTTGAAACGTTGTTCATGGCACTTGGGAGCCTGTTTGTGCAACAGCTCAGGGGATGAGAGGAGCAAACAAGGAGAAATAAACATCCTTGTTACACCTGACCTGGTGAGGCGTACAGTTTTGACATATTCCCAGGTTTACAGGTCCTTGTACATCTGGGAATGCGTCAAAACACATGGGTGTTGCGTGGGAAGACCCACCGCAACGCCCATGGAATCCCTCCCGGACGCAGTGTAAGGCAACACAGCGGCTTGCACTGCGTTACCTTACACCATATCTATGAGGCCAAGAAAAGCCATGCAAAGTGGCTCTGTGTGGACGCATAGATAGGGGTCTGCACTCTGCATCGCCAGAGTGTCATAAAAAGTGATGCACCAGCGGCGCAAGTGGCTTGTAAATAGGCCCCAAAGTTTTCAGTCATGTCTTTGACTCATGTAAACAAACTAATCCCAAAAGCATGGAACTAGGTAGCAATATTCTATTGTATTTAAAACTGATCGTAATTGTCATTAAATAAATGGGAATATTCTCCTTTCCTATTAATGTTTCACTTTAAATTATTTCATAGTACTCATAGTACTTTTCTTTATTGTCCATTTCAGATCAGCAAACAGTTTAAGGCCGAGATTTATTAAAGAGTTGTTCTCAGCGTAAGGTGACAAAGGGGCATATGTATCAAATACCATTCTCAAATAGCGATTTTTAGAGAATCGCTATTTGAAAATTGCAAAACGGGATGTAATAAAAAATTCGCAAATATTTTGCGATTCATTGGCACTCCTCAAGTACGATTAGTAAATTTCGAATCGCTTATAAGGAATACCTTCCCATTCATTCCAATGGGCTAGGAGGCCCATAGGAATGAATGGGAAGACATTCTCAATTTGCGATTAGCAATTAGAGAATCGCAAATTGAGAACGAAATTTCAAGGGTGGCAGGGTGTCAAAAGGACACCCTGTTGCACCCCTAAAATATGTATGTGTGCACATGTGAGGGCATGTATGTGCGCCACATTGCACTTTGAAAAATGCAAAAAAGTGCATTTTTCAAAGAAATCTCAAATTACCAAAAACTTGAAGTTGGTTGTAATTTGCGATTACTTAAGGCCAAATTGCACTTTTACTGTGCTTCATACATTGCATTTAAAGAATAGCAATTTGCGATTCCTTAAATGCAATCGCGAAATAGAGAATCGCAAATTTTGAGATTCTCTAATTTGCAATGCCCTTTTGGGATGATTCATCCCAAAAGGCCTTTTCCCGTTCGCAAACGGGCCGATTCTGAGAATCGGCCCATTTGCGAACAGGAAAAGGGCTTGATATATATGCCCCAAAGTCTTGCAAGGCTGTTACCTACACAACTCAAAAGTTATTTTGCACTGGAAATGTGCCCTTCTCACAATAGCACTTTGGAATGCTGGGTTTCACTTTGCATCGAGAGGAGTTATTGGGAGGGTGGGGAGTAACTTGGGGGGATCTGCTCAAACACCTATTAATTCGGATTTCCAAAACTTTGCACCCACAAAAAATAGGCAAAATGACGTAAAGTGACACAATGGGTCAGATTTATCATGCAAAGTGATGCAAAGTTGCTCAAACTCTTGAAAGGATATCTACATTTCAGGCCGCAGGGCATTTTGCGCTGAAAAGCTGCCCTTTTTAAGAGCGAAGACTTCTTTGCAACAAGAAGTTAGTTGGGCGTAACTTGGGTTGATCACTGCTGGCATCTACATTTTTGTTACATAGCCCAATTCGCTAAAATGGACCAGGCTTTGTGTCAAAAAATAACACATCCTTGAAGCAGGTGCAAGATGGGGAAGTGTTTTAATTTCTCCAAACATTTCACAGGTTGCATGATTGATGCACTGTACAGCACACATCCAATGTGTGGAATGTTGAAGAATGTGTTTGCACACAGGATTTTGTACTGGAAGGGCATACCTGCAGTATAAATCAGTTTCAGTTTCAGAATATTTATTTCTTGTTTCAGGTACCAGCCTTAAAATAGTTTAAGAACATGCAATATAAAAACAACTCAATAAAAGTGTGTGCACAGCAATCTATCAATAAATTCATTAGAACACTAAAATGTAAATACAACGAAGTGCTAAAAATATTATTTTCCATCGAAGGCGTACAACCTAAAAAAAAAAATGTTTAAATACTTGAGATACAGTAAAGGGCGAGTGCAGTGATGCAGTGAAAAAAGTGTGCATTACCGTCGTAGGCAACATCCTAAATGAAAGAAAAACATATGCATCACTATCAATTCAAAAAAAGAATAAGAACATTTGGGAATTATCTTTTCAGATGTAAACAATTTGGCGACCCACCTAGGGAGTAAAAATGCAGTACATAAAAACTAGTACAAAATTGTGCAATGTATGCATAAAATAGCAGCTTACTCCATTATTGGAAACAACCAGGTTCGTGGAACCTACCTTCTTAAACATAACATAACTCTAAATCATATGCTACATATGCTAGACTGCTTGCAGTCACCTTTGCATCTTGATGCTAGGCTGTGCATCACGCAAGGCAACCTTTTTACTGCGCCAAAGCAAGGGATGACAGCCACAGCAAGCTAGTTTTAATAAATATGGCTCTGTGCTGTTTTCTCCCCCTTACACAATGCAGCGCAGCAACGTTGATTGCATTGCACCGAAAAGTAATGCATCTTTCCCTAAAGATGTACTTACCTCTTGATCATTTTCTTCTTGGTGAAGCTGACATACCTAATTTTGAAAATCTACGTTTTCACTTGTTCACTGGCGGGCTTGTTCCATATGTACAAGTGTAATTACTAGTCAAGCATTTTTCATATATGATAAACCTCCGAATAAAACATTGTTGCTTGTATTCCATTTACTGTTCACTCAGACGAATCCTAAATGCTGGGGTCAGCATTCATGTAAATGAGCCTTTCTTCACCTGGATTGGTTGTTTAGCAAATAAACAAAAGCCATTAACATTTGAAAGTGGATTCGTCCCTGGAAGCAGAGTGTCGTATTTCTCTCTAAATAGGGTTCAAAATTAACCATTATTCATGTCAGTGATTCGGAGCGGGATTGTATCTCGACGCATCCGTCAATTGTGGAAATATTTGCTTATTGGAGCCATGTTAACTGGTATTACATGGAAAACAAAAGTTAAACATGAGGTCTCTGATGCATAGGATTCTTACAGATTTATACAAGCTACATTGTTTAGATTACATATATCTTTTACATTTCCAGATCAGGCTAAAATTATGTTACAGTTGAAGTTAAAGAGTTTCAACACTTGCTTAATTTGCAGAAAAAAACAAAAAAAAGATTAGCTGTATGGACCCAGAGTTTTGCTTACAGAACGTCGGAGTTGCCAAATACCAAGGCTGACCTATTTTGATTCCACCACTCTCTTTCTTCCATCCAGTGGCGGCCCCTCCACTAAGGCCAAGGAGTGTCGCCCCACTGGTCTTGGAGCAATGTACAATAAAAAAATAAAATTATAGTAACAGGGGTTATTATCATTTTATTTTTAGTATCTGCAAGGTTCGGGTGGGGCCAGGCTCATGTGACGATGGAGGAGGAGTGGTTGCTGCATTCCAAAGTGTGCATGACAGTTTGGCCGGCCAGTCTTCACCTGGCCAAACCGCCATGCTCACTTTGCATGTTCTCCACCCAGGCTGCATGACAACCTGGGTAGAAAAGATGCCAAGGCTCCCATTCCCCATCTGAACGCCGAACCATGGTACTCAGACTAATCACAACGCTGCATTGCAGCATTGTGATTGGCTCAGGGGAGCCTAGGTGCTTCCTAGGAGGAGAGAACATGTGGGAAAGACAGCTGCTTACTCAGGTAAGTGAATTTTAATGTTTTTTTCCCCTGCGCCTCACCACTCTCCTACCGTACCGGCCACCACTGCTTCCACCACCCTACAGTTCTGGTCTGTTTATCTCTCTCTTGTAGGATCTCCTTCCTTCCAGCTTTCTACCTTTGTTACAGTTTTCCTACGTTTCTCTTCCCCCTCCTTTATTCCTTTTCTGCCTTTCTCTCTCTTGCTCTGGTCATAGTTTGATGATGACAAATAAGCCCTGGTCCTGACCCATAACCATTGACACAAATAAATCTGGTTTTACTACTTTCTCTGGCAGTTCTTCAAACTAACTGACTAGAGTAAATCTATCCCCCTGTTTTCTCTGGTCCCTAATCAAGCAAGTAGCTTCAAGAAGCACATTGATGGAGTAAAATTGATAGAAATGAACGCTATTTACCAATCTAATGCCTTATCTCCTTTCAAACGATCCTCCCTGAGTAGCCCTCATTAACCCCTTGACTGCTGCGCAAATTCCGCAGCGGTGCTGGGGAATTAATGAGTGGGCGTGTTTCGGATGGCCCCCGGCCACCCTCCACACACGTCCACTGTGACGTTGGACGGCCGGGGTCATCCAACGCACGCAATGGGTTAAGGTGGCTCCTAGATGTCTCCATTATTTGGCCAGTGACAAATGGGGTTGATGTTCTCACTCTCACATAAGCATGAAAGCATCTCCCTTTCACAAACCACTGTTTAACAAAAAGTGGTATCACACCAATGGTCAGCACGAAATAGAACAAGAATGAGACTTTTCTCACTTATTGAGAACATGGGTCAAATCCTGGTCCTTTGATCCCAGAATGGTTCCTGGGAGAGAACATCTTGCCTTTTCTTTCAGATTTCATCGTGAATCCAGCTACGAATTTGATCATTTTGTGGCCACACAGAACAATGCAGCAGCTTTCTTTGTCCTGCCATCACCCACAGTTCTCCAGGCCTTCACCTTTCACTATATATTCACCATTCACAACCCATTCAGCATCCTCCACTCTCCATCAATTTACCAGTGTCCATCTCCAAGTATAAAATGTTGGCTCTCCTTGTAGGTCAAGGAAAGAGGGCATGGCACAATAATATTGTGACTAGAACGACGCCTAAGGGAAATATCGAAGTCCTGAATATCATTAAAAAAAACCTCTACCTTGGAGTTGATCAAATCTGCACCAAGTGGAACGATATTTTATCATATTTACATCAGATGATATTTTTACAAACAAAATTCTAACATACAAACAGATGGAGGGGCTGTCATCGTCCAATAAAAGATTGCACTCCTTCAGGTGATTGTTGCCTCCTGGTGGCTGTGTTTTTTTCTTGCAAATGGTGAGGTGGCCTGTATCTTCAAATGGATGTGTTTTTCTTCCACAGGGGATAACTGATGTTGTGACCTCTTTAGAAGTAGATATTTTTCCCTTTTTGGTTATGGCTGGAATTGTTGGGGGCATAGACAACTGCTTTTTGTAGTACATTTAGAAGTACAACATTATATCACCAACGACCTGCGTCAAAAGCCTACGCCGGAGGCGTAACAAGGGGAAATAACTTCTTTTCTACTCTATTTGAAGATTTCTCCTTTGCGAGCACTGACGGGTGATTGACGAACGGAACCGGAAACGGAACGCGCTTGATTAATACACCAGCGTAGTTCCGCTGCAAGCCGCCAGATCTGCGGCTCCAAACAGTAGCCCACACCAAACGGATCCAGCAGAATATCGAAGCTGGAAGTGAAGGCATCCGGGATACATGGGATTCCATTAACAACGGGCAAATTCATCCAATGAATTAGAAATAAAAGAGCAAGATATCAGGAAGAGGACCCCCGTAGACCATTTCTGAACCCTACCTTCTGGTTTTTATACTTGTAAGGATAAATTGTTAAAGCCCTGATGAGAGCCCGCCAAGTAAAATAGCGAGTTCGAAACGCGTCGGCCAAAGATGGAACTAGCAACAAGTTCTTTTTTATGCGACTGTGTGTGAGATTGTTTCCCCAGTCCTTATAGAATTGCTTTAAGTATTTGTAAACTCTCTCCATTTGATTTCTTCTTCACTAGAGTTTTATTGTACCTCTTGTTTCGAAGATAGTGCAAACAATGAATATTGATGGTGATGCACAAAAATTTGTGTTAATGTATATATGATATGTTCAATTCATGTTTTGTTATGTGTAATGTTGTCTTGTGTATAATTTTCGACTAATTTATTGTATATGGTATGTTCTTTCTCGTACAATTGAATCTTTGAATCCTAAAAAACAGGAAATGGGTATAAAATAAATAATACCAGACAAATCTTGATAATTTCTCTATTTGTCGCTCCGAACAAGGAGATCAAATTCATTGTATGGTCAGCAAATCTTTCCCCCTTTTTTGAAAAACTTTCTATAAGTGGCATTTCTACAACAGCATTTATTAAATCCAACTTTACTAGTAAAGAGGATTTATCATTAGCATTCCAAAGATATGAAACATTATGCATCTACTCCTTTCTAATCAGAAAATATAGCTTGAAAGTGTTTAAAGGATTTCCCAAAGCTAGCCTATGAGAGGAGTAGGCCTCACAGTAGTAAAACATGAATGTAGCTGTTTGTCACTACTAGGACATGGAAAACTTAAAAGTAGTTACACAGCACCCTGCCCTTAGGCCTACATACTGCCTACTTTAAGGGTGACGTATGTGTAATAAAAGAGGAGTTGAAGGCTTGGAAAGTGGTTTTAAATACCAAGTCGAAGTGGCAGGAAACTGCAAACTTAGGCCCTGCAATGGTAGGCCTGAGATAGGTTCAAAAGGCTACTTGTCTGGGAGGCACAACCTGTGCTGCAACCCCACTAGTAGCATTTAGATTACAGGCTTTCTGTATATAGTCCAACACTTTACAAGGGACTTATAAGTAAAGTAAATATGCCAATCCGAACTACAACAATGTAACCAGATTTACAGGAGAAGCACGTGCACTTTAGCACTGTTTAGCAGTGGTAAAGTGCTCAAAGTCTTAAGGCCATTACAAAGATGCAGCAAAAAAGAGGAGGTAATCAGGCAAAAGGCTTGAGGGAAGACCACCCTAAGGATGACAGGTCTAACATGTGTCCTCCCCAGCCGGAAGTGTGGAGATCTACCCAACCCCTAGGAAGTTCTCATTACTAAGAAGGACAAACTTAGGTAGACCATCAGCATTGGTGTGGTCTAACCCAGGTCTGTGTTCCACCCTGAAGTCCATACACTGTAGGGAAATGGACCACCTCAACAATTATGGATTCTCACCCCTCATTGCATGAGCCATCTGAGAGGTCTGTGGTCAGTCTGAATCAAGAAATGAGTAGCAAACAGGTATGGCCTCAACTTCTTCAGTGTTCAAACCACAGCAAAAGCTTTTCCCTCTATAGCACTCCACCTCTGTTCTCTCGGGAGTAACCTCTTGGAGATGAAGGCTACAAGTTGGTATATGCACTCTTCATTTAGTTGTGATAAAACTGCCCCTGTGCCATGTTCTAAGACATCTGCTTGAATGAAAAACTCAGTGGAGAAGTCAGGCTCTGAGCACAGGGGCCGTGCACATAGCCTGCTTCAGGGAGACAAATGCAGTTTGGAATGCCCCTGTCAATATCACATTTTGAGGCTGCTTCTTAAAAGTCAGCTCTGTAAAGAGGGCAACAATAGTTCCATACCCCTTGACAAACGTCCCGTAGTACCCAGTGAGGTACAAAAATGCTCTGACCTCACTGTGGTTTGGGGGTGGCTCCCAGGCCATGATCGTCTCTATCTTAACCTGGAGGGGCAACACCTTACCCCTGCCCACCAGGTGTCCCAAGTGCACCACAGACCCCTGCCCTTTCTGGCACATACTGGCCTTCATAATTAGGCCTGCCAGTAGCTGATCTTGGAGCATTTCCTGGAAGTGAAGAAGGTGGTCCTTCCAACTGCTACTGGAGACAGCTATTTCATCAAGATAGGCAGCTGAGAAGGCCTCTCTACCAGCAAGTACCTTGTTCACCAACTTCTGGAAGGTGGCAGAGGCATTCTTTAGTCCAAAGGCATCACATGACATTGGTAGAGGCCCTCTGGAGTGGAGAAGGCAAACCTCTCCTTGGCACTTCTGTTAGGGTGATCTGCCAGTACCATGATGTAAGAACAAAGATACTTAAGTGCTGGGCAGCCTCTAACTTGTCAATCAGCTCATCAGTCTGGTGGATGGAAAGAGCACCAGTCGGTGTTACTGAATTTAGCCCTTTATTATCCTCAGTTCAAGTGTGGTGCCCCGTGGGCAGCTTTTGGTACCAGAACCACAGGACTGGATCAGGGGCTACTGGAGGGATCTAGCACCCTCAACTCCAGCATTTTAGAGACTTCACTCTTAATGCTGGCCCTCACCTTATCCGACAACCTGTAGGACTTGTTCTAAACAGAGAGTTTGTCCCTTGTGTCCACATCATGGGTACATAGGTAGGTAGTCCTAGGAATAAGGGAAAACAGAGAGGTGTACTGTCCCAACACTTAGGGGCAGTCTCTCTGCTGTTTAGGAGTGTCACATGGCTGGTTTAGGCCCTGGGAGACTTTTGACAATCATTTGCTTGGGGACTGTGCAGAATATGGCTCTTAGAAAGCACAATTACTTAAATTTCAACCTCGTCAGCACATTATCACAACTCATTGAACATTTAGTACAAGGGATAAAGTTCACTGTACAAATGTTTTTTTGTTGATCATTCAGTACGCAACATAGCTATCATAGGAGAATAAACAACAAGAGACTGACTGAGGTCTTGGCACGCTAGCACGGAGTTGTATTATTATATAAGCATTAGTATTTCTGTGTTCAAATCAGAGAAGTACTCTGCTGTCACTGCGACGTCGCTGCTTTTCGAAAATATAGACCAGCTGTTCCTGTTTCCTTCCACGAGGAGGGATGTCCAACTTGTGACCAAGTCGGGCCCCTGAAAACATTTATCCTCAGGTAATGGGGAGTCATATCATCCAGTAGGGGATTTTGGCAGATCACCCGCCTTAGGCAACTAGGTTAGGGAGCGTACAGTCGGAGTTCACTATACACAGTATTTATATGCCAGCATACATATACTGCTTTAGCACAATGGTGGAATTGTTGATCTTTTTCACTGTTCTCGTGATGCTAATACTCTCATATGTTTCTGTCTATTTATTGTTGCAGCAAATATATTTTATACAAGATAGCAATGCTTAAGAAAATATTGAAATGCCTACTTGCAAACATCTTGTGTACCTCATTGGGTATACACAAGTGACTAAGTGAAAGGGTTCTAGATCTGTTACCATAATCCCTTGGGGAGTAAGGGTTGTCATCATGTTCTCAGGATGAAAAATGCAAAAAGAACAATTGATGGAAAGAATGCTGCACAATGTCAAACATTCACCCCAGTACAGAGATCGGGGCCTAAATTCATCTTGTTTTTGCTCCCCATGCCATTCCAGTTCAGATTCCACCATATGCAAATCAGTCTTGACCCTGTTCCCTATGGGAACAATCCAGCCCAAACTGCCTGGCCAGGTCCTCCCTGGACTGGAAACAAGCATCCTGGGACCGGTTTTAGGGCTTCGTCCCTCATCAGCCAGGCTAGGTCGATTCCAGTGTTCTAAGGATGCGCAATCCATTTGTTACCTTCCTAGGTTCAGGGGTACTTATGGTTGTACTGTGAGCTAGCAGGACTATAAGCCAACATATCCTGAGGAGGTGCCTAGAATCAGTCTGGCACCATCCCAATGTTTATGTTGTCCAACAAACGCATAGTCCCTACTAAGAAAGTAGAAGTCATACAACATGTCACCGTTTACATTGGTAGTGTGGGTTCCTATTTAATGGATTGCTTGAGTAGTTCTCTTTGGTATACCCAAAGGCCCCTACTCACCTTTCAACCAGAGATGTTCATGGTGATATCCTCCTCAGCTGAGTAGGTGAGCCCTATGTATTGGCTGCAGGTTGTTCAGGCTTGAACTTTTCAAAGGATTATCCTTTTGTGATACCCACTCTGAATTCCACATATTCTCATAGCTGAAGATGCAGCTCTAAATATACCTAGGAACTGCAGACATGTGGTTACTCAGAAGCTGCTACAACATGGGCTGACGAAGCATTTAGCACAGAGGTATTCTATTCACTGGTTACATTCCCAGCAGCAGACAATGCAATTAGGCTGTTTCATAATTACACTACAGCTGAAGTTCGAAATAATTACACACCACACGAAGAAATAGAAATACCAAGAACATACTAAGAACATAGAAATTGGTTTGAAGGTGCTCTACTAAACACAATAAATGATGTTAGACTAGGTCCCCTTAGCAATGAGGGAGCAACATGGCCAATCTTAGCCGGTTACACAGCACATCTAAATATAGGAAACATGACAGCACCACAGGTATGCAGATTGTACAACAGTTTAGTGACTTCACATAGGCGTTTGATACAGTTTGTTATGTGGACATTAACATTACATTTTTTTCAAAGCACAAAAAGTGGCTTCCCTATTAATATAATGTGAAGGCTCAATCAGAGTCCTTATTATAAACCATGCATATGAGAGCTCACTGACACCAGAGACTAGACCACAGTTTTATAAAAATATCAAAAATCATTTTATTTATCTCAAGTTCATAATTTTTTCGTTTTTCTCTGTGGATTTCAGTATGTTATTTCAAAACAGTACAACATTAATTAAGATCAAGGCAAACATCACATTTAATTTTTTTTATTTTTAATGAAAAAACATATCCCACACACACTCCAGACAGATCTCAACATCAAAATATCCGACAAACATACACGTTTAGTAATCAGACATACATACATCAAACACTCTTCATTCATCCAGGTCCCTCAATCTTCCACGATCAGATGTAACCCAATTCCTCTGTCCAGATGGCACTCCTAGAAACAGCTAGGGAGATCAGATGGTACAACATATATATATATATATCCAGACAGGTTGTAACACGCCAACGCGCGTTCCGGTGTAATGACAGATTTTTACGGCCACGCCTTTATCAGGGCGATCAGAAAGAAGGAGGGGGGGGCATGACGATACCGCAAACAATCAGCTATATATGATGGATGGTATACCAACACTCACAGCACTAAATTAACTTCTCATTTCCAAATGTGTGGCGATTCGACTGGGGTCGGCACCAAGGGGCGGAGTCAAACAATGCCTGAGAGATACGAGTAATCGGGAACTTCGAACTTCAGGGTCCCGTCTATTCCTTCGCTGTATCTCTAGGTTCACATCGGATAGAACAACAGGATACAAGCTGCAAGGTCAGGCGATGGAAGAGATCAGGATGATGTTCACGAATTATTTCGACTTCTCACATCCACATCTGTTAGATAAGGAGGCACTGTTCTCCATGTTCGGACAGGGATAACACAGCAAGTGATCAAATTTCTTCAAAAAGTTTTTCTCCTGGCGGCTGGAAAGAATATAAAGCGGGCTTCCGCAGCTACGACGTGCCAGTCAAAAGCGGGGCGCTTCCAAGAATGAGGACATTAACATTACATCCTGCAAGGACTGTTCAAGCTGCAAAACCACATTTGGTTACACTGGACATAAGCCCAAAAACAATCAATGTAGTCATGGGTAAAATTGCCATCAGATGGGAGTAAATTCTGTTTTGGATTGCACAAAAAACAAGTCAACTTGAGGCAGTGTTTCCCCATAAGGGACCTCAGGAAATACACAAAATCTTTCAATATGCTTGCATATGATGATGGCCACTCAGGGAATGGTGTTTGCTGAAGTTTATACCAGAACACATGGTATACAATCATTAGCTGTTTTGCCAGAAGTGCTTAAACAGATTCAGAATGAGTAAGGGGCTGCCCCTGCCCTGGATTTGGGGATGAAGCTGATGGGTAATTTTGCAGCAGTGTCCACCATTATCTTAAATAACCTCAATGGGAAAGCAACAGCACTGGTTATACGCCAGTGACTCATGAATTTGGCTCCAGGACAACAGGAGTCTGAATTGCCTAAAATTATAGAAGAAACCTATGCAACACTAAGTAGAGATAATTAGGGAGCCAGACCTGGTAAAGAACAAATAAAGAGTAATTTTGAAAAGGAATACTCAAAGCAAACCCCCGAATCTTCTACAAAGAAGAGGTGGGACAATAAGAAAAATAAATAAAAGGCTAAATAGCGGTGTGGGTCTCCTCAATAGGAAGCCCCTGAGAAGCGCAATACCCTGAGTACATGTGATAATATTAGACCACCTGACAAGTATCAGGAGGACACTGATTCATGTTCCTTTCTTTCCTTTCAGGAGTCATCCAAAAAACACTCTGAAAGAGGTTGATGGTAAGAGTGCAGATCAGAGGAGTATGTGAAACTGGAGAAAGACTCACAACAATCATCTGACTACAAAATTAAACTGGAAGATAAAACCAAATCATCTAAACCTCAATTAAAAAAGCAGAAGGTACCCGGACTGAAAGTCAAGCATGCCACGGGTATTGAGGATGCTGCATTTAAACAGTGAGTGGGCTCTGATCGCTTTGGTTCCCTCAGTGCGAGCAGAACCACCAGACGGAGCGGCTGCCCGTCCTTCACTCTCGGACTGACAGATGTGGTCTTTACTTCATGTCTGGTGGCTCCAACTCTGTGGGCTTCACCTTTACCCGGCATACTCGCCCCATTTGCCATCTTGGCTCGCGCTTTTTAAATCATTGGAACTCGTCGACCAGGTATGCCCTGGGATTAATAACCATGTGTTCCCTGCTGCAGTTTTATTGAAGATGCTCATCACATTGTGGGTCCCTTTCTCCCGGAAGACTCCTTCACGGGAGTCATTGCTGTTGCCACAGCTTCATAATAACTCTGAAATGCCATTCAGGCATTGCTTGGGACCAATAGCCATTTTTACGCTGCTGCGTTCCCATCTGCAGACATTAATAACAGCGTCCCACGTTGATTCCGCAACTAATTAATCAGCTACTAATTCATTACCACACTGGCCCCGGCCAGGTGTTCTAATTCCTCTCACTCACACTCCCACTGTCCTGATGATGATCTCTAGTCTATGAGATCGAAACGCCGTTGACTTCCTACAACAAGAAACTCATTATATTGTAAAAAACCGTTTTTTAGGGGTTTCTACTTTCTGTTGTCAATGCGATGTATATATTTTAATAGTCACCCCCCACTCGCCACTTCACACTTGCTGTCACTTTGTGTGAGCACCTGAACTATATTCGTATATTGTTGCTAAAACAAATAAAATGTGTGTTATATAACTCCCTTGTGTCCCTGTTGAGTAACTACTTAACTGTTTATTCTGGCATTAATTCCCTGTATGCCCACTTAATTACAGGCAATTTGTTTGAATACCACCCTATCACTACTTTCTGTGTTTTCCTTGGACCCTCTTGGCCACTTAGAAACCACTGTTTTCCTAAAATAAAAATAAGCATGATAGACAGTGTGGCAGAGGTCATAATAGTTTGCCTGGACCTAATGGGTTGTCTGGCAGCTGTAGCGCTGAGTGACTATATCAAGGTGGAAACAGTGGATACACTGGTGAGTGTGCTGCATCAGTTATACAAAATGCAACTTCAGTTGGAGGGGGACATATAATGACCCATTAAAGTTATCTTTTGGGATAACCTGTCATTCCGCTATGACATTCTATTGGCCAAAAAGGATTGGCAACCAGAGTTCATCATGGACTGCCCAAACTGAGAAATGGTGATTCATCCTACCTTCTCTGACCTCATTCCAAAACACGTAAAACATTCATACCCCATGGAATGGGCATTAGCACAAGCTTCTGCGTTATACCGTAACCAAGTGGGATTGGATGACAGATCCCCTTATAATGAAATTCCATTGAGTTTGACCTCAAAGACATTATCCTATTAAGACTGAGGCTAAAAAACAAGTTATGGAAATTCTCTTAACCACTGGAGTACCAGGGTGTAATAGAAAGTTGTACCTCTTCAATGAATAATCCCTTGTTTCTAGTTATGAAATCAAACCATTCATATCATCTAGTGTTGGACTACAGACATTTAAATACAGCACTCAAATATTGGCAGTGCAAAACGCACAAAGCACAGCACTAATGAACAATATAGTGTGTAAAAAATACAAAAGCACTTAAGTAGATTTCTCTACCTAAATATTAACCATGTGTGGAGAACTCCGCTCCGACCCTGCTTAGTGTGCGGAGTTTTGCCTACTCCGCGTTCTGCGGAGAACACGGAGTAGGCTGCCTTCCTCCTCTTCTTCGCCATTAGAAATCTTGCTTAAGAAAACTGCGCATGCGTGCACGCCCGTGCATGCACATTTCTTACAAGAAATGCACATGCGCAGTTTTCTTAAGCAGTATTTCTAATGGTGAAGAAGAGGAGGAGGGCAGCCGGGAGACTCCGTGGTTAAAAGGTAAGTGTTTTTTTTATTGTTTTAAGTTTGTTTTAAGTTATATTATTAATAGGGGGTGAAGGTGGGGGTGTAGTGGAGCTTCGCGGAGTCCCACTGAGTTTGTTGCCAACTCCGTGGCACTCCACGTAGCCCCGCTATGCACACTAAGCCCAGGGTTACAAAATATAGCACCTGAAAGCAGGTATTTGACTGCATTTTTCGCACTGGGTTGACTGTATTTTCCACACTGGATTACCAACAGCAGTTCTGTTGATTGCCCCAGGGGTATAAGAATAGCCCCAGGATCTTTTCCGTGACAGAACTTCTAAAACATTTTGATGACCGGGCATTGTCCAATGTCAATGACATATATTTGACGGATGATGACAATTCAGTACACTTGACAGGAATAGATCCCATCGTTGTATTATTTGCTCACATGGGCTACACATTTTAATTTTAGAAAAAATCAAAGATTGCCCATCTCAATGTCTTGCTTCTGGGATACGAGCTGTCAAGTGAAGGCAAAAGCCTTGTGACATACTTCTTAGAGAAGAGTGCACTACTGCAACCTCCAACTATGCTGAAGAGATTGCAATCCATATTGGAATTCCTAAATTTTGGCAGAGCTTGCATTCCAGATTATGCAGATTGGGTTAAACCATTCTACGACCGGATTCGTCCAGACTTTTTGGGCCACTGAACACACAAATATTACGTTCAGTACAAGCTGACATGCTTGCTTCAAAACACTTACACACACATGTAAACACAACAAACCTGGTCATCCGTATAATTGTTAGGGCATATGGGTATATATATGTTGCATACAAAACTCTATCCCTCAAAATTCCACTAAAACATTGGGAGACTCACTGAGAGTTGAAAATCCTCTCGTACCAACAGGAAACCAAAAAGGTCCCTTTCAAGGTGGGATACAATCCAAGGCTCCTTCAAGTCAAAATAATCTTCTGAAAACCCAGCCTTCCAAAAAATGCCCCCTGATTCTAAAGCTTATCCATCTCAACAGATAATAAATCTTCCATCAGCATGCTGTCCTTATACAGCAACATTAATTGGAGCACCTCCGCTGACAATAAACAAGGAAGAGAATTGTAAGGACCTAAAGAATAAGGTTTCTCACTGGCTTTCAAGAAATTGTGCCTTCTCTCCTAAGGAATACAATAGTATTCTCATGTTGCGGGAGTAGGATGGGTGGGGCGGTCAAAAAAATACTGGAAGAGGATTGTATAGTTGTCTCCTACAGGAACACCGAATTGGCGTGTCGAGTGATTAAATCTGGAAGCAGGTTGGGGTCAAATGGTTTCGCTACCCCCTGTTCCAGTGTCCCACTGGGCTATTTCTATCAACCTACATTCTGCATGAATCAGGAGACAAGGCACGGTTTTATTACTCCCAATGCTCCGGCGTAGTACACAAGAAGGGGTGATAGTATTATTCAAACATATAATAGGTTCCAACCCATCGCTGCTATGGATGAAACCGATTGACTTGATAATTCCACCTAGTGGAGAATGAGGTGTCATGGAGGAAATAGCTTGTTAGTGCCATATGAGATCAGAATTTCCCCTTTGCGTATAGGTGTAAAGGGTACCTATGAGGTGATACAGAACCAGCAGGCAAAAAAAATGGTATGGAGGTAGGCCATGGACATACTCCTGATCATGGAAATCACCTGGGGGAGAATCTAACCCTAAAGAAGACAGCTGCAAGCTAGAAATTGGAATCAGGTACTGACTGCCCTGACAGAATGGAATCCTAAAGACCTAAATTATTGCCTGCAGGGCAAAGGGTGGATACAATAGTAACCATTAATCCCAAAACAAAAGAACAAGATCATTTTGTTCACATGTCTTGGAATGCAGTGGGCCTATGCCCTAAACTATGCAATCCTGATTGGCTGTCGTTTAATTTGTTGCAAGAAATCTTGACTTTTTGATGATGTACTAGTTGATGGGTTTAGATCTTTTAGTTCACCCGCCATTCCATCTAACGCAGGTAGGGGGAGGGGCGAGTTAGCTATTTTGATATCGACAAAATTAAGGGCCTATTAGTTTCAGAGATGCTTGAAACTTCGCATGACCAGATTTTAAAGCTTGCACTCCCGAAAGAGTTTAATGTACTTTTAGTAAGTTTTCATTGTAATTTATTTTCTTCACATTCTGTGAATATCATTAAGGATTTGGGAGCAGCAATCTCTCATTTAATGAGTGAGGAGATATAAGAGACCGCCCATGTATGGGTACAAGATTTTATTGCCTCTAAATGCACCTTTGGAAAGTGCCAGCTATGTGGCATTACAAATGGCCTTGTCGATAATGTGGCACATTTTTCGTACTCTCAGTGTGAGGAAGCACATTCAAAAATTCTGCTGACTAAGAATCATTCTTTTTTATCCGACCTATGGGAAGATTCAACTTCAAATTCAAATGCCATGGGAGCAAGGGGAAGGTGCAAGGGGAGTGTTATTGACCACAAATTAACTTCTGAAGTGTTGACTCCAACTATTATAAATTTTTAAATCCCTGACTCTCCATTAAGTTACCATAGCCCAGTCATAGATCCATTTGGAATTTTTCCAAGTGCCCAATGTTTTGTCCCTCAGACACTCTAAATAACTTTCACCCCAAATGAAGGGATCTGTAGAAAGTGGTGTAATGTAGATCCGATTAAATTTCATGCAGAGCTAATTACGAACAGTCATGATGAATTTAGGATCTGCCTGGATAAAAATGGGGAGCCCACGTGGGTGTGGGAAAATGTTCGCATAATTTGTATTTCCATCTCTAAACTTTTAATGGTATTAACACCTCGGACAGAGCGTCCTGCTTGTTTTTGGTTCGATATGGATTGTACAAAAACATATACAATTCTGAAACAAACTACTAATCAAACTGCAGTTGATTTAATTATTGTTAGAGCAGCAATACGGAATTATAAGACTGTTTTAAATAATAGGAAAAATGAGAGAAGGGCAAAAGAATGGAAAGATTTAGAGCAAGCAGTTTCTCTCAAATACAATACAGCCTTTTGGGGTGTAGTAAATCTCCTCCTTTTTTACTGGGAAAACAACCTCAGGGAGAGACATTCTTATTTCAGAACATGACTGGGTTTCTCATTCCTCAAAGATTTTTACTGAGGAAGGGAGGGTTGCAATTGTTTTGGATAGGAGGGAATATATTTCTGACTTTGAGGACCTGGTCAAATTTAGCGCAACGATAACAGTGGGGAAAGTGAGGAAAGCCATATGTAGTTTGGTTCAGAAAAGGCAGCTGTCCCAGACGGGGTTTCAGTGGTGTTTTTTAAATATAATCTATAATTAGAGCTCTATTATCACAGGCCCAACAGATTCCTGGCTGAAGTCTGTGACTATAACCATATATAAAAAAGGTAACAAAATGATCCGTCAAACTATCAGCTCATCTCCCTTATCGATTCCTCCACAAAGATCTTTGGTAGGGTGATCTTCGGGAGGCTGGAACAGTGGGCGGTTCTTCTCAGAGACCCAATATGGGTTTCACCCAGGCTTGTGTACGACCAAACAAGCCCTAACATTTTTCTCTTTAGGCAAATATGTTAATACATATGGCTTTTACGGACCTCTCCTCTGTGTTTGACCTTGTGGATAGAGACAAACTATGGGACATTATGGAGCAAGCGGGTGTTGACCCCCACTTAATTATTTTGAAAAGGTTGCACAAAGACACCACAATGAGGATTCAATGGTCTAAAGACGGCGATCAGATGCCCCCCTTTCAAGTTATAAAGGGGGTTAGACAAGGATGCATATTAGACACTTTTTTATTTTTATTTTATAATAATGTACTCAATACCTTTTTTAAAGACACCAACCCCAGACATACCTAAAAGTGGTGAGCGATCTGTCCCTGTTCTGCTTCTCGCAGTTGATGAGTTGCTGTTATCTCACACGGCAAATGGTTTACAAATTTTATTGGATGGATTTCATTCTTTTATGACAGAATTGAAACTCAAGAATAATTTTTTAAAATCATACATTTTGGTTAATAGTCCAAAAAACACACAATGTAGGAAATTCATGGTGGGAGGAATACCCATCTTGAAGATCCCAATTTTTAGTTACTTGGAAATCCTATTTTCTGCAAACCTGAGCTCGGCCAGACTCATAACTCAGAGATCTCAGCAAACAGAGGAAACTTGTGAAACAATATTTAAATTTGCAAACAAACTGGGTCACAGTCCCTTGAGGGAATTGTTGATGCGCTACAGGAGCAAGTGCCAGTCTATGGCCAGATATAGATCGAGGGTGTGGGGTTTGCCTCTGCGAAGCACTTACAGTCAGTCGAAAATAATTCTTTGGTCAGGTACTTAGGACTTCCGAAATCGACTTCAAATATCATTATTCACAATGAGGCATGGCTAGGGTTTTTAGAAGATGTGTTGAGAGTGGCACCTATTTTGTTATGGGCTAAACTATGGTCTGTACTAGAGTTAAAGTTTATGCGTTGCATAGTGGAGGATCGTTTGTAACTACACAGTGTGCAATCTATTCCTTAGCTTAACTATGTTAAAAAGCCACTTCAAGACCTTGTGATGACAAATTTATGGGTGAATAGAGCCAAAATTAATTTCTCTTCCAAGACGCAGGCTACATCACAGTACTTGGAATTTAGCGATAAAATAAGGATGGAGATAGCAATTAACATGGTTAACAGTCCAGCACTATTTCTTGCTTGCCACATGTAATGACATGGAACCATACCCTTTGTGGATGAAAGACCCACAACATAGATTACATCTACTACGGCTTTGACTAAACATAACTCCTTTTTTTACTGGCTTTTCCAGTTACGGGGACTTGGTTTTCCTCACTGCCAAGCTGTGCCTGTGATGAATCATCTTGTCAAACCACTAGTCATTTTATATTATTGTGTCCACTCTATGCTTCTTATAGAGTATGTTTTGTATGCCCTGTGCTTAGAGAGAAAACCTTTAAATCATATAAGAAGGGTTTGATTTTCCTCCAGTGTCTTGAATCACCTATAATTTGCACAGCATTTTTAAAATGTGCTGCTCAAGCACTGAGGTTAAGGAAAAGATACATGTTGTGATTTTTGCTCAAGCACTTATAGTAATTTATCAGGATGTTTCATTTTATCCACATCTATTGGAGGAATAACTCAACCGGGATTCGTATCATAGTTTTACATTTTATTCTACAGGCCCTGAGGTTATGGAAATGAAATATGTTAAGATTTTTAAATCTTTGCTATCCAGTTTTTGCACAAGCACTTTGAATAATTAATTTGGCTTGACTCATTTTGCCAGGGAGTGTTTTGCCGTTTTAAAATTTAATGTTCTGGCCTTGAGGTTAAGGAAAAGGTATACAATAAGATTTTAAAATCCTTCCTAATTAGTTTTTGCACAAGCATTTTGAATAAAGAATTAGGTTTGACTTGCCTTGTTAAAAGTCATGAGAGTGATTGTTAGGAAATGATCTATGGACATGATGAAATTTGGTCTCTTTTTTAACGTGTATATATTGTCATCATAGTTCTGATTTAATTTGCTGATGAAATCATGCATTTTAATGTGCTTTTATGATTTTATTATAAAATGTGAATGAATGCAAAATACACAATGGGAACACTGCCACACATCACTACGGGGTAGTTAAAAAACTTTGGCACAGAAGTTTGTTTATTTTTCTGGTTATGACAGAATTGGCTTTGCCTCTTTTTATTCTAAGCTTGCACCTTCACCTGCAAAGAAAAATATGCTAAGAGATACCAAGCAGATATATTCTGCATCCTTTCTTTCCCAGCTGTCAACACAAGGGTTTGACTTTTGGAGGGATTAGTAGATATAAAATCAATATGGGTAAATAACGACTGGCAGGTTTCTGGGAAACAAGGCTTTCCTTAGAGCATGCCTTATACCACATCAGATGATTTTACTGAACAAAACTGTGCAAAACAACACCATGCCTTGGTTTAGATAAGATCAAGGATTTGAACACACCATGCATTCCCACTTCTGGCAGACTGGCAGCAGTTTACAAAATATAAGGGGGATATACTTGACACCATGCTATGCAATGGTTCGTACATTTCATCAGATACCAATTGTTAGGGATGGTTAGTGTGGCCAATAGACACTAAAAGATGTCACCAAAGGTTTCAAGATCAGCAGGCCTGACCTGCGGTACGTGCATATGGAACGAGGGTGGTAACAACGTCCAGTGTTGGGAATTTGTGGTTTGATTGGCTAAAGACCTCAACATTATCCTAGGCAAAACACTTGTCTCTTGTTTCTGATGACATGGGCCAATAGACTTTTTACTAGGTCCGCGAAAATGATGTCAAAATTGCTTCTTGTATGCAATATACAATGAAGTGTGGAAAGTTTCTCAGCAGGAAGCTGCTGAAAGACTGCACGAAAGTGACAGGGCTAATTTAGGGATAATTTAGAAAAGGCTCTTGCTGAAGTTGATAATGGTATGACTACCTTGTCTTCCAGGATATACTTTATACAACATGACATGCCTGCATTACAACATGGGCTGTCACAACTTAGATCGATCATGCTGCTGAGTTGGACACTTCAAACACTTCGTTGTGGTCATGTAAAATGGTGACATAATAATGCCACCAGCCTGTTTTCCCAATACAACCTTGCAAAACAGCAAATGCACGTGGCGCACAAGGATGCTACATACACTATGTTACACATAGAGAAGCTGTAAAAATTAACATTCCCTGTTGCTGAAACTCCTTCCACGAATTGGATAATCCACAGCTTTATTACTTTGCCGATTGCAACATTTCACTTTCAATACCCGATTCCATTGATGTAGGCGAATCATCAGCGCCGATCTATGTAGTCGATGAAGGCTTTAGTGTCAAACCTCTTTACGATGCATCGATGTTGAGGCGCACTGTCCGTCAGCATCGAGCTACTTGGAAGGTTGCCCGGTGGCTGTGATCAGTCCGGTTTCAGATTGCTCTCTAAAGGTAGGTATTTAATGTTTTAAACAATCAAGATTATTGTGGCATGAAACTGGGTATAGCCTATCTTGCTATGGTTTCTTCCATTGTGACTTGCTATGCACAAGTACTGTTTCCACCTGCCCGAACAGTTAGGGAGGCAGCGCTTTGGCTTTTGATAAAGCTCGGCGGCGATGGGTAGGTGACATTACCAGTGCGCGGAGATTGAGAGTTAAACCTAGAGGCTCCATCCTGCAGTACAAACCCGCCGAGTATTGTTGTGGCCCTTAGCTCCTGATTATCAGGTATAGGACATAGCTACAGAGGTAAACATAAAATATCCCACAATTCGGTACCAGGCACATGGCATTAGCATGCTGTATCACGTTTGTAGACCTTGTTTTTACCCACTATAGGTCCTGATGAATCGCGGGTACTCTTCCCATGCGAGAAACATGTTGACCAATTTCGTTTCAAATCTAATCTAGGGCCACTACACCTAACCTGTTGGCACCTGGACGGTTAGATTCACGTTTTTATTTGTAGAAGGGGACCCCCTTAATAAAGTAGTTTTCGGCACCCCTCACTGCATTTTAAATCACTTGTTAGGCTACACACTGCACTACTCGCATACCCACACTTCACCATAAGGCTGTTGGATTTAAAAGATCTCCGCCAAAGAGCCCCTCTTTGAGGTGAGCCCGTCGGGGATTGCACCGCCTCCCCGACGAGGAGCAACGCCGATGATGAAGCATGACACTCGCAAGGGTGTGTGAGGCAAATATTTCCAACAAAATGGATACCCAAAGGTATTACATCCTTACCTCCGGTCACGCCAGATACACACACTCCCTTATCTAAGGAACAGTTCAGCAACCCATTTTTGTTGATCCATTCTCAATTCTAGCCCATGAGAGGAGTAGGCATTACACAAGTGAAAAATGAATGTAGGTGTTTGGCACTAACTGGACATGTAAAACTTAAAAGTTCATGTCCTATATTTTATGTACACAGGACCCTGCCCTTAGAGCTACCTAGAGCCTACTTTATTGGTGAATTATGTGTGATAAAAGGGAAGTTGAAGGCTTGGCAAGTGGTTTTAAATACCAAGTTGAAGTAACTGTATACTGCACACACAGGCCTTGAAATGACAGGCCTGAGACAGGTTTGGAAGGCCACTTGTGTGGGTGGCACACCCAGTGCTGCAGACCCACTAGTAGCCTTTAGATTACAGGCCCTGTGTATATGGTATACCACTTTACACGAGAGACTTATAAGTAAGCTGGATATGCCACTCAGGTACACACCAATGTCACCAGGTTTAGGGGAGAAGCACATGCACCTCAGCACTGGTTGGCAGTGGTAAAGTGCTCAGAGTCCTAACATCAACAAAAAGATAGAGCAAAAAGAGGCGGTAAGCCGGCTAAAAGTTTGGAGTAAGAACACCCTAAGGATGACAGGTCTAACAGGAAGGAATAAGGAGGGGAAACAATACAGAAAAAACTACTAAACTAAATGACACCGAATTTGACAACATTTAGAACGTTACCCACATTGCATGCTTTTCATTATTTAGTGAATATCTGCTCATCTGCTTTTGAGAAATCTGCGTTTAAAGAGGTGCTTGGGGTGGTCATAAAGAGCTTCAAATGTTAGTGATATCTGTACGCTGGGTACCGCAGGAATCCTGCAGGAATCATGCACTACAGACACTTAACAAAAATGTAATCCTTTGATTGGCCGAGGGAGCTTTTTCTCCCATCAGTCTTTTCAGTAAAATGGGACTGGCACTGTTCCTTCGGGGCTAAGAGATCTGATTCTCAAGATCAGAACTCAAAGAGAAATGTTGCTGGTGTCATTATAGGACTTGGGGACTTAGTTCTTGCTTCCTAAAATATCTTTAAAAAATTAAGATATAAGGGGGCAGGACTTGTGTGAGGGAATAAGGAGGACACCCACAATTTTTTTTTTTTAAATGTGTGCTGTCGATACTGTGATACTCCTTTTAGAGCAGCCACACAAGCTTCACTTCCATGGTACCACAGGACCATGCAAACTTCACTGGGTGAAGCTTGGATGCTCCTGCAGTACTGTAAAGGGGAAGCTTGAACAGCGGTTGCGGGAGTACAGTGGTACTACAAAAAATATAAAAACATAAATAAATAAATGAGAACAGTGTGTGGTGGGATGTACGTGGCATTGGATGAATGGCCTGGAAGTTGGCTGTCAGTAGGTGGTTGGGTGCTAAGCCTGGCCTGCTGCATGCCGCAATTGGGCTGCGGTCAACTCTGTCCTACACACAGCCGAAATTCATGTACATTCGGAGATTGGAATCCTGCAGGGGTTTGGACAGAGGGCCTGGCTGGCGGACAGACCCTGCAGTCAAGCCCCAAGTGTGTATGTTCGAAGGAGGTATGCAGCAGGCGGTGGGCCGCAAGACTTGGCCTTGCAGCCTACCCACTGCTGCGCATAGCCTTCATTTATTTGCAGGGATGGATTGGCCGCCTGTGAGGGTTGAGTGCAGAGTGTATTGCAGAATCACAACAAACACATTTAAAAAAAGTCATATAAGAAATAATTGCAATGTATAGTGATGGTCTGCCAGGTGGTTGGCGTCCATGAGGGAATTGGTGCAGGGCCTGCCATTAGCTAGGCCCCAAGGCCAACCCTACGCTTCGTACGGCCGAACACCATGCTTAGCTAGGGAGTTGACTAAATAAGATTTTTCAAAAAACAAAAAGTCACTGAAAAATACAAGGGTCATAGTGGCATTATAGTTAGGTATGGTAATAAGATCTTAACTTAAGTTTAAAAAAACTCAGAAGAGCACTGGAAAAACAAAGGTTAAAGTGTCAATATTAGGTGCTGAAATAAGCAGACTTACACAGACATCTCTTCTTTAACTATTTTTAGCCCCTTTAAAAATATATTATGCCTCAAATTACTAAAAACCCACACCATCACTCAGATTGTGAACCATCTGTTTTCATGCCTGCATTAACAGCACAATGCTAATTTACTTAACCCTCTCTTCAAGAAAAGCTTTAAATTCAACAGTTCCTATCTGATCAAAATAGTATTCAGGAGTAACATACATATTTCATAAATACAGAATGTTCTCTCTTTAGTTGTTCATTAGAACTCTGTGGTGACGCTACAGTTGACTACTAGGGATTTAAATGGCAGACTGCTGGTGGTGTTAGAATTACATGGATGACACTGCATATCAGAATGTTTTACTAAAATAAATGAGAAAGATATTTGAGAACTCACGGAAAATATGACCTTACTTTATCTTTCTAGGGCACTAATCATAATTTCTGTGACAAAATTAGCCCCCTTGTTTTCTTTATTTCTGAAGGAAATGCTTTAAGTTTTACAACTTTGATTTCATAAGATGGCTTCAAGCGTGCCAATCATTTGTCCTCAATATAGAATATTGGCGCTCTAGTTGTTTATTAGAACACTGTAGAAGGATGCAGTAAAAGACTGGAAAATCAACTCACAGGCTGCGGCTGTTGTTGCTGTTGTACAAGTTTTACCCAGAACATCAGACTTTCCTCTCACATGGCAGAGGAAGACAAAGTGAACTTATAAAAATGTTTCTCTCATTTTAGCTTTTGGATCATCTTCCATAACCTCTATGAGAAAAAAGATGAGAGAAATCTGTTTTCTCTCAACAATGGTTCATGAAATCCAAGCAGGGGGTCAGCCCGAGAACTCAACCTAAATTCCTAATATGAGTATAACGTCACCAACAAACGATTTGTATTGTGACAAAAATATGTTATTACACTTTATATGTGCTCCTTTTTTGTGACCCTTAAAACTTTGCATTCAGTACAATGCATTTCAATGACGATCATGACCATGAGTCCTGTAATAGCTGCCACATGTTGCTCATGTTGTGGCCAGGCAATCAATGAGGGTCCATTTCTAACCCCACCGTCCCCCTCCCCCCATGTACCTGGGGGAGTGTAGCCCCCTGTTATGTGGAGGAGAGTCACCCCACTGCTGAAAGGCACCAAATGAAAAATATAATGATAATAAAACTATTTTATTATAATTTTATTTTTCACTTACTCAGGTGAGTCTGCCGAGTCTAGGGAGGGGAGTGGCCATCTTCAGCGTAAGCAACAGCCAGGGAGAAAAATTGGTAGGTGCACCGTAAGTTTGTATGTCGGTTTGGCCAGCCGTCTTAGGGCGGCCAAACCGACATGCACACTTACGTTTCCCCAGCCCAGCTGTCTTGCACAAGTAGGTGGGAGAAGCAGCACAGGCTCCCCCACTAACTGAGCAGCATTTCAGCCTGCTCAAACCAATCCTGGCGTTTCTCTCATGCTGTGTAATTACTTGAGAGAAGCATCTGGATTGGGTGGGGAGGGGAGCAGAGGAGCACAGAGGCGGGAGGAGCAGAGAAGCACTGAGGCGGCGTCCAGCAGCGGCAGGTAAGTTCTTTTTTTTTATTATCCCCCTGTCGCTGTCCCACCAAGTTTTAGTGGCAGCAGTCGCCACTGCCCTTATGTATCCCTAATTTCTGTAATGACTGTAGCGCATATTATTAATGTTGTGACTAGCTAATCAGTTTGACTAATTCCCTTTAAAGTGGCCCATCATAGCAACTGTCAGATACATCTATATTTAAAACACTTCATGCCCACGCTACGCACCATGGTAAATGCAAATTTCTTAAAAACGACAGAACATATGTATACAAAATCACAAAAAGCATGCTCCTGAGTAAAGTTCTATTTTTTTGCCAAATATGGTGTAATTCTGTTCTGCAGTTTTTTTCTGTATCTGCAACAGAATTTTCCTAAGAGAATTAACATAGGAAATCAAGGTTTTGGCACCTCCCTCTAATGTTTATCTTCTGCTCGATGATTATCCTGTAATTTTTCAGGATGGACCTGAGGTGGATACATTTCTTTTTCATTTAAGTTTCATGCAGATTCATCAAACAGCGCCAAAGTTATTAACAAAGCTAAAACAGAGCCAATCTGAAGGGGTGAGCAATGGTGGTTAGGTTTCAGACTCAACATTTGAGTCTCTTTTACCCTAAAGAAGTGGATAGCACTCAGCACTGTAACTGCAAAAGGCCTTGATTGGCCATATGAGTGTTCTTTCAAGTCGGCCATTTTGGTACCATTGATCCAAAGAAGAATCTATGTCATCAAAAAGATCTGATTAACTGGCTGCAAGTAAATGTACATGTAATGTAATGTAAGGGAATTTTATAAAGCGCTAAACTGTCAACCAAAGGGTATCCTGGCGCTTAGATTGTCAGAAAAACAGCAGGGGGAAAAAGAAACAACAGGAGAAAAAAAAAAAGCGGAACAGAGTCTAAGCTCTTGGGAACAGAGTGGTTTTCAGCCTCTTCCTGAAACTGGATAGAGCATTAAGTTGTATAAGCTCTAAAGGAAGAGCATTCCACAATCTAGAGGCAGTAAAAGTAAAGGATCGGCCGCCCATCCGTGCTCTCTTGATTTTAGGAACCCTTATCAAACGTGCCATAGAGGAGCGAAGTGCTCGAGTAGGCGCATACCAGGTGAATTTTTTCTGGAGCACTCTGGGACTAGTCCCATGGACAGCCCTATGAACAATACAGAGAGACTTAAATTGTATCCGCTGCACAACCGGCAACCAATGAAGGTCCCAAAGGGCCGTTGAAGAAGATGCTCTCCATGGCCGATTCAGTGCAAGTTTTGCAGCCATAGTTTGTATTCTCTGCAATTTCCTAAGTAAAATGGCCGGAGCATCCAGGAGCAGAGCATTGCAATAGTCGATTCTAATCCAGACTATGCACTGAACCACCTGAGCTCTAGCATCAGAAGGCAAAAACGGTAGTATCTTACGCAATGCTCGTAAAACGGACATACAGGTGCCAACCGTTTTATTCACCTGGGAGTCCAATTGGAGATTGCTATCCATCAGCACTCCAAGGTTACGTACTGTGTTAGCGGTTACCAAGGATGTATTGGAGGAGGCAGGCCAGAAATTTGTGGGAAGGATGCTTTGAATACTACCTGCCGCACAGCATAAGACCTCAGTTTTACTTTCGTTAAACTGTAGGGAGTTCCATTTCAACCAAGCTCCCACTTGATGTAAACAATTATGGAACTTTTCCCTAGACCTGCATTATTGCCCTCAAGAGTGAAGACAAGTTGAGTGTCATCAGCATAGTTAATAACACTGATTCCAAAAGTTCTTATTAGGGAGATGAGGGGACGAAGATAGAGATTGAACAGAATGGGGCTGATGGCCGAGCCTTGAGGAACCCCTTGTTTAACCTCTCTATATTGAGAAAGAAAAGGGGACAGAGTCACTGCCTGCTGCCTATTGAAGAGGTACAAAGCTATCCAATCACAGGCCCTACCCCTCTAAATGGAGACAATGTTGCAGCCTCCATTACAGAATTCAGGGCATCACTCCCAGAGTCCATAAAAATTGAGAAATTGAAAATTGAGGGGCATGGAGAGCACAATCTGAACCCAATCCCATGTGGGAGGTGAGGCCCAAGCCCAAAGAGACATTCCACTAGGAAAAAATGTAAAAAAAAAAATTTTGGGTGGCAGTAACCTCAGTTTCAGCAGCTGGAACCGCAGTGCCAAGAAGGGGGTCCTCCTGTGTGGTACCAGTGTGCCAACCCAGAATAGCTGAACCAGATTAACATTTAAAAAGATTAGAAGGGGCTGGTCATAGACCAGACCCTGCGGCCAACTGCCTCTGTGCAGCTGTAGGACATTCGCAGTGGAGGTTGCTGCCTGCTTGGGTGGGGCCCCCGCAAGGTATTGGGTGCCCATGGGAGTTTGGGGGTGAGGACTGACCAGAGATTGGGCCCTCCATCCAACCAAAACTAATAGGCAAGGCCAATAGAATTATGCGATTGTGCGTCTGTGGCATTTTTTAAATGATTCACAACGATTCACAGAACTAACTTAAGACAAAATCTTAAACTTACTACCATTTTAGTATTCACAGAAGGCACTTACTCATTTCGGTATTCAGAGAAGTTAGGACTCCTAACTTTAGGACTCCTAAATGCCTTCTGTGAATACCGAAAGTTTTAAAGTTAGGATTTTTCTAAGTTTAGGAGTAGTAAAGTTAGGACTCCTAACATTAGGACTCCTAAACTGAGAAAAATCCTAACTTTAAGACTTTTGGTATTCACAGAAGGCATTTAGGAGTCCTAAAGTTAGGACTCCTAACTTCTGTGAAAACTGAAATGAGTAAGTGCCTTCTGTGAATACCGAAATGAGTAAGTGCCTTCTGTGAATGCCAAAATGAGTAAGTGCCTTCTGTGATTACCTAAATGAGTAAGTGCCTTCTGTGAATGCCAAAATGAGTAAGTGCCTTCTGTGATTACCAAATTGGTAGTAAGTTTAGGATTTTGTCTTAAGTTAGTTCGGTGAATCGGGCCCTATGGGTTTGCCACATTATCCATCATCTGCTGCAATTCTGCACATGTTATCAAAAACAATTGTTGTTAGGTCAAACAGTTCAAAAGTTACTAAAAATGCAGCAACACGTGTTTCCCCACAGAGGTCACCTCTTTGCAAAGGTTGACTTGTCTCCCTACTGTTGATTATAGCTGTATTTGAGTATTAAACTAATGGGGTGCAGGTGTAGCTCAGAAAGTATAAAAATTGTAATTGTATTTGTAATTGTATTAATATAGTGCGTACTGCCCCTGACGAGGATGACAAAATAGTGAATTAGTACTATCACAAAACGTGGCGTTATAAGCCGCATAATTTGCCTTTTCCTGACGCATAATTTACTCAACTGGGCCACATAATTTGGCCCTGCACGGCTGCATATTTCCAGTGGCCCTGCCAATAGATTGAAGAAGTGCGTGTGACCTTCCAAGAAAGACAAAACTCAGGCCCTAATTCCCACTGATAAACTACTGCAGGTTCTGGCAGAATCTCCCGAGGGAAAACTGTGAGGTTGTATAATTATCACACGACTGGTAATTAGTGCATGCGGTAAAATAACACTGGTTGTTTGAGGCACTTTAGATCTTGGCCAGCCTTTGCTTTGCTGCCTCGGTGGTGGGGAGGGGGCGGGTGATCTTTCTGCCCGGATGCTGATCGCATGCGACCTGCAAGGAAAAGAGAAAATGAGTTAACGATTTGTGCAGGTTGATGGCTCGGCCTCCGGATGTGGGCCCAGGCGCGCGAAGGGCGCCTCCCGGGTCGGGCACTTTACATCCGGGGATGAAAAGACTCATTCTGATGAGATATCGCCCCACTGAAAACACAATTCCGCATTGCAACGACTGCACTATAAATAGCAAATTGAAAAATGTCTAGCGCCTGACCAAAAAAATAAAAAAATCGCTACTTTCCATAAAACTCAATGGAAACCGTTTGGTGCAAGAGGGGGGGGGGGGGGGGGGGGGGTGGGGGGTGGATGATGGAAGAAGGAAAAGAGCGAGATGTGGGGAGGGTAGCACGCTGGGCTCAGATATACCCATGCTAAAATAAACACTGTCACAGCAGGAGAACAAATAATCTAAAGCAGAGAATGCAAAAATACTCTTCTGCACTCTGGATTAGGTTTTCGGGAAAAAAACAGTTCTTTCTGAGAATTTCTAATTCAATTTCTTGGGGTGCCAGGAGGTTGCGGGGAGCGATGGAATCGGTGATGGCTTCAGTAAAAGATATGAGCGCGCTCTCACTCGGTCCCTGCCCGCGAATACATCTTTGATAAAGACGGACCCGCCAACTCGCACAGTGTCTGGCGCAGTGTGTCACACGATATCATAGCCTTTCACACGGTCACCCCGGCGAGAAGCCAGTATCACACGTCGGCAGAGAAAATGAGCAGGAAACCACTGCTTAGACTGGGATGTCAAAACTCCTGTTTGGAGTCTTTATTCAGCCGATATCCATTAATAATAGGGGGTGTCACAAAAGCCTAGGACATCGCGCCTGCCTTCTGCAAGTTTCTCTGTTTGTTTTGGAGGTGGGGGTTTGGTGGTGGGAGGGTGCAGAAGTGTGTCTTAGGTAGTTCTCAGCCAAAAAGACCCCTCCCCCCCTCCGAGGCCATGCCCCCACATTCCACTGTGAAATATGTTTTTAAGTTAGCATGTCTGCAATATGATAATAATTACATTTCATGGTGCTGTATTAGGTAAGGCACAAACAGGGACAGTGCTTACCTCTTCTGGGAGCATAATGACAGTGCACCAGCTCTTTGTGGCGCACAGTGACTGTGCCCTCTAAGGGCATTTTTTTACTCTGCACCCGCATCCGTCTATAGAGTGTGGGTGTAGAGGCAACGGGATTCCCTCATTTGCATGGGGCCAGACACCAATGCAAATGAAGGAACGTCCACTCAGGATAACGCTGGCGCTACATGTGCGCCGGGGCTGTCAGTATTACACCACCCCCTTTTCTGAATCGTTTTTGGCCACTATAGGTGTGGCAGGGTATACTCAGACATGAGTCCCTTGCTCACTGCACCATCAGGATTCACATCACCACCCCCTTTTCTGAATAGTATTACACAGAGGCATAGACGCACTGTCACCCGGGATGGCCACTAAGTTTGCTACCCAAGTGCAGGTAAGAGCGGGGTGTGGCGGCTGACTTGTTCAGGGGGGATGGGATTGCAGCCGACGGCTGACTTGTTGTGGGGGTGGACGACGGACGACTTGTTCGGGGGGGGGGGGACTTCTGAGCAGGGCTGGGAGGATAGTGGTAGTCGACAGACATGACTCCCGCCGCCCCAAAAACAGTGACACCTGGGATGGACCACCCCTTTGCTACGCCACTGGTAATACAGAAGAGACCGGCCACGTATTTCTGTACCATTCTGTGATGCCATGGTGCCCTTGGGGGGTGAGCATTGCAGGTGCACTTGCATGTTGCGCCCCCTGGGCACTATGTATAATATGGACCCAGGTGAGCTTTCTGTTGCAGATGACACTTCAAACTTGGCCTCTTTATAGACTAAGTTAAGCAGTAAATGTTGCTAAATATATGTAGTACAAAAGGGGGTGGTGATGGACGGAGCATCTGAATCAATCAAACACTCACACCCAGTCAAAAGATCTGGGTTTAATCCATCACCGTTTTTTAGCCCCCTCTGCCACCCCAGTTCAGACATGGCTATATGCAAATCAGTCTGACCCTGTGCCTCATGGGAACAGTCCAGCCCGAACTGCCAAGCCATGTCTTCCCTGGACCGCTAAATATATGTAGACATTACAGAACTCAAATTGATAATAACCATTTGTAGACATTACGGAACTCAGATTGATAATGACCTTTGACAAGGACTAGTTTCAATTTTTTTTTCAACCATTCAAAATTGATGTCATGTCACTGGTGTGAGGTGAGGTTGGGATGGGTTACTCTCTTCGGCTGTTTTTGGCTATTGCATGTCAGCACAGCCAAAAACTGCCTTCAGTTTTGCCTTAAGATGTTAGCCAGGGGTGTAGTCAACCCCACCCCACTGCTTTAGTAGCTACAGAGGGGGTTGGGGGTTTTGATGGGCCTCTTCTGTCTGCAACTCGGCAGACAAATGGTCATAATTAACGACAAAGGGTGGGAAGGTGATTGAGGGAAAGGATGGATGGATAGGTGAAATTGTGGCTGGGTGGGTTAGTGAAGGGTTGGATGGATGCATGGATGAATGAGTGAAAGGATGGATGTAATGATGGATGAGAAAAGAGAGCAAGGATGGTGAATGGATGGTTAGATAGATGGATGAAAAGGTAGATAGATGGATGACAAGAGAAAGGGCGGACGGATGAGTGACTGAATAGATGGATGAGTGAGAAGGTAAACGGACAGATTAATTGATGGACTGAAAGGCAGGAAGGGTGGGCGGGTGGAAAGAGTGGAAGGATGAATGAGTGACAGGATGGATGGCTGACTGGAAGGAGGAATGTGAGGATAGATGAGTGAAAGATTGGATCAAGGAGTGAAAGGGGGGTTGATGGATGGCTGGTGAAAGGGAAATGGATGAGTTAAAGCATAAATGGATGGATAAGTAAGTAAAAGGATGGATGGCTGAGTAAAAGGGTAAATGAATGGATGGATAGATGGATGCATGAATGGATGGATACAATGGTGGATGGCTGGGTGAGTGAAATGGTGGATGGATTGATGTCTCACTGAATGGGTGTAAGTATGGATGAGTGAAAGGAAGGATGGATAGATGGATGGATGAGTGAGCAGCTGAATGGTTGGATGGATGAGTGAAATGGTGGATAAATGGATGATGAGAGAATGGATGGATGAACGAGTGAGAGAGTGAAAGGATGGAATGATAAGTGAAAGGGTAAATAAATGGAATAATGAGTGGGTGGATGGATGAACTAAGTGAAAGGGTGGATGGACGGATGAGTAAACAGATGGATGAGTGAAAAATGGATGGATTGATGAGTGAAAGGGATGGTAGATGGATTGCTGTTTAAAGGGTAGAAGGGTGGATGACTGAAAGGGTGAATGGATGGACAAATGAGTGAAAGGGTGGATGGGTGAATAGGTGACTTAAAGGATGGATGGGTGAAAGGGTAAATGGATGGATGGATGAATGCCTGGATGGGTTAAAGGGTGGATGGATGAGTGAAAGTATGGACGGCTGAGTAGAAGGGTGGATGGATGGATGAATGAAAGAGAGGATGTGTGTATATGTATGGGGTGAAAGGATGGATAGATGAGTAAAAGGGTGGATGAATGTGCATAAGGGTGGATGAAAGACCGAAGGGATGGATGAAGATGGTGAGTAAGGGAAAGGATGGATGACTGAGTGAAAAGATAGATATGTTTGATGGATAGGTTTAAAGATAGATGGATAAGTTTGGATATGGACGGGCGGAAAAATGTACGGAATGGTGACAGACTAAATGTTGGATCAAAGACTGAATGGATGACAGAATGTAAAGGTGAAATGGTGTATATCTGCGGGTGCATGGAAGGATGAAAAGATGAATGGCTTGATGCTTGAACAGAAGAGAGACAAGAACGTTCTTCCAGGGAGGATGGCGATGACATGCTTCGCTTGCTTGGTGCCAAAAGGGCTTTGGTTTAAAGAGGGGGCATTTTAATGTTTTGGCAACTCCCTTGATGTTAACCCTTTTGACTCCTCAATGATGTCCATTGACAGAAGATCACATAATTATTTCCACTGCCTTTTGAAAATGAGAAGATATTTTGCGATGATGTGGAGCCACTGACTGGTTGATGGCTAAACAAACTGCATGTACTTCAGCACTCTGTTTAGAAGGGCTGTGGGTTTCATTTCAAATGGGCGATTTTTGGGATGCATATCATTTTGTCAAGTCCTTAAAATTCTCTGTAAATTCACAAAAAAATGTGTATAGTTCAATTTCACCAAATTAAATATAAACAGGTCAATGTCAAATTCCTTTCCACAGTTTTAAGTCACAAAACCGTGGTCAAAAGTTTCCCATATATCCCCCATTATTACTAAATATTTGTATTATTACTTTAATATAATAACTAAAACAATTATTAACATAAATTGTTATTATTACTACATTATTATATACTACCTATAGTTACCTACTGGTGTAGTTTTTCTCTCCCAACTATCAATAATTCCGTGTGACTGCTAGTCGGCACTGGACAAAAAGGTTGCCTTAAATCGCCTCGTTTCTGATAATTTCATGAACATAAGAATTTTACTAAATTTCACAAAATTATGCTTTTAGAGTGAAATGTGGTTTGCCTGCAGGCCCGGTTCTAGCGGGTGGGCCGGGTGGGCCAGGCCCACCCAAATTTAAGCCTGGCCCACACAAACAGTAGCCTTGGCCCTCAGCAGTGAGGGCTGAAGGCAGACGCGCAACACGCAAGTCGTGTGTGTCAGCCCGGGCCGAGACAGCTTTCCTGGGCGCACACACACAGACAGTTTTAGAGGTTATCACAGCCCTGCACCGAGAACTTCACAGGTCTTTGAATACCATTAACATGTTAACGAGGCTTTATCTCATCAGCGATAAAGGCGGTTCTGTCATGGCCTTTCTGTTTTTGTTTATTTAATTAGCAGTCAGGTCATAAGGGCTACTGTGGAACATACTTTAAAGAGTGTGCTAATTACATTTACTGCTATTTCAATGTTTTAAGTTTTAAGGTGATTTTTCTAATGTTTTTACCGGGCAAAATGAAAGTGGAGCCCAATGGCGCCTGATATGGGGCTGGGGTCCGAGGTCAGCTGTGACATAATGTGCACTGGAGAGGAGTAGTGGATATTCAAGCCGGTAAGGGAGTGTGTTGCAGAGTCTGGGGTCAGGTGGCGGTAGTAACGAAGAGGGATTCTCCCTGAAGGCTCGCACAGAGGGAGCCCGAGAAGTGTCACTTGCCTGATACTCCCACCTCAGAAACCTCCTCTTCCCATCAAAGGAACATTACAAGGAAAAAACACTTTTTGAGAGTGATAATATTTAGAAAGAGATTTGGATAAGAGTGCATTTTACTGGGCCTTGCAAGACTAAGAAGAGACAAAGGAGGGCCCTGAAGGAGGCCTGCCCAGAAATATATGCAACAAATCGAGCCCGCAGTGGCCCACCCAAATGCACCCTTGGCCCACCCAAATAAAAATTCCTGGAGCCGGGCCTGTTTGCCTGTATCATGTTTGATTTCTTTACATGAGTACGTGCCTTGCATAAAAATGGCTAGCGCAGGAGAGCAAGCAGAAAATGACTTTCAGCAAGACATTTTTGGCGCACACGGCTCCCCTGCATTACAAAATTATGCAAAATTACATTATGTATAATTTTGTGAATTACATCAAATCTAAAAGTTAGGACTTTTGCAAAATCCGTTCAATTTAACTTTAAAACTGTTTTCCTCACAAAATGTGAAACTGGATGGATGATGGTGATAGTGTTTTTTTTTCTGTGTAAAACTTTTAAGGGGTCTGATTCTCTCAATTTGATGTGTTTTCGGCACCTGAGAGAAAATCCACATGCAAAAAAACTGGGGGAACTACAGGTGCTAATTATAGGGGGAAAAATGCAATTTCACGCGACCCTAGCCCAATGTAGGTTCAAGGGGGCGGGCGGGGGGGGGGGGGGGGAATTCTTCACATATATGAACAGCAAGCACTGATTATATACATGAGTTCCTAATACATTGGAACTTTTTCTTATGGGGATAGCCTGAACATCTGGCATAGATCTGGTCCCCGAACACTGGGCTGCCATGTTTTACAGAAGCCTTAGCCTCTGTGTGGATTTAGGGATAAGTGATGGGGCCTCTTTTGTGGGTCATAACAACAGAAATAGAAAGGGGACTTCACGAGAGGGCCCAGCTGCTAATCGGTTTCGGTTTCTTTGACTGTACAATAGGAGGAGCTTGGCTGTGATTGGCTCATTAAAGCCCATTGTTCACTGATGGGCGACAGGGAGAGAAGGCACCAGGTTTCCTGGCTTTGATAAGTCGTGTCACCTTCATTAAAAATCAATGCACCCTGGAGGGCAACAGCTGCAAATCACCTGGAAAATCATTTTCTTTCTTACCATATGAAATTAGTAAAACGGAAGCACATAGAGTGTGAGGAAAAAGCAATCCGAAAGAAAGGAGTCTGTCGCGTCGCTTTCAATTAACTTTGCTTCAAGGTCTCACAATCTGCATTAAGCAAAAGCGACACAAAACAACCAGCGGAACCCCACGTAGTCCATTCTTCCATTATGATATATAAAATGTGCACAAACTGACTGAAAAGCTTGATTGCACTGACATTCAAGGTATTTTTGTTTTCAGTGATGTATATTGAATGTAGCTGCATATTCTAAAAGAATATAGTACACACAAATTATAAACAATTGGCGCTCCCTCTACCTCCTCCTCCTCTTCCTCAGCAGGCCTTGTTCTTATGCTCTCTGCTAATAAAAACGCGAATTTCATTGCTTTACTGAGCTCCGCATTTTAACCTCCAATGCTTTACCTATAAGTGAACTCATGGTGGTGAAAGGTGGCACCTCTGTTTCAGAGAGCCAAAAAAATCATAGATACATCCTACTCCCTGTTTTTTAGTTTTTTCGGATTTAATACACAATCTATAAAGCCTTCCACAATTCGTGCACAATTACATCGTACATCTGTGCATAATAAAAAAAATCATAACTAAATTAAGCAGATAGACCGCCCCAAGGATGATAAAAATGCAGATAACCATGTTACACATTTTAAAATTTCTTCACGTACAGTAGATACAAAGAACATATAGCCATAGGCACCTAAATTGGCAAGTACATTAAGAGGGTGCTCCATGCAGAACCTAGTTTCTCTCCATGTGACATCATAAAAATAATTGCAGAGACAATTAGAGTTTGTCCTAATTCAATTTCAGTAGGACAAGGACTTAACTCATTCACTGACTTTTTTGAGTATGAACGTGAAAACATCAATGTATATAGTTACAAAACATTATAATGATAAAGTAATATATATTATAGTCGCTAATAATCAAAAACACACTGATTTTCAATCTCTAAAGCTTAATCTTATGCGCTTATTTTTAGGGGGACCCAGATCATTTGGAATTTTTTATGGCCTGCTCTGCCTTTTACCCTACACCTTTTACCCTACAAAGTGAGGCCTCCAAATTATTGTGAACAATCCATGAATTTTGCCCACCACTGCCACACTGCAGGTGGGGTCAGGGTGAGCCCTTCGTTTGCCATGCAAAACTTTGCTAATTTCATTTCAACAAATGCTTCATGTGACACCTCCCTAGATATGGACTCGTCACCCCTGAGATACTTAATTAGTCAGATAGAAACAATTGGACTTATATCTTAAAATATAAAGAACATTCCTACAGAAGTTTTATATGGGATATGAGACAGCCTGCCTTAAACAACCTGAATGGTATTCAGTACATACGAAAGAGTGTCTGATAATGTTGCTTCTTGAGGTTATTACATCTGAGGCTTTCGAACAAGGGTTTTTGAGCAAACATGAATTTAAATACCTTAATCTAAAACACCCCAGGCTCCCTACAATCTACACACTTCCTAAGATTCATGAAGACATCCGAAATCCGCCGGGACGCCCAATTGCATTGGGTTGTGTTTCTTTAGTGGAGCCTCTATGTAGTTACATAGACTTTTTCTTGAAGCCGATTGCTGAAAACACTGAAGCCTATCTAAGAGAAATTATGCAGACCATCACTTGATTGACCAACCACCCTTCAATCCCAGTGACCAACTGCTGGTGATTTGTGATATCGTATCCTTATATATGAGTAAACCCCAACAATCCGCCCTTGAAGTGATGAGAGATGCCTTGAATCAACGACCAGCGCCTATGGCCGTCCCCAGCAAACTTATCATTGATTTACTCACAATAGCCATGATGAAAAATGTCTTCTTCTTTCAGGGTAACTACTATGCACAGACCAAGGGTGTGGCGATGGGGGCAGCGTTCGCTCCGGACTTGGCAATCATTTACATGGACAATTTTGAGAAATAATTCGTCTTTAATAATAATCCCTTCAACAACTGTGTGATTCTGTGAAAGCGGTATATCGACGATATACCGATGATCTGGACTGGAGACACTACGGAGTTGGGCCTCTTCCATGACTGGCTGAATCAATGTAATCAGGATATCAATTTTACAATACAGTACAATTCCAATGAGATAGCTTTCCTTGACATCATGATCCGCTGAAAAGACAAAAACTATATACCACACTATACCGGAAACCTTCAGAACGCAACTCTCTCCTTAGGTACAATAGCTACCATCCCCGTGGCCTGAGGGACAACCTACCCGTAGAACAGTTTTTGCGTATCCACAGGAACTGTTCCAAAAAGGAAGATTACATGGTTTAGTCAGAAGACCTAAGCAACTGCCTCCTGGAAAGAGGATACCCGAGAAGATTGCTGAAAAGAGCTCAGAAAAGGGCCTGGTTTAGCCCTCAGGAGATGCTGCTAACTCCAAGAGAAAAGAAAGATGTACAACTACAGAGACTGATCTGCATAACCACCTTCTCTACAAGAAGCAATGCCATAAAGAAGGTGATTAACAAACATTAGGGCCTGGTGTCTGACGATATTGACCAACCTAATCCACCCATGCACGCTTTTAAAAAAGCTAAGAGTGTCAACGACCATGTGGTCCCCTCTTTTCTTGAAACAGTAGCAGAACCTACGATTCAATCACTTTTGAATCTACCACCGGTGCAGGGACATTTCAAATTTGGACACTGCAAAGCGTGCCGGACAACGATCCAAACAAAACATTTCTTCTATAAATAACAGATGATTGTCCTGGATTCATTCACCAATTGTAACATGAAGAACTTAAATTATGGAATCATTTGCCCATGTGGACTTCTTTTGTGGGCCAAACACAGCAGAAGATTAAGGCCCGAATACTTCAACATCGAAGCAGGGTTCGCTGTACAGTCCAAGGGGCACCTCTAGTTGACACACCCCAGAACAGCTACAGTGGTTGGTAATAGAGAAAGCCTCGTTGGGCCCGAGAGGGGGCAACATTGCATCAATCTTGAACACACGAGAATGTAAATGGATGGTCCGTTTGGACACCATTGCAAATGGACTCAACAAACTAGACTCAAGCGATGCATAATCAGCGTGCCTCATGACTGAGTAACTTGCTCCAGGTCCCTTCGCACACATGTGGATTTCCAATACTAAGACAACCATGACAATCCCATACTGCCTGTTAGCCTGAGAATATCCTTCTGCTTTTGAAAAGCTGTTAATTATTACAACGAGACATGTTGAATTTCTTGCATTAATTATGCATGTTCTAAATGGCCCTTTTTGCCGGGTTATCCCCAAACTTTTTGCTTTTTCATCCCTTATTTTTCCTGACCTGTGGTTGTTGGCAATAGGACTCTGGGCCCTTTACCACTGCTGGTCAGTGCTAAAGTGCATGTGCTCTCTGTGTAAATTATGACTGTACTTGGTTATCCATGATTGGCATATTTGTATCCCCCAGAAGTCCCTAGTAAAGTTCACTGAGTGTGCCAGGGCTGGTGATTCAAATGCTACTAGTGGGCCTGCAGTATTGATTGTGCCACCCACATGAATAGCCCTTAAATGGTGTCTCAGGCCTGCCACCGCAGTGCCTGTGTGCAGTCTGTGAACTGCCATGTCCTCCTGTTCAGGGTTCCCCACTGACCAGGCCTAGCCCTTCCCTTTCTGTGCACATTGGTCACCCCTATGGAAGCCCAAGGTACCCCCTTGGGTAGGGTGCAGTGTATGTGAAAGGTAGAGCATGCACTAGTGCAGGTGACATGCTCTGGTAGTGAATTACAGCCATTTTCGTTTTCACTATTGTAAGGCTATATTGCCCGTAGGCTATCATGGGGAATGCTGGCTACAGAGTGGTTACCTGCATATCTTCCCATAGGAGCAAGATAGGACATAAAAGTCTAGTATCCCTGAACTCAGAATTTAATAACACATCTTTTAGGAAAGGTGTTTTTTAAATCCTGTGTTTGAGAACAGCACTTTTAGAAAGTGGCTGTTCTCTTGCCGGTTCTTTCTCTGTGCCTTGGCCTGTTTGTGAATTGACTGTCTGGTTTGTGAGTGGCAGGGGCTGGGTGGCTCCCAGATGCTGAGTCGGCCATCCCTGCGCTGAATAGCTCCATCTGTAATCTAGAGTGGTGGGAGGGGATAACACCTGGGCCTGAATAGGGATGTGCCTGCCTTCCACAATGCTGGCTCCACCTCCTGCTGGGCGGCTGATGACCCTGCCCCTCTCTCTGAAAGGAAAGGAGAAGCCAGGAAAACAAACTGCTCAAGGAACACCAAGAACTGGTTCAGACAAGAGAACAGCCATTTTCTAAAACTGCACATTATGGGTCTTATCTAAGCCTTTAACAAAGCTTTGTTCCATCATTTCCAATATGAATGTCTCACTACTTTGCATTTTAGTGCATGGATGATAAACCTAATATGATGCGATGTAACTGTGTCTGTCTATTGTGTATAACACTTTGTGGTAGAAGGTACAGCCATTGTCCAACAACCTTTGAATAACTGTTAATTCTTACAATGAGACATGTTGAATTTCAGGCACCGGTCATCCTCATTATATATTTCTAAGCCTAGTACTAAATTCTGTTCCATTATTGCCAATATGAATGTTTTACTGTTTTGTATTTCAGCTCATAGAGGATTTACTTAATATTATGTGATGTAAATGTGTTTGTCTATGAGGTATAACACTTTGTGTGTAAGGTACAGCCATGAACCAACAAAAATGTATCCATAATGTCTTCCACTGTGAATATAGCCATTGTTTTGACAGGTATGAATTGCGGTGGCCCACTATGTTTATATTAATTTCCTATACAGTTTTTGATTGTGGGATGCCAAAACAAAGGGGTCTCATATAAACCTCCGCTGTTATACACCTATATATGATAAGTTCCACCTTTCACGGGTACGCCAACTAACCAAATAGATTAAGGCAGCCTAGTCTGTTTTCCCTTCCCGTTAGTCAGGCACTCGAGCAGCATCAGCATTTAGCCTCTGCTGGACGCTGATCCTCACTTGGCTACGGAAGCATTTTGGCCGTATTCAAATGGATTACGCGCCACTGCGCCGTTCTTTTCCCATTGTGTGGTTATTACTCAGCGAGTAGTAATGAGTTTAGCAGTCTTTGTGAGTGCGAATGTGGGGTGCTTTTCATTTGGATCTAAGGTGTTTGGAATGAGGTTACTCATTTCTGCCTTTCTCTGCAGATTCAGCACCGCACTACCATCAACGCTTTCACGGTTCATCTGGTAAACGCGGTTAGTTTTGCCTAGCTTTTCAGGGTAGCGGAACCCTTTATCATTCTTTGATACACAGGGAGCCATTAGGATGGCAGGCGGACTTTGCCCGCCCGCCATCCTCACGGTACTTGGGACCGCCCGCCATCCTCACGGTACTTTGGACCGCCCGCATAAGGGCGGGAGTCCCGTGGGGGGTATTAGGATGCGCCCGACACAATGGCGGGCGCATCCTGCATTTTTAACATAGTGGGCGGGCAGTGCTCTCAGCACCGCCTGCCACAATGCTAAAAATGCATGTATGCATTTGCATACACAAAGCGGCGGTGCCTGGATAGCGGAGGGGTAACATTTAATATACCCACTCCAGTGAGTGCAACAGAAGGCAAAGCGCTGGATAGCGTAGGGGTAAAAATTACCATTCCCACTCCAATGAGTGCAACAGTAGGGAAAGCGCTGGATAGCGGAGGGGTAAAAATTACTATTAACACTTCAATGAGTGTAACAATAGGGAAAGCGCTGGAAAGGGGAGGGGTAAAAATTACTATTAACACTTCAATGAGTGTAACAATAGGGAAAGTGTTGGATAGCGTAGGTAAAAATTACTACACCCACTCCAGTGAGTGCAATAGTTGGGAAAGCATCGGATAGCGGAGGGGTAAATATTACTATTACAACTCCAGTGAGTGCAACAATAGGGAAAGCGTTGGATTGCATAGGGGTAAAAATTACTATTGCCACTCCAGTGGGTGCAACAGTAGGGAAGCGCTGGATCCCAAAACAATAAAAAAACTAAACCATCACCATTTTTATTAAATTTTATTTCCAATATTAACATAAATAATACATACATTTAAATATATTATTTTTAACAAAGATAATACAAAATAATTAATTACACATTATTTAACACTATACTATCCACAATACACCCCTAAAATTAATTACACAATTACATTGAATAATTCATAATTAACTAAGGAACAATATTTTATTATTATTTATTAATTAATCAATAAAAATTTATTACTACCCACCTTTCACAAAATGTACACATATAAACACCTCAAGACACACCCCAAATTAATAACATAATTACAATTAATAATTACTAATTAATTAATGGTAAATAATTTAAAAATATGTAATAATTAATCAATAAAAAAAGAATGACTTACCACCCTTCACAAAAATTTACATATATAAACACCACAACACACAACTAAAATGAATTAAACAATTAAAATAATTATTTATTAATTGACTAACTGAAATTAATTAACAACTAATTATTGAACTATTATAAATTAATCAATTAACACATTAAATATTCAATACATTTTATATAAATAAATTACTTCCCAACCTATTCCCCTATAAACCCACAACGGAGATAAAAAACGCAAAATTCAAATTTAAAAAAACAAAATGAACTACTATAAATTATTATTTGAATCTACATAATTAAATTACTTCCCACCCTATTCCCCTATAAACCTACAAACTGCTACGGAACTAAAAACGCAGAATTAAACTTAAAATAAATTATTAACTAGTAAAATTCTAAAACATATAATAAAATGACAAACAATTCTCGTTAAAAACACTGAAGTACATAACATTATTAATAAATCAATTTTTTTGTCAACTATATTTTTGTGAACGATATTTATTAGAACAATATTTTTGTAATCAATATTACCTACCTGTCAATCGGTATTCTTGTCAACTATATTTTTGTTGACGATATTTCTTCTCCAAGATATTTTTGCCTTAATATTTATATCCCACGATATATCTCCGTCGATATACCTGCTCTGCACCCTCCAATGGTCATGTGAACCTTTTGTTGTTGACTGAAAGCGAATGAAGGGAGCTAGCATTGGCAATCTATTTCAATCACAGTGAAACCAATGTGACTTTATAACAACAACAGAGAGGATGATGTCCAAATCATGACAGTTTATTAGCAGATTTAATCAAAGGTTACAAATCAATCAGTTAATCAGTATATTCGAAGAACATACATGTCAAAAATAGTTAGATAAGCTGAAATTGTCTATTATATCGAAAAAGATGCACAATATAATGAGACAAGGCATAGGATTCTAAGTAGATAGGTTCCGAAAAGGAACTCGACTAATCTAAATAGAGCTTTGAAATTGGCGAGGTAAATTCAAAGAGGAAGGGGTCAGCATCAGGAGAACCAAATTTAGTGTTGAGGGTAAAGACACTGGCATTTATTCATGAAGCTCAACACCTGAAGTGGGGTGAATCAGCAGAGTTGAAGAAGGTCTCCCCTCAGCAAAGTCTATATAGGATCTTCTAAACTATTCTAAGAAACACACATTTAAAAAACAATAAAAGACTCTGGAAGCTCCATCCCACCGTCTCCCTGTGGATAGTCCAATCACAAGACGATGTTCGCTGAGAGCAGGTAGATTCTCCAGGTTCCCAGGCCAAACAATAAGGTACACAGATGCAGAGCCTTAAATTTAGCAATAGTTCAGTCTGCCTGGTACAGAAGGCTCTTTCCCATCATCTCAGACTGTACATCCATGTCTGGCTAGTCAAACAGTTTCCAATAATAAACAAGGTCCAATTATAACTAACAAGCACTTCTTGATACTGCACATGCAGAGGAAAGAGAAAATATGAAGCTTGCAATGCATTAGTTTAGGAAATAGTTTGACTGGCTGAGGCCTAAGCACCAGCGCCTTGAGACCCTCACAGGTGAGTAGCTACACTTTACAAATCCCTGATTGATTGATAAGTCAGGTCAATGTTATAAGGAACAACATGGCCCCTAAACATGTACAGTTAGCACTAGTGAATACATTTATTACAATACAGTTATATGTGTCACTCTAACTACAGGTAAATATTGCCACCTACTGTTATTCAATTAATACGGAGCACACCGTTTAATAGGGTTATTGTATAATGTGTATAGGTAATATATACTTGCATGAAGTACTAAATTGCACTGCACAAGCCCATGCGGTACAGCAATATAATTGAGGCGCAGCTGGGTTCCTTAGAGATTGGATTAGATTGGTGCTTCTCTCTAAGGTGGCCTAGTTATTAAATGTATCCCTTGGTATACTGGACCAGCGAAGGCGCTTTAATTTATTGCTACAATTTGCTTCTCCTAATGATAATTAAGATTGGTACCTAGGGGAGTGATAAGCAGCACACACCTGCTGGGCAGTGTGATCCTTCTCAAGTCTTGTAATTATATCAAAAGTGATACCATTATGAGAATGTTCAGCTGAGACAAAACCACATTACCTTGGCTTGAGAAGTGTGTATAATTTATTGGTATGTCACTAGGGAGTCTTCCATTTAGGAACCATCGGTTAAAGGAGTATTGAGTCTTTAGGAGAATATGGCCTGGCTGGTCCAAAGGTTGTGGGGGTGGGAGCATAGCTGGGATGCCCCAAATACAATCTGAATTAACAAAATGCTGATCATCCATTAAATAAAGAGCTACATTAAAATTAAATTGCCCCATTGTTTCTGCGCTGGGATGTGTATGCTTAGAAAAGGGATCAGTTTCTCTATGTTTTTGTCTTAAACTTATTAATTAGGTGCAGAATTATAATTAGCCACATAAGCTGAGATATGGGACAACCTTATTCATTTTTGTTTAAGCTGAAGTGCCTGTTCATTACAACATTGGAATGTTGGGTGTTCGATTGAAGACTATGGAGAGCTCCGGGCTTTTAATGGCTGGTAGATGCACAGAGCATCAACATTACAATGTTTGTACACAACTGTTGCTGTGAACAAAGACATCACAGGGCCCGAGGGGATTTCAACCCACTCAGGCTGCGTGAGGCCTTTGTTTTATAAATTAGAACATTCTGCCCTCTAGTGGCGGAATGTTCTAATATCCTTAGAGCCCTCCTTAGCGGTCTCGACCAGCCAATAAAGGCCGGCAGCTTCATTAAAAGCCCTCGCCTTCAGCTCAGGCCTTTAATGCTGGAGTGGGCTTCTAATGGCTAGTAGATCCCACTACATAGGGCTATAAGGCTATATTATCACACCTGTTTTAATTAAATCAATTATACAGTTAAGAGTGTTGGAAATAAATGTACACAATTCACCCTGTTCTATCCCCCATCATTTTTCTTTCATGAATTTTATATAACTATGATAGCCAGGTTTCTTGAACATATAATAATGTCATTGTCTGTCAAAAAGGAATGGGAATCTGCTTCTCCAAAAGTCTTGGAGAGGTGCACAATGATCCAAGAAAGTAATGAAGTGCTTGTTTTCTTACAGTGGGCTGCTTATTATTGTTCTGCAAGCCAGGTACGGTCAGAGTATATGCAGTGATTCTTTGCTACATTAATTGTGTAGAGCCTTGGGTGAGTGTAGTTGTTAGCGAACTCCAATCCTCTTCTTTAAATAAGATATATTTGGAGATTTGCTTTGTATGCAGTTGTCTTCCTGACTCCGGGGAGCCTTTGATAGATCTTTTACTACTGTCCTATGGTATATGGTGCCTTGATGGTCTCTTAGGCTCGACTGAAGGATAGTTTTAGCTGTGATAGAGTTGTTTGCATTGTTGGTAATTGGATTTGGGAATTCAACATCTATTGGTTTGAATACAATACTTCCCCATGGGCAGAATACTTACTTGCATTTCCAGACTTGGTCAATGGATTTCCACCCTGATCAGGTAAACTTTGTAGATTCCTTAGTATGGAGAACAGTTCCACTTAAAATCTTAATGGCTTCAAAATCATCTGTGGTCAGCCATTTCAACTCATGAAGGGAATTAAGCAGCTTCAGTTTAATATATCATGTTGACCTCTTGATGTATATTCTGACATTAGAAAGATGGACCGTGAAACCTCATCCATTTCTGCTTTTCCCTCTTTGAAGTTTTTAGAATGAAAGTCCCCTTTAGGTTGGCTGTTGGTGTAAACTAAATTATGTTCTGCAAGCTGATTGGGCAAACATACCTAAAGAAAGGAATGATAACTGAGGGAAGTTGGGAGATTTGAAGGCACACTTGAGTAACTAGCTGTGGTATCTATGTCATGTGATGGTAAGCTCGACTTATGTTTGCTTGATAGAATGGTCGAGGTGTGCCCATGTGTACTGCTGTCTTTTAAAGGTGGGTTGGAACTCCTGTTCCTTTGGGTTCAGGTAAGTTGGATTGTAGTTTGTGGTCCAAAGCCAAAGAAACTACTTGGGAGGAAGACGTTTGATATGAAAAGCCTTCCACAGCAGGATGATCCAAGTTCACTTGAGCTGAAGTTGGAAAGGAAGGGGGCTTATTAGTAGTTGGAGAGTCAGGTGCCTACATGACGTCTGAGTTTTCTAGCATGGGAGAATTTAGGCTGGGTTTATCCTGCACGGATGCTAAGACCTTTGCATCGACTAACGTGACTAGAAAGTTGGGCATTGTTGTGGGCATGTCAATGTCAGCTTCCGATTAGGTAAGCTTTGAACAGTTGGAAAACATTGGACATTTTTGGGACTTTAACTTTGAGCTTGTGAGGAAATTTGCAAAAGTTTTTGGTCTAATATTTGTGTTCCCATTTGCAGCTTTTTCTTTTGTTTCCTGGTCAGAGGTTTTGAAAGTTCTTAAAGTCCAAAGAGGAAGTATGAGGGGGGGGGGGGTATGATAGATTAAGTAAATGTTCATAGGTTGGAGATTCTGCTATCTATTGGGGCAACATTGGAAGCTAAGTTTTATAAGAGGTCTGCCTCCACCTCTATTTTGCCTGATTGCCAATTTATTGCAGAAGTTGTTGTCTCCAAAGACTGGCAAAGTACAGGCTGTGTTTTATTTAAGCTAATTTGTGTGTTTCCCTTACATATATTGGGTAGCATATGAGTTATAAAAGGATTGTTATATGTGGAATATGAAGGCCTGAGTGATTGCCAGGTGAACTCGCACCAGGGCCCAGCTCGCTTGTATCGTTTGGCTGAACTTTAAATAATTTGGGGGAGATAGAAAGTGAGTCTCACTCTATAGGTGGTAAAACTTTTAGTGGGATCTCCGGTGAAAGAAAACCTGTTGACCCTATGCCTTCACAATGCACAGAACAGTGGGAGGATTGTATGAGAATGCCCATTGGGAAATATGCTGCGGCTTATGCTTTGATATGAATTTCTGCTCGAATCATTAAGATTTTGTGAAGTGGGGCTACCGGTGCCTCCAGTCCTTCCATGTGCGCCCTTTCATTCTAGACCTTTAATATGGAAAGTTAATGGGGCAGATTTACAAGCCTGTTGCGCCACTTTTGCGTCACTTTTCCCATGTTAAAAGTGACGCAAAAGTGGCACAAGGGGCTTGTAAATAAGCCCCAATGTGTTTTGTAGACAGAGTGCCTTTAATTATATTAGAAGGAAAATCACTTGTTGTAAAATTGAGTCTAAGGTTTTTGCCAGTAGAGGGAAACTTATTATTATCAATAATTATGTTTATACTGGGGTAGGTAGCTCCATCAATGATTTCTGTAGTATTGTAGACCTTTACAGTGGTATGACTTTAAGGTAAAACCTTGGGGCAAAATGTAGGCTTTGTGGTCCTCACAGGCTGCCACTAGTCATAGCTTTGGTAAAGTTTGATTAAAGTATTTTGAAAATGTTGATAGCTCCTTGGAGGATCAGCCTCTGCTACCATGCTCAGGATTAAGAAGTTTCAAGTTAAAATTGTTCCAAAGTTTTCAAGGATAGAAGTCAGTATTACATTCAAAATTCAGTTCAAATTGATTCTAGCAAGCAAGTGACCTTGCTGAAGAAGATGGTGCCAGAAGAGCACATGCCCGAGCCGTGCCGCCGAACCCCTGCACACCAGATCACCAAAACATCAGGGCATAGCCACCGAAATTGGGAAGGGTCACCAACCACCACCTAGCCACCGTGCTGCACACCTCACCACTGCCAGGTCTCCAGGAGAGGAGAGCACAGTTCCGACGGAGGGTAACTTGCACAATGGAAATTTGACTCAATGTAGATGTGTAGAGCTTTGGAGTGCAGCGATTAGCTGTACCCAGCTGGTGCGGACTGCTTCCTGGCCACTCTACCTCGGTCCTATCCAGGTACTGTAAAAAGTTACCTGGAGTCTGCAGGTATTGCAGAGCCAAGAGCCTAGGAAGCTGCAAAGAAGTAAAAAGACAGCATGGCATCTGAAAAATACCGCCTTTCAGTCCAGGAGTGCCATAGAAACATGGTGGAAGCGTGAGGGCGTTTTGGCAGTCACTGAGCAAACTAGCGGCTGTAGCACAGTGTGGGGGCAGGCACCAGCCCAGCAAAAATGCTAATGTTGTGTCATATTTGAAATATAGCTTTAACTGGTACATTTTACTGGACTGGATAGATGAGTTAAACCCAGTTTGGCAAGAATCACTTTGAGGAGTCAAGCTACCCATACTCAAGTCCAGGTCATGAGGCCCTGCATTTACTGGCCTCAGAAAGCCACTAGGGCATAGTTGCAGTAGCTGGAGGAATTTTGCAAAATGTTTTTCACATATTTTCAGGAATTATCTATATGCGCTTTTAGGCAGAAATAATAACGGCCTATATTTTCCTCATATTTAGCTGGCCTTACAGGACAAGATGGTAAAACTTTATGGAGAAGCACAATTTCCTAAGGCTATAGTTTGCATTCATGGTACACTTGTTTTGTCATGTCTTACTTCTGAAACTGATTTTTATTTAAACAGAAATAGAAAAAGCAGCATTCAATACATGTACTAGTGATAGGCAAGTCTATGTCCTGTTAACCTGGCAATGCACATGAATCATTCAAGCTTTAACATTTTGTCCTGTGAAATTAGAGCGCAAGAAGAGAGTTTTTGTATAGGGTATAGATTTGTGTTAAACCCTTCATTTTTTATATATTAATATTATTATATATTTATTATATTTCTTTATGTAAAGTAGGAGACAGTGCAGATGCCAAAAGGACATGGCTGCATACACTATACTTGCATCCTACATCTGCCAGGACGCATGGATACCACATTGTGCACAAATTAACAGCTCTGGGGCCCTATTATGTATGCCGCGCTTTTTCCTTGATTGCGCTGGGTGCCCTTGCATGTGGGTGCAGTGAGTGACTGCATCCGCCTGCAAGGGGATGTCTGGGGGGGTACATGAGATCCTCTTTACCCCCTCCAGAGGGCAGCCATCAGGGGGCGCACTGATAGTGTGTCATCTTTTAGGAGGCACACTGTCAGTGCATCTCCTGAGAGCTTCTTTGCCTCTGCGCCCATGTCTGTAATACAGCACGCGCGCAGAGGCAAAAAGATTCCCACAATAGTATGGGGCAGGCCCCCATGCAAATGAAGGAACGCCCTCCATAGACAGCGCTGGCTCTTTATGTGCACCAGTGCTATCGGTATTACAGAAGGGGCTGCACAAGCGTGTGTGGCCCCTTATGTTATACCAAAGTGCCCCGGGGTGCACAAATCGGGTGCATCCTAATTTGTTGGTCGGAACCGCCAACCTATGGTCAGTCAGTTCCAACACCGAAACGGCATCGGGCGGATGCAAATCTGCCCGACATTGTAATCAGGCCCTAAATGCTTATGTTAATGTGTGACCATGTGATTGGTTGGGTTGCTCGCCAATCCAAGGATCTAGAGATAATCAGTGCAGCCATCTTTAGTGTGGCCAAACCCTCTGAATAGTGCAGTGAGTTAAATGTTACTTCTAAGAGGTGCTTCTGGGGTGATGGAGAGGGACCAGTGACTCCCCGGTACTTGTTCAGGACCCCAACGTTACAGCAGCAGACATATTCTTTATTTGGTCTTTAGCTTTATTTTGGCCTTCAGATAGTGTTTTGACTACATCGTTCTTTATTTTTTTCTATGTCCTGTCACTCTCCTGCAATACATTTGCAAGGCCTTTAATCTTTTCTTCCGGCTAAATAGCGCTGGGTCCTCCAAAGCACAAAACATTTGGGCAGAAGGTACAGTTCCAATATCCTCTTGGTGACTTCTTGCCCTTGCCCTTTGAGCTGCTATTCTCCTATGCAAAAGTCTATGGTGCAAAGAATGAGTAGCCAAGGGAGTGCTAGGCCTTGAAGATGAGTACTCAGGGTAGTCTGCATGCCTGTCTAACTCTAGTAGGCAGTGGTGCTGGTGGAGTAGTGGCTGGTATGGACCTAGACTGGTGGAGCAGTGACTTAGAGTGGCGCTGAGCTCTCCTGCCTTATTTGCCCATTTTTCAAACTCCATACCCACTTCCTCTTCAACCTCTCTCACTGCTGTGCTGTGAAAAAACACAAAGCGTACTAGCTATATTCACAATAAGATGATGTACACCTATACATATAAATCTTAGTTAAAACTACCCCTACCATATTGCAGTGTCCCTATAACAATAATAATCTGATTTTAAACTTAAATAATGCTTACTTTTTTGTAAATCATGTAAATATAATTATCAAATAAAATGCATGTTTACTTAGTAACTTGCTAGGTTTAATTCTTAATGAACTTGTGAGAGTATTTATCACTCACTTGTAGCTGCTGGCTGTTGTTAAAAAGTGTCTATGTCAATGATTCCTGCCAGGCCTCTCTATGAGACCCTCCTTAGGTTTGGTGAAGAGTGAGTGAAAGGGCCTCTTCCAGGCTCACTTTCTTTGGTTGACAAACTTTTCCTTAGTACAAGTTTGTTAATCAAATCAATAATTTCTCAATAATGTGCTGAATAACACAAATAGCATTGGTTATTTTCTTGCACTGCAGCCACAATGTGTGTTTGTGATGGCCTTTGGCAACAACAAGGATGACTTACCAAAAAGATAGCAACACATTCATTTGCCAAGATTTCTAAATCCATATCAGAAAAAAGCTGTTTCCTTTTTCTGTCTGCCTCTTCTTTTCTGGACTCCTGGCTTGCCATTTAAATGTAAATGTAGTCATGGCCCCTACAAACAACCAGACAGGATGGATCAGAAAAACTATCTCTTCCTCTCTGATCTACAGGCCACTATTAAGTATGTGGCTGCAGTATGTCCTCAGTATGATGTTAGCATCCTGTGCCTTGGCGGGGAAATCTGTATGTGCAAGCCATACTGATTACTTAACACTGACTTTGTATTTTGCAACTAGTATTTTTACTCAATCACTAGGTGGAATGGGCATGCAGTTGTACATAACAAAATGTGATTTCTAAATACCAATTCTTTAAAATTTGCTATTTAGGAATTGCTCATTCTCAAAAGAGTACATCCGGCCTAAATGTCATGAGTCAGCCGGAGTGAAATTGCATGCTAATTCAGAGTGGGTAGGTTTTTTCATTCATGTCTTTTCGAGTGCAGGAGAACCATAACTGACGTTTACAGCTGGTATTTTGCTTGGAAATATTGCATTAGTCTTTGGCTGCAGCAGCAGACAAGCCTTACATCCTGCTCTTTCTTCTTTTATTGGTAGGGATAATGCTTGTGGCAATCAGACAAATCCTTCTCTTCTATTCCCCTACTCCCACCATGCCCAACACACACACAGCTCACCCCACTCACAGTTCCCTGCATGGCTTTGCCACCTGCTCAGAGTAGGTGATAAATGTGTGTATTAAAAACCAACGGTATGGGGCATTCCATGCTGTTTTGCAAGCTGGAAAATCACTCCTACGCAGTAGTGGCTCGTAGTGTGAGTGTTGCGGGGCGATGGTGAGTGTTGCGGGGCGATGGGGCAAGGGGGGGTAGTAGACTCCAGCATACAGCCGACCGGAGGTAAGTACATAAATAAATAAAACGAAATACATTGTGCGCGCTGCAACACAAATGGTTTACTACCCCCCACCCTGCCCCTCCCCCGCCCCGCAACACTCCGACTGAGAGCCGCTACTGCTTTATATGAAAACAGCACCATCAGCAGGAACACGCTTTGTGCTGGAAGTGCCTTTCAGATGGGTTGCTGACTATTCTGATTGGTCAAGAGTCACCTGAGAATAGGGTGTGCCACCACCTGGCTCTTGACAAGGATCTGTTGCAGAGGTGCAGACATAGATAGAGTAGTGGACCACCCTGTTAGCCCCCCCCCGGACCCTTAGGGTTTTCTTTCCATTGTCAGGATGAATTAGGACTTGTTGGTGAGCGGTAACCGAGCTCTCAGCCACGGACCTGTCCCTACTCCACCAGCCGCTACGACTCCTACGTAGTAAATCCCCGCTCCATGGGGTTTACTTGAGATTCCTCAGGACTAGTGTAGATTTACTGCATGTTAACAGTAACATTACTAGCGGTTCTACTGTAAGCCAATTCTGTGCAACTTATAATCGGACCCAATATGGATTGTCTTCCTCCAGAAACGTTTTCCCCTTCCCTGTTTTCATAGCTTACATGGAAGTGACTGGGTTTCAGTTTTGTTTGGTGTATCTTCAAGAAATAAAATGTGAAAATATTAAATGTTGGCGTTCCGCGTTACAATCTTTCCCCAAACACAACCATCTTTACCACCCCTGAAAGCATCTCTATTTGGTTCTGCACTACACAAAAGTAAATTCCAGATGATACCTCAAACTCAATTTTCCAGGTTTCATCTAATTTAAATAAAACATTGCACATGATTTTATTAATTCTCCTGTTATTCATCTACATGCCACTTGTCAGCACCCAAAATGTGGGGGGAAATTGATGACAAGTGTAAACCTAATGCACATACAACAGCAGCCCCCTATTTTTGGTGTTCCTCCATTTTCAGGCAAATGGATCTTTGCCACTGTGATTGAATGGAGCTGTAATACAATATATTTCAAGTAGAACCATCAACTTTCATTACCTTAATGTTGAGTCAATGATGAAAGGTTTAGGATTGTTTTAAAGCTTTATTTCTCTTTAAGAGATTAGTATTGTTTTTGTCATTTGTATTCAGATTAGTCAGGTTACAGAAATATCAAGAAAAGGTTTTGTTAGAGTCAGCATAATATAGACAGTGTGTTCCATAAAGGAAATAGTTCCCATGTTAATCTAAGAGTCCGAACCTGAATAAGAACCGATATAGAGCTCTCTTGGAAGAGAATAAGATTGTGAAGCTTCTGGTTAATCGAAGAATGAACTCCCCATAACAATTAGTTCTGGAACTATGTCAAAGAAAATGTATCATAGCAGTAGCTATGATCAGCAAGAGGAGAACGTCTCTCTGCAAAAAGGGTCAAAGTAAAAGGGAATCACCGTTAGCAATCCGGTCAAAGAATAAAGAAAAAAAATGCATAAAGCATCCAAGGTAAGATGGCATGGAAAGGAATCTATTGGAATAGATTAGCCCACTCTCTAACTAGAAACACGTACATATGAAAACACAAAGCTTTGGCAACATTCAGCATGGTTACATCATTACATCATTGTCCAATGGAAACAGGTCCAATGGAAACAGGTCTCCATTGTCGTCTCTCCTTCCATTTCCTCCGGTAAGCATTTACACTGGTGAGCAGGTATTTAAAAGTTTCTAAATGTCTTGCACTAGATACATGAAGGAAGGTTCTCCGGAGAACCTTTGCAGGCCTATTCTATTAGCTGATGTCAGTATCCCATTGTGTGGACAAAGGGCTAGTCTAAAGCGATGGCACGTTTCTATCAGTAGGTCCTAATGAGACCATGCAAAACAATATCTTCAGTAAGCTTAACATTACTAATACTCTATTCATTCTAAAATATAATAAAATACACTGTTTGGCAAAATAAGGAAATCATTGTGTGAGCAAGCAAAGAAATTAATTTCTCTTAGAGCAGCACATTTTAAAGTGATGAACAATTTTGCAGTCAGATGATTAGGTCAGCAGTTCTAAAAGGCATTTTATTTAGATGTCAAACAGCAGTTAGGAGAAAATGTCAGGCCTAGTTGAAGAAGCACATTAGGTATGAAAGCCTACTACTTATTTAAGCTGTATGTTTATCTTACACATTCAGAAAAGCAATGTGTCCTACGGATTAAAGCTGCCTAAATTATTTATCAAATTTTAAAGAAGCATATTCTATGTTTGTTCTGTGATTATGACAAAGTTAAACAAACTTGCTAATGTCAGGCACATTTTCTTTAATGTTAAACAAGGTCAATTTCCTTAAAAACATTTAGATTTTAACACACTCAAGCCAAAGATTCAGTTTTTTCAAATATTACTTGTATCTGCATCCTTATTAATGGTGTACTTTAAACAAAATATGTATATATTGGAAAAACTTACAATGTCAAATATTTTGGATAAAAGTTTCAAAAGTGGGACTTATTAGTGTCATAGCAGATCTGGGATTATATATTGGAATTAATGAATTCAATAATGTATGTCAGTATACGTAGAATGATCCTGTATGATATCTACATATTAATGACATTCAGCTTTAGAAATTGAGCTAAGATAGAGTTCTGGATTCCTTCCATTAATTATGTTGAAGTGAATACCATAGATAATATCACTTGTTGTCTTAGATAGATGATTCTATGCTGCTTCAAGGTTTCCCTCTTTTTTTTCCGATGAGATGTGACTTGTTTGAGGATAATATTTTAATCTCATTCTTCCGTCTGCAACAATTTATTATAATATTAAATGGCTTCAAGTAATTTTCAAATGTGCCTATTTCTTCCCAACAAAAAAACAGGATATATGTGAACACCACATGAGTTTACTTTTTTCTGCAGATACCACAGCCTTTATTCATTTTATTTAAGGTATTTCTATAATGAAAATATTCCAATCAAGACGCCTCAGCTAAACTATACATGCCTACTTATTTGAAAAGTCAAATTTAACTTTTGTTAGCTCATACTGCAGGGATAATATGGAAAGCCCAAGGCCAGAATAAGGTAGTCCGCCGGGTATGTAGCCGGGCAGCAACAGACCATGATAGGCGCAGTACGGCAGGGAATGTGTCGTCAATGCGGTCCGCGTTCAGGGGAGGAATACCTCCCCTGAACGCGGACCGCATTCAGGGGAAAAATTAAATTTGACTTTTCAAATAAGTAGGCATGTATAGTTTGTCCTGAAGATGAACTCTGAATAAGTATAGGGTTCGAAACGTCGTCGACTTTGTCACACTATATGTATATTAATTATGCTAATGACGCAAACAATAGTGTGCTAACTGTATTGTCTGACTGTGAATTGTGATACAAAGACTACCTGCATTGCCTGCAAATCCTTGTTTGTCTCTTTCCTAAGTGTGTTAGTTGGGCATCGGCTGGTGTCCTGCTTGGATCACACTATATTCCTTTTGTACTTTATTTATCATGAATTAAATACTGTCCGGCTGGACAAAGAATATAGTTGCTATCTAGTCTATATATATTTCGTAAAATATCCTTTTGACTAGGGACCACTGTCCTGTGTAAAGACTTAAGAACTTCTGTCACTTACACCCGAAGAGGTAGAATCTCTATTAAAGAAAGTTAAATCTGGATCTCCATTACATGTCATCCCTGCAAAGACCACCCCTCTGCTTGCCAAGCAACTTGCTGGTCCTATTTGCACCATTCTCAACAGCTCTTTGAAGGATGGCAGACTCCCTCTAGAATGGAAAGCAGCGCAAGTTGTTCCCATCTGGAAAAACCTTAAAGCCCCCATGGATGAAGTATCTAACTATTGCCCCAGTTCCCTGCTCCCCCTTCAGAGTAAGCTTCTGGAAAAACACATAAATAAATACTTATCTGAATTTGTGGAAGCCTCGAATTGCCTGAATGTCTTGGAGTCAGGTTTCCGGGCCAGACACAGCACCAAGTCCGCCCTGATAGCAGTAACTGATAACATCTGAATGGTGCTGGCTTTTAGTGCTGCTTGACCTATCGGCGGTGCTTGACACCATTTCTCACCGGGTCCTGCTTGGGAGACTTCAGGACATCGGGGTCCAAGGGGTTGCACTGAAATGGTTGGCAAACTTTCTGACTGATAGAACTCAGACTACTAACCTGGGTCCGTTTCGCTCCAAGACCACAAGAGTATCCAAGGGAATACCGCAGGGCTCCTGTTTGAGCCCTACTCTATTTAACATTTGTGTTACTCCATTGGCGGGATTAACACCTTGGCTGTTATGGCTTTTCCCCTCCTGTGCTGATTATTTTTGAGCCCCATTGTTCATGACAAGCTCAGCTCTTAATGCAGAGAAATCAGAAATCATGCTGTTTGGGGGTGCGGCGGTGAGCTGGACTCCTAGCTGGTGGCCAGAGGAATTGGGCTCTGCCCCTACTACTAAAACAGTGGTCAAAAACCTGGGAGACGGCATAGACCAGAAACTCATGCTAGAAGAGCATGCCACCACTACTGAGGGGCATTTATTCACACACTTAGCCTACTTAGGAAAGTCTTCACTTTTTTACCCTCCTCCACATGAAAAGTGTTGATCCAGGCACTAGTGTTAAGCCACCTGGACTACTGCAATGCCTTGCTGGTTTCAGCCAACGAAGCTTCTTTGAGCAAATTGCAGGTGGTCTACAATACTGCGCCCGCCTAGTAGCAAATGCCCCTCCCAGAACGGCATCTGTACCCCTTCTGCACCAACTACATTGGCTCCCAGTGCGGAAGCGGATCAAATTTAAAATCTACTGCACTGTTTTTAAAGCTTTCTACAACCTGGGTCCTAACTACCTATCTGACAAACTTGTAAGGTACTTACCTTCTAGGTCCCTGCGGTCAGGTTCTAAATCACTTCTCTGCACCTCTTGGTTTAAAAAAGCTTGCATGGGTGTTAAAGCCTTTTCACACCTTGCCACCCTTTTTTAGAACCAACTTCCCTTTTACTTAGGTCAATGTCCAGACTACTTAGAATTTAGAAAGCTGCTAAAACTTATCTGAGGTGCGTTTGTCTGGCTGTAGCTCGCAGTCCTAGGGCGGAGATACCCCTGACAGGGTGATTCAGGCACTATATAAATGATAAAATATCAAATATCAAAAGTGAGGACTGCATGGAAGTAATCGAGGCATGTACAGACACCCAAAAATGTATGTTTTGAAGGTCAAGTAAATACATATAATAGTAATAATAAAACAGTATAGTGAATATGCAAGTGTGAAAATGTTTACTGTTATTTACTGTCCAAAACATTGGATGATTTAATATTTTTATATTGTAAATACACTTTGTAAAATTAGAATTCCAAACATTCTCATTCACTAAATCAAGATATAAGGGGCCCGATGTAGGTAAATGGCATTTACCGATTCGTAAATACAGAATTTTACTGATTCGGTATTTACAAATCGCTAAATGCTATGTAGGTATTTTTACCGATTTTTTTACCGCATCTGTAACATTTGGTAATTACCAAATCGGTATTACCGATTCGGTAATTACCATTGATTCCTATGGGCCTTGAAGCCCATAGGAACCAATGTCAATTACCGAATCGGTAAATACTGATTCGGTAAAATTACCGAATTTACAAGGGGGACAGGGTGTCACTTTGACACCCTGTTGCACCCCTGACTCAGGCTTGTGTGTCATGTGACACACATACATGCCCTCAGAACATGTATGTGAGCCACATGGCACAGGTGTACATGCACGGTTGTGCATGTACACAGGAATTCGTTATTTACCATGCAATAGTATTACATGGTAAATAACTAATTCTTAGGGGCCTGTAGCACTGTTTCCAGTGCCACCTACATATAGATTTACCGAATCGGTAAATTTACCGATTCGGTATTTAACAGAATCGGTAAATTTACCAAATCGGTAAATTTACCGATCTGTAAAATATAGGCCCCCACATCTCAATCACCAAATACCGGTCGGTAACGGCCGAAATCGGCCGTTACCGACCGGTATTTGGTGACCTACATCCAGCCCAAGATGTCGTTTCACAGATTGCTTATTTCATCCAAGTAAGCGGAGCTTAGTTGTATATTAGCCTTTGTGAATCGGTTGATCCTGTAGTGAGTTATGGGACTGAGATGGGCGCGCTTTCCTTCAATCAGGTATGGGAGTGTTATGAGTGCTCCTTCATGGAGTGAGGGGCGGTCGGTTAGACCAACGCTTCTTTAATTGATTAGTGCTTCAGGGCAGGATTTGAAGTAGGCAGTAATGAAAAAAATCATAGGCAAAGTCAACTGGCCCAGCTTTCCATGCCAAGGCATAGTAACACAGGCCTTCACAAATGTGTTGGCATGCCAAAAAACTGTTATTCACATTAAAGCCAGCCCTATTGGCTCTGCCAATATTTTTTAAAATGTAGCAAAAGGATTGATTTCTGTTTAGAATGCAAGTAGGTGACCAAGAATTGGATGTGACCGTGCCGACAGATGTAAAATAGCTTCTTGTACCTTCTTATAGAAGAATTTATGGGAGGCGGAGTGAAACATCAGTCAAGAGTATTAGGTGAGAGTGTAATTCTTCTATAGAAGGAGCCAAAGCTACACTTTAAAGAATTGGTAGTAATTTGTTGTGCACACAGCTGAGCTGTCAAGCAGAACCTTTAAACAGACATTGAAATGGGTCCCTGGTGGGCCTATGTCGATAGGACTTTCCAAGACCACAATCAAAGCAATTTAGCGTTTTTTATTGTTGCTCTGTGATAACGCCATTGGTATTAAATTTAGCATACTTTGGGGTGAGTGCACTGTACACGATGAACACAGTGGAGTTTTTCAGGGCTCCTGCAAGAATGTCTTTCTCAACAATGAGAATAGGAACCCTTTAGGTAATCTAAGGCATTCATGCAATCCCTTTTTGCATTTCACTTATTTCGCTTTCATGTTGCATGGCATAAGTTTGCTTATTGCTAAAAAAATGTTTGCTTTCCCACATGATGTGTTACTGTAGTTTTTTTTTTTCATGCAACCTATGAGTTTTTATTGTTCATACTGAAAACATAGGCTCGCCTAAGGGTCGATGTGAGTTCATGGCTTGAATGGGTGTCTACGAAGGACATGGCTTAATTTGTCAACCGAAATAGCAACAGACCAAAGTTTCTCTTAGAAGCCCACCACTGGTACTGTCAAATGATAAATGCCAAGGTTGCCTATTCTTGATTCCATTTCAAGTGTCTTCCTCCCACCACCCTAAACTTCCTATCTTACTTGCACGTTTTCACACCTGCGTTCTCCCCTTGTCACTGTTTCCCTATATTTTTCTTCCTCTTTCATTAGCACTTTTCTGTTTTTCTCTGTCCTTCTCTCGGTCAGAGTCTAATGATGATCACTAAGGGCCTTGGTTAGAGTTTAGCAGATCGGATACGCCCTCACAAATGGTGCAGATATCCCATTGGCTGAATTACAAGTGCACTGTGGCCTATGGAACTTGTAATGCAGCAGACAAGGTAGCTGCCATGTTTTCACATTGTAATCTAACTTTTCCCTCCCACTTAACCACACCCATGCTCAGGTTGGCTCCCGGCCGTCATGAGTCATGATAGTCGTGTGCTCATGACCGCCGGGAGCCGTCCGAACGTTGGCGCTCCGCCCATGCTCGATTAATTCCACACCTGGGCGGGAGAATTAATCAGTGGGTGGAGTTCAGACGGCTCCCGGCCGTCATGAGCACACTCCTACTGAGGCTCATGACGGCCGGGAGCCGTCCTGGGTACCCGAGTGCCACGTCCAGCCCCAACCCCTAGCACTGCGGCGGAATTAGCCGCGCGGCGAAGGAGTTATGGCCTTGCTCTGGAAAGCAGATGGAAATCCTCTGTCTGCAGTGTGAATAAAAAAACACTTACCTGGATATGGCTGACCAGCCACTGCCTCTCTGCTGTCTTTGACCACTCTCCAAGGCAGTAGCAATCAGGAAGCACACATCCTCCCAGACTCCCCTGACCAATCACAATGCTGCCTTATAGCAGCATTGTGATTGTTCTGAATGCTTAGGTTCAGTGCTCAGACAAGCGCTGGGAGACTGTGCATGTTTCCCACCCAGCTGTAATACAGCCTGGGTGGAGAACATGCAAAGTGTACATGGCTGTCTGGCCGACCCGAGAGGAGGAGGCCACTGAGAGTGGGTCTGAATCATAAGGTGGTTGAGACACTTTCCAGCAGACTTCTCTCACTGCAAATCTGCCAGTGTTGTGATGGATTTGCCAAAAAAGGGTACCAACTCATATTGAAAAATGCTACACAGGAAGTAGTTTTTGTGAAAAATTATTTTATATATCAAATATTCATTTCATGGGGTACAATTAAAAAAGCAGTGAGAAATAATCAACAATGAAAAATAAACAAATGGACAAGATATAAACGAATTATTCTTTCAAATCCACTTGCGTTGTAGGCCACTCTTTTTGAGTATTAACACAACAAAACTTTGTCACTGTAACCAAAAATAACGTTGCATGAGTTAATCTAACAAACACAGAGAGATGTGGACTGATATGTCGACGTTTCGGCCTTATTATTGATAAATCCTCAAGACCATCCTCAGGACTTTCAAACTTTTGCATAGGTGAACCCCTGGGTATCTGATTTAGCAACTTCAATTGTATATGCAGTGCGGGACCCTTTTACAACCGCTCCTGATATTAAAACTCGTTATAGATAAAGTTGATATGGCGTTGTTTATCTGCTGTCTCAGTGAATGCTTTTAATCCAACAAAGATTCGGCGTGGTTCAATCTCGCTACGTGCCAAAGGCGAGCCTAAGGCAAGCCTGTCTGCGCCCATCCTCGTCCCATTGCAGCAAGGTGTCAGATCTTATTCTTCCACGTTTTTGCCTTGTTTAAGGCCAATTCCTAAAAAGCACACTTAAATTTGTGAACTTGACATGTCACCTTTTTCATGCGAATCTACAGGCCCGTAGACAGAAGTATATTTTTAGGGGGAGGTGTGGTCCTCATTTATAACCAAACATTAAACCTGTGCTCTATAGGTGCAGTCCTTCCCAAATACTCGTTATACTACTAAAGTTATAAGAGAAGTTTTAATTTTACTCAGCACTAATTTAAAATAACTTCACTTGGAACACATCCATCAAGAACATTTTGGTAAATTAGTGACAAAGAGTTTGTTTTAAACATTTTAGCCATCCAACAATGGCGAAAACTAAAGGGAATTTAAATGTCATTTTACAGGGGAAGTAGCAAAGGTTCCACAATGAATTTCACAGTAAGGTTGTGACATAAGATGGATAGTTCAATTACATTTCATATAACGCACCATTCAATACTTCACAGACTTGAAGCAGGCTCTGACATTGGCATACACACCTCATAGTTACAGGCAGGTTGTGCGAAAGGTGTTGTACATAATCAGACCTTTGTTAGACTTCAACGAGCAAAGCAGATAGGCATGCTAAAGTATAGGTGATTTGTGCACCTGTGATGGGTCCATTTCAGGCCTGTGGCCTGGCTGAGGGCACTAATTGAGGCGCTGCCTTCAATGCTATGAGATGCTGCTCTGTGATAGCATCTCTCTTTGATGGTGCTTTCTTGGCACTTTCCATTTGGTTGCCACTTCAAAAGTTTTTGGGACATTCTCTACTCTTTCACATGCAGAAGACCCTCAAAGTGGCACCCTACATATGGCTAACGTTGTGTGGGCCAGCGTGCACTGGAACTGGAGAAGTCCTCTACGATCATGGAACAAACCGGTTAATGCAATGTGGCCCTCATATACCTGCAGCTTGTTGTCAATTCTTGTTTTTCAGGAGAACAGGCTTCATGATTTTGGTGGCTTTTAACAGCTTTAGGGCAGACAATGATCCTTTGATGTCCGCCACACTACTTTCAAAGTACTCTGAACTTCAATGGTCATCGACACAACAGAAAAAAATATATTTCTAGAAAAAACAAAAGAATTTTTTTTTTTCCAAAATAAAACTTGTCATGTGAGGGAAATGATTCCCATGAGTCCCAAGTTTGATTTTTTGTTTTTCTGTATTGCACAGCTCGAAGAGTGCATGGATCTTACACAGCAAGACAAAAGTGGAAGCAGGCCGCGCTAATGCATTATACAGCAATCATCAAGAGTCCTACCACCAGCATTCTTACTCTCTATAACAGTAACAACCCACTTATGTGACTGAGCTATTGCTAATTAATGTAAGACTCCATAAGATCCCTAAGCCACAAGGAAATATTAAGATTTTTCCTTGCAAATTGACCATTTCTAGCGATGTGAGTGGCTGTGGTATTTCGGCCAGGGCTTGTTCGGCACCCAGGGAAACCTTTCAGGCCCAGACATTTCTGATAACAAGTCACCTAGGGAAGTCTGTTTTTATTTAGTTTGCATGAATACCAATGATGTTTCTTACCCAGAATGCCCTGCAAACACATTACCTTGGCCAAATCACCAATTCTCCTCATACTTCTGTGAAGGACATTCCCGGCATATGTGAGGATCCATAAAATTCCTGCCACCCAGAGTTCACACTCTTCCCCCAATAAAAACACTAACCCAAATGTTTACCAAATATTAATATAGTTAATTAATTATATAGGACCTCATAACAGCAATGTATCTGTTATTACCATAAATTAGATAAAGAAGAAGTTAGGAGGAGTCACTACATTTCAAAAAGCAGATTCATACTACACAGATCTTATGTTACAATGTATTAAAATCTGAAAATATTACTCGATGTTGTGCAAAGAAGTCTAGAGAGGTCAATTAAATACAAATGCTTTCAGCCTCAGATGTCCTAAGTATGGTTTCAATAAAATGTGGATCAAAGAAATAAATCCTCGGTGTGTTGAGCCTGACAGGGTTATCTAGATAGTAAACCATTTTTGATAGCTAGTTTGTTACAGATGTCCCTTTGCGATATGGCTGGCTATATTGGGTCATTTCTGATACACCTACTGCTTGTTAGGTTATTTTCTCCCCTCTGCAGCAGCTACATTAGCCTAACATACTACCTGGCTCCAGCAAACAAAATGACAACCGTAGAGCAGATATATTATCTCCCCAGGCTATACTTCACAACAGGCTAGTCAGTCAAATATAAGTTATACCTGGCTTGTGATAAGTCTGCCCCAGCACAATGGACTAATCAAAGCACCATGCCTTACTGGAATCTGGAGTTTCCTGATAGGACATTGCTTCTGAATGACTGGTAGGTTTGGGTAGTGGAAACCACTTACGTATAAGAAATAGGAAATGTCATGAAAGTTGCTTGCTTAAGAAAAACATGACTCAATGTCCTATACAGCTGTGCAGTCTCTTCACACAGCAAACTCTTGTTTGACATACCGTATGTGAAAGGTGAGAAGGGAGTTCAGCTAATGCCCATTGAATTATTTGCCTCTCAGCTGTGACAGCGAATTAGTATTGATACCACCTTCCATATCAGATCCTCTCAAACAACACTGTGGTGTCCCACAGGGGTCCATCATATCCCCTCTACTATTCAACATCTACTTAACCTTGTTACCGAACCAGACTAAATCATTCAACCTCACCTGTTAGAACTATGTAGATGACACCCAAATCATTTCTAAAAATTGATGGTCTGAAAGACTTCTACAATTCACAATTTGATGACTCCTTCGGGCCATAAACACATGGTTGATGAATAACCATCTAAAGCTAAATAACCCGAAGAACGAGCCTATATCCTGCAGACAGTGCATAAAAACAGCCTGACACCATATGGCCTAATGAATTTGAGGCCCCTCTAACAATATCAAGAAAGGCCAGAAACCTTTCACTGAAAATGGCACCTGTTGTGCATGGCTGTCTTTTTCTTTATGTTGAGCATAAATGAAAATAAAAATACATTTAAAAAAAGAAAGGTCAGAAATCTAGGGGTAACCATGAGTTCAGACCTATAGTTGATACATTATCTTGACAATGTTAAAAAAAAGTGCCTTCTACACAATGAAAACCCTATGTTACACCCTCCCATACCTTGGATACCTACAGAACCTACAAATCATCCTCATAGCTGTAATCTCCAATCTTGACTACAACAAAAGCCTCTACCTTGGTGCTGAACACGGCTGGAATGCCAGAAACCGGTCCTCGGAAGCTTGTTTCCGGTCCAAGGAAGGCATGGCTTGGCAGTTCGGGCTGGACTGTTCCCTTGAGGCACAGGGTCAGACTGATTTGCATATAGCCATGTCTGAACTGGGGTGGCAGAGTGGGCTAAAGAACGGTGATGGATTAAACCCAGATCTTTTGACTGGGTGTGAGTGTTTGATTGATTCGGATGCTCTGTCCATCACCACCTTCTTTTGTACCTCTACCTTGGTGCAGCATTCATAATACACAAAATATAACTCATCAAAAATACTGCTGCGAATTTTCCTCTCTGCCTTCACCTAAGAGAACACAGGACTCCAGTCTTACAATCACTCCACGGGCTTCCTATAGCAAAAATGTCAATGTTCAAGGCACTTTGCATTGTTCACTGAGCCTACAAAGAAAAGGACTGCTACACCTATAAGTTAAATTCAAGTAATACAAACAAATCAGGACACTGCCCTCCAGGCTTGCAACACTTCTCATACCACCTTACCGTATGAAATCCGTAGGAAGCACTGCTTTCTCAGTGCCATGCACCAAGCTCTGGAACTCACTACAAGGCAGTATTCAAAGCATCCAGGAGCATATAAACTTCCAAAGACAGTTGGAAACATTTCTATTTCCAATACAACTACACCACCACACATCCCAGCATAAGAACCTGGAAAGACAGTTGCACCTTCAAGCTCAATCTTTACTTTACAATCCACAGACTGAAAACAACCCAACCAGCAAACTACTTTTGATTAGCAAATAAGTTAAAAGCACTGATCTGTGCTTTGCTGTGTATTATATAGTTATGTAACTTCATACATAATAATTCTGGCCCGCATCAATACCCTAACACTCAGCGGTTGGCAACCAACTGTAACGTTCACCTATTACATTCAATTAAGGCATATGTACTATGAAGGTTGTCCTTCACCAGTACTGCACAGCCAATAAACCAACCACCACTACATGAACAGGCATGGAATAACGGAACAGATCTGTCGCACACTGCGGGTCAATCGGAGGACTTTAATCTAGTCCATGGCTGCAGGTCTCAAATATCTACACACTATGACCACTTCTTTACGTCTCACAATGGCTTTCAGATATGAGATGACAGTAACAACAGGCATCCCAGAAGATCTCACCACTTCTCTCCCCTCCAACAATGCCAGCTCTGGCCCAGAACTATACATTACGGGCAAATTTACTAAGATTGTCATTTGGGTTGCATCACTTTTGTGGCACATCCCAAACACAAATCATTTTTGGTATTTATTAAGCCATGCAAAGCCACCTTGTGTGGCTTTGCGTAGTTTAGTAAATGCAAAGTGCAAATCGCTGCATTGCATTACCCTGCATTGGGAAGATGTTCCGTGGGGGAGAATGGGCGTTCTATTGCATCCAACCATTGATTTTGGTGTATTACCAGATTTACTCAAGCTAGTGAACCTGGGAATGTGCCAACATGCTACACCTTCCCCGTGGGGAGTAATGTAATATCTTTATTTCTCCTTGTTACTACCTCATTCTACGAGTGCTGCATTGTATGGCACACATAGGAAGAGGAATATCACTCTAAGGATTGTTTTGTGCAGGAAGTTGTGCCTTCCAGCACAAAAATAATCCTGGCTCTACCATAGGCACCTTTGCACCATAGTGCAAGGGTGCCTGTGTTGAGAGTAGTGTTGAGAGTACTAGAACACAGTGTGCCAACGCTAGGAAAATATGTAAATATGGTGCATTTTAGCTGTCTTCCTTTTAAGCAACACAGTGCAGCAGTTTTCCTTGCTGCGTTGCTTGAAATGTAAGTAAATCTAAACCACAACGTGTGATTGGGTGACCCACTGCAGTAACCAGCTATACAGATTGTAGTCATAAGAAATACCATAATGGGTCCGGCAGAGCTGTCCAAAGCTGTTAGCTTACTGAAAAATTCATAAATTGCGTGTCTGTCTCTCTCACAGGTCATCATCCACCACGCTGCTAAGCACTGCGTCCCATAACACAATAACTGCACCAAGGTGGTTATCACGCAAGACATGAAAACACATTGGATCATAAAACAAACACAACATCCTTAAACAAAGTCACACCCTTCTAACTGCACACCATCGTATATGGCGCAGCTTACTGCCCATGTAGGTAAGCGCTTCAGGTTCATACATAGGGGTGGTAAGTGCTATACAAATGACCAATACAATATGTGTTTTCTTAACAGCTTGTGTATATTGAAATATTTGTACAGGTCATTTACAGGTATTTTGTAAATTAGAAACAATCTAAATTCCTACAGTATTTCTTTTCTCACTCTCTGTACACAAGGCCACTGGAGTTATGCGATTCTGCCACCACTGTGTTTTCCACATAAATATAGATTTACCATATTTGCCGCAGAATCCATTATCTGCTGCATAATCTGTAGATTTTAACAAAAAAAATAGTTTTTAAGTCAAACAGAGTAAATGTTACTACAAATACTGCAACATATGATGCGGTGCATTCAAAGGTCCTTGGTGAAGTTTGGACGGTCACCTTTCAGTTACTTACAGCTGTAGTTCAATGTGGAACTGGTATTAATGGAGTGAAACCTTTGCCTAGATAGTGGTACTAACACATGTGTGATAATTACAAAATATTGAAGTGAAGTATTAAAATATGACCTACATTAAGCTGCAAATATGTGCTATTGAATCAACCTTTCCGCATACTTTAGGGCTCCCCCTGCTGCCTAATTCCAATGGGCCTGTTTGTGTCACAGAGAGATTATCATAGTTCACTTTTCAAAATCCTCTCACTTGCAGTCAAAGGAAAAGTAAACAACATCTCCATAAGCAGCAGTTTCTTAACTCCTTCCATGCTTGTGACGGAACTACTCCGTCACAAGCCACGGGCACACTGTGCTTATGACGGAGTGGTTCCGTCACGCCGCGGCCGCTCCGCCCACGCGGCACTGATTCCCCGCCTGTGCGTGCGAATTAGTGAGTGGACTGAGCCATGACGGAACCACTCCGTCATAAGCACAGCGCGCCTGTGGCTCGTGATGGAGTGGTTCCGTCACAAGCATGGCGGCGCCGCGCGACCCCCCCCTCCCGCCCAGCGCCGCGGCGGAATTACCGCTGCGGCCAAGGGGTTAAAAGACATAGCCTGACTTGTATCCTGCCTTTGAACACGCAGCAAATGTAACAAGAAAAAAACATAATTTAGAGGCTTTTTTATTGCTCTTTCACCTTCAGAACTCTTGCACCTACCTGCTGTGTCAGATGCCTTAGTCTTTTGGGGGTACAGAGATTATTATGGACCGGCCAGGCCCTCACATCCCCCCCGTGGCTACTGTCCTGCAAATCTTGCAACTTTACATGCTCATTAGCCACCTGCTCTAGGGAGTATCTGCTGTCTACCTCATTGACCGAGCCACAGGTGAGGGGCACGGAGCACGGAGCTTATTTGAATCACCTAGCTGAGCTCCCACGTCGCAGCACTTTACCTTTTTTAGATTAAACTGCTGCTCCCTCCCCAAGCACCAATGGCATTTATTTAATTTCCTTTGCGAGGTGAACCCTGATGTAGTATTCCTAACGGAGACTTGGCTGCATGATAGTTCACTGTCTGACATTATTACAGCGCTTCCTGCCAATTTTTCTTTCCTGGGGTTAAATAGACCTCACAAGGCTGGTGGAGGCATTGCAATCATCTTTAACAAAAGTTCTTAAATGGTAACATTGGGGAGTTTATGATTCCCAATTGTGAAGCTCCGCTTTTTACTCTCTTCCTTACGCTGAAATTTACTTTATCTGGTGCTCTTATGTATCGCCCTCCTGGGTACCCAAGTGAATGGTGCTCCTCTCTGCCTGATCTCTCGGCCCCCCATATTCTACGGGCTGCCAACTTTACCCTGCTTAGCGATATAAATCTCCATTTGGAGGATGCCAATAAGATCCTGGTGTCCGTCTTTATTGAGGACTCTGGTATTTAGCTGGTATTTAGCACTCCATACTTCATGATCCACACATATTGTGGGGCACTTTTTGGACCCCATTATTTCTAACCTAAAAACACTGACTACCATCCCCCATCCCTCCCCCCCTGCTTCAACTCAGCTGGTCAGATCACTTTGCTGTCCCTTTTAGTTTTTGGGTCCCCTCCATTCCCATCTCTCAGCCTGTGTTGAAATCTAATGTCAGGAATTGGTCGTAACTCAATATTTCAGTATTGATTACGTTGCTTAGAAATACACAGCCTACCCTTACTTCTCATCCTGACTTGGACCAAATTTCGGTACACATATGGCTTAATGATGGACACCACTTTGCCACCTATCTCAAAACGCCTCCAGACCATTCAGCATACTGCTGATTGGCTAATTTTTTGTTTACCTAGCCATGCCCCTGACTGACTGACATACTTATAAAGCGCTCGATTGCCGAGGCGTCCTGGCACTAGGAGTGACTTGTTGCCATTGCACAGGCTTGCTGGAATTTAGTGCTGAGGGAAAAGCCAGGTCTTGATCAATTTCCTACAAAGAGGCCTGTTTGACTGTAGTCTAATGGTAGTCGGTAGCATATTCCATAATCTGGCTGCTCGGTAGGAGACACTTTTGCCTCCCCATCTGGCTTTTAATGTTTTAGGAACCTGTACTAGCCCTGTGTTGGCTGACCTAAGATTCTGTTGCGGGGAGTATCAGGAAAATAAGTTCTGAATGTCTGTGGTTCGCCTACTGATGGAGTAAGGATTCGCACATAAAGCGACTTGCTCTCTCTCATGAACCTCGTTAACTTGTAATAGTATTAACCAACCCTGTTTGTCATTAATATTACACTTTTACAGTACACGCGGGTGTCCCAGAGACGCTTGCCTATGTGTCTATTAATCCTAACTCCGCTTGCATACTACAGACAGAATGCCCGCTTCGCAGAAATTCAGTCTGCGCATGCGTCGGTCATACCCATGTGATGTGACGCACTCGCAGTTTTGGAGGGAGAGTTCGCTCATGCGCATTGTAGCTAAAATGACCGCTTGTCTCTAAACACGCTTTCTGCTTGCCCATGCTGCTTTGCATTTCTATCTATTTTCGCTTAACCTTTAACCGCTATAGTTATTATGAAGTAAGGGGTGCAGTGTAGATTATCATGGTGTACAGAGCTGCGGAGCGCTCTGTCTGAATTTCCACAAACTCCAAGGGGTGGAAATAGTCTTGAGTGCTGGCGAAGCACTTTGCTGGGGATACGAGAACCCAATCGGGGTCACTGGCGGATTTCGTGCAGTGAGGGGGTAGCGTAGGCGTTGCATCCGAAGCTGCAGAGGTTGGTCGTGCCCTTTTGGTGAGCCCAGTCCTGACCCAAATCCTGAGGGGTATCCTGTCCTGATTTTCCGTGAGCTGTACCTGCTCATCTACTGGCATCCTAAATCCTTGAGGGTCCTTGTCCTCGTCTTTTCCCGAAGCTGACCCGTGGCCAGGGTTAGTCCTCATTCCTGTCCTAGGTAAATATACCCGTGGGTGTCCGTCTACTATCCTTTCCTTCCTGCTCTTTAATAAAGCCTCTATGCCCATGATATTCTCTCTGTTCTCTCTAATGATGCACATGCAAATTGTTTATTAGTATGTTCCATTTTTCCCTTCCTGTAGGGCACGTTGAATCTGTTTTTGCTTAAATAAAGTGTGATGACCATTGTCGATGTTTAGGATCTAAGTTAGATAGACTAAGATTAGGGTTTGAATCACTTATAGGTTTTAGAAATTCAATGACTAATGTGTTTAAACTTACCTTCCCTAGTATAAGCCTGAAACCGAAATAGCATGTTCCCTGTTACCCTAACCTAATAGAGTCCTATTCGCACCCAATGGTGCTTGCCCTTATCCATAGTTATATCATTCTTGTAATCCTGATTATTGATGTTTTGATTTGCATCTACCTTATACTCTTGTCACCTTGAATTTTTATATCTTATATAAAAACTCTTAAAACCCTTCAGGTGTCTGTGGTCTTTTGAAGACTTACAAAGTGTTATTTAATGAAAGAATAAATGTTTAGAATTATCTTTGTCACCTATCCTCTAATAAGCTCCTGATCCATCAGGAAGAGTAAGTACCTGTGGTAAGTCAGGTGCCATGGTAATAGTGTTACAGAAAACACATATAAAGTACTGATAGTGGTGCGTAAACTCACTCGACTCACAAAATTGTATTTCAAATCACGTCATGGGCCCGAGTGCGTGAAAATCTGGTAAACTCAGAGCCGGGTGACCTGCGCGCTCTATCACTACCATATAGTGCTTTATGAACCAGACAAAAAACTTTTAATTCTACTTGCTGTTAGACTGGAAGCCAGTGAAACTGCCTCACAGTGGTGGACGTGGGATGGTATTTGGGAATATCAAGTAGTACTTGTGCTGCCACATTCTGCAAAGACTGCAGTTTGACAGTCTGGCCTTTGTCAAATCCCAGAAATAGCACATTAGCATAGTCGAATTTTCAAGAGAAAAAGAGCTCCTATTACCGTTTTCCTGAGGTTCAAAGGAATAAACGGCAAGATTTTTCACAAGATTTTCAATGTAAAGAAACAGGAGGAGATTAAATGATTGATTTGTTTTGCAAACTTTAGTTTGTTGTCAAAAATTATTCTGAGGTTTCTTGCCAATTGGCCACCACAATTGGTTCCATACAGAAAGACCCTGCCCAAACTCAATGACATCATTCTTCTCAGTATTAAGCTTGAGAAAGTTTAGGTTCATCCAGGCCATAATGGAGTGTAGACAGTTATGAAAACTGGCGGCTGTGGCGTCCACCCTCTGCATGGCAGATACAACTATCTGTGTATCGTCCACATATGAGATTAGCGTAAAAACGTGATCTTTAATAATCTGGCCAGAGGGGTGACGTATATGTTGAACTACGTTGGAGACGAAGCCGATCCTTGTGGTACTCCACACGGGAGACAGAAGTTTTCTGATTTGAGATTATCCCAGTAGATCATCTGTTCCCTGGATGCCATATAAGATGATAGTAAGGTTAAGGCAGTCTCTTTGAACCTATTGCCTTCAGCCACCGCATCAATACCGCATGGTTAATGGTACCAAATGCTGCTGACAGGTCAAGCAGGATGAGGACGGCTCTTCCCCCCTATCCATCTGTCTACCATCTCTTCTGTGGCCATAATCAGGGCTGACTTGGTGGAATGGCGAGGTCTAAAGCCATGTTGGGTGGAGTCTAGGAGGTTGTTACAATCTAGGCAGTCTGTAAGTTCCATGTTAATAGATTTTTCTAGGCAGGATATTGAGCGATAGTGTTTCACCTCAGTAGGAACCAGAGTGGCTTTCTTCAGGATAGGCCTAATACAAGCTTTTTCCATGACTGCGGAAAGGTCCCTGAACTGGTAACCTCATTTTAAGAGAGGGGTCAAATATGTGCTGATTTTTCTAGAGACCAGATGCAAGATGGAAGGGGGACATGAAACAGTAGGAGAACCAGACTTGGTCAGTAGTAACAAATCATTTACTTTCTCTGTTGTTAGAGTAGTGAACCTTGATAAGCTGCTATGAGTTTGATTATCCTCCAGGGTGTCTTCATTTTTTCCAATAGAAATAGGTAACGTCTTAAGAAGATTGTTGATTGTCTGTACTTTAGTTTGAAAAAAAGATAGCAATCTTGTCAACAAAGTTTTGATCATGTGTAAACTGGTTATCCTGCTACCGCTTAGATAAAACCATAACTGTTTTAAAGAGCACCTTTGAGGAATTTTAGCCGCATCTATTTTTGTTGTAAAAAATACAGTTTGGGCTTTTTTTATAGCTGTATTGTATTCCTCTAGAACTAGATTATAAGCCCCTTTACGTTCATCACTGTAATCAGTCCTCCATAGCCGTTCAGAATGTCATCATTTAGATTGGATGACTCAGTTATACCAGCAAGGGGTGGTGATGGACAGAGTTTCTGAATTAAGCAGAATACTCTCACCCAGTCAAGAGATCAGGGTTAGATCCAACACCGTTTTTTAGCTCACTGCACCATCCCAGCTCAGAACCTGGCTATATGCAAATTAGTCTGTTCCTGTCCCAGTGCATGATGGGAACAGGGCAAACCAAACTACCAAGCCAATTCTTACACTGGGAAGGAAACAAGCTACCGGGGACCGGTTTCTGGCATTTCAGCCGTCGTCGGCCCGGCTTGCTTGAATCCTGATGGTGCAATGAGCAAGGGACTCACATCTGAGTATACCCTTCCACGCTTAGGGTGGACAAAATATTTAACAACAAGGGGTGGTGATGGACAGAGTTTCTGAATTAAGCAGAATACTCTCACCCAGTCAAGAGATCAGGGCTAGATCCAACACCGTTTTTTAGCTCACTGCACCATCCCAGCTCAGAACCTGGCTATATGCAAATTAGGCTGTTCCTGTCCCAGTGCATGATGGGAACAGGGCAAACCAAACTACCAAGCCAATTCTTACACTGGGAAGGAAACAAGCTACCGGGGACCGGTTTCTGGCATTTCAGCCGTCGTCGGCCCGGCTTGCTTGAATCCTGATGGTGCAATGAGCAAGGGACTCACATCTGAGTATACCCTTCCACGCTTAGGGTGGACAAAATATTTAACAACAAGGGGTGGTGATGGACAGAGTTTCTGAATCAAGCCCTGATCTTTGGACTGGGTAAGAGTGGTCTGCTTAATTCAGACACTCTGTTCATCACCACCCCCTTTTCTGAATCAGTTATACCAGGGCGCAGACGCCTGATTTCTTAAAAAATTCTTAGTTACTTCTGGAGCTAGCAGGTCTACTGCTGACCTAATCCTGTAATCAAATCTGCTAGCTCCCCACATGGGGTCACAGACATCTTTAGGGGGGTTCTTTGCAAGGACTGCTACCAATTCACTTTGTTTAATTGTGTTCCTAGGTCGAGATTTGACCCGGGGTAATCTATTCCGATGGAGGCTGCTGGTTCTAGGGATTGATATATTTAAATGCATAGCTTTATGATCAGTCCACGGAAAGTGTAGCGTATTAACCAACACAATGTTAGGGTTATTAGTAAATATGCCATCCAAGGTATGGCCCGCCTTATGCGTGGATTCCGAGACAATCTAGGATAGACCGTATCCTCTAAGATAGTCCATCAACATGGCCGTATCTACTTGTTGTTTGCTTCCAGGTGGAAATGAAAATCCCCTCGAATTGTAAAAGTAGGACATTCAAAACAAGATTCTAAAAGAGTCAGGAGCGAGTGTGTAAAAGTGTACCTATCCCCTGGCGGCCGGTAGAGATGTAGACCCAGGAAGGACAGGGAGTTGTTCCATTTAATGTTGAAAATCACGACATCCGCTTCCAGTTGTTGAGTGGGCTCAATCCTAACTTTAAAATAAGACCGATATATTATAACTATACCCCCCCTTTTTTTCCCTTACCTGTCTGCACAGGCTACTTGATAACCCTGATGTATCATTCGCCCTGGTTTGTGTTAGAAAAACAAGATCTGGGTTTGATAGTTCCATCAGACATTCACATTCATATCTGTGCTTTATCACATATCTAGTGTTCAGTAATATGCACCTAATTGGATCAGCAACAGAGTACTGAGAGGTGCTGCCACCTGTATGGGTGATCACTGTGCTAGTGTCTTGGTAAGTTGGTGGTGCCAGAGAGGCTCCTAACACGTTGGCGCTATCCCAACTATCTCTTATTGGAGGCGGAGGAGTGGTACCCGTGTTTGCTTTACCAGATGTATTTTTGCTGAGTGAATTCATAGCTGTGAGGCCACACGAGTTACATTGAATTAGACTTTTGTTCCCATACTCTATCAGTATGGTCGGGTTGTGGCACTTACTGGTGTTGCAACTGAGTAGTTGCTCTCTTGTGTAGCTTTGGGGGGTAAAACGGGCAGGGGTCCTGGCGCTGGACGCACTCCGGGTGCCGACGGGCGTGCCTTTGGCGCACCCTCGGCACACGGGTTATGCGGTCACGCCATTGCATGCTTTTTAAGCCCTCCGTCGCGGACGGAATTCTGCGCCTGTGCGGCACATTCCGATTGCGGGCGTGGTCATGACGGCTCCCGGCCGTCATCAGCACACGCCCACCGTAACTGATGACGACCAGGAGCCGTCATCAGCACCGAAGGGGTTAAGATATGGGCAGAAAACAACTAATGCGCTAATACCAGTTCCACCTGTCCCGGCAGGCCTGCTCTTACATACGGGAACCGCGGTTGCGCATGCAGTCATTAAAAGGATTTAAAAGCAATTTAAAAATAGAAGTTCTCAAAGTGCGAAGTGCAAGCTGACAATGTTCACCGCTCAACAGTAGTAAAACAAGCGCGGCAGAGCGGTATGGCTAAGACATTACCACGTCACTGATTCGCCTCTGCTCCAGGAACTGCTTTGGCTTAAGATGTTGAAACGCTTTGAATTTAAGGAACTTTGCTATATGTTCAAGGCCAAACATGGCCTAGCTCCCGCATATATCCAAGGATTGGTGGCTCCTTATAAGCCGATGCGATTGCTGAGATCTGCCATTCATTCTCTGCTCACCACGCCTATGATTGTATAACCCGCATTAAGGGACGGTCCTTTTCTTATCTTGGCACCAAGCTCTGGAATTCCCTCCCTGACAATCTTAGGAATTGAAATTCATTACTAGAGGTTCATAAAAATCTAAAAACTCGGCTTTTCTAGCTACTTGCTGGGGTTTTCGCTATCTGCTTCTATCCTGTGCCAGTAAACCCTTCAGGGTTCAAGTCTGTCAAATAAATAAATAAAAAGACCTATCCAGAGAGGGTGCTGGAGATGACTCTGGACAGAATGAGCTATTCCCGAGACCCCCATGGAGCCAGTGCCCCATGAATCTCCTCTCACTGAGTGACAGTGCACACGGAGGGTCTTCAGATCCAAACATTGAATGTAGAGGAGCAGAGGTGCACCTGGGTGACTCTACAGCCCCATCAGCAGATCCCCACAAAGCCCTTCCACATCTTGATATACAGCGTTCCTTGCTGGTCCATATTACCTACATTTAATAGCGGGTCCAGGTGCCAGAAAATGTGGGTGAGTAAGTCTTGTAAAGGCCCATCTATGCCCTAGTGGGAACATGCCTTAGGATTCATCTTTCCTGCTCACCTGACTCCACCGCCCCAGGAGCTCTCTCCCCACATCATTTAATAATTTCCTATCCTCTACTTTTTTATCCATCATCCTCACCTTGCTTGGATCTTATCCATCGCCCCCCCCCCCCCCCCGCTTGTACAACTGAGCAAACCCTTTATAGAGAGGAAGAAGGAGGCAAAGGCATCAGACTTATGATTCTGAAGTCTGTAGTGCACACAGCTCAGTCACGGGGTTCCAGATACATACATGCTAACATTTTGAAACAAGAAAGAGGGTGATTTTTAAATTTTTTTTATCAGGGTCTGCATTTTTCCAATAGACTTTCCTCGAGGACCTGGCAGTTTCAGGTGGTAGGCTGTTAAAATATAGCTGCTTTTGGCTTAAGAAATGGGGAGTCTCCCACATGAATCGGGTCTGTTGGCATGTATGCTGTATGTTTAAGTTCTCTAACTTCCTAAGCCACCTCATCATTAGTGCTCATCCAGGAGCAGATTGACTTGTATTATAATCTTTGCATTTTGCTGATGGTAGGGCATTGCTATTAAAAAACACTTCCCCCAAATATTCGATGGCTGGAGTTAGAATAGTAAATCATCCTGCCACTAAATATTTTGGGCCCTCGAGGGCTTTAAGTGAGAGGCCTCTAAAAAGGGCGTGGACTCTCAGTAGAGTGGGCGGTCTGCCCCAGGCGTCACTAGTTTTGGGGCGGCAGCCGGCCCCCCTTAACTGCGGGCGTCGTGGGGCGGCAGCCGCCGGACTCACCAGCACCACACTCCTTTTTAGATTCAGCAACCATGGGCGGCAAACACACGGGCTGCCACGGGCAACCTGAGGCATAGCTACACCACTGTGGCCTCTGTAATTAAGAGTATGGTTTAAACAAGTAAATTGAATTTCTGTCAGTGGCGGCTGGTGAGGTTTGTGAGTGGTGAAGGCTGGTGAGGTTTGTGAGTGGTGAGGCTGGGCTTGGCTTGGCTTGGCTTGGTCAGTTGGGGGGTGTTCGAGATGTTGGTTGCCAATTTCTATAAAAATATTTTCAAAAAGAAATGGGATAAAAAGCGTGAATAATAGGAACATAGGCCTGGCTTGTTAGACAAGACTGACCTCCTTTAGCGAAATGTAAAACAGGGGTTGGTATCTCCCTCACATCATGTTTGTATTTAGATAATAGGATGGGTAGGGGGTAATAATCACAATGCATCTCTAAAACCAGAATAATAAAAATATCATAATAAAGAAGGCTCGCCCAAATGAAAAACGTAGCCAGGCCATAAATTGCATAATTTGTGCCCAAAACAGAGATCAGTTTGTTCTTTCTCAACCATGGTATTTATCAAAGGACAGTCATTCCTGAGAGAAAGAAACAAATGGGGTTTGATGAAAAAAACGGGAAACATCACTTACAACGCAACTTTTACAACGACATACCATTACAACGCAACTTTTACATCGCAAAAACTTTTACAACGCATGTATTTACAACGAATGTTTTTACAACGCAGGTACCTTTACAACGCATACCATTACAACGTAAGTATTGGTAAGTATATAAATATTTTTTATATGTTATATGTTTGGGGTAAAGGGGTATTTTTAGGGTTCAGGGTCAGTTTTGGGTTTTTGGGTAAAGGGGTATTTTTGGGGTTCAGGGTCAGTTTTTAGTTTTTGGGTAAAGGGGTATTTTTGGGGTTCAGGGTCAGTTTTTAGTTTTTGGGTTAAGGGGTTTTTTGGGGGTTCAGGGTCAGTTTTTAGTTTTTGGGTAAAGGGGTATTTTTGGGGTTCAGGGTCAGTTTTTAGTTTTTGGGTAAAGGGGTATTTTTGGGGTTCAGGGTCAGTTTTTAGTTTTTGGGTAAAGGGGTATTTTTAGGGTTCAGGGTCAGTTTTTAGTTTTTGGGTAAAGGGGTATTTTTGGGGTTCAGGGTCAGTTTTTAGTTTTTGGGTAAAGGGGTATTTTTGGGGTTCAGGGTCAGTTTTTAGTTTTTGGGTAAAGGGGTATTTTTAGGGTTCAGGGTCAGTTTTTAGTTTTTGGGTAAAGGGGTATTTTTGGGGTTCAGGGTCAGTTTTAGTTTTTGGGTAAAGGGGTATTTTTGGGGTTCAGGGTCAGTTTTTAGTTTTGGGGTAAAGGGTTTTTTGGGGGGTTCAGGGTCAGTTTTGGGTTTTGGGGGTACAGGGGTACAGGGTAAAAATAAATTAAAATGAAATTTAAATTAAATTACATTAAATTATTTTTTTTTTAATTAATTTACGATTATAAAATTAACATATACTTACCAATACTTACGTTGTAATGGTATGTGTTGTAAAGGTACCTGCGTTGTAAAAACATTTGTTGTAAATACATGCGTTGTAAAAGTTTTTGCGGTGTAAAAATTGCGTTGTAAAAGCATGCGTTGTAATAACATGCGTTGTATCAACATAGATCCGAAAAAAACGATTGAACAAAGCACTTGCACATATTCGAGAAACGTCAATATGTTTCTCAAATTATTTCCAATCCTTTAGGACCTGACTTCTTTAGCTTGATCTTGTGCTTTAAATGGGGGCTAAAGGTATTTTGATACTATTTTTAAACACCACCTGGTATTTTTACACCATTTTTAAATGTTTAAAATTACACCTAATGTGTAATGTCAGATTTGCGGTCTACAAAAATACTTGGTTTCATGATAATTGTCATAGAGGTGCAACTGTTCCGTGCAGGAAACGCTAGTTCAGTAGTCTGCAATCCATGTCTAAAGCAATTTAATACTGACTCACAAAGCTATTTTCGCTTACATGTTTTCAATTGCGAATGCCAGCAATTCACACAGAAGGCGACCCTGCAGACAAAAACCTATTAATTACCTCGTAAATGATATATTTCAAAGGCTTGTGAGGAGCGGGCAGTCACTCTGAAGCAAGAGTAGTTTGCTGCCATGCTTTGCGAGCACCCAAACGTGAGTTTTATATTTTCTCACAATCTCCCCTTGAACCCTCTTTTCTCTAGCTGAGGTTTATTTCGGATTCTAAAATAAACGGTGCTTTTGCACGAAGGGGCTGGCAACACAACCGCTGGTGTATAAATATTAAAGACAATCAAAAGCAGGAATGTCAGTGCTCAGCCAGGGCCAGGAATTCACAATGCAAACAGTGTGAAACTGGCTAACTCAGTAAAGTTATTTCTGAAACTTGCAGGAAATCGTAAAATTGCACCTACGCAAGATTGCTGTAGGCGTCACCTGCTGCTTATACATTAATGGCTTCCCTTTGTAATATGAAGTATAAAACTGGGCCTGGGCCTTACCGGCTGGTGGTGAACTTCTCGAGTCCAGATAAAAGAGTCTGCACACCGTCACGACGTGACAAGTCCCCCTCCGGACAGCAACCTGTTGTGCCTATGGACTAGCTGCGGCAGCCTCCCAGCAGTGATTCAGGCTGCTGTCCAAACCAGTAAACTTTCAGCCACTCACACTGCCTAGCAGTATTCAAGAAATGGCATCCAGTGCCGTCCACAATGACCAGGATTAACGGAGGCGCGGGAACTGAAGCAGCCTCACTCACTGCGCAGACTCGAGCCTCTGCTTCCTGACTACCACACCCTTTCCCAACTCGTCACAGGGGTGTCCCACACACGCCCTGTAACGAGTTAGGAAAGGGTGGGGTGAGAAGGCTCCTCCCTCTGTGATTGACATGGAGGTTTTGTTATCCCGGGCTTGCATTTAAAACGCCCGGGACAAACTTTACCTCCACGCCATCAGGGGGAGGAGACTGGGCTTTGAATCCAAGTCTTTGCCGAGCTGATGACATCACAGCCTTCAGGGCTGTGAGGTTATCGGCTCGGCAAACACTTAGACTTCTTTCAGCCCGCCCGGGAAGAAACAAGCAATCACGTGATGATTAATGGACAACTCAGGTGTTGATGGTGAGTAGGGAAGACAGACAGTACACCGTGTTCAAGGTGATTAATGAAATTACAATGAGGGGGCATTTTTTATTTGTGCTTGGAAACAAAATGAGCATTCAGCTGCTTCAGCATTTCTTATTGCTGTATGTAAGGAGGGAGGAGCCCCGACGCCCATAGAGAGAAACCGCCACTGATTTCTGTGCTCCCTATAGTGTGCCATACAACCTCTATGTTGGTGCACGATTATTTAAAGTCTGAAATATAATCAGGAACTAAATCACTTATATCCTAACCTTAATGTTTTTTTACATGAATTGTTCAAAAATAGATCAGTGTAATCTGTTAAAACGGTTACAGACATGAACAGCAGGCCCATTAGAGACCCATTTCAAGTTCTGTTTTTAATTACTAACGGGTCTGACTGAGACCCGAACAATTAAAGACTTAGGGCCAGATGTAGGTCGTCCAATACCGGTGGGTAACGTCCGAAATTACCGAATTTTGGCCGTTACCGACTGGTATTTGGCATTTGAATGTAGGTGGAATTTTTGTAGGATTCTGTATTTTACCGAATTGGTAACTTAAGGAATCGGTAAATTACCGAATTCTTAACATACCGATTCGGTAAATTACCAAGTTCGTAATGTAGAGGGCACTCAAGTGAGTGCATTCCTCAGATAAGGATTCGTTATTTACCACCAACTACAAGTTGGTGGTAAATAACGAAAACCTTTGAAAAAGCAATATTTTGCTTTTCCAACACTGCGATGTGGCAGACATGCATGTATGTGTGCCACATGTGCGCCCATACACTATTCAGGGGGGCAACAGGGTGTCAATGTGACACCCTGCCACCCTTGAATGTGTTCCCCATTTTACTGAATCGGTATTTACCGATTCGGTAATTCCCATTCATTCCTATGGGCCTCCAGGCCTATAGGAATGAATGGGAATTACCGATTCGGTAAATACCGAATCGGTAAATACTGAATCGGTAAATACCCAATTTTACTGATTCAGTAAAATTTAGCGAAAAATTACCTACATACTATTTACCTATTCTTAAATACGAATCGGTAAAATTCGGTATTTAAGAATCGGTAAATAGTATTTACCTATATCTGGCCCTTATAGCCCTCCGCTCCGAGTTCCAGTGAAAGCATAGAAACACTAACACTCCCAGGGGCCACAGACAGATGGGGAGATTAAAAGCTTAGAAAACAACTGGTTTGCTTGTGGTTGCAGTATGTCGGAAGGTCGCCGCTGCCTTGTAAACTTACCAGCCCAGAGAAGCAAGCCAATCACGTCAAGGGCTCTGGACATAACAGATGTAATTGGCTGCATCGACCAAAATGACAAGATGCCACAAAGTGCGATGCATCTGTTATCTTTACTTTCAACTAAACAGTATTGATCTCAGGTCGGAAAGATTCAGCCTTTACTTAATTACTGCAATATTGAGCTCACTTTCAATTATGGGCCGGGTTCGCAAAGATGGCCACCAGCGCCACAGCACATGACGGATTAAATAAATATGTATCTGCCAACCGCCTCGACCTCGGCGCAGTCTGCTCTGACCGGCTTTGTCTTCCGACAGCGTCTGCCCTGATCTGCTTTGAAGCGCTGTCAGTCCCCTTTAATTGCTAAAGCTGTGAGCAGAAATTACTGCTGAGAGATAAACCTTATATTCTGTGCATGGCAGACAAGAGGCCCAGAGCTCCGCACAGCGTCGTGACGGAATCACGCACGAAAGGATGCTGATGGACTCTGCAACCCTAGGGTCGCCATTGTTTTGTTAGACAGACTAACCCAATTTTTTTTCTAAAACCTGTTTATATTCGCTTTCTTGGGGGAAAATACCAATTGGGACTAAAAACCCATAACTCGGAAAGAAACAACCGGAATATGCGTAGCAAAATATTTTCATAATCACAAACAGTGCTGTAAATGGGCAGGTGCTATCAGGTACTTGCACTTCTTTAATTTGGAAGGGATAGTACCAGCACTTATCACAAGTGGTACAATGCTTTTAATGGGAGAGTACTGGCAATTCTCAGCAACAAACATAGTGCCATTATTTGCAACACACCCCACCCACACAATGACAGAGCATGCATGAATAAATACACAAGACAACTTTTGCTATGAGAAAATACTGCTGCAGGTTTATTCCATACAAAAGTATGCAATATGGTGGGTTATCTTATGGGAGATCCAAGGGCAGGCAACTGTACAAACCTATGCTGCCCCGCCCACCCTATTTCCTTCCTTTCAGCAGCTGTTCTAATGTGTGTGTGGTATTTGGAGAATGGACCTATTTTGCACAATGTGGGACAGGTGGGGTGATAATGGTGGCCATTTGCTGACTCTGCACAGTGCACAACATGTTCAAGGTGTTATTTCCACACAATATTTTGTTTGTGTAAGACAGAAAGAGGTTCTAAATTATAGGGAATATAGTGACAGGCACCACTGGTAACAAGTAAAAATACGAGTGAGATAGCTTGCTTGGCCTGCAGCTGAAATGTAGAAATAATCAATAGTTCACTTCTTGTAGGTCTGGCTTTTTTTATACAACAGCTAAAAAGATCTGTCTGTGTGCAATCTGCAGGTCACAGGATCTAGTTTGAGCAGAATGTACTTCAGAGATCTACACGTAACCCAGGGGTCACAGGTTCTAATTCAAATGAGGACTCGCAAAGGGTTTATGCATCTGCCACAAAGATTAGTGTACAACATGTAGGTATCAGATTTTGAACAATAGGGAGATCTGGGTCTAAGGGAAGGGCTTATTCATTTCTTGAAGTGTAGTATGTTTGGTGAACATAAAATGGCTGATTACGATGGTGGTCGGACGAGCATAGGTAAAATAGGACCAGCCGACAGGTAGTCAGTGATCCCGCCGGGCTGGTCCCGCTTACCCAATTACGATCCGACCACCATGGAGGCGGTCAGAAACATGTCTCTTTGCATTGAGGCTTGTGCTGCGGCCCAAAAAAGCTAGTATTGAGCTCACCCTGTCTGACCTCAATCCTGATATCGAGGAACTCAATACAGGTTTTGCTTATATTTTAGGTCAATACGATATTGTATTTATTGTTGTCAGTTTCTTGATAAAGTTAGTGGCTTCAAATTTACTACCCTTCCAAACAATAAATAAGTCGTCGATGTACCTTAGCCAGACTGCCACTTTTAAAAAATCAGATTCAAGTGTTGCTTCATTTTGAAGTGATTTGCAAAGCTAGGTGCCAAGCAAGAACCCATCGCTGTGCCTCACACCTGCTTGTAAAGCTCCCCATTGAACATAAAGATGTTATCGGTTAGGCATAACATCATCATTTCAGCAAGCATTTGAGTGTGTTCTAGATAGCTAATGTGTTTAGCACTCAAGAAATACATGCATGCATCAATACCTTAGACGTGATCAATGATGGTATAGAGTGAGTTCACGTCCAAGGCGATGAGGGTGTATCCTTCTTCCCATGTGATGCCATCCAATTTATTCAAGAAATCTTTAGTGTTCCTGACATAGGATGGTTACAGTATGACATATTCTCTTAAGACGTGGTCAACATACTTAGAGATGTTTTCAAATACATTTCCTACTGATGATACTAGGGGTCTACATGGGGGGACAGTGGGGTGCTTATGTATCTTTGAGAGGAGATACAGAATGGGCAATTTGGGGTAATCTTTTTTCATAAAGCAAAACTCATGCTATGTGATGATCCCAGACTGTTGCCACTCTGCAAGTTTTCCCTAAGTGAAAGTGATGCTAGCATTGTATGTAGTTGTATTGCACAGACAATAAAATCTACAATCATCTAATTGTGTGCGGGCCTCACCAATATACATTTGTCTACTCCACAACACTATATTCCCACCTTTATCAGATGGACAAATTACAATGTTCTTATCTTTGGATAGAGATACAGTGATGTTTCTTTGTCTGCTAGAGAAGTTATAACCTGTGGTATTTCTTATAACATTTTTGTGCTTTTGATTTAAAAGTTCTTTTGTAACATCATGAAAAGTATCAATACAATTGTGCAGAAGATTTGGGTAGAATACAGAACATGGTTTAAAGGTAGTACAGCAGCTTTGTCAGTAATAATATTATTCCAATGGCAAATGGGGACCTCTTCATTATCTTCCCTTGATGAATGTTCCAAACCATGCATGATCTGTAGCGTATGTGCATCGCCAACATGAGAAAAGGTTGTGCTGCTACATCGGAATTCATTCCACTATCATCAGGGGTCTATCACTCGTCAGAGTGTGCCACTATTTATACTTGAGTTTCCTTATGAATTTAAAAATGTCAATACATGTGTCAGCATAATTAAACAGTTCCATTGCGTAAAAAGTTAATCCTAGGCATACTGTTGTTTTCTCAAGTTGGGAAAGTGAATGTGATGTGAGATTAACAATGGTTTTATTTACTATTACACTGTCCATCATTGTTGTGTTTTTTTTTAGCAGCCTCGCTTGGTTCCCATGAGCTCGGAATTTCTTTGACCTGTGTTTTTGTTTGAGTCTCCTTTGTTTGCTGCGCCTTTGCCTCTTCCTCATCCCAGACCTCTTCCTCGTCCCCTAGGTAGTGGTGTTGGTGTGGGGGTTGTTTTTCCTACTTGTCGACCCTTCCTTAATACCCGGAACCCGTCTAAAAAAGTGGCCGGTCTTGTTTTCAATTTGAAGTCAGAAGAGGTACTTGCTGTATTGATTGAGACATCTGTATCTGAGTCACTAGTATTAATTATACACGATCGATCCTCTTTCGGGGTGGTTGATACTGCTTGTTCCTCATGTAGTGTTTTTTGATCATACAGATGGTCGTATTTATGGCTGTAAGTTAAAATTCTCCCATTCTCGTAATCAATACAGTCTCGATGTAGCTTTCTTTGCTTGCAAAGTTTAATATCCTCCTCATGTTTCACTAGTCTTCCCTTCAGATCATCTTGAAATTTTTTGATACTCTCTTGATCACTGCTTTGTTTAAGTTCATTATTAATTTCGGCTAATTCTTTAATGATTTTGTCTCTGTCTTCCCAAGCGTATTTAATGAGTATGCATAGCATGTTTTTTTAACTTGTGGCCGAATTCTCAGCCCATTCTTTTCTTCTAGCATACATGGATTAGGGGATTCAAGTGATGGAGTGATGTATATTCTGAGTCCAGGCTGTACCTATTGTTTGTCCACATAGTCCTAGAGGGAGATTGTCTCCCACCATTTAGACGTTTCCTGTTTCTTTAGTTTTTCGTATTATTAAGTTTGGCATTCAATGAAGTGTCTTGGTTACAAGATACTCCTATAGATTGTCCTTTTCCAGGTGCGCGTGCAAATAATGTTAGCGCCGCTATGTGTCTTTTGTTTTCGTCCTCCATGTTTATTTAAAATATGAAATGTTGTGATTTTCAATGTGCAATGAAGTTGATCATGCACGTGTTGCTGGAGACTGCTGGGCGCCTTGACCCTCGGTTTTCCTAAAATCTGCTGTTAAGCAAAGATATTTTCACGCCTATAATAGGCAGTTCCTATGCTGGTTGCAAGGGTACAGGGAGGATTACGATGTGGCACAACAGTACCACTGCACTTTAGACTTAGTAGAAGCGGGTGCGTGTCGTAAATCACAAACCGCAGTTGCGGTCAATGCCGCATATAATTGTGAATGAGTCGATTTCCCCTTTTGGCCGGTCACCAGAGATGTAAGTACTCAACCCCACCACACGGCATGGACACTTCAAGGGCTCCCTACCCTTTTCTTCCCCGGGCTCGGGTTTGCACTGAGATTAAGATAAGAGACATTTTAACTTCAATTTACTTCCATTTTGTATTGGTTCTATTCACTTTTGAATTTTTTTAGTTGTTGTTTTCACATTTGTACAAAGCCATTGTTCACTAGGACTTGACTAACAGTAGCCACTTGGTGCATGAATTTTCACATGGTCTAGGCATGTCTGTGTGGTTTTGAACAAGTAAAGAAGTAGCCTTATCAAACAAATTTCATAAGTTTAATGGGTGTACAATATCAAGATGACTAGGCCACTTGGAGATATTATTGATCGTTGTACTTTTCCTCCCTAATTACACTGGCACTAGTCCGTCAGCACTGTCTTTGATGTGTTGCTTACGTTTGCTAGTTAGACATTCGAGGTCCAATGTAGATTTAACTGGTGTTGCATTTGCTATGACCCATACATATGTCTAACAGTATTGGTGAATATTATCATGTTGATTTATGCCACTTGGTGATAATATTGATCTTAGCGCCTTCTTTAGATGTTCTTTTGAGGTTATTTTAGTATAATTTCAAATGCCGCCCTCAAGCATATATGTGTGTGGGCACGTTATACTTGACATCAGACACTTGTCTGACAACACTATCTATGTTATATCATTGGTCGCGCTTGCTTTTGAGACAAATGTATGTCCAATTTTGTTTAGACTGCTGTCACTTCGACTGTAAGTAACATAATGTGCTGCTTTCTCAATGCATTTGCTTGAATATTGTAATCTGCTGACCAAATCCATGTGTAAGTCCTTCCATAGTGTTCATGCACAGTGTATTTAAATGGGCGTATCTAAACACTTGGCATTTCCGAATGATTAAGAGGGAAGAGGTCGAAACGCGTTACAGATTGATGACCATGGACATCTGAAAATAAAGGAGTTTGATGGCATACTGGCTGGTGGGATCTAGTGCTTTTCTGGAATGAGAAGAGTTTGTCTTTTGGAACCAGGGCCGGATTGGGAACAGAAACCGGCCCTGGGAAACTGCTCAGCTGCCCCCCCCTGGGTGAGGGGAAGTGCAGCCGAGCAGTTTGCGAGGGACGGTTTCGGACTATTTTGTTACCGGGGGCCGATATTGCTGACCCCCGGTAATAAAAATGGCCCCCCAGGGGCCCAAAACACGCCCCCACCTTAGCGGCGTACTGGGGAAATGCCCGGTGCCCGCTTTTGCCAGTCCAGCCCTGTTTGGAACATGTTGGCAGAGACGTCTGCCCACGAACCCCGACCCGATAGGTAGGGAGCCCTTCAGCGTTGAACTGTTCACTTGGATATGTTTAACCACATCGCTGCTGTGCATTTTCCCCTCTTGTGCTGATTTATGAAGAACTCCACTGTTAATGACGAGCTCAGCTCCTCATCAGCACAGCTCCACTGTGCCTCATGACGAGCTGAGCTCGTCATGAGCATGGAAGGGGTTAAATAAGGATGCCCGCTGGCTGCACATCTTTAGGAAATGAAGAATGTGAGTTTGATGCCACTTTTTGGTTAAACAGGAGGCCTGCCACAATTTGATTAACTGTAAAGTTGGAAAGAGCCAGGGTTTGTGGGTAAATTGTTCTCTGCACATGCCAGTATGAATACATTGTCCAGAATCAGAGTTGTCTGTGGAGGAAAAATGAACACTTTTCTGAAACAGCAAACATGCAGAGTGATCGTATTTTGCATTGAACAGCGTGCTTTCCTTAGCCCAGCATGAAATTGATTTCTTTGAGGCAAGATAATGAAATACTTTTGGGCAATTATGGATGGCATAAAACAGTAACATTTATAATGTATATATATATATATATATGCATATTGGAGTGGAGGCGGATAGCTCGGAGGTGAAGGTTCGGTGTGGGGAGTCCTCCTGTGCTCCAGACCGTGCCTTTTTCCTGCAAACTAGCCCCCTCACTGGACATACCTTGTATTTAGGAGCTGGGCACTGTGGCATTGGCCATGTGGTTCAAGGCGGTGTCTCACAATTGAGTTTGGGTGATCGGAACACACCGGAGTTGAGCAACTCTATGAGAAGGCAGCAGTGGTGGCTGGTATTAACGGGCGTAGGGGGCGTTGCCCTCCCAGCTTTGGAGCGGAGAAGGGAGAAAATGAACACCACCTTGGAGCAAATGGCATGCTCATTGTTCACTGCTTGGTGCTCCACTTGACCACTTCTATCGATTTGAAACATTACATTTTAATATGTAATATATCGTTGTATTTTTTTTCGGTCGGCGTCGAACCCTCGGACGAGGGTGAGAGTCCCCTCCTTGTATGCATGGGCTGAACTGGGCGAGGATTATTCCTCACCCTCAAGGCACAAGCTAGGAGAGTGACATCATCCTGATGGGAGTGACTGCACTAAGCAGCAGTGAATGGTCTTGAAATGGGGCGCTTCTGATGCGGCCCAGGGCGTGGTCAGCTGAGCCTCATTGACTTTAAGGGGAAGGGGTGGGGCTGGCCTTGTTAATGGTTTCGCACATGAGGGAGTGCTGCAGGCAAGACCCCCTCCTTCCATCACCTCGTGAGTGTCCGCCTTGATAAGCGTGGCTCAAATCCACCCGAGTGACTTACCGCACTCACCTATAGTAACTCTGTAAAAAGTCAGCCGGACAGTGGAGAAGAATAAACAAAATACATTTATTAGGCCACAAACTCCCATATGAGAGGGCCCTGTCCGACCTCACCCCTAAGAGTGCGTCGAGAGGACTGACTCACATCATCACAGCAATACATTATAATGTAATACAGTACATTGGGGTTCGCCCCTTCTGGAAAATTACTGAAACCCAGACAGAGGAACAATGTCCTCATACAGAAGGCATCTGCACATGCAAGGGATACATCGCTACCTTTGCTCAAGGCCGCGGAGCTAAGCCTCAGCGTCTCTGGTGCATGAGAACATTACTGATAAGAGACTTGTTAGTTTCGGCCACAGTTAGCTGAGAAACGAAAACTGCTGTATTAGTGAAATTCTCTATTCCTACTGGAGGGGTAGATGAGCGAGTGCGACTCGCAGGCTCGGGGTGATACACAAAATGGAGGCACACGAGCTAAGCTAAGAAAACTAATATCATCACACATATATTTGAATAATCATGTAACAAGCAGGAGTAATGCAAAAACATGTATATATACGTACTTCATCAGTTAGTCACATGATGCTAACTCACATGTGAAAATAGAGATGGGTGGGACATCGAAAATTGAATTCCATCAGACCCTCCTTTTAGCATCATTGGCTAACTGCAGCGGAGCATTTATTTTCCAAAAGGTAGCGCCTTGTACAACCATTCTAGGGGCAGGGCATCATACTTATTCAAAAATATCATCTTCAATGAGCATCATCCAATGAACTTCAGGAAGTTCAATAACAGTGGAGGCAGTATATTGACCAGACACTTTCTTTTGTGGTCGCAAATTCGTAGCACACATTGAGCAGCATGGGGGGAGGCAGTAGACACAGAGGCAACATGTCAGTAGTACGCTCACCACACCAACCAAACCCATCAATATTTTCCAACCCCAAGAGGAGAAAACACCCCAGAGCCACCCTTTTAATGACCACGTCCCGTTATCCTGATGAAGTTCAGTCGCTAATCTATGGAGTTTCTGTACTGCTAAGTTAACTGTCGGAGCTGAGTCAGGAATATATACGCAACAAGACGTCCCGATGACGCGACAGGCCCCACCCCTATCTGCCAGGATGACGTCAAGCACCATCCTATTCTGAATCGTAAATAATCTCATAGCCTGAATCTCAACAGACATATTAGTCGCAATGTCTGCTTCAGTAAGTACTACCTTTTCCATCACCCTGGACAGTCATCGAATGGCCCTACTATTAAATATCGGACCCCAAAAGGGCAAGAGACCCTTAGAAAAATCAGTCCATTGTTGTAGAGAAGTGTCTGTCTGGTCAACATCATCTACCTGAAGTTCCCTCCTTTTGCGCTGTTCTGGCGGACTGGGAAACCTACGATGAGTCTTGTGATAGTCGGAAGGTGCCACATATACGGGCGGAATCATATAAGCTAGGTAACATACCCCCCCCAACCCTCGGGCAACCATAAGTACCCATTATCTCCACACACAAAGTAAATGCTGGGGGGAGTAACCAAAGATGGACTAAGGGGTAAACGTATCGAGGCAGTTACGTTACAAGAACTGTTGCCAACCTTAATGGGGCCCCTTCCTTCTATACAAAAAAATGGGGACGGACCCACCACGGCCAATGGTATTAAGGACTTGACAGTGCCGTTTCCTTTTGGTGGATATCTGTAGGACAGGGAGGAATTCAACCGTAAAAAACTTTCTCTAACCTTGTCGGTATCATTTGGAGTCAAGAAGCGTCCCACCTTTTTCTCACATGTCTCTATAAATGTCTGATCAAAACGTCCGTCAGTATATAGCCGTCCAAGGGAAGAGGGGGGCATAGGGCGAACTCGCATGGTCATTGTCGATCCTCTGTCTTGCAGTCGAGGAGTCAGAAAATCTGGCTGTTGAAAATATTTAACAAGACCTATTAGTGTATACGATCCCACGCAACTATTCACTGGTGTCAATGGAAGCGCTAAAAATCTATCCTTCTTGTAAGCAGCAGAAGGCAGAAGCCCACAAACCCAACAGTCAGTCATGTTTGTGGTGGCATGAGCATGGTGCAAAGTCTTTATAAAAAATTTTCTTTGTAACCTCGTCTAAGAATTTGTTCACCATAGTCTACCGTGATTATGTTATGTTCAGGAACAGCAGTAGGTGTGGGTGCAAACACATGTACAGGATATGCCTTATCCAAGAAAAACAATATACCAAGAGTCACTAGGAAGGCAATAAGCACTATTATGAGAAGTACCAATTTTCCTTTCCGGGAAAGGGCCAACCAGGGGGAAGCAGGCACAGGTCTCCGAGGAGCCGCAAAGGGCTGCTCCTCGTCGGGGATGGGACGACCAAAAGGGTGCATATTTTTAAAAAAAATTGCAAAAGTATATATATTAAACAAAATGGAAAGATACACTAAAAAAATAGTCCCAGACAGTCCTAAAACCGGCCAGAGGGGTTCTTCAACCCTAAAGAGGGATCTTCTCCCTGTGTCCGTCAAAGCCTCACAGGCAGGCTTGTACCGTCCATACCTTAATCCCATGTCGCTTGACACACAGCAATTGTAACAGAGGAGCACTTAATCTGGGCCCCACACCACTCTATAGTCTCATAGAACAGAATCTTCGGCTAAACACCAGGGCTCTTACAAGTCCATCCCTATCACTAAATCTTCTTTTGCAACAGAATCTCCACTAAGCCCTTCTTCCAGTGTTCAGTCCAGTACACCTTCACCTTTTTCGGGGCCGCAGATTATAGCGAGTGCTCCCTCGCACTTCAGGGTCAGTGAACAAAACGGGTGTATCTGTAGCAAGAGCTGGACCTGTTAATGCCTTGTCACTAGTATCAACGGGAGTATCGGAGCTTGTTATTTTTTCTCTTCTTTGTCTTGGTGCACTTTGTTCTGCATGTGACTTTTCATTGGTCGTTTCACCTTGCTCCTCTCCCCTCAGTGAGGCATCCGAGAAGGGGATGTAGCTGGGTAATTGCTCATGTTCCTCATCAGCAACGCCTTCCCTTACCCATTTGTCGTAGGGTAACGGCAGGGGGACCTTCTTGACATGCGATGCATGGGTCCACGCCTTCCTGCCCTCCACTCGAAGTGCGGTGCGTGTCGTTAATAAAACAAGGCGCGGCTCCGACCAACGGGGCTCCAGGCAATTTTCCGCTGAAATTTCTTGACCACGACGTAATCTCCTGGCTGGATCCTATGGCCCGGCCCCTCCGGCAACGGCTTCAGGGTGTCTGCTACCTGTTGATGAATAGAACGAAGATCTTTAGTCAAGGCATACAAGTAGTCTATCAACAGTGGATGCTCGATGTGTGAAAAACACTTCGGACGCGGTACCCCCCACACATTGGCTGGACGGCCGAAAACCACTTCGTGGGGAGAAATCCCCGTTCTAGAATTAACAGTAACTCTGGTAGAAAGCAAAGCTAAAGGAAGGGCATCTGGCCAGCGGAGTCCTGTACTCTCCTGTATTTTTGCAATTTTTAACTTGAGAGTACAATTAAATCGCTCCACTAAGCCCGCAGCTTGGGGATGTAAAGCCGCGTGAAACTTCTGTGAGATGTTCAACCCCTTTAATATGTTTTTGATAAGTTCAGCATTAAAGGATGTACCGTTATCACTCCAGATCACCCTAGGCAATCCGAAGCGCGAGAAGTTCTCCTTTATCAACATTTTAGCTGTGGAAATGGCCGTGCAGTCCTTAGTGGCATATGCTTCCACCCACCTACTAAAAGAGCATACAACTACAAGAACATACTTTAGATTATTCACACGTTCCATTTCTATGTAATCCATCTGTATCACCTCAAAAGGGAAAGAAGAAGGTGCAAAGTTCCCTGCTGGTACTGGTGTTCCCTTCCCTGGATTGTGTCTCAAACAGACCATGCACTGCTGGACCAGATGTGTCGCCATCTTAGAGATATTTTTATTACTCCAGACCGGGTCCAGCAGTTTGCATATACCCTTGGCACTGATATGTGCCGGACCATGTGCCATTGTCACTACCGGGGGAACGTATGCGTTCGGGAGTAACCATCGTCTTTTGTCAGTCACATCTGTCCAGCATCCATCAGAGTCTAGTCTCCCCTCACCATCTTTCCAAGCCCTCAACTCTTGCTCAGTTGCCTTCTCCTGTATATTTTTTACACTCTGTACCGTGTCTGCAAACATATTAACGTCTGGTACCCATCTAGCTGGTCCTGCCACAAACATCCGTGGTAGTTTTGTCCGAGCAGTCTCTTTTGCTGTTTGATCTGCAAAGGCATTGCCTCGTCCCACATCGTCCACTATTGTCTTATGTGCACTGCACTTTATCACAGCCAGTCGCCTGGGTAACGTCAATGCTTTTAACAGTCGTAATATCAACGGACCATGCTGTATACGTTGTCCATGTGAAGTCAAAAATCCCCGTTCTGCCCACATTCGCCCATAATTATGAGCCACGCCAAAGGCGTATTGGCTGTCAGTATAAATGTTCACGTCCAGTCCCTCACTCAGTTCACATGCCCTCAGTAAAGCTATAATTTCTGCAGCCTGGGCCGAATTGTAAGGTATTCTAGAGGTCTCCACTACTGTCTGTAATGTCGTAATTGCATATGCTGCCGTCGATGTACCATCTGCAAGCTTGAAACAAGACCCGTCTACATACAATTCCCCATCCGGGTCATCTAAGGGCTTATCCGTCAGATCCACCCTCCCTTTCGTCTCCTCCTCTGTCCGAAACAAACAGTCATGTATGTCATCATCCTTTGCATCTGTTGGGATAGGTAACAACATGGCAGGGTTCAGAGTGGCACACCTTTTTATCGTAACATGAAGTGCAAAGAGGGTCATCTCGTAGCCGGTAAGACGAGCACTAGTTAAATGCTGCGTCTGTGTTCTGTTTAGCAAAATGTCCACAGCATGCGGTACCATTACTGTGAGGTCTGAACCCAATACCAGCCCCGCCGATTGTCTTATGGAGACCGCAGCAGCCGCCGTGGCCCTCAAACAGCTCGGCAGCGCTCTTGCCACATTGTCGAGCATCGCAGAGAAGTAAGCACGGGGTCTCTGCTTCCCTCCGAAACACTGTGTTAGGACAGACAACGCGCAACCTTCCGCCTCGTGTACATAAAGCACAAAAGGCTTCTGGTAATCAGGTGTTCCCAGAACGGGTGCAGAACATAAAGCAGTTTTTAGTGACTCAAACGCTTCCTGACATGCAGGGGTCCAGGGTAGGGGTTCGCGCACTTCTTTAGTGGTCAAATACAGTAGGGGTTTTGTTAGTAATGCATAGTTAGGTATCCACTGGCGACAATATGATGTTATGCCCAAGAATGCGCGCACCTCTCGCTGCGTGTTAGGTACCTTCATATTAGTTATCGCTTTTGTGCGCTCTGGCGTCAATCTCCTCCCCTCTTTCGAAAGGAGGTGACCTAGGTAGGTAACCTCCGTTCGACAATATTGGAATTTTGGAAGGGACACCTTGTGCCCCCTTTTGGCCAAATGATGCAGCAATTTAATCGTAGCATCCCGACAACCTTCCTCATCGTCCGATGCTATCAGAATATCATCCACATACTGCAACATTACGTTGCCAGGTGGAAGTTGCAATTCGTCCAATTGTGCCTTCAGTGCTTGACTATATATACTCGGACTCTCCGTGTAACCTTGGGGAATTCTCTTAAACCTAAAGCTTCGGCCAGCCAATGAGAATCCGAAGAGATAACGGCTTTCTTCATGTACTGGGATACTGAAGAAAGCATTCTTCAAGTCCAGAACAGAAAAATACTTGGCAGAAGGGGGAATCATTGTCAATATCGTAGTGATGTCCGACACCACCGGATATTGAGGCTCCACTACTTTATTCACATGGCGCAAATCAATCACAAACCTATAGACATCAGGAGTATTATCTGCAGCATCAGGCGACCGTCTTTTAAGGATCGGCAGTATAGGGCTGTTACATATGTTCGAGTCTGTGTCCTCCACTACTCCTGACTGAATCAAATCTTGTATTATTTGTAACAGGGCTTTCTCTCCCTCCCTAGGTATTCTATACTGCGGTACCCTGGGTAATTTCGCTCCCACCTTAACCTTTATTGTTACTGGGGCAATATCCATCTTACCTACATCTGTATCATTGGTAGCCCACAAACTGTCGGGTATTCCTTTGAATTCGGGTGGTAGTGGGTCATCTTTAGAGAAACATTGCAGTGGGCGAGCGACAGTTGGGCCCAGCGTGAGGTACACACCGTCCGGAGAACAATAAATGGTGGCATGCAACCTCTTCAACAAATCTAAACCCAGTAAATTTTCTCCACAATTTGAAGTCAATAAAAATGGTGAATCAACAGTGAAAGGGCCAATCGTAAGGGTAAGAGGTTTGGAAATGGGGCTAATCACTGGGGTACCTGAAAAACCCACAGAGATATTGTTCTTGCCAGACAGAGCCGCCCCGGGGACCCGAGAATGAGCCACTGAACTTTTCATTGCACCCGTATCCACTAGAAATTTCTGCTGAGACCCCAATAAGTCCGCCTCGACATAGGGTCCCCTCTGATCAACTTCCACAGACACTGGTCCCTCGCTCTGTCCTACGCTGTCCTAGTTATGGGAGAATCCTGTCAAATCGTCAATAGAATAATCGTCATTGTAATACTGACCACCACCCCTTTGTAGATGTTGCCTGTCTGCACCATTGTCAAAATAATTTCCTCCTGGCCTCCCGCCTCCATCTGACCGTACAGTCTGTCTCCCGGGATCACCACCCCCTCTTCCTCGTCCTCGGCCAGGACCGGAATTCGACTGAAACAGAGGACAATCCCTCCACCAATGCCCCTCTTGCTTACATTTCGCGTACTGATTCGGTCCCAGTCTTTCTCTATTGTCGCCTCTTCCATAGCCGCCACCCCCTCGTCCCGAAGCAGCACCTCTCCCTCGACCCCTAGACACTTGCTGTAACAAAACCCTCATCTTCAAATCCTTAGCCTTCTTTTCCTGCTTTTCCTTACTTTCATTTTCTCTGTGTTCGTAATACTGAGCCATACTGAGAATACCGGAGGGAGATGACGTCGTCCACGTACTCTCTGACGCTTGCAACCTTGCTGAGATCTCTGGCAATAAGTTCATTACAAACCTATTAACAAAGAGTCGCAACCCTCCGTCCTGTGACACATCCTGTCCACTGAAATCCATAAACGTCTCTTCAAACCTCGTAAAGAAATCCGAGACTGCCTCATCCTTTTTCTGCTTACAAGCAGTCAACTTGTCCCAGTCCACCTTTTTCGGGGGAATGAGGGTGTGCATGTACTTAATTATTCGCCCCGGTAACGCCAGAATCTCGGCTTTTGGCTTTTCCCCTGGCTTACGTTCTTTGTCCCAATCCTGCAACTCTTGCCACGTACCACCCAATTCCTCTGAATGATCTGAACCCTTCACCTGCCGCCACACATCGACTGGGACCAAAAGCCCAAAAAACAGTTCAATATCAGCTAAAGTCATTACTGTGGAAGACGCGGCTTCCGTCAGCTCTTTATAATATGCAGTTGGGTTCTTTCTAGAATCTGGCAACTGGGCCTTTAAGGCCAGTACCTCACTTCTCTTCCATGGCGTATATACCCATTGCTCCTGGAAATGTGCGTCTACCCTGTTCCTAGTGACAGCATTCGTGACCGGATCTACCATCTCGGGTATCTCTGGATGGTAGATAGGGTGCACTTCACGCATTGGATGTATACCTGGAAAATGGGGTACACCTGCAGAGGGCAATTCATTTCTGTACTGTAATATGGCACGCAGACTGCGCATCACCTCCTTCACCCCAGTATTCGTTCTGTAGGCTCCACTTTGTATATCTCGTAAAGTCGCCGGAGCCACACCTCCGTACCCCTGCTCCCATAGCGATATTAGTACATTTGACATGTGCCACAAAGCGTGCTGCTGCATCAAAGGCTCAAGATCTTTCATTGTGGACCAAATGTCTTCGAACGAATAAATGTTATTCCTAGCCCACTGACAGGCCTGGTTGGCCACTACACTCTTCTCATCCAAACCAACCGTGGAACGCGTAAGCAACTTCCGTACCTGTGAGAACAGTCCGCTACCTGCGCCTCTACTCGGCGTTGACATCTCCTGACTAGGGGTGGTGCTAGCGGAAACAGTAGGGAGTGCTAGAGAAAATTGAGAGGGAGCGGGCGAACTGGCCGGGAGTAAAGAAACAAGGGGTGTCAAGGAGGAGGGGGAGGCAGAGATTGCTGCGCCAGGCTGGTGCGGGGCACTCGCTTGTGAACCCGAAACCCCACTTGTAGAGGCGGGAGCTGGTAGGGTGGGATGCAATGACTGCGGAGCATAGGGAGGAGGGGGTCGAGTATTCAAAATGTCTTCCATCTCATCCTGCTCATCCTCTCGTACCACGTAACTTTTATTTTCTTTCAACCTGCAAAGCCTATCTGCGCGCTCCAAACGTTGCTCATTCTCATTCTTTGTGTGTTCTCTCGCCTTTTGCGCCATTGTCTGTGCTGACCTTTTAAGAGCCGCCTTCTCTTCTCTCAACTTACGTTCCCTGACTTCCTTCTGCCACACTCCTAAAGAATCGAACATGCTGTGACGGCTACGCTTAGCAAATAATTTATCTTGCAAATAATCCAATTTAGCTGCCTCGAATGAACCTGACAAGGGCCATTGCAAATCCACATTGTCAGCGGTATATCGGTGCCATAAAGTGCCAAACAGGATCGGGGGCAATCCATGTTTGACGTACATGTCAAAGTTTGGAGTGCCCTCTAGGGGTGCAGGTTGGCTCTCAGCCAGCCTGGAGTCTGATACATGACAACAACACCCAAAACATTGTAACTTACTGAAACACGGCATCTCTACTTTGGTGTAAAATAAAACACTTCCTCACAAAATTCGTTATCTTAAATCACTAGCTCGAGCTCGTTCACACACATATAATATACATTAAGGAACCATACACACACATACACATCCTACACATATAAATCCTTCCAAACACGTGTTACCAAATGGGACAAGGCCCGTCGACCAAGTCCTGGGGAACCTGGACCCTACCGCAGACCGAACAGTACACTAACTGTTCTGAGGATGGAGAACACATCCGCTCCCCGTGCGGCACTACGGGTCACTGCGCACTTTACCACAGGAGACCCAGGACTCACCTCCACTGAACCACCACTCTAGGAGTTCAGGGTAAGTTCCGAAGTCTACCCGTAATGAGCCACGCCTTCACCACAGTACCACCCGGTCGGATTACTACAAACAATATACCCAAATATTCTCCCAACCTCGTTAAGTCTGTCAGAGCGCCTGCTCGCACTCTGAGTTCCCCGGAGCACACTAGCCCCAGGAGCGCACCGGCTCCTCAAACCATTGGAGACACCCTAGTCTCCCGGAGCACTCCAGCTCCTCAAACAATCACAGGTGGACCACTCACCTTCCGTATGCGGTACCGACCTCTACCGTTCTCCACCTCCGGCTGCCAGGACCAACACGGTCAGCTCCAAGTTCCGCCTTCTGGACCCCGGCATAAGATCCGGACCGGGACCTCTCCTGATCAGCAGGGTGGGGCAGCGCTGCGAGAACCAAGCTCGGCATCAGATGGGTACCCGGACCCACCGTGCCGACCAGCGGGTCCTCGTCTTCTGCTACCCACCTACGGGTGAGAAAGATCTTTATCGCGGGGTCCCTATTCGGGCGCCATCTGATAAGCGTGGCTCAAATCCACCCGAGTGACTTACCACACTCACCTATAGTAACTCTGTAAAAAGTCAGCCGGACAGTGGAGAAGAATAAACAAAATACATTTATTAGGCCTCAAACTCCCATATGAGAGGTCCCTGTCCGACCTCACCCCTAAGAGTGCGTCGAGAGGACTGACTCACATCATCACAGCAATACATTATAATGTAATACAGTACATTGGGGTACGCCCCTTCTGGAAAATTACTGAAACCCAGACAGAGGAACAATGTCCTCATACAGAAGGCATCTGCACCTGCAAGGGATACATCGCTATCTTTGCTCAAGGCCGCGGAGCTAAGCCTCAGCGTCTCTGGTGCATGAGAACATTACTGATAAGAGACTTGTTAGTTTCGGCCACAGTTAGCTGAGAAACGAAAACTGCTGTATTAGTGAAATTCTCTATTCCGACGGGAGGGGTAGATGAGCGAGTGCGACTCGCAGGCTCGGGGTGATACACAAAATGGAGGCACACGAGCTAAGCTAAGAAAACTAATATCATCACACATATATTTGAATAATCATGTAACAAGCAGGAGTATTGCAAAAACATGTATATATACGTACTTCATCAGTTAGTCACATGATGCTAACTCACATGTGAAAATAGAGATGGGTGGGGCATCGAAAATTGAATTCTATCAGCCTCGCCACTGGCAACGTCCCGGCCGGGCCTGCTAAAATTACAAGCAAGTTCCGAGTCATAGAAGCGGCGGGCCACAGAGTAAAACAAAAGGTAAACTCTATGGTTGATTTTCTATGTTTAAGTGTTTGAATGCTTCTATGGTATGCTGCCAATGCCGCCATCGGCTAGTGCTTAATCCACCGTCCGTAACAAATTTAATGTGTGTGTCCATCTGTAAAGCAACTGGTTATCCAGTAAAGCGCTCCGATACCTTCGGGACAAGTTAGCGCTATATAAAATGCAGAGAAAAGAAAGAAAAAAGAAAAAAAAACTCCTTTGCCCTACAAGATGGAAACTTTCAAAACTCATTTTGTTCAATCTGCATGCGCTTCAAAATATGTATGTAAGGACGTGCTGGTGCAGATTATATCTGTACCTGCTCAGAACTTTTGTCTAGATATCAAAATCAGGCAGAGGGAGGCAGCCTCCCATCTCAGGCCCATCTTGCCAAATAAATGGCAAAAATTAGTCACAATTCAACTAGGGTTTGATAAACGGCTTGATGCGGTGTGACTTTGTGACTAACCCTAGGCGCAGTACTTCGCTCTGTCCACGGAGTGCACGTAGTGTTACCTACTTCGCGATTCGCAAAGTAGGCATAGTAGGCACCACTATGCACACTCCGGGGACGGAGCGAAGTTGCCCGCCACCCACCTCCCTCCCGCCCTCTTCTACATGCCTAATTTGATTTAAAAAATAGCGTAAAAGTAAATTAAAAGCACTTACCTGATATGCGGCGTCCCGGGGCTCCCTCTTCTGTTTCGCGCCGACTTCTTCCATCCAAATGCACATGCGCTGGCCCCCGCGCATGTGCATTTCTCGCAAGAAATGTGTGGGCGCATGTGCATTTGGATGGAAGAAGTTGGTGCGAAACAGAAGATGGAGCCCCGGGATGCTGCATATCAGGTAAGTGCTTTTAATTTACTTTTACACTATTTTTTAATCAAATTAGGCATGTAGAAGAGGGTGGGAGGGAGGCGGGCGGTACGTAGTGGGGCTAGGCGAAGTGTGTGGGTGGGCGTAGCTTCCTGCCCACTTCACGAAGCTTCGTGTAGCCCCAGTACGAATACTACGCCCACCCCTAGCGACACCCAGACAGAGTCGAAAGGAGAATGTGCTTAGAATGGAATGGGATTGGAAAGGGGCACAAGTGATGTTTTCATATGTGTAATGCTGAATAAACAGGCGCCTTCGACTGCGGGGACGACAGCGTCGCCGTTCTTCCTGGAAATATGAATATGCTCTTCCTACCCTGAGCGTTAGACGGACCAGCAATCGGACTTTGTTACCAGCAATCGGACTTTGTTTTCATTACACCAAGAAGTTTTTTTGTTTCTTATGTTGAACGCTGATCTTTTTTCTACTTGTCTGCTTTTTATGGTGACGGGAGCCAAACACCGGAAATATCTATTCTGAGTGTTTTGCATTAGTATTTATAACTGAGGAAGCCTCATGCTGTCCTTTAAGACACGACACATGGGAGGGTACGTTTGATATTGCTGGGAAAGGTTGCAGTTCGCACATATTCTTTTTATTTATGTTTTTGACGCCACACAGCAAAGCTGGGAAGGCGGTCTATAGGTCCGGTTGTTGCCTTCAGATCAAGACGCCATTATTGTAGTCTAATTTTCTCCTCTTCGCTTTGTGTGACCTTGTGCAACTCACTTCAGCTTGGGGGGAAGGGGCAGCAATGCAGCACTGTGTACATAAGGCAACAGAGCCATTGAGAGAAATTATTTGGCCCAGCGCCCTTTCACAATTACGTCTCGGCTGAATCTGCTGGAATATCTTTCATACATTTCCCTTTTGAGCATTGGATTGCAGTTTGTAGGGAACACCTGCTTTGTTTTGTTAGCTTTTGTATTCAGTTATTGCCAGCTTTTGATGCCACATAGCAAGGACCTTGTGTCTCATATGTCTGGTAGGAAGGTTGAGATTGTATTGAGATGGGGATTTTGGCTTGTGTGCCATTTTTTCTGATCCATTTCTTGTTGCAACCTGTGCTTCCTTAAATTTTGATCTGTGTACCAGTGAAATGCAGAGGCATGGGGAACAGGGATATGGGGCTCTTCCCGTTAGCCCTGACACCTGCTGCTGCTGATTCGCCTCACCACTTTCAAATGTCACCAGCCGCCACTGGTATGCAGCCCTATCAGTAACCCAACCAACAAGATGAAATATGGTGCTTAATACGAAGGAACCTTTCCAACAACTGAAGACAGTGGCATAGCTAGGGGGGCGGTGGGAGCATACCGCCCCAGGCAGCACAGGTTTTGGGGCAGCAGCCGGCCCCCTTTCCCCACACTTACTTGCGGCTGTAAGAATCGGCCCGCCCAGGCCCCGTTCTTACGTGCGGCCGTCCCAGCCGTATGAAGCGCCAGCATCTCCCCCTCCCCCGCTCATCGATTAGGCCACAGGCGGCAGATGCAGTGGCCGCTACTGGCGGCCTAAGGCCTAGCTATGCCAGTGACTGAAGAGTTAATTAGTGACTATAATGCTATTAAGACAGTGGCGTAGCAAGGGGAGGACGGGGATAGGGGAGTGGTCCGCCCCGGGTGTCATGAGTTTTGGCCCCCCTCTCTTACCTGCAGCCTTCATGGGGCGGCAAACACAGGACTCACCAGCACCATCCCCCCATCCACCCTCCCCACCCCCACTCTTACATGCGCCCGCTGCTGGACGGTGAACCTAGGACCGCCACTGGTGGTCAAAGGTCTAGCTACGCCACACTGCATTAAGAATGAATATCGAGGGGCAGATTTACAAGCCCCTTGCTCCAATTTTGCTTTACTTTTAACATGGGAAAAGTGACGCAAAAGTGGCGCAAGGGGCTTGTATATCTGCCCCCGAGTGACTAATTTTTAATTAACATGTGTGCTGAACACAATGGAAGACATGTTCGCATTCAGCCACGTATCAACAGGCTGCATACACATCCGTTGTCATCTGTTGTGTTTTCTTGTAATAGTGTTTGGTATGTTTTAGGAGTATTTTATGAGGTTCTTGCAGCAACGATGGACTCTAATTAACTTGTTTTGCTCCTTGGGGCTGTATTTCATGGTCGCCCACTGCATGAACTCTTGCTATTTAGCTTGAAATGTAATAGATTGAGTTCACGGTATTTCAGATATGCAATGAGCACTTTAAAAATGTTATGTGAAACCATGACAATAAAAGGGATGATCAGCTCGCAGTACATGATTTCTGGCTAATTTAATCTGAAACATAATGAACGACGTCCATGGAATTCAACATTGATGAATAACAGTAGCTTTGAATGTTTATAAAAATCCATTTCATGATTTTGGTGCTATTTGACAATCCCTAGTGCTCAACAATTGCTTTAACCCCTTCGATGCTGATGACGAGCTCAGCTCGTCATCATCTACGGCGCTCGTATGCTTATGACGAGCTGAGCTCGTCATGTAACGCTGTATTTTAAAAAATGCCGCACACAGCGGAAAAGCCGCCGCAGCGATGCGGTTAGTTGATAACATAATGGACCCTAACAAATTTGTTTTGTCGCTGGAGACTGTATTTCAACAGTGCGCATTGCAGAATTGTGGCTATTCAGCCTGAAACATGATTTTGGCCCAAGGCATTGATCTTAGAAGAGCAACAGTGCCACCATAATGAAAAAAAGGGGCTAGGAGATTCAAAATGACTAGAGTATTGGCGTGCATTGCACAATGTCTTGCTATTTTTACCTTCTAATGTTATGAATTGAATTTAAGGTATTTATCTACAATAGGCAATAGCACTTCCAAAGTCTAAAGAAATCATGAAACTTTTGTTGGCAGTATTAGACCCGAAGCATTTAATAACTGTTTTAATTGAGTTGCGTACAAAAAACCTGAAAGTATTTTGTCTAAGACAAAAGGATTATATTTAGGGGCATATTTACAATAACTGGCGCATCCCTGCATTTCAGCAGGGATGCGCCAGTTAATTTACGCCACAGCTCCGCCACCATGGATGCGCCGCATTTACAATGCAGCGCACCATGGGGAAAAAACAGCACAGATGCGTGACGCATCTGTGCCGTAAAAGTGGCGCATTTCTGGAGTTGCGTCGCAAGCGCGACGCAGCTCCAGCAATGCTCTGCGGGGGGGCTATTCTTCCAATGCTGCGTCAATCCTTATGCCTGCTTCAAGCAGGCGCAGGGTTTTGACGCAGCATGGGCCCAAAAGTGACTGAGTGAAATCTTGTAGATTTCACTCGGCCACTTTTAGGAGGCGTTCCTGCACTGGAATGCCCCCCCCTGTGCCCGAACGCCTCCTTATGGCGCAGGGCTTTACAGCGTGACACATCTCGGAGATGCGTCACGTTGTAAATACCCCGAACCATGGCGCATATTTTGCGCTGCCGCTGCGTCACAAAAGTGACGCAACAGCGGCATAAAAGAGGCGCAAGGGGCTTGTAAATCTGCCCCATAGTGTTTACAAAATGGCTCTCTTCAGGTGACCAAGGCTGTTGCACAACTAAAACGTGTCTGTTTGAAGTGGCCTGATTTAGTAAACGGATGGTGAGTTTCTTCCGCACCAGAGTGCCATTTAATTCGCTGAACGGGAAAGGTTTTCATGGTTTTTAAATATATATATTTGTCTGCCAAGCGTTTCCATCGACCTGTGAATCAAGCGCCTGTGTTTGGGAAATAAAGCCTTCTGTCTAACTCAGAGCATGTGTCGGACCTGCTTTCTCCTGGGGAAGTAGGACTGGTGTTGGTGTCTATACGGTGAAACAGGAACCGTTTTCCGACACGCCCTCTCGTTCTGGAGCTCCGTGCACCCTGTTAAAAACTTTGGTATGGTACGAAAATACAGCACGGCGCCCCCCCCGTTTGGAAAAGGAAACTCACCTGAGTGGCTGAAACCAGAAGGGGAGAGAGGATGCAGTCCAGTGCTGCATAAAGGGTTGGGCCTGTAAAGACTTTGTGGTCCAAATATATCTTATGTGTACGGGAAAAAGTGCATTTCTTGACCAGTGTGACTGGGAAGCCACTGGGCTTTTTGAGTGAAGCATCACTGTATCCTTCATTCGTCAAGGTGAGCATGGAAACCCCGGCATGGAGGAGCGCCCTAGTGATGGAGGAGGCTGGACTAACATCGACGGCCAATCAGAGCGCATCATGACGCTTTTGAAACCAGCCCCCAGGTGAACATCGATCACTGTGTGGAACGAGGCACTGAAGAAAGCCGACAGGCTGAAACGCGTCTGCCAAGCGTTTCCATCGACCTGTGAATCAAGCGCCTGTGTTTGGGAAATAAAGCCTTCTGTCTAACTCAGAGCATGTGTCGGACCTGCTTTCTCCTGGGGAAGTAGGACTGGTGTTGGTGTCTATACGGTGAAACAGGAACCGTTTTCCGACACGCCCTCTCGGTCTGGAGCTCCATGCACCCTGTTAAAAACTTTGGTATGGTACGAAAATACAGCACGGCGCCCCCCCGTTTGGAAAAGGAAACTCACCTGAGTGGCTGAAACCAGAAGGGGAGAGAGGATGCAGTCCAGTGCTGCATAAAGGGTTGGGCCTGTAAAGACTTTGTGGTCCGAATATATCCTATGTGTACGGGAAAAAGTGCATTTCTTGACCAGTGTGGCTGGGAAGCCACTGGGCTTTTTGAGTGAAGCATCACTGTATCCTTTATTCGTCAAGGTGAGCTTGGAAACCCCGGCATGGAGGAGCGCCCTAGTGATGAAGGAGGCTGGACTAACATTGACGGCCAATCAGAGCGCATCATGACGCTTTTGAAACCAGCCCCCAGGTGAACATCGATCACTGTGTGGAACGAGGCACTGAAGAAAGCCGACAGGCTGAAACGCGTCTGCCAAGCGTTTCCATCGACCTGTGAATCAAGCGCCTGTGTTTGGGAAATAAAGCCTTCTGTCTAACCTAATTATACCTACTTATAATATATATATATATATATATATATATATATATATATATATATATATATATATATATATATATATATATATATATATATATATATATATATTATAAGTAGGTATAATTAGGTCAGCTGTTCCATAGGTATTCCATAGGAAAAGTGTTTTGGGTGTTGCTAATAACTTTGGCACTGTTTGATGAATCTCCACTAAACTTTCTAAAAAGGTGCCACTTTTTTAATAGATTGTGCATGGAAAGTTTTGGGGTTATCCGTCAAGTGGGGTCCAAGACAAAAGGGGGGAATAAAAGGGAAAATCCCCATGCATTTTCCATCGACTTCTTTAGAAAAGGCAACAGCAAAAACTGAATGGAATTACACCAAATTTGGCAGGAAGCTAGATCTTGGACCGCAGATTTTGCTTTATGTGATTTGGTGTAGATCTGTTCAGTAATTTTTGAGAAATTAAGGTTGAAAAATAAATGTATATTCGGACAGTTGGGTCCGCGAAAGTCTCAAGTGACTTGTGCGGGAGCACCAATTTAAGAAATAGAGCATTCTGTTTCACCCAGGGAGCTTTATTTTATTTGGGCCATCTCACTCCTGCGGGTGTCAGACTCCCTCAGGATCGAGCGCTCTGATTGGCTGTCAACAACATGAGAAAATGTTGCTGGCAGCCATTACAGGACTTGAGGACTTATTCCCCTGTCCTGAAGTAAAAAATAAATAAATACTATAAGGGGGCAGGATAGGAATACCCTGACCCCTAGGCCCCGTGGAGGTTACACAGAGGGGACTCCACCTCATCGAAAAAGGTTAAAAATCAGCAAAAAAATGCGTGATCCCACTGGACTCCCGCAGGATTGGAAATAAATGGCAGAAGGCCGCATTCATTAGTTATTGGCCCCTGAGAGCCTACCCCGGGCCCTAAATCATAAATAAAGGGTCGGCAGGCTGCACAGCCCTCCTCCCCAAGCCTCAAAAGGCGCTGGGGAGCCCATCTTCTTGAACCCCCTCCTCGAGCCAATAAAGGCCCTGAGAATCACACCTCTAAAGGCCCCAGGGTGCACACCCTCGCGAGGCCAAAATTATCGTAAATAGGTAGGAGGCATCCTACAGAGCCGACTCAATACTTATGTCCCAGGTAGCTTAAGAGGAACCAAGTGGTTTCCCTGCCCACTCGGGCGTGGACAGGGAAGCGCCTCCCTTTTTTTTAATGGACCTGGGGATGGGGTCCCCATGGCCTAGTAAGGCTTGGAGAGTGGGACTGCATGGCACCCCCTCTCATTAAATTGAAAAAACAAACGTGCCTGTGGGATAGGGTCCCCAGAGTCTCACAAGACTCAGCTGGGCTACATGTCCCCCTCCCCTTTTAACATATATGTACACTGAAGGACTGGGTTATTTAAGACCCAGCGGTGCCAGGGGACAACACCTGAAACCTTCGTGGGTAACCTGCTCCGGCGTACAGATGACAGAGACACGGGACACTTCCTTCGGCGTCAAAGATTCGAGCTTTATTTACTGCAGGGAACACAGAAGTCACGGCAAGTACAACGCGTGCAACTTGTGGAGACTGCTTCAAATTGCTACAAATGGGTCGCTCCTTTTATACAAGTTTCTTCCATAGGGTTACATGGCACACAAAGGTTTATGGCTTGGTTCCCATAGTTATCCCCGAGAGGGGTCGCTTTGGTCACTTTGATACATTCAAGGTCCGGAACATAAGTGCGGAAACATTTGGCGGTTCCCAACTGCAAAAACTCATCTTCCCACCATTAGTACATTCCATTCAGCAATAAAACAGATCGAAGAAGGAACAAGGACAGGTGCGGGGAAGATGGAAACAGTGGGGAGATTGGAAAGGGTGTAAAAGGGGAGGTATCGGGAAACACGAGCTCCTGGCATCGAAGGGACGTGCCTAATGAGATGCACGGCTGAGACAATAAAACAGCACGGCAAGATGAGCCTCGAGCGGGGCCATTTCCCTTACAGTATCATCCCCCTCGTCATAAAGACATCTTCAAAGAACATGTGTCTTCCGTAGATGCCTTGGGAATCCCAGGGTCGCGAAGCGGACAACGTCCGTTCGCTGGCTACTTGAGGGCAAGAGACAAAATGGATGCCATATCTAAGATGGAACCCGTGGGTACAGATGGATAAACCCACGAAACAGACGAACGGTTTAGGTTAGCACAGCGAAACTGTGTACACCCACTAAACTCGTCATTTGCGGTTCATAGATATCAGACTCGACCATATTCGTGCAAGTCAAAAACATCACTTACAATTGTCACGGAACCTCAGACGCTCCTTTTGCCCTCATGTAGGCAAGCACTAGTCAGAATCATACTCGATATTCATCAGACCATCTAGATGTTGCTGTAACATAGCTCTGTCCAATCGAGCTTCTTTGGTAACAGGCGGCTGTCTTATACACATTGTAGCACAGAGGCCACATAAGGCAGGACCACACTGCACACAAAGGCAACACGTGAACAGGAATGCCACAACAACTCCGATAATCATCAGAATCTTCCAACCCCAAGTCGACATCAGGCCCCAAAACCACCCAAGCAGCGTCCAATCCCCTACGTCCACGTGTATGGACTCAGAGATCTTATGCAACTTTGAGATGGCTTGATAAACAGTCGGAGCGTTATCTGGAATGAAAATACAGCAGCTCGAATGGATCACCTTACATACCCCACCTCGATCTGCTAAGATCACGTCTAAAACCATACGGTTTTGTAACGTCATAAGTCTATCCGCCTGAAGTTCAGTGGTGATATTACCAAGGGCACTGGCAGTAATATTAGCTGTCGATTCCACCACTCGAGTCAACTGTCTCAGGTTCCTACTATTAACCATAGGCCCCCAAAACGGGAGGAAACCCTTGAAAAAGTCTCCTGCCTCTTGACCGGCAGTATCCTCTTCGCTAATTACGCCTCTCACAACTCTAGTCTTGTGATAGTCTGCATCTACAGTGAACGTCGGAGGCAACAAATTTGCGATAAAACATGAGCCCACAAAGTCGAAGGGCAACCATGCATACGCACGATCGTGACAGATAAAGTATGTACCCTTGGCAGCCAGAAACACAGGGGACGAGACCATCGGCAAAATGTAATTTTCAGTGCAAGCACTCTCTCCAAGTCGGGCTTTCGATCTTCGGCCACGACCTATTAGACAAAAATTACCAATGTGCGGTACGACCCATATCGGAGGCGAGCTTTTAAGCTGTTTTTCACTGGCGAACACACTATACTCGCCTCTACTCAGGACCCTATAGGCTTGTACCTCTTCTTCTGGAATAAGCGAGGGTTCATAGATATCTCTATCTAACTCCTCTATCGCTATAGACAAAGGCTTTTGATACGAGCCAGGGCCAGAGTAGGGGGATCGTGGCTCTCGATTGGGGTGGGAACCTAGTGCGCTTCGAAACATTGTTTGGAATGCTCGAGCGGAACCCTGGGAACTATACGGTAAAACCAAATATGGAATTCCCTTATCTGTGGTATGTGGCATCAACCCACACACCCAACAATTAGTAGTGTTAACCACTAACTGGTGCTGGTGAAGGAGCTGAATAAAGGAATTATTGCGAAACTCTGCACGTCTAGCCTGCTCGTGTTCGGGTAAGATATGGAAAGAATGAGGAGATGCAGTAGAGGTAAGCTTAGAGTCAGAAGTAGGAGCAGGAGTAGGTATGGCAGAAGGTAAGAAGTACGACATCATATAGTACACCCCACCCGCCAATAATGCAGAAACAGTCAAAAGCAATACAGATATCTGAAACATAAAACATTTCGTGCGGCTGAATTGTTGTAGCTCGAATCTTTGTGCCTGTGCTTTTTCCACGTCCATCAGCTTTGAAAACGCCATCCCCTATGACCGTCCGCAACGTTTCTTGACGCACTTCGTTCTGTGTAGCAATAGTCAATCCCTAGGAGTTCCCAGGAACCGACGGTCTTTAACCTAGCGTCAAGACCTACTAACCAGAAGGAAGTACGCGCGCGGCCCTACGGCCTTTATTTACAATATATATGTAATGTCTCTCAGCTGTGGAAGCAAAAATACATAGAAAAAGAACCTTCAATAAATTGCAATGATACAGGTGTTCAGACTGATCGTGGAAAACGGGATAATGCAATTGCCAAGGGGCAAAACAAAACTTTATTTGTCCTTAGTACTAGATCGCAAAAAGTATCGAATTTTCCCAGGACGTGTCTGTTCATCGAACAAAGGATCCGTTGAAGAAACAGAGTTTTGTTGATCAGTCGATTGTTCTGGTCTCGAGTCTTTTGATGACAAATGTTCAACAGTATCTTTCTGCTGCACTGGGGATTCCCCGACAGGTTGTGCGTCGCTGAAAGGTACAAACGCCGGCAATCCTTCGGATTCAGTTGAGGCAATGCCCTTCCTTACCCACGAGTCTGCCGGTAACGGAATAGGAACTTTCTTCGTATGGGTGGCATGCACCCAGTTTTTCCGGCCCTCTAAACAACGGCAGTTCTCGTGGCAAGGAGGACCTGGTAGGGTCCGGTGAACCTGGGCTCCAAGTTCTTCTTACGAGCAAAATTTCTGGTGACCACCCAGTCTCCAGGCTGGAGCTGGTGGCCTGGACCCTCCGTCTGCGTCGGCAATGCTTCGTAAACCTGTTGGTGAATTAACCTCAGTTTAGCAGTCAGATCATGAAGATAATCAATCAACATTGGGTACTCAAGATCACGGAACACACCTGGTCTAGGGACCCCCCACACATTCGCAGGGCGACCGAACACTATTTCATAGGGACTAAGCCCTACTCGGGAGTGTATGGTTGCCCTTGTTGACAGTAAGGCTAAGGGTAAAGCGTCAGGCCACGAAAGACCAGTCGTAGCCTGAATCTTCGCTAGTTTTAGTTTAAGGGTGCCGTTATACCCTTCAACCAAACCAGCTGACTGGGGATGATTGGCGCTATGGAATTTTTGATTAATTCCAAGGCCTTTGCACACACTCTTCATCACACTCCCCACAAACTCACTTCCGTTATCAGACCACACAACCCGAGGCATTCCGTACCGAGGAAAGTATTCCTTCAGTAGGATTTTTGCCGTTGACAAAGCAGTGTTGTCCTTGAGAGGATAGGCTTCAATCCATCGGGAGAACGCGCAAACCACAACTAAAACATATTTCAGGTTATTGCATCTCTCCATATGGATGAAGTCTAATTGAATTACCTCAAAGGGACACGAAGGGGGAGCAAAACTACCAGGAGGAGTTGGGGTTCCCGTACCAGGATTGTACAACATACATACCATACAATTCTTAACCAATCGTTCAGCACATTTCGTGATACCATCATTCTTCCACACAGGGGACAGCAACTTACAAATACCTTTCACGCTAATATGTGCTAACCCATGTGCCATTGTCACAATAGCCAGCACATACGCATCTGGCAACATCCATCTCTTATGTTCCGACAAGTCTACCCAACAACCATTCGCATCCAACTTTCCCGTACTCTCATTCCATTTCTTCTTTTCAGTCTCGGTGGCCTCATTTTGTATCGCCTTCACACTCTCGATAGTGTCCTCACACATACTAGTCTCCGCAGGCCACCTAACCGAACTTGCCACATACATTCGAGTGCTAAGGTTCCGGGCTGTCTCCTTAGCAGTCTCATCCGCAAACGCATTACCACGTCCAACATCATCCGTCACCTTGCGATGTGCACTACATTTAACAATCGCTACCTGTTTAGGCAATGTAAGTGCATCCAAAAGATCATTCACAAGCTGGCCATGCTGAATCTTCGTACCATGCGACGTCATAAAACCTCTCTCTCTCCACAACCGTCCAAAGCTATGCGCAACACCAAATGCATACTGACTGTCAGTATACACATTCACACGTTTATCTTTCGCTAACACACACGCTCTAGTTAAGGCAATCAGCTCTGCAGCCTGGGCAGAATTCTGATTCAATCTCGCAGCTTCCACAACAGTACTCAAAGTTACAACAGCATACGCAGTGGTCACATTACCATTCGGCAATTTAAAACACGAGCCATCTACATACAACGTTCCATCTGGATCTTCTAAAGGAGTGTTTTTAAGGTCCACTCAACCTTTTGTTTCCTCTTCTGTTCGCAAATAGCAGTCATGGGATGCTATTTCATCTGACTCTGTACTAATGGGTAACAAAGTTGCCGGATTCAGAACATTGCAACGTTTTATCTGAATATGACTGGCCAGCAGCGTCAACTCGTATCCGGACAACCTCGCACTTGTCAAGTGCTGAGTTTTCGTACGATTTAAAAGAGTGTCGACTGCGTGCGGAACCATCACCGTAAGCATATTATCCATGACCAATCCTGCTGATTGTCGGATGGACACCGCAGCTGCCGCTGTTGCTCTCAAACAACTCGGCAATGCTCTAGCTACCGGGTCCAAGGTCAAGGAAAAATATGCACATGGACGTTGCTTATCACCAAAAGGTTGCGTTAAGACGCTCAAAGCACAACCTTCCCTCTCGTGAACATACAATGTGAACGGCTTACTGTAGTCAGGGGTACCTAACACAGGAGCAGAACACAATGAATCACGTAATTCAGAAAAACTCTTCTGACATTCCCCCGTCCATGGTAAAGGAGTTGAAACATTCTTGCACGTAAGAGCCACTAATGGTTTCGCTAGCAATGAAAAATTCGGGATCCACTGTCTGCAATACGACGTGATACCTAGAAAGGCACGCACATCTCTTTGTGTTGTTGGCACAGTCATTCGCGCAATTGCTGCAATTCTCTCTGGGGTCAACCGCCTTCCCTCCTTTGACAATAAGTGACCTAGATAGGTTACTTCTTGACAACAATATTGGAGTTTAGAAGGTGACACCTTGTGATGTAAGTCACAGAGATGTTGCAGCAACGACACCGTAGCAATTTTGCAAATGTCCCGAGTATCCGCAGCTACCAATAAGTCATCGACATATTGGATTACGGCCGCACCAGCCGGCAACGTAAACGCATCCAGTTGACCCTTCAAGGCTTGACTGTAAATCGATGGACTCTCACAGTAGCCTTGAGGAGCGCGTTTAAACCGGAAGCTGCGTCCACCAAGAGAGAAACCGAAAAGGTCTCTGCTCTCTTCAGCAATCGGAATACTCAACGACGCCCGATGTAGCAACTGCGACGTAAGGCCCTCTCTGATCAACCGGAACTGATACTACTCCCTCTCCTTGTCTATGGCTGTCCTAGTAATTACTGTCGTCAGTTTCCTGATCGACGTAATAATCGTCTACATTGTACTGCGCAGATCGTCCTTGCGATGATCCACGTTGATCGAAACAGTTATTAGAATTTGATGAGTTGTCTGAGCGGTCATTTTGAGCACCACGACCTCTACCACGTGATGTCTGCTGAGAACCACCACGCCCTCCTCTAGATGAGTTACCACTATTACGACCGTTTAGGACAGGACAATTGAATTTTAAATGACCCTCCTGTCTACAATAGGCACACTGATTGTACCCTGACGAAGACCTTTGAGAAGAGGAGTCATTTTGAGATTGTGACCGATTAGACTGCGACTGTGATCTATTTTGCTGTGAAGCATTCTGATTCGAACGCGGAGGATACGCTTGCTGTAACAACACTTTAGTTTTAAGTTCTTTCGTCTTTTTATCAGCGCGGTCGTTCTCCTCTTTCTCTCTGTTCTCATAATACTGTGCTGTAGCCAATATTTGAGCCGAGGTAGAAACGGCCCACGCACTTTCAGAGTTTTTCAACTTACTGCCCAAATCAGGCAATAAGTTAGAGACAAATTTATCCACAAACAACCGTTGACCACCCTCTGTGCCCATATCCTGCCCACTATGATCGATGAATGCCTCCTCAAATCTCGTAAAGAAGTCGGAGACACTCTCGTCCTTTTTCTGCTTACAAGCTGACAATTTGTCCCAATTCACCCTCATAGCTGGCATAAGAGTTTTCATTAATGTAATTATTCTCTGAGGGAGAGCAGCAATCAACTGTTCGGGTTTAGCACCACCAGTTTGCAACCCATCCGCCGCTATAATGGCCGCCCAATCACCGCCTAATTCGTTAGGATGGTTCTCCTGACGAATCTTAGCCCATACCGGTTGCGGTACTACATTGCCAAACAGCATATCAATATCGGCAAGATTCATTATCGTAGCATCTACGAGCTGCGACAATTCCTTATAGTACCCTGCAGGATTTTTGCGAGGGTCAGGCAAAGATTGCTTCACCTGTAACACTTCCGACCGTTTCCATGGGAGATGTATCCATACTCTCTGGAAATAGGGTGGGACAATGGGGTTAGCATTGGGGTCGCCTGGCATCCATACTGGTGGAACTTCCCGCATGGGAAACTGACCAGACGCATCGAACTGCCTCTCAAAGTCCTCAACAAACAGGGCTTGAGGTATAGGAGTGGGACGGAAAGATAACAACCGCTCAACAGCACGTCGAACGTTGGTATCCACTATCAGTCCGTTCGAGAACTGAAGTTGTAGATCAGACAAAGCGGTCAACACCTCGTCAGGTGCATCGGCCGATATCTGATCACGCAAAACTTTGCACATTTCTTCGAAAACAAATCTTTGTGTCGGTACATTGAATTGACAGAACGTATCAAGTACAACACGTGGAGGATTTCTAAGAGGATGCGTCATCCAACCCATCGCCATGTTATATAGCGAAGCGCGTTCCCTACCACCGGGAAGCTGACTACGTCTCTGAGGACCATCTGAACCAGCGGACCCAAGGACAGGTCCAAGAGAATGAAAGAAGTTAGCCGCAACAGGAGAAGTACGACTACGAGTAGCTGAAGAAGTATAGCACAAGGGACTAACAAGAGAAGGAGTAGAAACAGAAGCAACAACAGGAGTCAGTAGAGCAGGAACAGTAGCGGGAGCAGGAGTATGCGGAAGGGGAGGAGCAGTGGGAATAGCAGTAGGCAAAGGAGCAGGAACAGTCGGAAGAACGGGTGCAGGTTGAGGAACAGGCTGAAGAACAGGTGGAGGAACAGGTACAGGGGGAACCACTGGAGCGGCGGTACCCTGTGCATACGGAGGTGGTGATTTCAGAAGATAAGACATTAGAGGATCCTCAACTGGTTCTTCCTTCTTATCCGACTCCGTAGGCAAAGCAGGATAGCATTTATCTATGGACATACGCTGTAGCCTATCAAACACTTCCTTTTCCTTATCCTCCTTATCACGCTGAAACTGCTCTGCTTTCTTTACAATGGTAGCAACACCATCTCTCTGATTACGTTTAGTCTGCCTGATCTCTTTCTGTCGGGCTTCTTTACGCCACAACCGAAAGGCATCAAACATGGCCGGCCTTGACTTTTTCGCAAATAATTTAGCCTCTAGATTATCTAAGATTGGAGACTCAAAGCTACCATGAGGTGGCCAACTAAGGACACCATCCTTCTTAGTATACCGAATCCAGTAATCATTAAAAGTAATCGGGCCTAGCCCGTGCTTACTATAGAGCTCATAAGTGGGAGTTCCAACCGGAGGTATCGGACACGAGTCCTCCAGTCGGGAATCCGTACCGCAACGTCTGAAACAACTAAACAAAGTACAGCGACCAGGCATCTTGCACACTAGCCGTGTTTCACAAACTTCAAGGGTTACGGGATTTACCAAGTCCCAGCAAAGAGCAAAAACCCTCGGTTTTTGGCGTCTGCAGTCGTCAAATATCACAACAAAGTACCAAGAACCACAAATGCAATGGAACCATGCAACAACTAAGTAACCACAACCAAGAACTCTGGGAGCGACCCACAAATACTTAACTCAAGGATCGATGGCGTCACCAGGAAGGCCCGTCAATCGTCTCGCTATACCAAGGTCTACGCCAGGCGCCAAAACAGGTCTACAGTCAGGGCAGCAGTCCGTCGCAGCCGTCAGGAGGCGGGAATCTTCGCGGGAAAAGTCTTTGGGCCACTTATTTCGACAACAGGATCGATGAAGCGGAGTGCACCTTCCCTCGGAGATTTCACACGAAGTTCCTCACGATCGTCGGGCTTGGACCGGTACCACTGATGCAGCCCCACGTTGGGCGCCAACTGAAGGACTGGGTTATTTAAGACCCAGCGGTGCCAGGGGACAACACCTGAAACCTTCGTGGGTAACCTGCTCCGGCGTACAGATGACAGAGACACGGGACACTTCCTTCGGCGTCAAAGATTCGAGCTTTATTTACTGCAGGGAACACAGAAGTCACGGCAAGTACAACGCGTGCAACTTGTGGAGACTGCTTCAAATTGCTACAAATGGGTCGCTCCTTTTATACAAGTTTCTTCCATAGGGTTACATGGCACACAAAGGTTTATGGCTTGGTTCCCATAGTTATCCCCGAGAGGGGTCGCTTTGGTCACTTTGATACATTCAAGGTCCGGAACATAAGTGCGGAAACATTTGGCGGTTCCCAACTGCAAAAACTCATCTTCCCACCATTAGTACATTCCATTCAGCAATAAAACAGATCGAAGAAGGAACAAGGACAGGTGCGGGGAAGATGGAAACAGTGGGGAGATTGGAAAGGGTGTAAAAGGGGAGGTATCGGGAAACACGAGCTCCTGGCATCGAAGGGACGTGCCTAATGAGATGCACGGCTGAGACAATAAACCAGCACGGCAAGATGAGCCTCGAGCGGGGCCATTTGCCTCACAGTATCACCCCCCTCGTCATAAAGACATCTTCAAAGAACATGTGTCTTCCGTAGATGCCTTGGGAATCCCAGGGTCGCGAAGCGGACAACGTCCGTTCGCTGGCTACTTGAGGGCAAGAGACAAAATGGATGCCATATCTAAGATGGAACCCGTGGGTACAGATGGATAAACCCACGAAACAGACGAACGGTTTAGGTTAGCACAGCGAAACTGTGTACACCCACTAAACTCGTCATTTGCGGTTCATAGATATCAGACTCGACCATATTCGTGCAAGTCAAAAACATCACTTACAATTGTCACGGAACCTCAACGCCCCTGGGGGCCCATGACCTAGGATCCTCGGTAAGGGGGGGACAGGCGGCCCTCCTCCCCTTTAATAAAAATAAAGGCCCTGGGGATGTGATCTCCAAGGATTAAAGTGGCTTAGGAGGGGGGGCGCGTGGCCACCTCCCCGTTTTACTTATATGTACAGCCCTGGGGGATGGGTTACGCGGGCCTAAAGAGACTCTGGGACGGGAGCTTCATGGCCCCCTATCGTCTAATATAAAAGGCCTTGGGGATGGGCTCCCTAGGTCCTAAAGAGGTTCAGGGAGGATGGGCTACGTGTACAACCCTGGAGGATGATATCCCCAGGGTCCAAAGAAGTTCGGGAAGGGGAGCTGCATGGCCTCCCCTCCCTCTTCATAAAAAAGGGCCTTGAGGTTCCCAGAGCCTAATGGGTGCAACTAGTCTCGGGGAGATGGGCCACATGGTCTCCAGTCCCTTTAAAAACGTAAGGCCCTGTGGCCACTCCCCTGTTGCACTAGGCCATTGGCCATGCGCGGCAGGAGGATGGCTTTACTTATGGAATCAAAATATTACTTTATGTTAAAAAAAACTGGAAACCCTAAACATTTACTGAAAAAAACAAAGGCTAAAGTAACATTATAGTTAGATGAATTTGTCAGTGATGACATTAACGTTTTGAACTAAAAAAAACACAAAAATTCACCTGTTATAGTCAGCAGAGCTACAACTTGTGCCCCCATACACTCGTTATGATCCTCACATTACATCACTCCCGATGTTCTATGATATCATTCATGTCTCACTGATGACATCTCAAATGACATCACTAATGACATCATCCAATGAGTGTACTTGTTTGATTTACAGTGTACATAGTGGCACGTAACTACCATATTACTTTTCTACCTAATTTTGTACAGTCTGTGTCCAGCTAATAAGTGTAACTTTTTACAAAATGCATGTGCTTCTAATGCCTCATAGGTGTGCTGTCGCCCTGGTGGAGAAACAGGTCTTCCTCCGATACATGAATTGACCCCTATGTTTTCTCACTCTATCCATCTAACCACCCATCACCCTTCATCAGTACTACCAGGTGTATCTAATCAAGTTTCTCTTTTTTATCTTGGACTTCCTATAAACAACAGTTCTATTAGTAATGCTACACATTTCATGCAAAGCAAATACAAATAAGTGGGTGGTCACTTCTATGGCACAATAATTAAAAGCCCAAGGCAGCAATGCTTACATAGCAAAAGATAATAGTAGATCTTTTGCCTTTCCTCTTATTCTTCTTCTTCTGCTTGCAAGCAGCCGTGCTTCTTCCTCGCCTCCCTGGCTTGCCGACCCGTGTACCAAGGCTCTACAGTCAGTGCCACCCATGAATTCTCTTTTCCAGTTGCAAAATGTGATCTGCCTCCTCTGCCCTGATATAGTCTGTTAACGTCTGTGGACCTGTCTGTTAGTCCCTTTTGATGTTATTGGGCTGGATGCAGTTTTGTGTCAGCTGTCATGGCTCCTGTTTTTGTGCCCTGACCTCCAGCATCTAGTAATTGGTTGTCTGCCAGTCTCAATATAAGCAGTCCCTGCCACGTACTGCACACTGCAGCCACACTGTTGTGACAGCAGTTGTTTTTGTGGGATTTCCTGCCTCTCCTCTCTGGAACCCTCTGGATCTATCATATCTGATTCTGATGGACAAGCCACCTCCATGAGTGCTTTGTTGGAAACGCCTGGCTATGATCCAGGCAGGCAATGATCCACGCTGGCAACTTGCAAGTTTAAAGGCTTCTCAGCCATTGCATATTTATGGTTCTGTCTGATTATAGTACATAACAATGATGATTCAGCATCTCCCTGCGATCCTCCAGTGCCTCTTTTCATTTTTCTCCTAGTGTCTACCCACAGCCTTCCACCCCCGCTGTCTCTCTGTAATGAGGCGTGCTCATCTCAGAGGAGACCACTGCCAGAAGGCACGGTTACACACCTTTTCTCAGCATAAAACAACAATAGGGTTTCAGCATCTTGAGTCCGTTTAACTTCACAGGCATGCTCATTGCCCGGGACTGGTGGCTAATGCGTCCACTGTAGGGGCCTATGTTCGGTTAAAATCCCAGTGGGTCCACTCAGCCATTCATTCTTCTGAGGTTGATAAAATGAGTACTGTTGAGTTGAGTAACAATAAACATCTGCTATTCAACAGCAACATACCCTTGGGTGAACGTGTGCTTTACAAATACAGCAGAGATCTCAAAACCAGGAGTGGAACTGAAGTATTTTTTACTCAAATATCTAGGAACATGACATGACTCTATTGCACCAGAAAGAGAATTTGCTCTGAGAACTGGGATTAATGCATAGACAGTGACACTAGCTTCCAAGGTGAGCGATTCACACCAAATGAGGGAGACGGTGCATTGTGGCGTGCATCTGACACCAACTGAGTGAGACAAAGGTGTGAGGATCACATCCAATGATTCAGAGTGCACTATTTCTTTAAGACACAAGATGTACACTTAGTGACATTGTATTTCAAGTGGTAAATGTCACACACAGTAAGTGATATTGTACTCTAAGGTATGAGACACACAACCAACGAGAAGGACTGCACATAAAAGTGTGATGAGTTACCTGAAGGCGAATAACAACTCTTTCCACTGTGATGGTGCACTGTGGGTAGAAGAGGCTGAGAGTTGCAGGGACATGCTCATCCGAGGAGTCATCACTCCAGTGTGAAGGCATGTCTGGTGGTGCTGATTAACTGCATCTTGTGAGCAGGGTCCACATTCCTCTGTGGGGCATATCCCTAGCTGCTGTGCCCTTCTGGGGAGTTTGAAGTTGTGCAAGCTTTCGTACGGCAGAGCGAGGAGATGAGTATGAAGACAGTGGTTGAGCCAACAGAGGTTTGGTGCAGGTGCTGCAAGATCAAGCAGCTTAGGGATCGGTTGTGGGCAGTTCAGCCAGGTGGAAGGGGTGGCCGCCTCAGCTCAGGCACCTACTTGTTTCATAATGACTTCTATAAAGCTCAACCTCACTGCGGGTGGAATCAAAGTTGGTGGGTGGATGCAACCTAAAAAATATATATGCTGGTTATTCATGGGAATGCATTTGACCCTGATCATTACTATGCATAGATTAAAGACACACTTTACATGGGAGCTTCATGTTGTCATGGAGTGGCAGCTAAATGTGGTTTTGGTAACAGAGTGGACACATATTTTAGGTAGCAGGTCATAATTAGGGGTTCAACTAGGAAATCCAAGAGCAGCTTCGTGCACATCACAGCCCTACTCTCCTGGAAACTATTGACACTGCCAAAAGTGAGGACTGGTCTATTTCATGTTGTAACTTTGAATCAGTGAGATGAAACGCGATAAGGTTAGAGACAAAGAGCAGCTAGCACTTGGAACTACTAGCCTTGCTAAACTTAAATGTTCATGTTGTGGTTCCAGAAGTTAGTCAGTCTTAATAAAGGTATGCCCTGGTCTTGTAAAAGAGTGTATCAAATGTCGCAAATAGGTCATTTTGCCAATGGGTTCATGAAAGTAGATCTCCTTGGTGCAAGATCATATAAATCAGGATCATTCAAAGTGTTGGTTGTTATTGGGGGTCATAGAATTTGTCAGGAATAAGTTAGAATTTGCGAGTTCTGGGAGTATGTATAAAGGGGTCCTGAAGGTACCCAAAACAAAACTCTTGATCTGGATGTCAATGGTCTGAGCGGGAGTGTGTGTGTGATATCTTTGCTGTTTTATTGAAGTCTTCCATCCTGAAGTTGTAATTTTTGGCATTGATAAGGGATATTTTCAGCCACAAAACGGTGTTACTGTGGTTGTTTAAAGAGATGAGGAAGTATTGGCTGTCTCAGGATCTCCATTCTCTGAAAGGAAAAGTCAGAAACCAATGACATCAAACAGTAAAGGTATGAAAGAAAACATAGATATGTTGGGGTATTTAATTACATTCATTGGAATTCAATTTAGACACATTGTGAGCAAATAATTTGTTGCCTTTGATGGTAAAAATGTTTTGGGTTGGGTTGTTTTGTCAGGAATCCTGTTGTGTGTGTGAATATGGAGAGTATGCTTAACAAGCCCTCATTGTTTGGGACCGAAATATTTTTTCCTCATGAAATTTTCACCCAGAGCAACAGATAGAAAAAAACAAAAATTACGAAGAAAGAGGAAGAGAAAGAGAGAAACATAGTGACAATGGGAAATAGCAGGAATTAAATAAAGGGACAGGGAGTCTCTGGCAATGGATGAAGGAGGCATGAGCTGGGATCAAGACTTCATAACCTTGGTTTTTGTATTTGTAGCTTTGACCCTGCAGTTCTGGGTGGAACATTTGGCACTGGCATTCATTCTTTTACAAATTAAGCACTGATGAGAATTATGTGGTGGCTTGAGTGCTAGACACTGTGTTTGATGTCAATCAGGTTAATTAATAAAGAGGTCTGGTTAAAATCTTCAGAGAAACATGTGACATTGATGAAGATTTGTGAATTTGTCCCTGCTGGCCGGCCTAGAGAGAGGTTTCTTGGACCAGATTTAGAGTTTTGTGGAAGATGAATTAAGAAAATGAATTTCCATCTGCACCTTGGAAATAACTGGCCAATCATTTATTGGGAGCCTAAGAAGGCTGGACCACCAGGAAGGTGTATGCTTTTATTGTGATTGATGATTCAGAAAAGGGGGTGGTGATGAACAGAGTGTCTGAATTAAGCAGACCACTCTTACCCAGTCCAAAGATCAGGGCTTGCTCCATCACCGTTATTTATCTCACTGCACCACCCCAGCTCAGAACCTGGCTATATGCTAATCAGTCTGTCCCTGGCCCAGTGCATCATGGGAGCAGGGCAGACTAAACTACCAAGCCAATTCTTCACCAGAAAGGAGACAAGCTACCGGGGACCGGTTTCTGGCATTTCAGCCTTCTTCGGCCCGGCTTGCTTGAATCCTGATGGTGCAGTGAGAAAGGGACTCATGTCTGAGTATACCCTGCCACACCTATAGTGGCCAAAAACGATTCAGAAAAGGGGTGGTGATGAACAGAGTGTCTGAATTAAGCAGACCACTCTTACCCAGTCCAAAGATCAGGGCTTGCTCCATCACCGTTATTTATCTCACTGCACCACCCCAGCTCAGAACCTGGCTATATGCAAATCAGTCTGTCCCTGGCCCAGTGCATCATGGGAACAGGGCAGACTAAACTACCAAGCCAATTCTTCACCAGAAAGGAGACAAGCTACCGGGGACCGGTTTCTGGCATTTCAGCCTTCTTCGGTCCGGCTTGCTTGAATCCTGGCTTGGTAGTTTGGTTTGTCCTGTTCCCATCATGCACTGGGACAGGAACAGACTAATTTGCATATAGCCAGGATCTGAGCTGGGATGGTGCAGTGAGCTAAAAAACGGTGTTGGATCTAGCCCTGATCTCTTGACTGGGTGAGAGTATTCTGCTTAATTCAGAAACTCTGTCCATCACCACCCCTTGTTGTTAAATATTTTGTCCACCCTAAGCGTGGAAGGGTATACTCAGATGTGAGTCCCTTGCTCATTGCACCATCAGGATTAAAGCAAACCGGGCCGACGACGGCTGAAATGCCAGAAACCGGCCCCCGGGAGCTAGTTTCCTTCCCAGTGTAAGAATTGGCTTGGTAGTTTGGTTTGTCCTGTTCCCATCATGCACTGGGACAGGAACAGACTAATTTGCATATAGCCAGGTTCTGAGCTGGGATGGTGCAGTGAGCTAAAAAACGGTGCTGGATCTAGCCCTGATCTCTTGACTGGGTGAGAGTATTCTGCTTAATTCAGAAACTCTGTCCATCACCACCCCTTGTTGTTAAATATTTTGTCCACCCTAAGCGTGGAAGGGTATACTCAGATGTGAGTCCCTTGCTGATTGCACCATCAGGATTCAAGCAAACCGGGCCGACGACGGCTGAAATGCCAGAAACCGGTCCCCAGGAGCTTGTTTCCTTCCCAGTGTAAGAATTGGCTTGGTAGTTTGGTTTGTCCTGTTCCCATCATGCACTGGGACAGGAACAGACTAATTTGCATATAGCCAGGTTCTGAGCTGGGATGGTGCAGTGAGCTAAAAAACGGTGTTGGATCTAGCCCTGATCTCTTGACTGGGTGAGAGTATTCTGCTTAATTCAGAAACTCTGTCCATCACCACCCCTTGTTGTTAAAAATTTCTTGTGATTGATTGCTTCTCTCAGGGGGTTTACCTTAAATAGTTAAGCAGTCTCAATTTTTGATTCTGTGTTAAAGTTAGGCTGTTGCCGGATGGAGAACTGTTAGAAATGGGGATATCTAGTTGGCAGAGGTAAGTACACTTGTCCAAGTGGGGACCCTTCTTCCTAGTCAGGGCAAGTGAGTTACATTCCTAAAATAACTCCTGCTCACCCCCTTGGTAGCTTGGCCTGAGCAGTTAGGCTTATCTCAGAGGTAGTATGTAAAGCATTTGCACATAAACAACAGTAATACAGTGAAAATACTACAAAAGGACACCACACTAGTTTTAGAAAAATAACCAATATTTTATCTGTGCAAAAGACTAAAAATGATAAAAAAATCCACCATACAGTTCTCAGAATTCTCAATAATCAAAAATAGACTTAAAATACAGTGCAGTGAAGTCGATAACTCTGTTCGGGGCTATCACGGCATTGTGAACAACAAATCCAAACAGTTCTGGCTGACCGCGGCATCGCGGGCCCGCTACGTGTCGGAAAGACCCACAAAACAGTACCTTTTAGAAATGTAGGGCATTGGCGACCTCTCATTAAGCCCCGAAAAACAGGAGCCGCAGGCGTCGGCTCCGGAGGTCATTGCAGGAGTCGTCGGGCCCTTGAAGTCACATGTGGTGCAGATCAAACTCTGCCCGGTTGAAGTAGGAGTGCCGGCATTGGCAGAGTCGGGGCTGCAGTGCGAAGTGCAGCGGTGCGGTGTACGGTTCCCTCAGGTCGCGGGCAGGCAGCGGCTTGGTGACGGTAGTCCAGTGGCATCGGTGAGACCAGGGCTACGTGCAAAGTTAGGCAGTGCTCGTCTCGGTGCTGGCCGGTCATGGTGCAAGCAGCAGCCGTATTGTTGCAGAAGCCCTGTAATTGGATGATGAACTGGAGTTAATGGCGCCGGCGTTGGCAGGCCATGGCTGTGGTGCGGGATGAGGGCGGTGCATCATATATCTTATGAGTGATGCCCCCGAACCAGAGTGCAAGCAACGGTGTTGATGTCAGCGGGGAGCAGCGTCATCGGTGATACCAGGGTGGCGGTGTGAAGCGAGGCAGTGCCTAGTGCAGTGGCCACAGGTCATGGGGCAAGCAGCGGCTCAGTGGCGGTGTCAGGTGGCATCGTCAGTGAGAACAGGGTTGCAGTGTGAGGTGCAGTGATGCCATCTGCTGTGCCTTCAGGACCCGGAGTCAGCAGCGGCGTCGTTGACTGTGTCAGGTTGCTTTTTCTTCTGTTGCAGCACAAAACACACAGTCCCCAGTGCTGGTAGCAGATGAACTTGAAGTCTTTGCTGTTCCTGAGACATCTTAAACAGGGGACAAGCTCTAACTCAAGCCCTTGGAGAAACTCACACAAAGAAGTTGCAGAAAGTTCAGTCCAGTCCTTTCGCTGCCCAAAACGGAGGTGGGGCAGCATTGTCCAAGGCAGACAGGGATTATTCAGGTGCAGGAGAAATCCCCTCCCACACTATAAATGCAGTCTAGGCCCGTTCAGGTATTACTGAAAACTCCTCCCACTACTCTGAATGCAGCCCAGGTCTGTTCAGCTCAGCCCTGACTCATTCAGGAAAGGCAGAACACACATCAACCCCCCCAGTGTCCACCTTAAACAATGCACATCCACAGCCCCTGTCACTCCAAAGCCAAACAGTCAATCCACAAACCAGCAGAGGTACACAGGATGGTTAAGCAAGAAAATACCCACTTTCTAAAAGTAATATTTTCAAACACACAATATAAAAATCATCTTTACTAAAAGATGCATTTTTATATTCTGAGTTTCAGGCATACTAAACTCCAACTTTCTATCCTGTCCCAATGGTAAGTTATATTTATAAGATGTTATGAATAAACTCCCATTCTACCCTACGGGACAGATAGCCTTTCAATAGTGAAAAACGAAATACACTGTATTTCACTATGAGGAAATGTCACACACCTCAGAACATGTTCTACCTTTCACATACACTGCACCCTGCCAATGGGGCTTCCTTGGACCTACCTTAGAGGTGGCTTATATATAAGAAAAGGGAAGATGAGGGCCTGGCAAGTGGGAGCACTTGCCAGGTCAACATGGCAGTACCAAACTGCACACAGACACTGCAGTGGCAGCTCTTAGTTATATTTACAGGGCTGCTCATGTAGGTGGCACAATCAGTGCAGCAGGCCCACTAGCAGCATTTGATTTACAGGCCCTTGGCACACACAGTGCACTGTACTAGGGACTTACCAGTAAATCAAATATGCCAATCATGGAAACACCTATCCATAACATAATTTTCCTGGAGAGCATATGCACTTTGGCACTTAATAGCAGTGGTAACGTGCCCAGTCTCAAAAACAGCAAAAATAGGGTCAAAAACAGGAGGCCAAAAAGCAAATCGCCTGGGGGTGAATAATCTGAAAAAGTCAAGTCTAACAAGAACCTTCTCTCATCTACTTTTTCTGACATGGATTTCACTTTACCTCTCATATAGTGAATACGTTTTTTAGTGACTTGAGCATCGCGTGGAAACCTACAGCATTATATTCTTCAAACATGAATGGCTTGGTAGAGAGATTCAACAGAGTAGTTGTGGAAGGTGTTCAGCTTGCCATCACAGCTGCTGGATGCAAAAACACATTTCAAATTTGATTTGAGAAGATCCAAATTAAAGAGAGCATAAATGAAGGTTCTTTGGATGTAAATGTCACACCTTACAGGTAGGAGACGTTGTGAAGATTAGCTAATATTGACTCTTTAAAGGTACCTACATTCAGGTCAGGTAAAGTATTAAAGAGGGCCAGGGTTCAGACTACGGTATAGACTCATCTGTCTGCCTGGAAGGAGTAAAAGTGAAGGATGGGTGCTAATAGCCCCATTCTCCACTTGCTGCAGGCATTCACTGATTTTAATTGCTTTTTCCTTTACTTGTGCTTCCTTGGCTCAGACGCATTCTTTCAGGACTAGTAACTGCCCACTCATAAAACCCTGAACAAGCAGCAATTTCCATTAATTTGAGCACCATATACTTAAATCGTAATGTGCAGTTCAATCTCATTTAATCATTTGTACTACTTCAATATTTTAGCATGAATTAATTTTAAAAATCCTATTATCTTTAGAAATCCATTCATCAGGCTGGTAAGCTATCTATCAACTGTTTTTCGCTGCATTGTGCCAGTAAGTATGTCTTGCAGACTTAAGGCTGTTGGCTCACTCAAGCCATTGCAGGAAAAGCCTTGGATATCTTAGTGAAAGAACCAATTGTGAATAGTTGAGTTTGTGGTTTGTGGCATACACATTAACAATAACTTCCTCTACTATAAGGTCAGCTACTTATCCTACTGTGTACCTGTGGGTCTTACCACAGGACTATACAGGATCAGGAGGACATCCTGTTGCAAACAGTTTAGACAATTGCCAAGGACAGCGATGCAAGTATGGTGTTTTTGAGGGGATTACATGTGTTGTCCATATCTACTACTATACTAGTTGTACACATATCCCTATATTTAGGGATTGGGAATTACGTAATGGGGAATGATGAATTATATGTAAGCTATGACTAAAATATGTGGAAAGGAACTATTTATTAAGGAAAAGCACATTATGCAACACATTCTGAGGCGTTTATTATCTACCTATTTTAAAAATTCAAAATGCATTACTGTAAAAGTGATTTCAGTATTATAAAAAAATCCTAGAAAACAAAATATACACATTAAGCAGATCTTATTCACAACGTTTCTCACTAACAGTTTATAATCTTAGATGACAAAGAAGCTCAATAAAAGTATGCGGAAAGAAAGTTGCCGAATAATGGGTGTTTACCCTCCCCCGGTAAGTACATTGGTGGCACGGCGGCCCACATCTCCAGCAACATACTCATATTTTTTCACCACCCATTTGAAAAATGCACAGGTCTCTCTCATTGATGGCCAACACCGACATACACTTTTAGACACACCTCCCGCCACAAGTTCTAGAATTGCAAACTTTAGAGCTGGGGAGCTACGTTCGAATCCCGGCATCAGCTCAACATCCTGTGATTCCAGGCAAATCGCTTTGCCTCCCTGTGCGTACCACAACTGAATGAGTTCTTCTGTAATGTAAATTGTGCTCATACCACGTTGTCGAGTTTGCGCTATATATTATTGCAAGGTATAATAAAGTAGGGAAACTCGAGTTCACACTCTACTGAACGCGCACTCTTAAGTGCATCAGCAGTGCACTGTGAATCAGAGCGTTTCACAGGCCTGTCACAGATAAGAAATGCTATCTAAACGAAATCCTACAAAACAATATACTACTGGCCGGCAACAATTCATACCCGGACAACGTCAGGACGGGCTGCTAGTTTATATTATAAAGTAAACATAGGAATTTATGAAAAACAATATTTTATACCAAAGGAGAAATATTTATTACAAAATGTCATGTCGGTTTCTACATCAACCTTTAATAAAGTATTATGAGTAATGTAGTCAACTTGCTTTTCTCAAATAAAACTCATAAATGTTATTCTTCAAGATATCTGGAAATAAAGAACTCTTAATTTTGTGGAACATAACAGTATGACATTATATAATTATTATATGAACTAGATAAATGCACGATCACTACTTATGAAACAACACACTTATAACCACAGCTTCACAGAAAATACTGAGCCAAACAGCTGATGAGCCATCAGCCATTAAAGAAATTGATGTTGCCCAAGCTGTGCTAGTAGAGACTTCTCACAGCAGCATAGATGACGGGAAACAACCTTTACAACGCAACTTTTACAACGCACTACCATTACAACAAAACTTTTACAACGCAAAATCCATTACAACGCATGCATTTACAACGCAACCATTACAACGCATGACACTACAACGCACACCACTACAACGAATGCCATTACAACGCAGTCATTACAACGCATACCATTACAATGCATAGCATTACAACACATAGTACCCTTACACTATCCAACACTTACCCTACTGTTGCACCCCCTGGAGTTAGAATAGTAATTTTAACCCCTACACTATCCAGCACTTACCCTACTGTTGCACCCCCTGGAATTAGAATAGTAATTTTAACCCCTACACTATCCAACACTTACCCTACTGTTGCACCCCCTGGAATTAGAATAGTAATTTTTACCCCTACACTATCCAATACTTACCTTACATGCAATGTAATGTTATGCGTTGTAATGGTATGCGTTGTAAATGTGGTATGCGTTGTAGTGGAATGCGTTGTAAAGGTAGTTTCAAAGAATTCGTTGTAATGGCATGCGTTGTAATGGTATGCGTTGTAATGGATGTTGCGGTGTGAAAAATGTGTTGTAAAGGTAGGCGTTATAAAAGTATGCATTGTAACATCATACATCCATAGATGACAGTCATTGTGACATGGATTCAATCTTGCCATGTTCTAAAGTGCCTAGTACAGCTTTCATTGTAACATGTACTGTTGTCATAGAATGCGCACCACAAAGCACTAGCAGTAGATTTTAACAACAGTTTGTAGACAGAGTGGCCAGTGCTTCTAGGTGAGCAGATGTGTCATCATTAGAACACAAACCAGTTGATATTTCACCCTCATCTGATGTTCACTTATTAGAAAGTCATATACTCACCACACAAAGAAAACAACATAGGGCCACGTGGGAGCTCAGTCAAAATGTTAAGGGGGTTCAAAACATCCTAACTGAACCCAAACATATATTAAATGCTGTTATGACTGATATTAGTCAGCCAGTAAAGGACCTGCGCCCGGCTATGCTTGCAGACTCACAGGCAAATAGGTGCTGATCCAGACATGTTGATCTGCTTACAGACTTTAGGGTGGTCTGTAGAAAGATTAGGATTTGTTACTCGGTGCATACTTTGAATTGGTGATTGCAGCTGAGAACCACCAGCATTCATTTTTGGGGACCAGAACTTACTCTTACATCATGAGACTGTGACCCAATACAATTGCAGGAAAAGCAGAAAAGTGAGCTAGAAAGAGGAAAATAATGATGGAATGACAGTGAAAAAGGGAGTGAGCAAGGTGAAAAGGAATGATGGGGCAGGGGCGCGTCTTGTGTCGGAAGAAAGAGGAATGAGACAGGATCATGAAAAGACAGACTAGGCAACCCTGACATCCAGCAGCATCAGCTGACAGCTACTGTGATAAACTTTGTTTACCGGCACTTACTATTTTACAAATGAAGCACTTATGCTACTACTACAATGTTGCAGACACACATCTAGAATCCCTGTAGAATTGGTGCATCGAAGTAGTGAGGTGGTCAGACCTCTATCTCAAATCACATCACTTTCAGCTGACGTCACCGACAGATTGAATAATGGAAGTCCAGGAAGTGAAGACGGGGTTTACTACTAGTAGTTTGTCTGTAACACCTGAACTTGCATCAGTAGAACAACTAGATGTCAAATTGCACAAGAAGTGTTAACCCTAGCACCCCATTCAATTGAACATCGACCTCTAGAAGTTAAAAATATAAATAAGTTATAAATCTTGGATTGAAATGTTACTTAGTCATGTATGGACATGTTTAGAAAGGGAAGCATGCCTCAAAAAGGGGGGTTTCACAATGTAATAGACTCCTTCTTGGTAAACAAAGCGCAGCCATATATTATTTGGAATTTGTCCAATGGGTTGAGACTCTTTTGGATCCTTTTGAGGCAGGGAATGTTCCCGCTTAACTCCCTTTTGGCTCAATGGTATGGTATTCCGGCCGATTTTAACTTATATCAAAATGGTCTCCAAGATCTGAACCATGTTTTTTGTCTCCCCCGCAATTTCATCACGTCACCGAAAATGGATGAGACCTATATGCTTACAACTGTCTATTCTTTTGGCCTCATATTCAGTCACCTTATGCACCTCTTAATGAAATGTTTTGTTACAGAGTTTTTACATTTTTAAAGTGTTTTTAAAGCTGTATTAATGGTATTCTGGCTGAATGAAGCCTATGTTAAATTGGTTTCCAAGTTCTGAACTCTGTTCCTGTGTCCACCTTGCATTTCCATCTTGTTGCTGAAAATGGCTGAGGCCTATTTGTTTGCAGTGGTCTATACTTTCTGCCTCAGATGTATTAAAGTCACTTTATGTACATCCAACTGAAATGCTTTGTGATGGAGTTTTCAAGTTTTCTAATGTGTTTTTTAATCCTGGATCAATGTTATTGTATTTAAGGCATTTAGATCTTATGATGTGCTGGTTTTCATTTTCTCCAAGGAACCAATTGCATTTATGTTTATTCTGTCTAAGTTTTTTTCAAAAGTGTGTATTTTGGTTAAAGTTTTATGTGGATCTCTTCGGAGTTCTGCAAGATAAATAAAATAAACTTGAAACTATTCATGTATAGGAAAAAAAATCCATCGAAATCATGATTGAATAGTCCAAGAAATTGAGTGCTGTTTCTTATACTACACACATTTTACATTTACTTATGTTTAAAAAATTACAATATTTAAACCTTTACATTTCAAACGATGTATTTGTCTTCCTTACCTCAGAAGCAATATTTCTGAGATCCTTCCTAACTTTTCCTTCTCACAATACATCAAGGGTTGCCTATTTAACAACTGCAAACCATTTTCAGATTGGTTTGCAATTCATTGAATCTTTGTACATAAGGTTCTTGGAATCTGAATAGAAATTCTTTGAACAGATCTGCTTGCTAGAAATACATTCTGTGCATTTAACATCCTTCCTTCTAGTCTGCGTTTAGCTGTTTCTTTAGTGCCACATGATTTACTGCTTTGTATTGCATGTACAGTTATTTTGTTTGTTTTGTAATAATGGAAATATGTGAAAATAGTTTATGTACATTTATATTTTTTCTTTTATCATATTGGAGATATGTGACTTAGTGGTTTCTGTTCTAGGTAAAATCCTTCTGTGTGAAATTCCAGTTATGCCATAATTGTATTATTTAGTTCTATTGAATGTGAATTTGAACGAGGGGATGTTAGAACAGTTCTTGTGCAGAACGGTGTCATTACCTGTTGCTGAGGCTTTGTTATAATGAATACTACTTCTTTTTACTCACCTTCTAATCATTTCTGCTTTTTTTTTTACAACTGTTTACACTACATAAGACCTATAGAAACTAGGGGTGTGTGACATTTCATATTTTTCTCTGCAAAGTATAAATCATGAAAAATTTGTATTTTAGTAAGAGATTTGATTTTCTTTTTACTCACTAGCATACCTTGGGTAAAAAAGTACCAAGAAATGTCAGCAGAAGTCTGGTTACAAACGAAAATGTCTCTGGGCAAGACATTTTCTGGACAAGCAATCTTCTGTGGGCAAAAATATGCATCAGTTTGTAATGTGACATTTTAGAAAACTTCACACAATGCAAAATGTATGAATTTTGTGAATTTTTTTCATGCATAATTTAAATGTCAACCGGGCCTACTGGAAAGGCCTATTTGCATTAAGATGCAGCCTCTTAGAAATATATAACAAGTTCATATTTATTTTGTATCTCTCTCAGTGGGAGGCACATTAGGATTCAAGGCACTGGAGTTAAACAGAGATGAAACATGTTTCCTCGGAAGCCTTAGTGCCTTGTTGAAAGAATTATTACAGCCCGAGAACAGTCTCTGTGATGTAAACATGGATTTGTGTGCATGGTGAACAATAAATGTCATGCAATGACGGAGCTATTTTTACAGCCCTCTTTAAACCACATGTAAGTTAAAGTGTTTGCTTACTGATGCAGACACCAGCTCTTGCCCAGACCATGAATAGGGATTTCTAAGCTATTTGGGTTAGCTGTAAAGTTGCATCTGATTTGTAACAATTTTAATGCTGTTTTATCAGTTTGGAAAATATTTTGCATGCATTTGCAAAGGGAAGGAGTCCCCAGGGCACCCCTTCCCATTTGCGAAGACATTACCACCTACTTGAAGCAGGTGGTAATTGCGAGTGTTTTGCAACCGCAAAAACATGAGTTAGGGACTCACTATTTGGAAGGGAACGCCCCTTCCAAATAGCGGATTTCTAAACACTTTATTGCGAGTCGCAATTCACTTGCGACTCGCAAAATGCATTTGTACATGGCCATGCCAATTTTAGCATGCATAAATGGGTCACTAACCCGTTTGCGAATGCTAAAATTGGTCGTATATCTGGCCCTGAGAGTGTAGGGCAGATAAACAGAAATGCCAGCAGAGCAAGATGCACTCGTCAAACAGGACACATGCTTAGCGGTACATTTAGAGCAAATTACGGAGAGCTGGATACAACATTCAGAGTGCGAAAAGGCATGCCTGTATTGAAGCCTTGAACAAAGAGGAGTTGTGGGTGGAACAGAAAGGTGGTCTCAAATTAAGAGGTGGCCTAGGCAAAGTGCGTTTGGTATGCATCCTTATTTTGGAAGTCACGTAGCTAAAAACTGGGGGGTGCAAATTGGTTTCTTCGCTTTTGCATATATACTCAAAAATTTGGCTAAATTGTACTTAAAGACGTGACAAGAAAATTTGTAATTTCGGGCCAATTTTTTGGCATTAGGATACACACAACAACCCCCCATGCCCCCCTCGCATTCTGTTGTTGCTGTGCATTTGCCGTACATTTCTGCTGCAAATGGCATGTTCACTGTAAATATTTACTGCAAATGGTGCATAATTACAAAAAAGTGCCATAATTGCAAAATTTAGGGAATTACCACAAAACAATTACCACAAAATTCATGAAATTCATGAAATTACAAGAATCGCATGGCTTATTGTAAATTTTGCCCAGGCCAGGAGTGGGCTCCATAAGAAACCTCCTGTGTCGCCTTTACATAGAAATGGCCATGCCTGGTTCCCCGGATGAGCTCAGCGGTTTGGAAGTCGAGTGAGCAGTCGGAAAAAACGTAGGGCCTGATTTATGGGTTTTTTGTCGTAGGGCACCACAGCAGGCCTTGCTGCTGCACTGCCCTACAACAAAAGAAAAGGCCAGGAATACGCTGTATCTATTACATACGGCGCATTTCTGTCCTTTCCCCCTGCGACGGCGCACAATGGGTAGCCGTGCGCCAACGCAGGCACCTTTGCACCATGGTGCAAGGGCGCCTGCGTTGCGGGGATGACTATTTTTGTGCAGGAGCAAAAACAATCACAAGAGGCTTTTTCTTCTTTCTATCTGCACTGCAGAAGGTGGCACACATAGAACGTGGAAAAACGAGGAGAAATAGAAATATTTCTCCTCTTGGTGCCTCTCTTATGCCTCCTCATGGGAGGCGTACGTTTTTTGGCGCGGCCTAAGACTTATGATTTCTCGTAAATCTGGGGCAGTGTCAAAAAGCCATGGATGTTGCTGGGAACGCCCCCAGCAACACCCATGAAACTCCCCTTCCACTCAATTTTCTGCGTGAAAAGGGCACATATTTATATGGCCATGAAAAGCCACGTGGCTTTACGAGGCCTTATAAATATGGCAGTGGCACATTTCGCCATCAGAACATCAAAAAAGTGACATTCCGGAGGCGCAAAACTTTTAGATGGTTCTTCTCAGGACATGTCGGCTGACACCTTCGTCACTTGTATTATGCGGTAGGCCAGTTAGCGTTTACCTATGTCCGAATAGGCGAATGACAATGAGCTAGGTGAGACTTTTACCTTTGGGTACAATGTTGTCATTCATGTGTTAAACCAACGATTGGATGGGGTGGAGAAGGAACTTATCCACTGACGCGTGAGTACTTCTGGTGCTATGCAAATCGGTGGTTTGACACCTGACTGGAACACATGTGTCAAGGTGGGACTTTTCCTTGGTGTGATGTATGCTCATATCCATAAAAGCTTCAAGTTTCCTGGGTGGGAACGTATATCTCATTAATGCTACCAGAAACCCTCCTCCCCCTCACGCAGACGAGCCTTTCTCCCTCCAATAATTGTAGGAACAATCTGCAAAGCACAACTGTATGCAATCGATTATTTCTGTCTGGATGACAGATAACCTCGCACCTGTACATCTCTGCTCATGGTAAGTTATGAAGCAGCTCAGACAGCGATTGGCTTCTCTCTTCGTCTCCTGGCAACCATGCTGCACTGGACAGGAGGGTGTATAGGGCTGAGTTACACCATACTTTGCGTATATTCCTGCTCTCCAAAATTGACAAGTTGACAAGATAGACAATAGAGGGAAGAGATAAGACCCTCGTTTGGTTGTCAATATATCTAGTTCTGGCATTCGTCCATTTTTAATTCTCTTCCGAGCGCCTCTCCCCTTACAGCCTTACAAAGAAAGGAAAATTCTGCAGAGCAGCTCAGCATTTTTTGGCTGAGCAAAGACACCTTTCTGCCTATGAGAAATATTTGAGGTCAAGGTGACAGCATCCATTATTGTGAACGTCTCTGTTAGTACTAATGGCGTTACTAAGCATCATCCGACCTTACAGATGTGGCGGGGGAAATTTGAAGTTGGTTTGCATAGCATCCCGCGTGTCCCCGTTCCCTATATGCAGGGCCACTGGAAATATGGGGAGGCAAATGATGCTGCTTAATATGTCACATTTTTAGAAAATAATACTTCGTTAATCTGCCATTTTTGCACTGGTTAAGACTGTCTGGAAAAACGTTTTACCTCATCAGTACACGTGTAACGCTCAAATGCAGCAATAAGCCACAGAAGGGGGACCAGTCAATCTTTGTAAAGGGTTTTCAATTCCGAAGTAAATTTTGTTGTGTTTGAGATAGATACACATGACCTTATGTACAACAAAGTGACTCAGTGCGGTGCCGCAAGCCATTTCGCTGTGCTGTAGTGAGTCACTTACGAAGCACAGGGATGCGTCATATCTACAATGATGTGATGGATCCTTGTGCCCCCCCCCCCTGCGCTGGTGCACTATTGGCTGCCATACGTCAAGGGTGTCTCTGTTGTGGGGAGATTGTTTTTGTGCAGGAAGAGATACCTTTCCCGCAAAGTGCTGCGTGTAAAGAGACCATATTTACAAGGACAGGAAAAGCCGCGCAGGGTGGCTTTTTTGTGTCCTTGTAAATATGGAGCAGCAAAAAGCACCACCTGTGCATCACAAATAAGTGGGGCACAGGTAGCGCAAGGGTCTTGTAAATATGCTCCACATTTTTGGGGTCTAAATTGAATGTTATGCAGCAGCTGATAGACTGTGTGGCAAATGCAGTAATTTCCTAATTATACGAAAACACCGGAGTTGCAAATGTACATATTTCCAGTGACCCTGTCTATGTTTCAGCTGGTGTATGAAATGCTGAGAGGAAATGATGATGTTATAGAATGGTGATGAGCATGTGCGTGTGTGTATGTGTGTTGAACAGAAGCTGCCAGATAGTTACATTTGGTGGCAGGATGAAGCCCTAACTATACCTAATACTAGTACCTTAAGGTCCTAACATGCAAATAAAGAACTAGCAGGCACATGCATCAATATTGCATTTTGCGATTCCTTAATTGCGAAAAATAAGGAATCACAATTAAGGAATTGCAAACTGCAATGCATCAAGAAATCGCTATAAAAATAGTGATTTCTTAAAATTCCTTAATTGCGATTCTCTAATTGAGAATCGCAATGAAGGAATACTTCCTCATCCATTCCTATGGGCCTAGAGGCCCATAGGAATGAATGGAAAGACATTCTTAATTTGCAATTCACCATTGAAAATTCGCAAATTAAGAATGCAATTTCAAGGGTGCAGGGGTGTCCAAAGGACACCCTGTTGCACTCCTGAAATCTGCTTAGGAGTACATTTTGCACACTCACATGCCCCAAGGGCATGTGTGTATGTAAAATGGAACTTTGAAAACTGCACTTTAGTGCATTTTTCAAAGTTTTCACAAATTACCATGAAGGTCAACTTCATGGTAATTTGCTCGACGTATTTGCGAATTCGCAAATTTTTAAAGTTTGATGCATCGCATTTAAGGAATCTCAATTTGAGTTTCCTTAAATGCAATCGCAATTTAAGAAATCGCAATTTTGTGATTTCTTAAATTGCGAAAATAACAAAAATGTTAATGCATCCTAAAAATGGAAATTGCATTCGCAAACGGCCGAATTTTGCGATTCGCACCGTTTTCGAATGCAATTTCCTTTGATGCATGTGGCTGATAGCCTCCCCGCCTGACTGACTCCTGTCTCCTTTGAGAAACCTCCCTCAAGACTTAACAAATAGGCATAAATAAATGCTCTAATAGTTGCCAAGGTGGGGAGTGAAGTAAGTGAGCCCAACTTTTCATATTGCAATTTTGGAAGAGATCACCTGAAAAGAAAATGTTGAACAATTTTACAGTACAATTTCCAAATAAATTGGCCAAAAAGGCAGTGTTTTCATAGTTTGCAGGCTGTTGTTGTGAACAGAACAGGTGATGGACCGAATGTGGATCAATGTCACACATTCATCCCAGTCCAAAGATCTGGGCCCAAATCCATCGTTTTTTTGCACTCCACACCACCCTGGGTTAGACAATGGCGATATGCAAATCAGCTCTGACCCTGTGCCCCATGGGAACAGTCCAGTCCGAAATACAAAAGCCATGTCCTTCCCAGAACGGAATCAAGCATCCGAGGACCGGACCGGTTTCGAGGTAACACCTCTCATCAGCCCGGCTAGCTTGACTCCAGTGGTGTGGAGTGCCTGGGACCCACGTGGGTCCCCGTCCTGGCTTTCCCTGTGAGATGGTCCCTACTGGGTATCTCCAAGGTGAAACCAGGCATCCCCGGCGTATGTGGGGGGCGGTTGTGGAGATCAGGCAAGCTAATGCCCAGAGTTGCCGAGTGTGATCCCTGGTTAGAGTTGGCACCGAGGTGAGAATTATCGAGTCCGCTGACCCTGGGGTCACAAGCCATTAAAAATACATTTCCATCAGGTTCATTAGGAGCGGGTCCCTTTATCCCTTGTCAGAAAAGATCTGAGCTCTAAAATGAATTTAGCCACTTTTAAGATTCTTTTTTAAAGAATGGATTTAGCATTAATTTGATGCATTAAAAAAAATGCATTTCCTCAAAAAATAATGCCTTTCTTAGCAGATATATAATGGATACAAACAAAGTCTTAACTAATGTATATACATCTAGTACTCCACACTGTACAGTGGTAAACTTTCATAGATAAGTGTTCCACAGTCCATTACTATAGTGTATGGGAACATTAATTCAATTAATTGGGAGATCACTCATGAAGGCAGGCTGCGTCTTTGATGTTCATCAGAGTGTTTTGCCAACTTGTGTCATTCATCTGGAAAGAGACCTTACATCATTCAATAGGGTTTCATTTATGGGGGAGTAGCCATATTCATGTTTCAATTCAATTAGTACAAAAACAAGAACATATGAATTCAATGTTTTGTGTAAATTATAAACACCCAGTCATACATATTGTAGTTATAGGAATCAAGCACATGGTGTTGAATTTAGCCCACAGGATGTAGGGTCGAAGGCTTGTCATAATGGTTGAACAACACTTACTTGTGCCTTTTCGTTGATGGAGGTAAGGAAAATAAATTGTAAATACAGACAAGTGATTGCCTTTAAAACATTTTAAAAATGCAAACTACAAAATAGAATATTGACAAAAGTGAGCATTGACAGAACGAATGCAAACAAGTGAAAAATGGAATAAAAAAAGACCTACATAGCCTTGGAGGGAGGCGGGATATGCCTGTCATTCTAAAAAATAAACCGTCAATTAAAAGTGTCATCATGTGAAGGCGTAAGAACCTGAAGCAACCAGTGTATTTGAAAGAGACAAGGCTGAGGGAGAAGGGCACGAAATGTCAGACACTGGAAAACATGTAAAAATATTCTTTACAAATTATTCTAGACGCTGATTCTCAGAGCTCTTTGCACCTGTAAGTGAGGCGTCCAAAAATATCTTTCTTTAGGATTGCATAACTACTTCTCTCATTCAGAACAGTTGCATCCATGCAAAGCCGGAAAAAGGTGGTTGGTGATTTCTAAACTTTTTAATGTATCAGGGCTGCGGAGTTCTGTAAAAAAGGACGTCTTGCCTCAAGGACCGAGACTCTTAAATGCCCACTGTGAGAGGACTCTAAACAGAGAGGTTGCAACATTGGGAAAAGCACACAGAAGGCGACCCGGGGAACGAAATTAAATGAGATTGTATACTTGGATGACAAAAGTTAATTTGCTGCAGTCATTTTTTTATTGATAGTAAACTAAACATAGTAAAAGAAAAAATCATCATGTAATAGCTGAATAGGTCACGAGTTTTATCCATTATTGATCCATTATCTATACTACTATTATAAAGCGAGAACTGGGTACCTTTGAGGCGGGTAAACTCCAGAAGTACACCATCAATCATAACACCCAATACAGCGTTGGAAAGGGGAGGTCCAGGAGATGGACATAGTCTATACATTTCTACAACATATACATTACGAAGGGCAAACAACATTCCGGAAAAAGTAGTTCCTTGTGGGCGTTGTTCTCAATGTGGGCGGTAACATTGGCAGAGGGGCATGTCCCATTCACTCGGTTACAGGAAACACAGCCCCTTCAAGCACTCAAGCACACACAAAACAACAGCTTCTGCAACAACACACAAGCACACACAAAACACAGCAACTTCAGCAAGCAAGCTCACGTCCACTTCATGAGCATTACAGATCATAGTGGATAAGCACCGTTTATGCACGTCGATTTCTGGAGCGTTACGGATCATAGTGGTGACATAAACATCATTTTTCAAATCAGTGCAAAGATGTGGGAAAATTCGGACTAGGCAATGGGCTTAGTACTCACTGACTCAGCAATACATTCTTCAGGGTTCCGGGGCGCAGCTTCGGGAGGAAAAGGGGCACGGTGGGCAAACCTTGCACACAAGCATCCAATCGCAAAACACTGTTGACCGCGCCTTCCAGCAAACAACAAATGGCACGACACGCATTACAGAAATAACCAATCACGCAACATTACATTAAAATAGGCAAAACCTTCACCAATCACGCAACATTAAATTAAACTAACACATTCATTGAAAATAAAAATAGGCAAAACCTTCACCCATTGGTCCAACAGGCACATGATTCAAAACGCACTAGGAGCATTATTGATGCCGGGGCCACAAACGCGGGCAAACAACTGAGCACTACACATTGTCAGAGCCCAGGGAAAAATATTACACGGCGATTTCAACAAGCCTCTTTCACATTGTACAACGAGCCATGATGCACGGTCTTTAAAGCCGAGTTCCGTACTAGTGCAATCCCAAACCCACTTCAAAGACGTCTATCGTTCTTGCAAGGGGCTGCACAGGGGGCGGGCAGGGAAAAAAAACGCCTCATTTACATTACAGAAGGAGGCATGATGGACGTTCATTGACGCCGCAAAACAAGCGTCTAGGGTTCATGCAGGGTGAAGCAAAAAAAAGTGCTCAGAGCACTCCCTGTAATACGGACACATAGCGCTTACAATACGCTGTTACACCATTATTGCTGTCGGCCACACGAACGCGGCCAAACAACTGAGCACTACTTTAACTAACACATTGTCAGAGGGCAGGGAACAATTAAGACGCCGAATTCCACAACCCTCTTTTACATTCCACAAGAGGCGGTATAACGCTGTTGCAAGGGCCTGCACAGGGGGCAGCCAGGGAAAATACAAAAGCCAAATTCAACAAGCCTCATTTACATTACACAAGGAGGCATGAATTCACAACGCTTTACACACGTCTAACATGATTTCAGGGGGCAGGAAAAACATTTGCTCACAGCACTCACACTAATTGCGAAACAAACTGCCACAGACCGATTTAAACACATCAAACGTGCTTGCAGAGGGAAACAAATATGACCTGATCTGACCCCTCACTGTAACTCTACAAAAAACGCAAACACATTTCAAATACCTACAAAACAACACCGGTTGAATAAGGGGGCAGGCACTCAACAGAAAACATGCACATTTAAATAACACTCATTAAACGTCAACATACAGGCGCACTACATTACACATTAAAACAGGGGCAGGACAGGAAAACAAAAACAGGAGGAATTCAATAAGCCTCATTCACATTACAAAAAAACCCATCATCTATACTAATTGACGCCGCTTTACGCTACTTGATGCTGCTATCATATGTGCGAAATACCTTTACGCTACTTGATGCTGCTTTCATATATGCAAAATATAACCACACTTACCCATGCTCACAAACAGAACTAGGGAGATTTAAACATTCTTTCATTACAACGCTAACACCACGTTACAACGTTGTTCCAAACAAAATGTTTCCCCGTTCTCTCTTTATAATCTATACTACTATAATAAAGTAAGAACTGTGAACCTTTGAGGCGGGTAAACTCGGGAACCACAGTGCCAATTCAAACACCCGATACATCTTTGTAATTGTCAGGGTGTGCAGATGGACATAGGCTATATTTACAAAAAATATATACGTGGTTTTAAAAATGTAACATTAAAAAAAAGTAGTCCCTTGAAAGTAGCGCCGGCCGCGACGTGCGTCCTGACATCAGGAGCGCGGGAAGGAGCGGCGTACACGAGCGCGAGGAGGAGCGGCAGGAGGACCGGCATACAGGCAGGGAGGAGCGGTGAGGAGCAGCGGAGGACAGGCAGTGAGGAGCAGCGGACAGGCGGTGAGGAGCAGCGGACAGGCGGTGGGGAGCGGCGGACAAGAGCGGTGAGGAGCAGCTGAGGACAGGCGGTGAGGAGCAGCGGACAGGCGGTGAGGAGCAGCGGAGAGGCGGTGAGGAGCGGCGGACAGGCGGTGAGGAGCAGCGGACAGGAGGTGAGGAGCGGCGGACAGGAGCTGTGAGGAGCAGTGGAGGACAGGCGGTGAGGAGCAGCAGACAGGCGGTGAGGACCGGCGGACAGGCGGAGGTAAGTGAAGCAGCCGCGGGTGCGCTCACGGGGCAGGAGGGAGTCCTAAAGCCTGATTGCTCCCGGACACGGTCGGGACGGGCTGCTAGTTGATAATATAATAAGGACGCCCTTCTTCTTCTTCAATCTCAATTCTCAATTGTTGTGCAGAACGTCTTTCATCACAAACTTGGACTATAAAGTGTCAAAACTTAAAAGCCGGCAGGGATTTATAACAAATGCCAAAACACAACAGAATGGGCAATTTTGAGGATTGGTGTATAAATCATAAGTTACACACATTCTTGACAACATTTTCTAGACATCTAACCTTGACAATGTGCAACTTGTAAAAATATTTTCCAAAACACAAGCCATACTTTAACACACAGTATCAAATACCGTGAACTATGTCAGCAGTGCATCAACACTGTTGTGCCTGGGACTAATAGAGAACGTAATCAACACCAGGAAAACTGTCACTAAAGCCCATATCACCAGCCGGCGGGACTATGGCAACGTGTTCTACGCAGGACTCACCACCCAACTCCTGAATAGACGCCGGATGAAATAGAACTCAGCCGCCAGAAACATACTCGACCTCCCTAAACGGACCTAAATCACCCCCCACCACAGAAACCTCCACTGGGTCCCTATCCAGAAAAACAGCCAATTCAAAATGCTGATTCACACCCACAAGGCTCTCCACAACCAAGGGCCAGCATTCATCAACCACCACCTGAGCTTCGACCAACCCTCTAAACACCTGTGCTTTGCTTCCCTCACCCTCTCTCATACTCCCAGCAGCCGAAGAAACAGTGGAGGACTTTCGTTCTCCTGCCTCACCACCAAGTCCTGGAACGACTCCGAATATCATCCTCTCCTTCTAAATTCGGAAAAAGACTCAAGGCCTGGCTCTCCGAATGACCCCAGCAAAACCCAGTGCCTGGATACCTTCAGGGGTGATTAGCCCTCGCTCTACAAGTCTGAGTTGATTGAAAACTAGCTCAAAGCGGAGCCTGCATACACTGTTGGATTCCGAAGGTCCTTCTTCAAACTCCAAAATTACCAGTGGAATTTGTAATTCTAGGTCTGCACTGAGCAGTACTGATATCAAAACTGCAGAGATTCATTCATTATTTTCACATCATTTGAAAAATCGAAATCTCTGGTAGATGTATTGTTTTGATAGTGTGAATACATGAATATGTGGGAATAACCATAGTTACCTGATGACAGAAGAAGACTACTAAGTGAAAGTCTTCAACTCAGGTCAGTTCTGGTCTCCAACTCAGTAGGATGTATTTAATATTTCAAGTTCTTCCCTTGAATGTTACTACTTGAAACAGACTGGAAAGGGTTGATCTAATATAGTTCTGCATGTACAAAATGCTCCATGAGCCCACCCTCACATCTTCCAACACATTCAAATTATGTAATTAGCATTAGGTTATGTTGTTAGAATCAGGAGGGGCCCATGCAGGTAAAAGCAGTGGGCAGTGGGGTGGGGAGGGAATTGACAGACATCGAGGAGCTAAAGTTAAATTTAAAAAAAGAAAAACACTTCCCTTGCGCTTGCCGCATTGCTTACTCGACAAATTTATTTTCAACTCCTCGTCATCTGTCGACAACCTGCCGCTCCGCTCTTACCTGCACGGGCCGTTCCTGGTTAGATTTTGTGTGCTTGTATATATGCTGATCACCTAGATGGTATCCATCCATATACCCTGGAAGGTGCATGCTGGGTGGTCTAAGAGAAGCCTAGTGGTAGAGCCTGATTTAAAATGTTCTTCTTAATTCAGGGAGGCAGCAGGCTTCTCTGATGGAGAAAATGATTGATTACTGAAAACAAAAGAGCTTTCTAGACCATAAATTTCCTGAAAGATTAGTGCCTGTCAATCAGTTTCCTCACCTCTTGGATGTCCCGCCCGCTTCAAATAAGGCTGCATTAGTTCTCATAAATTACATTAGTGCTGTATCAAGCAGAGAATTACTTTTGTGCTACTGTAATGTTGAAATGCATTCATGCAGTACTATGGTCGGTCAAGTTACATACCCAGCACTGACCATATGTATTAATTGCCGGGACGCCCAAAACCTTCATGATTGAATATTTCTGATTTTCAGTCTACGTTGAGCATGGGCGAAAGAAATTGACAATAATGTATTTTTGATCAAGAGCATGGAATCCTGATCTATCAAGAATATGCCAATTCTGTAGAAGCCATTTTTTAAAAATCTTTCTCGTCTATTTCATGAAAGTCAACAGGGTGGAATGGTCTTAGGTTCTGGTGTCAATTGGATCCTATTGTTAGCAAACCCTTTATATTGTGATTAGCTTTACTAGTCTATAAGTGAACCACCATCTTATAGATGGAATCTAAGTGTATGAATACATCGTCCTTCTTGTCACTATTCCTCCTTACATGCTGAAACTATTGTTATGTAGACTGTCTTTCACATTCTTAGGTTGACTGCTCCAGTAACTCAGAAGTACATTCCTGTCAGTATCAGCATCTTATGAAACTGCACAGTGAAGTTCAAATCAGAGGCTATTTGGTCAAGATTAGAATCAAAAGTTCCCAAATTATGCTTACTGCCATGACAAATGCAGAATATATTGTCAATACACTTACCCTGTCATTTGATCTTTTCCTAAAATTGATTGTTTGCTCTCCAGATCATTAAAGGTCAAACATCACAATATGGTTAGATTTGAAGGGAAGGAAGATCACTCTCCAGTACTTTTAAATTGTAAGCAGAATTTAATTTCAAAACATAACTTTTCTTCAATAAAGCAATGGCTAGTTTCACAATAAATCCCACCACAAATTCTGGAAATTTATTTATGCCAAGATTATCTTCTTACACTTGACACAAGCAACGGAGGCAATGTAATGGAATTTAATTAGTCTTAAAATACGTTTTTGTCAACAAGAGACACATTGTTGGCTTAAGTTTGCGGTGCCATCCCGTAATATTTCCCCAACTTGGGAGGCAATTAGTCATGCTCTATACTCTTTTACAAAATTTGTTGATTTCACATTTATTTAACTGCGCTGTTCATACTGGGCTCAATGATGACCTCCTAATCAGTCTGTGTCCAGAAGGTGTGGTATGCATTGCTATAGAATTCAAGGGTGCCTATATTATCAGCAGGAATTTCCATACAAAAATATGCATTTCTATTTGTGGAGTCTTTTCAGGACCTGGCTTTTTGCTATTCTTCCCACACCTCCATTTTAGTGCAGCCTTTTGCTGTTGTCAATTTGCTTTTTCACGCAGTCGGCTTCTAGGGTCTCATGCACAAACGGGTTCTGTTGTTGCAACTCTTGATATTCACGAAAACATGGAGTCTGAGACATTAAACAACTTTTTAAAACGTAGCAAAGTCTTTTTATGAGTCAGAAAAACAGTCCAGACTCGTGAAAGGGATTTTGCAATCCATTTTGAATCTTGAATATGAGAGAGTGTGAAAGAAGTATACCCTATACTATTTGTGATTCGAAATGGAAGGTATCAATGGTGCGTGACCGCAGTTGCAGTCACAAATCATTGATCAGTTACTGATCCCCAAGCAGATAGTGAACCACTGCATGCTGTCCTCAAAGTGCTCCCAAATGGGAAACATCTTTGTAAAGCTTCATCTGTGCCTTTAACGTACGCAACCTTCTTTAGCATAAATGTTTACCATTTAGGATGCAAATGTAGGGATAGACATATGATTTCTGTTCCACACATGCATTCATTTTTACAACCAATTATAGGGAGTTGCAAAATGCAAATTGCGACCTGTCTAATTAGTTGAAGGTCTTCTTTCAACACCCCAAAAAATCGATAATTTGCAATTTGATCTAATACTGCATATGGTGTATTGCTTTAGTATTCTGATTCACAAACCAGGCAGTGTGCAAATTGCACACCCAGGGCTTATTTATGGGAAGTGAACATCAAATCCCTCTGTCTGAAATGTTATTTTAATGATTTAGTTGCAGACCGAGGAAACAATAAGGTGATAGGTGGACTGCTTTAAAAAAAAATACTCAGCCTCTGGCAATCCTCACGGTGGGTTTCCTGTTCATCAATTTGTTCCCACTCTACCACTTCAGACAGACACCAACCACATGTACATCTTGTCCTGCACCAATAGGAAATGTCTGGCTCGCACTGGCAGGTCAGATCCCCTCTGAAGAGGAAGACAAGCAACCCCAGAAGGGTTTCAGCCTACTCAAGTCTCATTATCGAGATGTAGCTTGAGTCCTTTGGCACAGTGAGCACAGAACATGTCTCTGCACACTTTTGCTACTAGGGCAACGCTCATGTCAGACACACACAACTTTTTATGAAGCATTATTAAGAAGCATCTTCGCCAGTGAGGCTGAAACCCCAGCCCTAGCTAAGCCAGCATGGAGTGGAGTTAAGAAGAAGAAACTAGGGTGGACGTTGGACACCTGATTTCAGGCTAAGTGATGAGTTACCTCAGATCTGGGATGAGTAAAAATAGACAATGAGGTCATTAGTAGGCCTGGGCAGAGTTTGCGGAGTTCCGCTACCCAGAACTCGGTAAAGTCACCCAAAAAATCCACTGTACTATGCATTTGGTCATGCCGTTCACGCCCAGCATGAACTGCACCATGTGCAGTCCAAAAGGGTGCTGCTTCTTTGCTTGCCACTTGAGTAGATTTTCTACCCGCGCAGCAGCTTTCTCAACATGAACAGAAGGTTTCTCAACGCGAACGGTCACAACAATCCGCGATGCCCACGTTTAGAAATCTGACCACCCACATTGTGAAATCTCACCGGGAGGTTGATTTAACTTGCTTGCCAACTTGACATTGGCAAGCACAATCGAGGAAAAAACTCCGCTCTGCGTAGAAGAGCAAGCACCGCCTGCTCCACAGAGTGCGGAAAACTTAACGAACGGAGCAGTGTTCACCGCCTAGACCTAGCAATTAGTAGTCTGTTCTCCTTGTTACTTTAAGGTCATGTTGCATTAATTATTACTTTGCTGCATTAAAAGTAAGCCCTTCTTCTATTTCTGTGTTGAAGAGCTATATTTTTTTCCTGTGACATATTCAGATCACGATTGCATGGAGACATAGAGTTGGCTTCCCTTCTCTCCTATTGTCGGCCACATCTGAATTATGAAGCTACTTGCAATGAGGGGCTGTGAATCAGGGGTCGACTGAGGGAACTGAATCTTCACCTTAAACTAGAATGAAGCAGGTTAGAAAAGGATAATCTAAAATGACAGAGGATGTGGGGGCAGACAGGGAAGCAAAGAACTGTGGACACTGCAGAGAAGCATCTAGGACATATTTCAGAGAAATTATATTCTTGTGAGTTAATTTTCTGTATGATACGTTATGTTTCCGGCCATGTTGGTTTCTGTGTTGTGAGTGTGTGCTTTCTATACTGTTTCTGTATTATGTATGTTTTTATTTCTTGGATTGTGTGCGCTGTACAGTGATCAGCCTATACAATAAGTCTTTGTTTGTGTTTCCCGATTTCATATGTTTGTTCTGTGCATGTGGCATTTACGAATATGTAAGTTTTAAGTCTGTGTTTTCAAGTGGATTTTTCGTTATTGGGTTGCATGTTTTCTATGTACATTATTGGTGTTTTTGTATGTATGTGTATGATGCCTTTAAAGAAGACATAACTTCAGATTTTAGAGATTAATAACCTCCATAGAGTTGTATTGTAACCAATATATGATGGAACACAACATAAGTAAAACAAAAATTGTAATATTTGGCCGGAATGTTATGAGACTGGGTCTTGGAATTCTAGTCACAAATGCAAATTTACATATGAGTAATACTACATGTGTAAATTTACTCTTACAATATGAACTAAATGTAATCCTTTTGTCTGTTCACTATTTCCGAGAGTAAAATTACTTCAAAGCGTAGCCTTACATGTCTCTACCCCTGAAATCAGGGAGTGGAATCAAATTAACGAGTGTACTCCTTATAACTTTTCACACAGAAGCTGAGATCTCTGCCCGTTTGGTGGAGAGCTGCACCATTGCTATGGGGATAACCACAGTGGTGGAGATGACACTTTAGGCAAAAATAGGAAAAATAATTGAAGGTTATTAATTATTAAAGAAAATATTTTATTCATTTTATTACAAAATATGAAAGTAAAATAAATACAATAATTATGTTTACCCTAGAACTAATACATTATAATGATAGAGCACATTACCTCCTCAGAATATATATTTACTAAATTATTTAAAATATGTTCATTTATTTTATATATATTAATTGCTAAATTAAATAAAATTCAAAAATACTACCTAGCAATTTAGTTTTTATTTAGTATTTAGTCAATGTAATTCAAAGTTGGGTTCGAATAATGTAAATTGAATGAATGAATGAATGAATATTTCTTTATTCTTTTTTTAAAATTTGAAAAACCATAAAAGCATTATCATAGGTTAAAAACCAGATAGTACATTTTTAAAAGTTTGTTACAAATCAGTATAAAACGCGATGTCTACGGATAACAACCGAGAGCCCTAACCCTAGTATCTAATACATAGTAAGACTGAATCTATCTAAAACAATTCATTAAAGAACTATCACAGATTCATTCGGTGTCTATAAATACATTTCAGAAATTTAACTAAGTGTTTAGAAATCCATTCCGTCTCTAGAAACTGCAGGCGTAGCATTGCTGGACGACATCTTCTAATACCCAACAATTTTAGCAAGGGTAGCAACCAAATCTTTCGATGCCCAACATAAAATTTGCAGAACAAAAAGGTGTGGATGGTTGACTGTGCAGAAATCTCATCGCAAGGGCAAGGTGGTAAAATTGAAACCCAACTGTTTCTCTCTGGAAAAGTAACCAAATGATGGGAAATATTTAGTCTAAACCTCGTCAAGAGCAATCTCTCGAATGTAGAGAGGTTAAAGGCTAAATATGGCTGGATTAAGAGAGTGGTTTGAACCGCCATTGCATGTTGAACCGAAGCTTTAGATACTTCCTTCGCGATTCGTAATTTTTCCAGATGACTAAGGGCCATTACTTTCAAGGTCTTTCTTGATATTGCCCGGACCGTACTTGGAGTGGAATAATAGCTCCTCAGTCCTAGGTCGTTAAAAAGCCTTTTTACGTACGATAACCATCTAATTTTGTGTGAGTAGTCCAGTAGCATATAGTCTGCAATTATTTTTAATGTAAATTAAATTTTCATTTTTAATGAAAGCCTAAAAATGTAATTTATTTCTTAAATAAGACAACTATTAATTTAAAATATATATATTTCCATACTTTTTCTAACTAAAATATATATAATTACAAAATGCAAGATAATTTAATCATTTTCACATTATTTCCTATTAAGTTTTAAGTAACTTCCTCCATTATTGTCTAAGGGACTGTGTTGTTTTACCTGTGAGTGGCCGTGTGAGGTGCTAGACTTATTATATGGCTTGAAAGGAGTACATTTACTACTTTTATATCAGCTCTAAGGCAGTAATAACTTTAGAAGTGTTGTTTTCGAAGAGAACTGGTCGTTTGTGGGTGTGTGCTTAGATTAGCATGCCCTACCCTAAATTTTCTTCTCCCCTCTCTAAGCCCCTCTGTATCCCTTCCTAAACCCCTCCCATTTGATAGTAGATACTTCTAATTTTTCCCAAAACACATCCTGTGCCTCCCACATCTACTACTAAGGGCCTGATTGCGATGTCGGACACTGTCTCAGACCTGGGACCAACCGACAGCCGGTTGGCGGTCCTGTCCACCTAATTACAATGCGACCGAACACTGTTCGGTCGCATACTCCCATTTCTCAATTGGAGCTAGTGTTACAGCCTCAAACTAGCCATAACACAAGCTCCTGTTGAGGCACCTCAAAGTGCCTACCACAAGGTGCAGGGATCAACTGGGGGCACCATAGGAGGCCAGCAAGCACAAGGGGGCCTGTTGGAGGCCCCAAACATGCTTTTCAACATGGTTTCCATGTCAGAAAGACTGGCATGGAAACCATGTCGGAAACCATGCACCATAATCCCAAGGGTGAAAAGGCCCAGCCTTTGGGATTACAGTCAGCTCTGACTGGCCAATGGGCTCCATAAGCCCGTCATAAGTCAGCTGGAATAACTGGCTGGTTTACTTTCTGTCCTCCGGCGTTGCAATGAGGTGGTCGGACAGTAAACTAAGCAGCCGTTAACGATGCGGCCATTGGTTGGAGCCTTTACGGGCTGCATCGTAATCGGCCCCTTAGTAGTAAACTTACATGTACAGAAATCTCAACATAGAAAATATAGGAAAGCCGTAGGTGAAGATTTCCACCCGTAGATTTGTGAATTTAATTTTTTAATAAGTAGTACTACTGTAAGTTCTACAAAATGCAGTTTGAGAAAACTGCTCAGAGCATCCAAAACGAGACCTGAATCGAGAGAGTGCCCAGGGGTAAGGACCAGAGTTTTTTAACTGATGTTAAGTGTTTTATACAGATTCTTGTTTGGGCTCTCTAGATCAGCCTGGCTAGAACAAATCGGAATACATTTCGGCTCCAATACAGCAATATATATGACGGAAACTGAATTCCTCAAGGCATGCTTCCACCTTGAGTGGACATCTGAGGAAGGCTACAATCTGTTCTGTGGAAGGAACTGGCAAGCACACACTACCGGAGAAACAACTCCTGGGCACCATTTCTGGCTGAGGCTGGATCTCACTGGGGGCAGCAGACATCTGTGACTGGAACATCTGTCTTGCATCTTTCAGATGCACTAAACAGCTTGGAGTTTAATCCCTCACAGCAGGTTTTCAGGCATTTAGAAAGATGAGTCGTGCTTGGCTAGTTATTTGAACATACAAGGTTAGGCTTTTTTGCAGTAACAATGAAACTTACATTAATTCATCTGCTTTGGTCTGATTACATTTTATGTCTTCACAGCTGAAAGGATGGACTTACCAGGTGAGGACGCGTGCAGGCTCTGCTCATGCAGATTCAAAGGTTGTGCTCCCTGCCTTTGCACATGCCTGCACCTCAGAGTGCAGGCAGGGAATGTGTTTACATCTCAGTGTATGAGTATGCACCAGCTAACTTTGTTGCATATTAGGAAGGGCACTATCGCCGCTTTAGCGGCACTTTTTGCTGCTAAAGCCGCAATATTTTTATCGCCCTATAAGCAAGCTGTCGCTAACAGTAGTTAGCAACAGCTTCCAAACGATAGCGACCGGTTTGGGGCCCGCTTTGCCTGTCAGCGATATTTATCGCTAATGACATGCAAAGTTGGTCTACCAAATGGTTAGCGACTAAAAGCAGTCGCTAACAAAGCTATCGCCTTTTAGCAACGCAGGCGAAGCGATAAAAAAAGTTGCGCTAAGTGCGATTATTGCTATTATTTAACACCTGCTGTAAACCTGACTTACCTGTATTCCTCAATGGAAGGTGGATTATCAGGCTAAGTCCACAAAGGCGTTAATGCGTGAATATCGCTGGATTTCCAGCAATATTCAGGCATTTTGCCGCTATCGCTAGATATTTTATCACAGTGGAGATAAACATTGCTAATAGCATGTTTTCTCCGCTAAAATATCCAGCGATACAAAGAAACGCACTAAGCACATTTTGCGATAAATGTTGCAGGTTCTTGCTAATATGCCCATTTATTCTGTCTTATAGGGCAGCAGCCATAGGTCTCAGTGAGATGGAAAGGAGTAAACACTACACACAGACCCTCTGTGTATCTCATATAAGCAATACAGTCATATCACATTCATTTTTTCAAGTTTATGTTAAAGACGACCAGGGTGGCTAGGGTCTGTTTTATTTATTTTAGATGGCATGTCGTTTATTTTTATTAGAATTCTCTTTTGTTTTATTGTTTAATATGTTGTTTTTTCATGGTTTTATTAATCATGCAAATAATCATGAATTTGTACTCCTGTTTAATGGCAAAAGACACAATTAAACGTGTAAATCTCCTTTATAAATTGAACCTTGACTGTGTAATTCACCTAGCTCTGTTAAAATGCGAGCAGGGTGTCTATGTTGTAACAAATTAAAAACATGAAGAAAGGTCTATTTTGGTGTATACATGTATTCCTATGCAGACGATTACACTTAATGCTCTCTAACAAGCTTTAAAGTATATTTCCAGACAGAGGAGTGCTTTACTCCATTAAATTGGAGAAAATTATGCTGCGTAAATTACACTATATTTACAAAAATTCAATAACATGACATAAAAGTGTCTAAAAACCATGTGCGCGTAATATACCTATCCAGACCTTTTCTCTTAAGTGTCATTTGTGGACATTGCATGTGTCAGAGAAGTGATCAGGAAAATCCCATGTAAACGTGGAGAGCACACACCCTTCTGAAACGTTTAAGCTTTTACAACCCTTTCTAATCAGGTTATGAATACAAAGTGCAAATGTAGCTTTTTCAGAAAGTGTAAGAAGGAGTACCAATCACGCCTGTTTTCACAGGTGGTGGGGCAATAAAAAACTCGTAGAGATAAGAGCTTTTAGAGTATAAAGAAACAGTGTCTATAGTTAATTACAAATATTTCATATTCCTTAAACATATCCTGTAAAGCAAATATGTGTATTATTTGTACGAACCAAACACGTAAGACTGCTGTTTTTTTAACAGCGCAAGTTAAGTAATTTTGGCTAGTTTTTAGACACTGGTGGCATGGCTGCTGTACCACCGTCATGGAGGATGCTGTTGAAAACCAGTCTGCCAACTCTAAAGTTGTTTGCCAATGTTTTTGAAACTTGCCCCCTGTGCTTAATTTGAGCCAGTGGGTTCCAGTGCTCGGCACCAGCACTTAATTGCCAACACCGGTTCTTTTTTGTTTGTGTTTTTTTCAGAAATGAGTACAAAAACAGTTACTTGTTAATTTGATATACATTAAAATTACTAATACCCGACACTCAAGCCATTCTTATAGCTTTGGAGGCCTTGAAAAGTCTGAAATACCACACTTCAAGAAGTTTGATGTTTGTAGGTGTGTTTGTACTGTCGCCTGAATGAGTGGTGCAAACTGCAGAGGCCTTCTGATGACAGCCCTGACACTTGTTTTTTACTAACGAAGCACTGCTTGCCACCCAAAACACATTCTGTATACATGACGTAACAATTCAGGGGGAAAAATCTAGCAACAGGTCCTAAGTCCTCCATGCCAGCATAGCCTAATATTGTGACTTAGACGAATCCTGAAGATAGACTGCCATAATATGGATCCTTCCCTGGGAATGACATATGTAATGCCATTTAATCATGGGAGTTTTCTCCCAATGTGGTGTCTTCTTCAATATTTTCTGTCTGGAACTGCCTTGATTTCCATATCAAAGCAAATGGCTTTTGGAAGATGTTCCCTATTGAGATGCAGCAGAGGCTCCTCCATTGGGTATGCTGAGTTCCCTCACACTCCAAATGAGGTGGAGAAATGCTGTGGTGGGCTTATACTGCCCACCCCTAAATGAGGCCTATAGTCATAATATTTATAGCTTTTATCCATTATAACATAAGAATTGCTTTAGCAAGTAGGATTGCAGATTTTAGATTGTCATGGATAGGATCATTAGCTATTTTATTAAAGCTGGGGGTAGGGTCGGACTGGCCGTACCAGACATTGGGCTGTAGTACGACTTATACTTTCCCAAGTAAAACTGTGCGTTGGTTGGGCAAGATAACCATCAGAACTGTGCGAGACTGATTCCAGGCACAACGTCCTGATATGTTGGCTGAAGTCCTGTTAGCTTACAGTGCACCATCTGTACCCCTAACACCACAGGGTACCAAATGGATGTGCAACCTCGGAACATGACAACACGGACTCCCCTAAGGAAATTGTGGTAACAAATCTAGAACCCTTTTGCTTAGTTACTTATGCATATCCAAAGAGATACACAAGAAATACACAGTACAGCATTTCAATATAATAATCCCTAGAAGGAAAGTGAATAGAGTGATTAGCATTACAAGAATGGTGAAAAAAGTCAGCTGTTCAACCATTTTGCTTGTTACAGAGAATATATGCTTGCATATAAACACTGTAATATATTGTACTCCTACCTAGTGCATCCTAATCTATCATGTTGAAGGTGGGTGAATCTGCCAAAGTCTGTGGGGTGATCAAACTCTCTGTTTCCTGTGGGTTAGTGTTTTTAAGCTGCACGTCTTGGTGTAGAGCTGGACAGTATCCCTCGTATGAGTTAAGCAAGAATAAGCTGTGTTGGAATTCCGGTATGGAAGGACCTCTCAGTGCCGGAGAAATGCTACTCTGTCTGAACAAAGGCTTAATGTCATATATATAATAAAATCGTCCTTATCACCATGCCGAAGCCACAGCCAGGACGCCATTGTTTATTCTATTGAGATAGCTCTTCCACGAACAGCCAAAACAAATGACATCTTGCGTGATGAACTTAACCCTTGTACAGAATGTTCAAGGTGTTCTGAGAGAGTGCCTGCGAAGTGGTATTGTAAGCAAAACTGAGTTCAAAGAATATTATCCTGTTTGTGCACGCATTTGAATTTGAGTCAAATGTCTTTGTGGGTTGGTGGAGAAGGCAATTTAAGAACGTGAGCATGTAAAATGGTGTTTCTTAAGGTAAACAGTCAAAATATTGAGTAAAAAATATCGAATGGACATAATATCGAGTTTAAAATATAGAATGGACAAAATATCGAATGGACAGAATATAGACATCAAAAATATTGTTTTTAAGGTAAGTAATGTAACATCAAATGTTAAAAATATAGAAAGTTAAAATATCGAAGTATATAATATAGGTTGTTAAAATTATCAAATTTTTAATAATAACGAATTTTTTATAGTGTTTTTTATGTTATTATATGTGTGAAAGTGTGTATTTATGTTATAATTTATTTTAATTAATGAATTTAGTTTTTTTAATTTTTGCGTAATTTAATTCTGTAGCGGGTTGTGGGTTTATAGGGGAATAGGGTGGGAAGTAATTTAATTATAATTAATTAAATATGTACATTTACTTATTGGTATTCATTTTTAATTAATAGTTAATTAATGTATATTTGGTAATTAAATAAATTTTAATTGGCATATAATTGTAATTAATTGAATAATTGCTAATTATGTAAATGTTACTAATTGATTTTCTGTAGCGGGTTGTGGGTTTATAGGGGAATTGGGTGGGAAGTAATTTATGTATAATTAATTAAATATGTAAAATTATTTATTGGAATTTATTTAGAATTAATTGTTAATTAATTTTCTATGGGTAATTAATTACATTTTAATTGCCAATTAATTTTATTTAATTGATTAATTGCTAATTATTTTTATTTTACTAATTTATTTTCTGTAGCAGGTTGTGGGTTAATAGGGGAATAGGGTGGGAAGTAATTTATTTATAATTAATAAATACATTTATTTAATTGTATTTAATTTGAATTAATTGGTAATTCATTTCTAATTGTTATTTAATTAATTGTTAATTTGTAATTAATTTGTATTAATAGGTAACTAATTGTAATAATTATTTTTAATTTTTAATTTTAATTGATTAATTATTATATTATATTAAATTGGTAATTACTTTTAATTAATTTTTTTATAGATATTAATTTATATTTTTTTAAATAATATATGAAGTATTTACTTTCCCTACTGTTGCACTCTCTGGAGTGGGAATAGTAATTGTTAGCCCTAGGCTATCCAGCGCTTTCCCTACTGTTGCACTCTTTGGAGTGGGAATAGTAATTTTAACCCCTACACTATCCAATGCTTTCCCTACTGTTGCACTCTTTGGAGTGGAAATAGTAATTTTAACCCCTACGCTATCCAACGCTTTCCCCACTGTTGCACTCTTTGGAGTGGGAATAGTAATTTTTCCCCTACGCTATCCAACGCTTTCCCTACTGTTGCACTCACTGGAGTGGGAATAGTAATTTTTACCCCTACGCTATCCAACACTTTCCCTACTGTTGCACCCACTGGAGTGGGAATAATATTTTTTACCTCTACGCTATCCAACGCTTTCCCTATTGTTGCACTCACTTGAGTGGGAATAGTAATTTTTACCCCTACGCTATCCAACGCTTTCCCTACTGTTGCACCCACTGGAGTGGGAATAGTAATTTTTACGCCTACGCTATCCAACGCTTTCCCTACTGTTGCACTCTTTGGAGTGGGAATAGTAAATGTAACCCCTACGCTATTCAACGCTTTCCCTACTGTTGCACTCTTTGGAGTGGGAATAGTAATTTTTACCCCTACGCTATCCAACGCTTTCCCTACTGTTGCACTCTTTGGAGTTAGAATAGTAATTTTACCCCTACACTATCCAACGCTTTCCCTACTGTTGCACCCACTGGAGTGGGAATAGTAATTTTTACCCCTACGCTATCCAACGCTTTCCCTACTGTTGCACTCACTGGAGTGGGAATAGTAATTTTTACCCCTACGCTATCCAACGCTTTCCCTACTGTTGCACTCACTGGATTGGGAATAGTAATTTTTACCCCTACGCTATCCAACGCTTTCCCTACTGTTACACCCACTGGAGTGGGAATAGTAATTTTTACCTTTACGCTATCCAACGTTTTCCCTACTGTTGCACTCACTGGAGTGGGAATAGTGTCCCTACTGTTGCACTCTTTGGAGTGGGAATAGTAATTGTAACCCCTACACTATCCAACGCTTTCCCTACTGTTGCACTCTTTGGAGTGGGAATAGTAATTTTTACCCCTAGGCTATCCAACGCTTTCCCTACTGTTGCACTCTTTGGAGTTGGAATAGTAATATTTACCCCTACGCTATCCAACGCTTTCCCTACTGTTGCACTCTTTGGAGTGGGAATAGTAATTTTTACCCCTACGCTATCCAACGCTTTACCTACTGTTGCACTCTTTGGAGTCGGAATAGTAATTTTTACCGCTACGCTATCCAACGCTTTCCCTACTGTTGCACTCATTGGAGTGGGAATAGTAATTTTTACACTATTGCTATGATACGGTAATAATATTGTATATTTATTAATAATATTATGTTATTATATATATATGTTTTAACAAATAAAATTGTATTTTTTTTTATAACTTACATGAAATATTTAATAATTTTAAGGTTATGTAAGTTTTTTAAGTATATTTTAGGAATTTATTTTTAATATTTTTTTAATTTTACAATAATTTTAATACATTCAATATTTTTACAAAGTACATATTTTTAAACGATATTTTTGATTCGATATTTTTGTACTTACCTATTTGTAGATAGGACTTCGATATTTTGGTAGTCGATATTTTGGAGTCGATATTTTAAATGCCTATATTTTTGTAGTCGATATTATGTCAGTGATCCGTTTCTTAACTGGGTCTAAGTTACATACATGACAGCAGTGCTTAATTTGTAAAATATGAAGTCCAGGTGCTCAAATGTTTTTGGGAGGCCACACCCACTTTCCTCAGCTCCACCCACTTCCGCCACTGGCTTCACCCACTTTCTATATTGCCTCCACCAACATCCTCAACTGGTACTGCTGAAAGTCGGATGATGTAGTGCCCTATCTGAATTTCAGCAAGGGAGCCTTCCTCCAAATAAGGTTTTGATAGGAGGATCTCTTACCCTGTAAAAATTTTGAAAAAGAGTAAATCAAAAGTCCATTTAAGTCTCAATTTTGGAATAAAATGACTAATGCATTGAATAGGGACATGTGAAATATTCCAGTGCTCAATGTGCAATTTGAGGAAAGGACAATACTGGGTTATGCCATTTTTAAGAGAGTCTAATTGTGTGTCATGAGTTCAAAGATACAACTTTTACATATCACTAAAGTCAGAGGATTTTGAAAAATCAAAACTTCACACCTAAGAACAAGAACAACCCCTCTATGGCCAAAAGGCATGTCCACAATGCAAGGATCACAATGGAAGGACGCCAGACACAATTTATTTAACAAGGACTTTATATAAAACATCTTGGTCTGTGATGTTTAATGAGTTGGCTGAATAAAGAAGAGACAAGCAAACAAAGAAAAACAAAAGGACAACTGTACATATGCATGCACATGCGCATACACAGAGATATTATATTTGTGTATAGTACAGGACGCAGGCAGAGTGCAAAAACATAACAATACAAAGCTGTTGCACATACTTAGTGGCAAATATCGAGGACAGAAATGAAATGAACCAGAGCAACTGAAACTTACAGAGAATCAAAATATGTGCCCTTCACATACAAACACACAGAAACCTAAACCATTCCCTCCCTGTCCCAAATACACACACACACAGAAACACACTTTATGCTAAAGGCAGAGAGAACAAATTAGACATTAACATATGTAGAATATGCCAACACTCGTGCGGAGTACTATAGCAAAACACTGTACTTTGCTGACAAGAGAGTGCAGTGTCTCCCGCCTTTTGCTAGATCGTACAAATAGTGGCTCAGCACTTCTTCCCTGAATTCTCTCTAATACACTCTATCTACATATCTACGTAATCGTGGTGGGTGAGTGGATGTAGGTTGTAAGACTGCTGATTGCGTAAATATTGAAGAATTTATTTAAATGGAACTCCATAGTTCAATCTCTGGCAATGTAAAGGTTCCATGCTGCTGAAGATGAGACAGCGCCCAGACATCTACTCCATCCCCACACATTAGTCCACCAGTTCCCTTTCATCGCAACAAAATCAAGACACCATCTTTGCGATTGTGTGGGTTGGCTAAAGATAGCCTTTTGCAACAATAGTAATGCTGGCACTCATCACTTCCATGTCACAATTGCATCTGACTTTAATAGATTCCTTTCATTCCTCTGACAAGCAGGAAGCAAGTTAGCAGCAGTCAGTTGCTGTTAAAGAAATAACTGCTTGCTGCACTGGTGCTCTGCATTCCTGACAGTGTAGGTAGTTGCTTAAATTGGGCAATAACTGGGCCAGAGATGCATGTGGCTGACACTGTAGTACTTAAATGTGCTTGTGGACACTTTCTAATGAGAGCTGTTAGAGGTGCCACACCTCTTCTTATCTATGCTTTGGAATGCAACCCCATGACTTGCATTGCAAGTAGGGACATCTAACCATAAATTTGTCTTTGTTGAATTGACATGTCTCATATAAACCTGAGGCACTGCTGGCAATGTGTGTTTGCAAAAAAGAGAGCAAAAGGGAGAGCGATAGAGACAAGGGCTTGTTTTCAGTTGCCCTTCTATTGCTCTTCTGCGTCCTTACATGGGCTTAATAGGAGGGCATGTCCCAAATGCTGCCTGGATTAGATAGTCATGCTTATTTGTTATCCTCTCATGTTGAGTGAGTTGAGTGCGGCCCAAAATTTGCCACATCAAAGATGTTCCCACTTGCTAAAGTATGAATGCTAGTGTGTGCCCTCACCTGTTTCTCTACAATCATAGCAGTGCTCACTGATCTCCTATGCAAGCTTCAGTACTAATGGTCACAAGCAAAGAAGGGGCAAGTGCTAATAGTTTCGAATGTGCAGCTATAACATACATGATGATTTCTGCCCCTGAGGCACAAAGCCCCATTTTTCTTTTATACTCTAAACTTAACTACATCAGGCATGACTGTAATCAGGTGATGCTTTCTACAAACTACATGAAACCAGTGCTAAATTTGAGGCAGGTTTCCAATGCTCAGCATTGGCACTTAATTCTCAACACAGACACTAATGACAGCCTACCACATGGCAGAGCTGTCTGTCTAATTTTGAGAAAAGCACAGCGACAGTGTTTAATATGTCAATCTACGTTACAAATGAATACCTGCTGCCCACACCATCCTTATCGCTTTGGATGGCCAGCAATAGTCTGAATTGTCACGCTTTTGGAGTAAGATGGTAAGTATTTGTGTTGGTACTATCATTGGCAGAGCTGACCGGGGCAATGGGAGGTGCAGGCTGCAGTGGCCTCCTGAGATGGGCATTGGCACCTACATTTTTTCAAATTAAGCACTGCATGAAACATATTTTCCTGAAATATAAAAGAGGATCCCATTTGGCATTCTAAAGGCAAAGCATATCCTTGACCTGAAATCTTTAATCAGTGTGCATTAGTGCAATAAGAAAGTTTCTTTAAACAAGTGTTCTTTCCTGCAGTTTTAGGTAACTCCTGATTAGTTTGAGTGAAACTATCTAAGCATTCAACCAGCTAGAATACTCCTGTATGTCTTAGATTGGCTTCATATCATCATATTAGACTGACAAAAAAGACAAGGGTCGTGGCACAAAGTTGATATATTCTATGATACCATGCCAGTTAGTTTCTGTGTGCATGCTACTGTCTTGTTGTTCAAGTGTGTCTGATGTCTAACTTTTGAGTTGAAAATTGCTGTCAGCTGTGGTGGGCCCTACCAATAATAGTCTCAACTGGGCAGAGAGCATGCCCTCCAAAGTGGGGTTGTAGACTGAGGAGCTAGAGAATGTGACTACATGTAATATGCATAGTTTACTATCTCTATTTCAGCAGATTTTAAATAGACCTCCTCCTGCACCATACGTTTGGAATGCTTCTGCACACATAAAATGGTTAATACAAAGTGACACTGCATCTTGCAGTTAGTCATGATACATCAACTACTCAACATAAAATCTCCTTGCGATGATCTATTCTGTACATATATATGTATAAACACAATCCCGCCCCTTTCATTCGATCCCACGAAGGCCACTAGCTTGTGACATGTAAGTAATACAAAAATAAATTTGAAATCCATATTGTTTAATATACTTTTATAAATTAGGAATTGATTGGCTGAGGGGGGCACTGTATATGAACAATATGTGTAATATTAGATGCATTTTTCTCTCAAGTCACTCGGTATGCTTATGGGGCATTTAGTCACTGAGGTTGGAACTTGGAAGCCAGTTACTGACTTCATCATTGATCCCTTGCTACGCAAAGTGCACATCAACAACTCTTGCGCGCCTCCAGGGTCCACAGCACCGCAGATATTAAAGTATATGAAAGTCACCACACACTGCTAACTCTGCACAGAGCGGGGGCTCCGGGGCATCGGGACATTCATCAGACAAACGTCGAAAGAGCCCCAGCAGCGAGAAAACATCACTGAAGCTGAATTTTCCCAAGCAAGGCTAGCAATGTAAGGATGGCAATAGCAAGTAAGTTGAAGTTAAACTAACGCATGATGCAGCCAAACATCTTCTGCAAACTAACTAAAGAGGCCATGCAGCAAACAGATGCAGTGGCCTAACTGGTCCACCCCAACAAGAATCACCACTGCATGCACAAACAACCTGCGCCAAGAGGCTTGGAAAAAGCCAGATTCCGAAAGAGATGAAATGCACGGAAAAAGAGCATTTCATTTAAATTGAGACAAGTAAAACTAAATCACAGATAGAAAGTGGTTAAAGGCCAAGACCCTGCTGCCCTTCCAGCCTCCAGGTCGACTTGTGCTCCTGCACACAGTGCCCCGTCCGGTGCAGGTGGCATGAGTGCTCAAGCCTCAGATTCTGTTCATGCCAAGTCTGTTTTACTGCCCCACGGTGCCCTCACCACGCTAAAAAAAGAGCAGCATTACTTTATTACTTACTGGTTTACTGATGGCCTTGATGAAGGGGCCTGCTGCTGGTGCTGCTTCGAGTTCGAATAAGAGTGCACGCCTCAACGTCCTGCTCTACTGGCTGTGACGCATGCGGCGTGTGTGCCGGACGTGAAGTTTAATTTAAAAAAAAGGTTACGCAGAACACGAAACTGAAAGCAAATTTGCAGGGATAAAGATTTATTAGCAGCTTTCTCAGCACATCAACACTTTTATTCACCAGGAGACTCCGGCGACTGTAGCAGAGATTGAATAACACTGCGGTGAGTGAGCCAATTATTTTTCAATTGCAGATATGATATGATTTCAGTCCTGATGTTGATGTGACTGGGCAGTGGCAGTGTAGACCCGGCCCTGGTAAATAAGTGCCGGTGCTAAGCACCGGAAAGCACCGGCACAAATTAAGCACTGCATGACAGAGCATTTCCCCGGGGGGCTGGAAGGCTGGGGCCAGTTTGCAGCAGTGGGGGCTGGGCTGGTTTTGTTACGGGGGGGGCCAGTTTTGTAGTGGTGCTGCAATATTGGCCCTCAGTAACAAAAGCAGCAAGCAAGCGTTTCCATTCTCCTGGGGCAAGGCAGTACTTTTCCAGGGGCATGTTCGAAAAAATTGCCATGGCTGCTTTGGGTTCCCAGTCCGGCCATGGTTGGTGGTATGACAACGGTGTGACATTCATTCGTGTGACACCACTGAGTGTGGAGTACGCAAACACATTTTTTACAATTTGCACCCTTAGAGTGCTGGGTGGAAAAGGGAGGATATGAACACGTGTGACACTGTGTGTGTGAGATAATTTCCATTTTGACCACTGGAAGGTGATTGGTTTGTCCATATGCATGTGTGTGTGAGTGTGCGAATGTGTGTTTCGATTGCATCTGTAAAATTGGAATTGAGATCTTCAGAGGTCAGAATGACAACTACACCAAGTATCAACCACAACTCCCTTTTGAGATACTATAACTTGGATAGTGAGTACAAATTGCATGAGTAAAAAAGGTAACTCTTTGAAGGAGCAAATCTCAAACCACTTTCAAGCTCACAAAAGGTCAGAAAGGAGTTTGTGAATGCTAATAAAGTCAGAAATCTGTCAGAGTTCACCAACTCACAAAGCTAACCACCCCTTGGAATGTCTACTTACCACTCCTTGCATGGGAAACTAGGTTTATGCCCAAAAATGCCTGTAGGTTCTTTATCTAATCTATGTGCACTCCGCCACAGGCTGTGATGTGTCTCCTGTAAGTGAGAAAACCTTGCGCTCATGATGCCCACTGTGTATCTGTTCTGTGTGTGTGTGCCAGAAGCCTGCATGTCACATCTGTACTGTTTGACTATGTGTATGAAGGAAGCTTGCACTGATGCAGCAGGTGCTTTACCTTTTCCATATGCACTCTGCCACAGTCTGTGATGTGCCTTCTGTGGGTGAGCGAACCTTGCACTCATGAATTCTGCAGTGCTCTAGTTCTGTGTGAGTGACAGAAGCTTGCATGCCACATCTTTTACTGATGTACTATGGGTATGAAGGAAGCTTGCACTGATGCAGCAGGTGCTGCACCTATTCCATATGCACTCTGCCACAGTCTGTGATGTGCCTTCTGTGGGTGAGCGAACCTTGCACTCATGAATTCTGCCTTGCTCTAGTACTGTGTGTGCGACAGAAGCTTGCATGCGACATCTTTTACTGATGTACTATGCGTATGAAGGAAGCTTGCACTGACGCACCAGGTGCTGCACCTATTCCACATGCACAATGCTGCTGTCTGTGATGTATCCTTTCTTCAAGTGAGAGACCCTTGCACTGATGAGGTCCACCCTGTATCTGTTCTCTGTGTGTAGTAGTATGTTTGAAGAAAGCTTGCACTGACACACCAGGTGCTCTACCTATTCCATGTGCGCTCCCCCACAGTCTGGGATGTGTCTTCTTTTGTAAGTGAGTGGACCTTGCACTGAGAGGTCTGCGTGTGCATGTTCTGTGTGTATGACTGAAGCTTGCATGCTACAATTGAGCTGTTCTATCATGTGTATCATGACTGAAGTTTGCATGCTACAGTTGAGCTGTTCTATCATGTGTATCATGACCGAAGCTTGCATGCTACAGCTCGGGCTGTTCTATCATGTGTATGCCTGAAGCTTGCATGCTACAGCTCGAGCTGTTCTATCATGTGTATGACTGAAGCTTGCATGCTACAGCTTGGGCTGTTCTATCATGTGTATGACTGAAGCTTGCATGCTACAGTTGAGCTGTTCTATCCTGTGTATGACTGAAGCTTGCATGCTACAGGTGAGCTGTTCTATCATGTGTATGACTGAAGCTTGCATGCTACAGTTGAGCTGTTCTATCATGTGTATGACTGAAGCTTGCATGCTACAGCTTGGGCTGTCCGAGGTCTGTGAAGCAGCCTGGCCCCCTGGCGGTCTGTTTTTGTAGCGCGCGCTGCTCTTGACTGACTTGTCTCGTTTTCTAGAATGCTAAGATTTTCTCAACACGGCACTAATTATAAAAGTAATAGTCACTAATTTCCCAGCAGGGGTCGGGCTGTGCGCCCCGCGCTCCGTGGCCTGATCGAGAGGTTAATTGCCACTTGCTCCCAGACAGCATCCTTATTGGTCCAAGGCTCTGATAGGCCCCCGAGGCTACGCCGGATCTGACATTTAATTAAGGGAATCCAGGAATTCAGCCCACGGGCGCTCTTTGCTGCTCGGCAGGTGCCCGAGGGAAGGTCCGCCGATGAAAGCAGCAGAGCGCGAAATAAATAGAAAGTGTCTTTCATTCCTTCGGGGTATTTTTTAGTCAAATCGTTTCTTTTTCCCCCACTTAACCTTTGAACGGAGTATCCCCTCCTTCAGAAATATGACGCTGATATGAGGTCGCACTTGTTACAAAAGGCATTAATACCCAAAATCAGCTATTTATTTCTTCATGAAGCCTCTTCAAATGTAATCTGACATTATCTGTTAAGAGCACGGAGACTGCCATTAAAACATTCGTTCAGAACCCCCTCCACCGCCCATACCATATGCGACACCTCTAGTTGTCCTGTTTTTCTAATACATCAGCGCTTTGCATGCTGGGATCTGTAGTCCTATATGTGTAGGTCAGTAGCAGCTACAAATGGAAGGGTAGAAATGTCTTCTGGCTTAAAGCTTAGGTTTGACTGTAGATGTAACACATTAAAGGACTTAATTGGCAGGTACTCTTACTACTAAATCAGTTTCAGTTTTGTAAAAATATCTACCTATCTACTGTCATCATCTTGAAGGCAGGGTCTCACTGAAGCTAATATATAACCAGCAGCCGAGAAAGCGAGCTTCCACCACATGCCCAGTGTTTCCACTAGCCGCCACACATGCTTCAACCTCTTGCTTTTTTGCCCCTGTCTTCTTGGATAACTACACCCACCTGAGGTCCTGGGAAAATGTCTGCTCGGGTCAGATCACACTTCTGCTTATTGTGAGTTACCCTTAGGCCCCAGCCTCCAAACCAAGATATGACCCTCTTGTAGGTCTGCAGCACCAGACCCTTTTCATGATTGGGGGTTAAGGGTGAAAGAGCCATCTGTCCATTCCTAAATATGGTGCCAGACACATTTGATGCCATGGGTCGCCTCTTTTCCTCCCAGCTCCAGGAGTGGTCTGCCCAGCTGGGAGAATTGTCTGTGTCCCATCCCACCCATCGCATTGGTTCAATCAACCTGTTTTACTGCCACAAGGCTTCAAGGCGTTTATGAATGCTAGCTAGGAAGTTCTGGTATTTCCCATAAAGAACTGAGCTACTTTGGCGAGGGATACTCCAAATCCATCAAAATGTGCTTCTTAAAGTACAGGTTAGGCTTGCTACCCTGCATTCAAAATCTCCCAAGCTGGATAAAAATCAAAGCAGGTCCCCTTTGTCGGTTATGTGGCTTGACGCAAGAGGACATGCTGCACTTGATATGTTCTTGCGAGAAAATACGGGATGAACGGAAATATTTGTTGAAACATCACTTCAGTCATCAAGAGATCCGCACACAAAGAAAGGCAGTTCTTGCTTGTTTTTCTCCCCACGACCCTCGCCTAAACTGTAGTTTCGTAAAATTTATGAAGGCAGTGGAAAAAAAAGATGCCAAAAATCAATCTTTAACGGCTTTTGTACAATTGATCTAACATTGCTTGGTCTATTGGCACGACTGACTTCATGAGCTTATGAGGACACCGGGAAAGCAAAAATATTTTATAAATACAAAATTGAACTATTCTTTCAAAAATGTTATCGCTTATGAGGTTATCTTGTGTACATTTGATCTAAGGAAATGTGAATGTATTATATTGATTTTATTAGAATTGTAGTTTTATCATTCTCTGTTCTTAATCTATTTTGTATTGCAATGGTTTTAAGTAACTATGCAAAATAAATTACTTACTTACATAACGAACTGTGATTCTTAAGTATTCACGAATGGAAATGTATTCATGCCCGGGAACAACCATTCAAAAAATGGTCAGTGCCGACGAATAAACCTTGGCAAACCACGTTTCATGCAATAGAATCTGTGGAAATTGCAAAATGCTAAAGATCCATGCACTGCAGATCCAATATCCTACGAGTTATTTTCCCAAAGGTGTAGCAAGGCATGCCAAACAACTGTTAAGACCACTATTTCAACGTTCAGAAGAAGTCCTGAAGAAGACCCCCAGTATACATTAGTATGAAGGGATAGAAACACATCAGCACATTCTCTTTCCACACTTAAACATCACAAAGGCTCTGCCTCAGCACACTTACAAAGGGTTTCACACTAGTCTTTTGTGCCCCCAGACAAGCTGAGGTCAGGGCAATGAGGCTGGAAATTCCAAACACCTCTGTAGGGGAAAGGCTCTAGAAGCTTCTCCAACTTCAAAGTAGGCACCAGGTATAAATAGTGGACCCACAGACCCAACTCTTCAGATCACCTCTGGACCTGTGCATTGTGCCAGGCAGAAGGACTGCCCAGGGGTGCGGCGCCAGGACTCTTCTGCAGCTGTGTGCTGCCCTGCTGAATCCAGCCTTCCTGTGTGGACCTAGAACTTTAGGAAAGCTCCAAGGGCCAGTTAGCTGGTACTCTGTTCAAGGCATAGGGACATAAGAGGCTTCTTTGATGTTGATACAGCTCCACTCATCTCACCACAGTTCAATGCAGCCCCATATCAACTCCCGCCTAGCACGAAGCAGCTCGTCCTTGACACTGTTGCATCTCAGCACAAATCCTTGCAAGGACTGCTGAATTCTTCAATGACAACATGGGCCGACACCGGCCCACAGCAGCACATCTCATCCCCTGTGTTGATGCATTGCAAGTTCCGCAAGCCCCGCCAGCTTCCTTGGTGATGACACAGAGCCTAGCACCGCAGCTCCTCATGACGGTCAGCAACTCTACAGCTGCATGACACATGTCAACGCTGGACCTTGCATCACAGCTCTTCATTGATGCTGGATCATGCATCTCAAAGCAAGGACTTCACATCTCGATGCCCCGGCCACAAGGTGTTGTTGTCATAAGACTGACCTCAGTCCTGTATCCAGCCCGTGCTCCATTGTGGACTGAACTTGTATCTTGTACTGGTTCTACCGCGACCAGATAACCACTGTTTGTGGTTGGAGCTTCTTGCTTCCTATCACTTAATTTTCACAATCCTTTAAAATTGAGTATGTCCAGTTCTACTTTGTGGATTTTAGTTGTTGTGGGCTCAAATATTTACAAACTTTCGCTCTATTTTTCTAAATTGTTGTGGGATTTTTTTGTGTTTTCACTTTTTTACTTGGTGCATGCTCCATGAATACTAAACACACTGCCTCTAAGTTACGCCTGACTGCTTTTCTGCCAGACTACCAGAGCGTTGATCACAGGTTAGTTTGGGGTTTGCTTGTGTTTGAAAATAAATGTGGTTGCTACCTGAGTAGAGTTTCACCCCCCTCAACCAGTAATCCAATTTCCTACAGTCTCTAATGTGTTAGGTCCAGTCAAAGGTTTCAATAGGTTATATCTGCGCACAACCCTAGTAGCTATGGCACAGAGAAGACAGGCTCGACTTCAAGGAAATAAGTAACACATTTAGAAGTACCAGTTAAAAATTCAGACACAGAACAATAAACCCCCCACTCCAATTTATAAACATAAAGACATTTTTTATTAGAAAACAATGCCAAAACATCAGAAATCCAATGAGGAAAACCAGAGATACATTTTCCAACATTTAAGTGAAAATTGTGCCAAAAGGCCTCTGGTGCCCACTTATGTTTATCCCCAGCTAGTGGGCAGTAGTAAATCCTGGTTCTTCTCTCAACAATGGGGTATAAGTTCCCAGTGGTGACCCTACCCACTATTGCAGCAGTTCCTGTTAGCCCTATTGCAATATACATGAGCCTCCAGGAACTTCAAGCAGGGAAAAGGTGATTTTCTAAAAGTTACTTTCTCTAAATATTTATAAAATATCCAACTTCATTATTAAATTGGGCTTATAATAAATAGTAAAAAGAGTGGTTGAATTATTTTTCTACCTGGTCCCATTATCAGGATAAAGAATTAATATTGTTATCTGTATTCTAGTTTTCTCTATAGGATAGCCAGTCCCTCCATAGTGAAAATAACTTTTTTGAGCTTGATTCACTCTCTGCAGGAAACATAATAATATTAAATCTCTACCTGTCCCATTTTTAGGTAGAAACCTACCAGTCAGTCCAGCTGCCCGGTTTGATTAATACTCCTTGGTGACATTCTAAAAGCTGACCTAAGAATGCATTCCACCCATACCTTATTATTGGCTTTGTCGTTTGTAACAGGCATGTACTTGCTTTCTATTTGTTGGCTTTATTTGTTTTAGGTTATCCACTGTGTCTTTGTCCCTCCCTTGGAGCAAGCCGGTTTACTGTATTAATCCATGTGAACGCTTTCTGTAAATAAGCCTTTGAATTTTGTTCTTATCTTGTCGCATTTGCTGTGCATTCAAAGACAGAGCTCAACTGTCAGGCTCTGCCTTCTGAGGGAACTTGGGGTCTACTTACTTTTCTCTGACTTCAGCGTGAAAGGCTTTATCTGACAATCTGAAAGCAGCTAAGAGAAGGCTTTTTTCTAGCTGTAAGACACTGGATTACTAGTTGTGGGGGGTGAGACCCTACACAAGGATCAACCACACTCCTTTTAAGGGTGACATCAGACGCAAACTCCAAATTAACCTGTGCTCAGCCCACGGGCAGCTTGGCACAGAGCAGTTTGGCTTAACGTCAAGACAATGTGTAAAATATTTGTGCAACACTTCAAACAGTAATAAAATGAAAACACTACACAAAGGATCCCACACCAAATTAGAAAAAAAGAGTCCATTTTATTAAATAAAACAAGAACAAAAGGACAACAATCCAATCAGTAGATCCGGAAATATGTTTGAAAGATTTAGGTGAAAAACATAGCTCCAAAAATCCCAAAGTGCTATCTGGTCATGTGAGACCGCCGAAAAGTAACTAGTTCAGGATGACCATGATGGAGCGTGGATCGAATCCAGGGACCAGGTTAGTCCTGCTTAAAAGTTGCCTTCATATTCCAGCGCAAAGAGTCTGGTTTGCGGTAGAGGTGGCCGCAAGGAGCAGGGAAGCGCTGTGGATGGTCGTTGATGTAGCACAAAGAGCAGGCAACAGATGTTGCTGTAGCGTGAAGATCCCGTTGTTGTGATCAGTCAGGCCGGCACTTCATGATGGCGCTCCCTACAAGTGGTCGTTGCTTAGCGCACAGTGTCAGACTGACAGAACTTTGTGTTAGCATTCTGTGCGAGTGACAAGGTGTCAGTACCAACATGCCTGTTTGCGTCGAGAAGAGCCCAAAACCTTCAATTCAGGCTCGCTGAGGCCATACAAAGGGTCCAGGACCAGAGGGGCACCACTTGAGGGTCAGTGGCTTGCTCCAGCTAGATATGTATGCTGGTTCCGGTGGTTGGGAGCCTATTAAGTCCCTGTGACTCTGAACAGGAGGCCAGCAGACTAGCCCTTAGAGTCACTCTGGGAGTCCAGTGTTCAGGTGCAGGTCCAAATCCCTGTGACTCTGGCAGGAGAGTAGCAGAGCAGCACTCCAGAAAGGCAGTAGTCCAGCAAGGCAGAAGTCCAGCAGAGGGGCAGTCATTTCATTAGCAAAGCAGTCCCTTGCAGATTTTCCACAGGTCCAGAAGTGTACTGAAGAGTTGGTGTCTGAGGTTCAATATGCATATTTGGTTCTTCCTTTGAAGTGGGAAAAGCTTTTAGAGATTTTGCTTTGAAATCCGGAGGCTTCCTGCCTTCCCTGCACTGACTCCAGACTAACTACAGGGGGGCGGGTGCAGCCCTTTGCGTGGAGGCAGGACAAAGCCTATTCAAGTGTAAGTATAGCTGTGCCTAACTAAACCCTCCAATCCTGCCAATAAAGGCCCACCCAGGCACACGTAGGCTCTCTATAGTGTGTGGCTGTCTAGGAGGTATACATAAAGCCCAACTGTCAACTGCACCCAGTCATGTGACCCAGAGACAGGCTGCAGGCACCAAATGGCTATGGCAGCAAAATGCCAACTTTCTAAAAGTTAATACAAAAGGGGGTTTGGCCCAAGACCGGTCAGAAAGGGCCCATATAACTTGTGTCAAAAAGAGGTTCTGGACGGTAATTTTATAGGCTGTTTATTAAACAGGCTTAGACCATTAAATCATTTAATGCAAACGAAGTACTTCATTTACTTCTGATTATGATTTTTTAAGCATAATTAACCCTTTTTAGAACATGTCCATGAAAAAGACAGACTACATGTGACATCACATCAATTGAAACAATGCTCAACATAGACATAAAAGAAACATTGTTGACAAAAACAAATAAACATATTATACATCAACGAGTCATTTATGAACATAACAGCCTTGTTGTTGTTTTTTTCAACACTATTACTTTGTGTATTTGGCAAGGCTATAACCTGCTGGGTACATCATTTTGTGTGTATCTATAAGATTGAACAAGTTTTACACAGTTGGCTCCGCATATAGAAATAATATTTAAATTCTATCCCAGGAGGAAAAAACACAGGTGTATTTCTATCCCCTTCGTTAGTTGATGGGGTTTTATTCTCTTCAGGGCATATGACTGGAAAGTATCTGGAACAAGAAATTCCTGAAATATTAAGTTAATCCCTCTCCGTTCTTTTTAAGGACCACACTATGCTTAATCAAGTTTTGAAAAAATGTACCTGCGTTATTTCAGTGCAAAATCAAATTTCCAATATGAGTTATATGTTTCCTAACGTGCAGATAAGCTGGGAGTCTGGTTTGATTAATCTGAAAAAGTGAATATCAGGTTTTAGAACATCATGTAATGCATGTTTAATGAATCTCAGTAAGGGTAAACGCTCAACTTACATTGTCCGGTTTCTTTCTGAATTTAGACTGCCCAGAGCAGTAGATCTTAAACACTTAAAAATATTGCTTTCATTATGCGTCCTTTCTGTGGCGTTTCAAAAGTCCTCTGACAATAAATAGTGGCACCTGTTAAAAACACTCTGCATCATCCTTGTGTATGCTAGATACTGAATACACTGATTCGAGTTTAGGTTTGAATTACTTTCTTTTTTCTCATTAGAAGAACGTAAGATGTTTAGTTTTTGTGGCGCTCAAGGCTGAGGGCGGTAGCCCAATTGCAACAAAGTTTTCATTCGTCGCAAGTTATCCAAGCATGCAGTCAGTGCAACAATGTTTAGACCTTTTCCATAGCATTTCAGTAGCCCTACGACAATAAGGAATGTCTGACAAAATATCGACGGACAGAAAATCGACCTACAAAAATATCGACACCGAAACATCGAAGTCAAAAATATCGAAGTCCAATCTACATAAAGGGAAGTACTAAAATATTTAGAAAAAAAATATTGTTGTAAAAAATATCGATGTTAAAAATATCGTTTTTTAAAATGTTTTAATAATAATGTAAAATTAAGTAAATAATATATATAATTAAAAGAAATATACTTAAAAATATTAAAACATATTTAAAAATAATCACTAATACATATAGGGGCGGATTCCGATTCAGGAAAATGTTCTCTGGATAGCCGTACGGAGCTTTTTTCCAGTACGATTCATATGGAGAACCGTACCCGTACGTATGACCTAGTACGATGTGTACCCAAAGCAGTTCTCTGTACGAATCATACCGAAGACCGTACAACTCACTGATCCATACGAATCGCATTCGGAACGTGCAGTACGCAACGTCCGTACGGATTGAAGCTGAATTTTTCAACCCAGCAAGTACGAATCGTTTCGAGAACTCTCCGTATGACTCTTTTTCTACGGAAGCTTAAAACATCCGTAAAAGCATATTTTGCCTAGAAATGCATATGAAATGGACCACACCGGGTACGGTGCGTACACCCCATGATAGCAGGGGTACCGTGTGTCGGGGTACGGTGCATAAACCCCTGGATTTCAGGGGTACTGTGCGTATGTCCCCCTGCGTACACCCCATGAATGTTGGCGTACGGCGTGTAGGGGTACGGTTCGTGCCCCCCAAGGCTGTAGGTGTACGGTGCGTACACCCCGTGCGTACAACCCTTGCGTTTAGTCCAATCTACATAAAGGGAAGTACTAAAATATTGAGAAAAAAATATTGTTGTAAAAAATATCGATGTTGAAAATATCGTTTTTTAAAATGTTTTAATAATAATGTAAAATTAAGTAAATATTATATATAATTAAAAGAAATATAGTTAAAAATATTTAAAAATATTTAAAAATAATAACTAATACATATAGGGGCCGATTCCGATTCGGGAAAATGCCCTCCGAATAGCCGTACGGAGCTTTTTTCCCGTACGATTTGTATGGAGAACTGTACCCGTACCTACGACCTAGTACGATGTGTAACCAAAGCAGTTCTCCGTACGAATCTTACCGAAGACCGTACAACTCACTGATCCGTACGAATCGCATTCAGAATGCACAGTATGCGACGTCCGTATGGATCAAAGCTGTATTTTCCGACCCAGCAAGTACGAATCGTATCGACAACACCCCGTACGACTCTTTTTCTACGGGAGCTTAAAACATCCGCAGAAGCATATTTCGCCTCGAAATGCATACGAAACAGACCCCCCCCGGGTACGGTGCGTATACCCCATGATAGCAGGGGTACCGTCTCTCGGAGTACGGTGCGTACACCTCTGGATTTCAGGGGTACTGTGTGTATGTCCCCCTGCGTACACCCCATGAATGTTGGCGTACGGCGCGTAGGGGTATGGTTCGTACCCCCCAAGGTTGTAGGTGTACGGTGCGTACACCCCGTGCGTACACCCCTTGCATTTAGGGGTACGGTGCTTATGTGAATGTGTGGCTCTCCCTACGAATTGCCTATATGCGACGTGTTCCGTATGAATCGCGTATTCATTACCCGGTCCGGATCGTACTTGGCGGGTCGTACGGCATGTTTACGAATCATATGGTTCACTGTGAGAGTCTAATTCGTACGGATTTAGCCTTGTATTTCATACGGTTCGCACGGATTCTGACGTATTTCTATCCTACGGATCGTACTACGCGATTCAGACGAAGTTGTATGAATCGTACGGAAACGACTTCGAATACGAATCCTCGTATGGATTCGTTTCCTGAATCGGAATCGACCCCATAATGTTAAAATTAATTAAACATATATACATTAATATATATCCTTACTCCACGTATTACATTAGGAAAAGCGCTGGATAGCGTCAGGGTAAAAATTACTATTCCCATTCCAGAGAGTGCAACAGAGGGGAAAGCGCAAGATAGCATAGGGGTAAAAATTACTATACCCACTCCAGTGAGTGCAATAGTAAGGAAAGCGTTGGATAGTGTAGGGGAAAAATTACTATTCCCACTCCAGAGAGTGCAACAGTAGGGAAAGCGCTGGATAGCGTAGGGGTAAAAATTACTATTCCCACTCCAGTGAGTGCAACAGTAGGGAAATCATTGGATAGCATAGCAGCTAAAATTACTATTCCCACTCCAATGAGTGCAACAGTAGAGAAAGTGTTGGATAGCGTAGGGGTAAAAATGACTATTCCCACTCCAGTGAGTGCAACTATAGGGAAAGCGTTGGATAGAGTAGCAGTTAAAATTACTATTCCCACTCCAATGAGTACAACAGTAGGAAAAGTGTTGGATAGCGTAGGGGTAAAAATGACTATTCCCACTCCAGAGAGTGCAACAGTAGGGAAAGAGCAGGATAGCGTAGGGGAAAAATTACTATTCCCACTCCAGTGAGTGCCACAGTAGGGAAAGCGCAGGATAGCGTAGGGGTAAAAATTACTATTCCCACTCTAGTGAGTGCAACAGTAGGGAAAGTGTTGGATAGCGTAGGGGTAAAAATTACTATTCCCACTCCAGTGAGAGCAATTGTAGGGAAAGCGTTGGATAGCGTAGGGGTAAAAATTACTATTCCCACTCCAGTGAGTACAACAGTAGGGAAAGTGTTGGATAGCGTAGGGGTTAAAATTACTATTCCAACTTCAGTGAGTGTAGCAGTGTGGAAAATGTCGGATAGCGTAGGGGTTAAATTAACATACTTATCAATTAAATACTTTTCTAAAAATAAATAACATAGTAATAATAAATTAACAACAATTATTAATAAATACCAACGAAATGAAATGAATATTACCTTAAATAACATTAAATTACTTCCCAAACTATTACCCCTTTAACACACAACACACTACACATAAAAAATACAATTAATTTAAATATCAATCAAATAATAAAAATTAATAATAAATTAATTATAATTAATATAATTATAAATGAACCAAGTAATACAAATTAATTACCAATTAATAATTATTTAACAATACATTAATAATCAATAACAATAAATAAAAACATATTCATTCATTAATTTAATTTAATTACTTCACAAGCTATTCCCCTATAAACCCACTACACATAAAAATAACATAATTAATTCAATTATCAATTAAGCACTTAATAAAAAATTAATTACCAATTAATAATTAATTAACAACAAATTATTTAACAATAACAATAAATAAAAATTCAGAATAAAGTCCTTATAATTAATATAACTATAGGTTCACCAATTAATAAATATTAATTACCAAGTAATACTCAATTACAATTATTTAATAATCAATAACAATAAATAAAAACATATTAAATAATTATAATTAAATTACTTCCCACTCTATTCCCCTATAAACCCACAACCCACGCTGATACTAAAATACCAAAATGTACTTTAACAAAAGTACTAATTTCTAAACATTTATTTAAAAATGTATGAATTTACATGAAAAAATGTTAAACATACATATAATATACATACTAAAATACATAACACTTAAAACATGGATATTATTGACAACAATGTTTTTGCTAATGATATTACTTCAACATTACTTACTTTGATATTTTAAAAATCAATATTACTTACCTTAAGGTCGATATTCTGGTCAACAATATTCTAGACTTGAATATTCTGTCCCTACGATATTTAAAACTCAATATTAATGTAGGTCGATATTTAAAAATCTATATTTTGATTGTGCACCGACAATAAGTGATGGCACCTATTAAAAACACTCTTCATCATCCGTGTGTTTGCAAAATACTAAATAAACAGACTCGAGTTTGGGTTTGACAAACTTTCTTTTTTTGCATTGGAAGGGTGTATGATGTTTCGCCTTTTCTAGCGCTCGGAGCCATATTTCTGATATGTCTAAACCTGTTTAATAAATAAACAGCCAATAAAATTACCAGCCAGGTCCTCTTTTTGAAAGAAATGGTCTAAAAGTGGCATTTCCAAAAATGTAATTCAGAATCCGACTTTACAATAAGATAGAATTTTTCATTTCAATTTCAAAGACATCAAACATGAATTGAGTACCTGTTCCCATTTGGGAATTATAGTTTATCAAATGTAATGAGGTAACCCCAATGTTATCCAGTGGGAGATGTAGGCCTTGCAATAGTGCAAAATGAGTCAATGAGTTTTTTACTACTAGGACATGTAAGACCTAAAGGTGCATATCCAACTTTTTTAATACACTGCAAGTTCCCTCTGGGCTATCCAGGGCCTACCCTAGGGGTAACGTACATGCATTAAAAGCAACGTTTTGGGCCTAACAAAAGGTGTATTTTGCCTGGTCGAAACAGCAGTTTAAAACTGCCCACACAGGCTGTAGTGGCAGACTTGAAGCATGTTCGAAGGGCTACTTAAGTGGGTGACACAATCAATGCTGCAGGCCCACTAGTACATTTCATTTACAGGCCCTGTTTATATGTTGTACCACTTTACTAAGGACTTATAAGCAAATTAAATAGGCTAATTCAGGATAAGCTAATGTTACCATGTCATGCACTTTAGCACTGGTTGGCAGTGATAAAGTGCACAGAGTCCCAAGGCCAACAGGAACAAGGTCAGCAAAAATGGAGGAGGTAGGTAAACAATGTATGGGAAGACCTCCCTATGGCTGACATGTATAACACTAGCCCAAAGGAAAATTGAAATGTCTGTAAATGAACTGTGCAAATATTTCAGAATATATTAGAATTAGGAAAGCACAAATAAAGCTCTTTTTTGTAATTCTTAAGTGTCCTGGAAACAAATATTTTAATGCAATCAAAGCAAATCACTACATTAGGTGATGCCATTTCCACATATTATTGTTTGTGCTTTGTTTAGTTTTATTAGTAAAACTGTATATCTGTGCAAATGTAATGGTCATTTCAATTGAAAATGTGTTGTCTGTAACTGCAGTTCACTACCACACAGAGCATACTCTACTCTACGTCACTCTACCTCACACTATGCCACTCTACACCCTTCCCTGCCACTTCACTCTACGCCACTCCACTCTACTCTACTGTATGCCACTCACCTCTACTCTACGCTACTCCGCTGCATTGTACACCACTCCACTCTGCTCTATGCTACTTTTTTCCACTCTACGCTGCTCTACTCTACACCACTCCACTCTATGACACACTACGCTACTCAACTTCACTCTACTCTGCTCCACTCTACAACACTGTATAACACTGTATCCCACAGCACTCCACTCCATGACACTCACCTAAATGACCTTCCACTCTACAACCCTCCACTCAGACAGTTGTATGTTGGAACCACACATGCATTTACCCCATATGACTTTACAATGTGGTTCGAACCACAAATGCGTCTTTATAGAACATTCCTTACCACACAAGTCGTTACAAAGACTTGCCTTAGGAAAAGTGCTGTACTTTGGAATAGAATAACATACTATTCCAACTCCAGTCCATTCAACAATAGGGAAAGTGTTGGACTTAAAATCCAACATCAGTCCAACAATGCATTCACTAAGGCAAGTCTTTTTAACGAATATGTGTTGAAATCCTGCAGCCTTTTCCCCCGCAGGGAATCACAACGCGGTTGTTACAACAACCGCTTTGTGATTCTGCATACCATTACTCCGCAAGTCAGAACAACGACTTGCGGAGGGGGGGATGCAGGATGTTGGAATAGTATAATTTGCTATTCCAACTCCAGTCTCTGTGGACACTAGGGAAGGTGTTGGATTTTAAATCCAACACCTCCCCCCCCTCCACAAGTAGTTGTTTCAACTTGCGGAGTAATGGTATGCGGAATCACAACGCAGTCATTGTAATGACTGCATTGTGAATCCATGCGGGGAAAAAGTTTCGGGGTAAACGTTGTTTACCCTTTTTAACGACTTGCATGATTAAGGAGTGTGTTGCAAAGGCTCATCAGTGGTTTGGACACGTTGTAAAGGCACAGCATGTTGAAGCCCCGTTGCAAAGGCTGTTTCCTCTCTATGACCCATCCACTCTAAAACACTACACTCTGTGGCACTCCACTCTGACACTCCACTTTGCTCTGTGGCATTCCACTCTACAATACTCTACTCCACTCTATGTCACTCCAATGTATGACACTCTTCTCCACTCTACGCTCCTCCACTCTATTCCCCTCCAGACTACAACACTCCACTCTACTCCAGTGTACAACACTGCACTCTGCTCTGACACTGCACTACACAACACTCTGCTCCACACCATGACACTCCACTCTGTGACACTCCATTCATCGACACAACACAACACCCCTCTCCACAGCACCCCACTCTATGAAATTCTACAACACTCTACTCCACTTTACGACATGGCACTCCTCTCTGCTCTATGCCATTAATTTTTAGCCGAGCTGAACAGCAGCTACACTGTTGTAAAAGATGGCTTAGTTACATAGGCAAAGCCAATAGCTCTGGCATAGGCGGCAACTAAAGGTTTTGCCAAAGATTGTTAAATACTATGCACTCTACCTTGTGTCCTACAAGGCTTTGAGAGGTGTGACGTATTAAAAAGTAAAAGAAAGCTTTTCCTCTGTCAAAATGGGTCATGCTGCAGATTTCAACTCCAGAAGTCGGGCTACACTGGTAGGCCTGAAGTCATGTTTTCCTTGTCAAGAGTAGTGGAAGGGAAAATAAATGCTGAAGTCCACGAGTGACATTTAATTTTCTATGCTATAGATATATTTTCTGTACCGTATACAATGGCCTAATGAAAAAGTGGAATAAGCCAATTATAAGGTAGCCAATTTAATCCTGTTTTAGGGTTAAGAGCAAATGCTCTGGGTCCTGGACAACAGTGTCCCTTTACGCAGAGTTACAAAAGCAGCATCAGTAAAATAAAATGGGGATGACCATGCAATAGGGGTATTATCCCACATATTTCCACAAACATTTCTCTATTCTATGGCCATAATAATTTCTGTGTTATCAGAGCACTTGCCCCATCTGAATTATGTCTTTACTTATAGTGTCTGTTTCATCAATATATTCCTGCCAGAGAGCTGAAAAATGCATTCAATTCTTTTTCACTTTGAAGTGCCTCATAAACACATATTCTCAAGCAAATCTAATGACACTAGGGGGGTCTTTAGGATGGCGGGCTGGGACCGCCCGCCATAGGTGCAGGGGTCCCATTGCAGAGATTATGATGTGCCTGCCACAGTGGCGGGCGCATCCTGCATTCCTGACATTGCTGCGGGCGGTGCACTCAGCACCGCCCGCCACAATGCCAGGAAGGCATGTTGTGCACTTACATGCACAACATGGCAGGCACCATGTTGTGCATGGAACTGCAGGGGGGTACCATAGGTTCCCCCCATGTGCACTCCCCACCCCCCGGAGTCCCTGGGGGCCCACAACTGACCCCCGCAGGCAGACTCCGCATGCCTTTCCGTGGCGGCAATGCCGCCACAGAAAGGCATGTCCCAGCACACATTCTAATATGGCTGGTGGTGTCAAACAAACACCGCCACCATATTGAACCCTTTTCTGCCCGGTCGACTTGTCGACCGGCCGGAAAAATGGCAGACTGTCTTTCCGTCCGCCGCCGACCCCCCAGCCATTGTAATATGGCGGGGGGTCTTTGCTGCAAGGATGGCGGGCGGATCGCCCCGTCGAGCCGGCGGTGACTACCCCCGGCCCGGCAGGGGCGATCCGCCAGACATCCTGATGGGCCCTAGGTGTTTCAGGCGTCTAAAAGTCACCAGTGACCTCAGCATTCATAATTCTGAGGCAGAGTTGGGCTTCTTGTTCTTGAAAGGTAACCGAGCTGTGCTCTCAGCACATTGACTGGCCCAGAGCCTGCGTCTTCATGTGCCTAAAGGATGAAGCAGTGCTCCATTGCGCCTGCAGCTAAACTCACACTATGTAAAACAAATCAAACAAATTAAAGATATGCAATAGAGCGAGTAAAATAAAAGGAGATTTTTAGAAGAAATGTTCACATGGAATATATCCTTTCTGCTGAAGAAAGTGGTAACAAAAGGATGCCAATCAAGCTCAAGCCTTGACAGGAGGAGGTAAATGCCACAGAACACAGCTGTGGAAGCTGATGAAAGGTCTTTGACAGAAAGCCTTTGTGGCATTTAAGACATCAGGGCTGCCTAGACACCTCTTCACCTCCTTCATCAGAGGGACAATGGCAGGGTGATTTCTCTGCTACTAAAGTGCATGTACTGTTCAGTGGTGACGCTCTACTGTGTCTGCCCTGATCCTTCTCATCAAAGAAAGAGGGGGGGAGGGGTGCCCATTTTTAAATGAAATCAGAAAGTTATAGAAAGTATCAAACACACTTTCTTTGGTTCTGAAGTTTTCTAACTTATAACTTATTTGTCTAAGGGTTGAAATAACTGTCGCCATATCTGAATCCAGTAAGGTAACTCTGTAGGTCCAGGCAACCGCTGCATAGAACTGCATGCTAGTGACTAGTGACAGGGTTAAAGCCCGGCAGAGCCAAATCAGCCTTTCATCTTGCTGAGGAAGTGGGTCAGTGATACATAGACAATACCTCCACTCAATGGCATAGCTTTAATGAGTGCAAGAGGTGCAGTGGCACCAGGGCCAAAAATGTAAGGGCCCCCCAGTACCTCAATCCAAGCCGTTTTTTACTACTCAGCAGGGTGGAAGCGAGGGACCCATTTTCCTACTTTAGATAAGGGCCAGTGGCATCCTTCCTAGGCCACTGGCACCTCGCTAGCCATGCTTAGTTTTTTAAACAAAAAGAAAACAAAATGAAACACCTCTGAATATCTGCACTTAACCATCTAAGTCTGACTTGTTTTGATTCCACCCTCGATCTCTTCTTTCCACTGTCCTGCACTTCTTTTCTCTTTATCTCACTGTTGCCGGTTCTTTTTAATTCTTCTTTTCTCATTTTGTCACTGTTTTCCTATCTTTATCTTGTGGGAGGACATGTTCTCCTGTAACTAGCACTGTGGACTTTGGAACCTCAGCACCTAAGTCCAAATCAAACCCTTGGCTCTTGATTTGTTGATTCTTTGTGTGAGTATGGGCATTACACACAGGGGCAGATTTACAAGCGCCTTGCAACACTTTTTCGCCACTGTTGCGTCACTTTTGTGATGCAGCGGCGGCGTAAACCATGTGCCACGGTGTGCCTTATTTACAACGTGACTCATCTAGGGAGATGCGTCACGTTGTAAAGCCCTGCGCCACATGAAACCTGCATCAGGTTTCATGTGGGCATTCCGGCGCAGGGTGGGCGTTACGTCGCCGGAACGCTATGCAAAAGTGACACAGAGGAAATCTACAAGATTTCACTGAGTCACTTTTACGGCCATGTTGCGTCAAAACCCTGCGTCTGCTTGAAGCAGGCGTAAGGAGTGACGCACCATTTTGCAGATAGGCCAGGTTGGAGCAGTGCTGGAGTTGCAACGAGCCCGCCACACAACTCCAGCACTGTGCCACCCTTATGCAACACGCATCTGTTTATCCATGCGCCATGATGCGCCATACTGTAAATACGGTGCAACTGTGTTGGCGCTAGGGTAGACTTGCGTCACGCATCTTTCCTGGCGCATCCCAGCTGATTTGCGCCAGGAAACGTAAATCTTCCCCTAAATCTCCTTGTATCTTAAAAAATGGTGTCATGTAAATGTGCAGTTCCTCTTACTGTACACAATCATCTACCACCACCCCACATTATGTACAGTGTTCAGTTGCTCCATAGGTAGGTAGGATTGTGCTATATAAACACCTTAAATACCAAGCACGAATATGCAAATGCCAATGCTTAACTGGAGCCAGTGGTTGCAGGCGGGACCCACTAGCACTCATGTTTAGGGACCAGCACTTATTTTCACTCACCAGACTTTGATGCAGAGCAAGAGAGAGAATAACACAAAAGGGGTAAAAGAAGGAACAAAAAGACAGAAAACAGTGGCAAAAGGAGAGAGCAGGGAGATAAAAGAAACTACAAGGATGAGATAAAGAGAGGCAGGGAATGTCTGGGGGATTAAAGAGATGTAAACAGGGCCACTGGAATTTTGTGATTCTGCGGACGCTGCGTTTTTCAAATAAGTATGGCTTTGCCACATAAACCATCATCTGCTGCGTAATTTGCAGATTTTAGCAAAAAAATGTTTTTAGCTAAAACGGATAAAAAGTTACTAATAATGCGGCGAGATGGGGTACCGCATAGTGTAAAGCACTTCGCAAATGTTGCATGGTGCATGTTACTGTGTTAAACTAGTACTGATAAAGTGAAACCTTTGTCCAGACAGTGTTAACATGTAGTAATAACAAAATGGTGATATGATACTAACCCAAAATGTACTGCATTCTTGCTGAATAATTTAGTAAAGCCAGCCGCATAATTTGATCCTCCAATGCTGCATAATTCCAGTGGCTCTAGTTATAAGGCGGAATCCAGAATACTCAGCGATTAACACCCAGAACTTCAATAGCACCGGCTGCGGGGTTGGAGCACTACGTTGGCCCCCAGTACTCATTTTTTTTTTTTTTTACAAATTTAGTACCACCAAATTCATACGCCTGGTCCTTCCTCTCACTTGTTCTAGATCAAACGCAGTTGATGAAAAATAAGAAACGTGTGCCCGCGGGCACCACCTGTCACCACATGACTCAGGAGCATATTAAGCAGTGAGCTGCCTCACACACTGTGGGCCCCTGTCATGAAGATCTTGGCCCCGTGGGAGGGTTGAAAGCATGCCCTTGCACTACCAAGCGTCACTGGCATAAAGCCCATGGCTGAAGAGAGGACGAACAGAATGGATGCCCGTCTTCACGGGACCAATGCATTAGAATGTGTGCGATGTGGTAGACGTGGCTGGTCCTTTGACCGAAAATCTAAATAATGTGTCCGTCCTCTGTTTCCTTTACTAAAGAGAGGCAGGCCTCGTGAAACAGCCGCAAGAAGCCACGCCTACCCCACCATGAACAGCCTAAGGCTGGTCACCTCTCTGGGGTCGCGTGAGCTGTTCAGCACCTTGGACAGAGCCTTGCCCGCCATGCTGCTGAAAATCCCAGTATGTAAGTTGTATTTATTTATTTTGCCGCCTTTATACAGCGCGACCTTGGACCAAAGACATTAGAGCACGTTTCATAACTAGATTTCATTACCCAAAGTCAGATTTTTTTTTTCTTTAAACATGGGGCGATAATTATATTTGCCCAGAATCACCTAATGGTGAGGCCACGCCGGGACTTGAACCTGGTTGTGCAGGTGTAAAGAGAATTATGCAAGTGTAAAGTCAGCAACTCTGGCTGTTAGCACCCATATCCTCCGAGGGCCTGATTCACAGAACTAACTTAAGACAAAATCCTAAACTTACTACTATTTTCGTATTCACAGAAGGCACTTACTCATTTCGGTATTCACAGAAGTTAGGAGTCCTAACTTTAGGACTCCAAATGCCTTCTGTGAATACCGAAAGTCTTAAAATTAGGATTGTTCTCAGTTCCGAGTTGTCTCAGTTTCGAGACAATTACAGATATATTAACCCTGCACCCAATTCTTAAAAGGGCCACTAAGTGTACATAAAAATCTCTGGGCATGGATGTATTTGTGAGGCCCATGAAGCTGCTTCTCCTGAATGAACATTACCAAGGAGGATTAACCAAGGGGCGGCACTGGTTCTACACCTCTTACCCTGCTCCTCGGCGGTAGTGGATCAAGTTAGGAGTGACCGCCCAAGAGAAAAACAGCCAAGTTTAAAATGGCCTGGTAACATGGAGAGAGGACCAAACTACCTCCACCCCATTAGAAGTAATTTTACACTTTTTTGCTATTCATCATTTCCTAGTGTGCGGTTAATTCTAAACGTAGACTTACATATCTTCACTCCCATGAAACCAGGGGTGGCGACATCTATGACAGAATTTACAAGTATAAAGCTACTACTCTCAACTTTTTACACGTTGACAGAGATCTTCGCCACTCGTGTGGAGGACATCCTATGATAAAGTAGAGGAAACAATAATAAAGTATATTAAACTTTTTTTTTAAAAGAACATATTTTAATGTAAAATGATTTTAAATACTTTTTTAAAACATGGAAAAAATAAAATATTACAGCACATACCTTTAAAGCTGTATTTGTTTTATTAAATATATTTAATTAATTAGTCAATACTATTTTAACCCCTTGCATGCTTGTGACGGAACCATTCCGCCACGAGCCACGGTGGTGCTGCCGCGCGCGCCCCTCCCCCTCAGTGCCGCGGCGGAATTACCGGTGTGGCCAAGGGGTTAAAGAATTATTCAAAACAATTACATTTACTACTGTTTTGAGACCTTTTTGCACACTCATAAATGTATAGGTGTAATTTTTGAATAGCAATGGGCATACTCTTTTTTGGGTAGGCGTTTATCACTGCCCAAACCTCTCCTTAGCCCTCTCAAAACACCAATTTTCTCCTCAATAAGCACACCTCCAGTGTAGGTGTTTGCATTCCCCAGTTTCAAGTCTATTCCACTCCCACACTACTTTTGCTACTAAAACATATACTTATATGTGGGAAATCTCTGACTCACATACTAGGACTTCACATACTACAAAGTAAAGCCAAAGAGAAACACACAAAGGAAGCTATAAAGGAAGAAATACACATAGAAAAGAACATTAAATAATAAAGATAAAATGGGAAACATTGAAGAGGGAAACAGACATAAAGAAAGGATGAATAAAAAATGAAAACGTGTGCAAAGGGACGCACTAGAGAACAACAAGGAATAAAAAAGAGAGTATTATTTGAAGAGGAGGGTGGAAGAAAAGTCACCAAAATTGCAAGAAGAAAACTTGGAAAGAAAAACAAAAGATGGCTGCGAAGGCAAATCACATTCCTCTTATATTACCATACTAAAATGGAGGGATGTTTTCAAGGCCTGGATAGTGATGACTTCAGGGGCTCCCGAATCCTTCCAGGGGCCCCCAATCAGCTCCAAGCCAATAAATATTTGTTAGATACGGGAGACTCAGGGGTCACTCTTCACATTCTGCATAATTTTCTATTACTTCCAGTAGCGGCTGCTACTGGACGGGGGTGGTCGGGAGAGGAGGAATGGATCTAATTTTTTTGAAAAGGGCTTAACTTTAACGGCGAGCCGGCCACCGCCGCTCCTCCATCCCCCATCCTTTGTCCTCTTCATCTTCCTGTTGTGGCTAGCAGCAGGAAGCACCCGGGCAGGCAGGCTACCCTGAGCCAATCACAATGCTGCAATGAGCGCCATGGATTGGTGCCGCATCAGACTGGAACAGGGAGCCTGTGCATGTTCCTTACCAGGCTGTGTAATGGTAGGAACATGCAAAGTGCGCATGAACTGTTTGGCCGGCCCAAGAGGGCCGGCCAAACAGTTAATGTGCACTAAGGGAGTTCACCCCACTCCTCCCCTGCTCTGGCCAGCCCCGCCCCACCCATTGACTGCAATAGGAAAAATAAAATAATCATAAAAATAAGTTATTATCATTTTATTTTTCCCTTTAGGCAGTGGGCCAATGCTCCTCCGCCTTAGTTGTGGAGCCGCCACTGAGTTCCACTGGATGGTTTATTATTTGCTTCCCACCAGGGGCGCAGGAGACTCTGCCCAGGGTCTCAAGAGAACATGGAGGGCCCGATTCACAGAATGAACTTAAGACTCAATCCTAAATTTACTACTATTTTGCTATTCACAGAATGCACTTACTACTTTTGGCATTCACAGAATGAATTTACTACTTTTGGTATTCACAGAAGTTAGGATTTTTTCTTAAGTCTGTCTTAAGTCTGTCTTAAGTTTGTCTTAAGTTTGTCTTAAGACAAATTTAAGGCAAACTTAAGACAAAATCCTAACTTCTGTGAATACCAAAAGTAGTAAGCTTAGGATTGAGTCTTAAATTCATTCTGTGAATCGGGCCCAGACAGAGCAAGCACAGGCAGCAAAGATCTGCTGCTCAGATCCAAGGAACACTCCATGCCCATTACCCTGGCAGGTGATCCTGTCACAAACCACTCCCGTGCTTTCAGACAATCACCACAACTCAGTAATAAGATGTTCTTGTTGGAATAAAAAGATAATCTCGTTAAAGTGGCCTCTGGCTCCTCTGAACTAGTCTTTAGGTTTATCTGAACCTAAAATGACATATTTACCGTGATTCACATTTCACAGCGAAATATGTAGTCGAATCGCTGTAGGACTCCGCCTTTCATCATTCTAAAATCAATAACACGAATCATACTGATTTGGATAATAATAACTCATTCCCGCCTCATAGGGACAAGAGATTATAAAGGTTCTGATGTAGGGTACATATTGATGGCGGAAGAGCCAATGAACGCAGAGGCCTAGCCCATAGCCCTGGCTCGGGTGAAAGGCCTGGCGCTCTCCTCTTTGGTGATTCCAAGGCTCTTGATAGCAGAGCCCAGCTTCACGGTCTCTGCCGCCTCTCTCCCTTCCCTAATGCAGATCTGAAAAGAAAAAAAATCAAAGCCCTGTGAAAAGAAGGGCAGTTTGCATATGAATGGAGTACATTTAGCAAATGTTGCCACGAATCAGGTCTGAGATGTGTGTTTTTCTTGAAAGCTTCGCACTAAAAGTGCTGAACAAATGCAGAACATGTAAGTGACAGAGTATTAACAGGCTATGGATGCCTTTTTGCAGATATCTCGGTGTCTATGCGATTTCTGGCCTCCTGGTTTTTGCAGATTTATTTCCTGGATTCTTAGAAGGAGCTGGGATTCTCCAGAAATTGTTGAGTCAGGACCTACTATTAATAATAACATGAATAGAGTATGCTTTTTCTTACAGATAACTTTGCAGTATGGAAAACAACACAGGGGCATTTTAATCTGTGTGATGTGCTTGTTTGCTTCGAATGGTAAAATATGAATTTTGCATTCTGTTTTTGCTCTCTTTTTGAGATTGAATCATGAAAGATTTCCAACAAAATCTCACATTTATTTAGCATGTGATACGTGTACAGGGCAAGCTGGCTTTATTGAACAGAGAGTATCTATCAGTCTGGCTCTTGAAGTACAAGTAGGGAGAAAGGATTGCTCTTTTCTGTAAACCTTTAGAAAGAAGCAGGCACAGTATAGGGTCTGAAATGCACAGGGCAAGACTTGGGGGCTGATTCACAGAACTAACTGAAGACAAAATCCTAAACTTACTACTTTTGGTATTCACAGAAGTTAGGATTTTGTCTTAAGTTTTCTTAAGACAAACTTAAGACAGACTTAAGACAAACTTAAGACAGACTTAAGACAAAGTCCTAACTAAAGTCTGTCTTTCTTAAGTCTGTCCTAAGTCAGTCTTAACACCTTAGATGCGGCGCAAATATCCCTCCCCAGTGCTGCGCTGTCCATTGGAACTAGTGCTGAATGGACGTCCAATGGTCGTGCGCAGCACTGGGGAGGTAGTGCTGCCGTCGGCCAACGCCCCGACGCAGCACTTAAGAGGTTAAGTTTGTCTGAAGGCAAACTTAAGACAAAATCCTAACTTCTGTGAATACCAAAAGTAGTAAGTTTAAGATTTTGTCTTAAGTTAGTTCTGTGAATCGGGCGCTTGGAAACCTGATCTCAGATCTTGGCTTTCCTACTTTATATGCAATCTTGTGCATACTACTTTTTTCATCTCACTTTCCTTGATTGAACATTTCAGAGCCACTAGAAACCATTCTGGCCAAAGGGCGAACTATACAAGAACAAAGCCAGTCTGATGTTGACTGCCCCCTTCGGGTTCTTCTGTAATTACTAAGTAACTGCTCTCTACTGTTATTCTTGCAGCTTTAACAGTATGATCTAGTCTTCAGCCTTCACTAGGCCCAAGTTGCCTACAAGACTAATGGTGGTAAGTGTATTGCTTTTGGATAACAATTACACATACTCTCTCTCTCACCATCGTTGCCTCTCATCCCCACTCTGTCTCTCTCTCTGTACTATCTCTATCTAGCTTTCTTTCTCTTACTTTCCCCCTCACTCTCTCTCTGTATGCGCTGTAACTCTTTGGGTTGCTGTGAAGCTACCTGGACTGGCGATTCTGTGTGTCCAACACTTGACATCTCAAATGAAGCCCATTGATGCCATGGCATCAGCATGTCATGCGGCCAGCCCATTAGAGTCTCCATGGGAGCAATTCATCGGGCAAAGATGGAGCTGGAAATGTAATCTTTGTATAAAAATACACAGCATTGTTCTTATCTGTGATGTAATTTATGATGTCATGTGTAATGCCACGTGGGAATGAGTGGTGCAAGGGGCGAGGGAAAGTAAGGTTGCCTTAACTGGTGATTTTCATTAATTTTTACCTTTTGTGTCATTGAAAATGTGTCTCAACAGCTATATTTTTTGTAAAGGTTGCCAGAAAATTCAAAGGTTGTTTAATATGTATGAATGAATGAATGTTTTTTATATAGCGCACAGCTATTCCAAGAGTGTCCCGGTGCTTAAGCAATCAGAGACAGAAAGAGTGGTATGGCACATCAGAAGTCCTACAATCCCTAAAGTTTGAATAAATATGTTTTCAGATCTTTCTTTAATTTTGTTCCTCTGTGATAGATCTCAAATGCCCAGGCATCTGATTCCACATGCTGGTGCCCTGACTGTGAGAGAGGAACACCCTCTTCATTATTTTTTTAAACAGGGGACTGATAGTAGACAGGCGTTACTGGAGCACAAAGACCTCCCTCGTCTATATTCCTTGATCCTCTCGTTCAAGCCCATAGGTCTGTTGTCATGGAGGGCTTGATGTGCCAGAGCCGTATACAACCAACCAATGCAGCTTTTCCCGCAGTCAAGATACCGTCACATGCCTGGGTAGTTTATAATGCAGGTGGACTGCCATGTTCTGTAATACTTATAAAAGCTGAACCGGGGATTCAGGAAGACCCAAGTACAGAACATTGACATAGTCCAGCCTTGGCCATAGTGACTTGTGCACCATGAGGCAGGAAGTTGAGAAATTTTGTAAGTATGTGGAAAATCCAAATAGCAAGATGTAACTACTGCTGAAACCTGGGCACAGAAAAATATTCGAGAGTCATATATAACACTCAGATTTCTGGCCGCCGCCATTCGAGGGGACGGGGTGAGATGCTATTGGGCCATGCTCCTGCCGACCCGGGGAGGAGATACAACCCAAGCAATAAGATCTTGGCTTTATCTGGGTTGCACTGCAATGAGCACTGAAGCATATGTATACCCTGTTACTGTGCCCTATAATACACTTAACATGGCCTTTCCGTCGGCATGTGGCAGAGGATGACCCTTTTTGCCATAGCCGGCACCCAACATGTACCCAATTCCAGCCATGGCCGGCACAGGTAAGTGCAGTGGGGTGGCGGGGTGCGGCGATGGGGAAAGCCGGCAGACGATGGAATAGTTATTATTTATTTAATTATACCTATTCTGTTGTCTGTCGATTTCCCCCCACTCCCGCCATGCCCACCACGCTTACCTGTGCCGGCCGTCCCTGCCCAAACCATTGTACCCATTTTTTAGCCAAGAGAATTAAACACTAGATGTAGGGTATGGAAATGGGACACCCTCTGTGCTCATTCTTCAGGCCCGCAAACTTACTACAAATGGCCTTAAGGCACAGGGCATGACCTTCCTACAGTTCACGTGACCGCAATAAGCACACCCTTTGGCCCTGCACAGCAGGCACCGTGTGAAGGTTTGATGGCCTTGGGTGATGACCTGTGTCCAGTCCTCATTTTACCAATCTCCCTGCGCATGTGCATTGGCTACTCACAGTGGACTCTTTACAGCATGCCCTTAGCCCAGCCCAAGGGCTAACGAAGACACTATGAAATGTCCATGAGTGCTGCACACTTGCACAGGGTGCGGCCCCTTCCACTATGCCCCATCTCCAGGGTCGGACTGGCTACCGGGCGTTTTGGAATGCTGCTGAGCTGGGGGCTGATTTCGTTGATGGGGACCTGCGTGTGCTGAACGAAATTCGTTTTGCTTTGTTTATTTCAAAGCACACGCCGGTCTCCATCAACGAAATCAGCCCCCACCGCAGTGAAATCAGCCCCCAGCTCGGCAGCATTCCAAAACGCCCATGGTGAGTCCGGCCCTGCCCATCTCAGCCGCCCCACCCACCTCTCAGCACCCATTTTGGTAATGAGATCTTTTAAAGTTACAACTGGGGTTATTAGAGCCACACACCATCATTTTAGGATTTAGGACTAAGGTGTTAGCTCGCTGTGTGCACTTTGCAGCGTGTGTGCTGTATTCTGCTAGTGCCACAGATTGGCACTTTTATTCCTATGTGAACATCCAAGGAAACATTGGCAACCCACAACGCCCCTCTAACAATATTGTGCGTGGATTGGTCCTCTGCCAGGCCATGTGGACACAGAACTACCCTTTGGCCACAGCCTGTTCTAAGCATCTCTGCCCAAAGGGGTGGATGGGCTTTGACCTTAGCCATGCGTAGTATGCTGTAGGTGCAGGACCTGTCTTCAGTCTGGCTATTACTTCTCTCCTTTTTACACCAGCTTTGATACTGGTTTTACTGACGAAACTGATGTCATTTTCAAACTTATCTTTGGCTTAAGGTATGAGACACGTGCAGGGTAATTTAGGTGGGATATAGTTGTGCTGTTCATCAGAACAAATGCTCAGATGTTCTGCAGTAATAATAATGTCCCTTCAGCTGAAGCTGTTTTTAGGATTTTCAACGTTTTATTTTAATAACAACATATATTGACTCTTATTGAATGGACATGTTGGGGCTGATTTACAGAACTAACTTAAGACAAAATCTTAAACTTACTACTTTTGGTATTCACAGAAGTTAGGATTTTGTCTTAAGACAGACTTAAGACAGACTTAAGACAGAATCCTGACTTAAGTCTGTCTTAAGTCTGTCTTACGTCTGTCTTAAGTCTGTCTTAAGACAGAATCCTAACTTCTGTGAATACCAAAAGTAGTAAGTTTTGGATTTTGTCTTAAGTTAGTTCTGTGAATCGGGCCCGTTATGTTTCAAGAAGACAGGATGCAATACATAAGCCTATTTGAATCTGAGTCCGTCTTTGCTTTCCGTGATGTACTCCTGAGCCTTCCAGTAAAATGTGAGTACCCAACTCTGACCCTTTTGAATTCCTGCTCCTACTTAAGGGGCGCAAACCTGACAAAAGGTGGTCACAGACAGCAGCCAGCTCACAGTCTGAAGGCCGCTGCTCTGGAACGGTGGGTGAAATCTGCCTGACCTTCCAGGCCCCTCAAAGTATAAAGTAAACACATTGACAGGCAAACCTAAGGTCTAGCAAGGTAGAATCAGACAGACCAAATAGCCCCTGCAGCTCTCAATGTGGGCTACGCCCAGTGACAGCACCTTTCTCCCAGTAGGTCGCAGGTGTAAACCATTTGACTCCGCCTGCCTGGACTGTTGTTCTAGTGATGTGCGTCTTGGCGTCCCTTGGAAGCGTAGTGACGTCTGCAGTGGGATCAGAATGCTGCGGCTTCAATTCTTCTGACATTTTTCCTCGGAGATGACATCTTTCTGGCATTGTTCAGCTCCCATCTGCTGCCAGTGTCCACTGCGGTTAAATTCAATTAACAATGCATGGCTCACCAAGCTCTTCTTGCAGGCAGTCCTTCTTTTGTGTCTACACCATGTCGTGGTCTCAGTGCAAAAAAAGTATAGGAGCATGAGATGTAGGGCAGACAGTAGTGGGCGTGGGAAAAGTGATAACAAGGTGTGGGCGGGGTGGGTGTAAAGAGCAGTGATCCTGAGTAAATATTCACCAATTAATTAGCAATACCATAAAATGATCAAGCGCCAGAATGCAAAATTCTGTTAGCAAAAAAATCCAGATCAGGATTAAGGTGTCACACAAAGAATGGGGCCTTCTGCGTTGATTTTGCAGGAGAAATAGGCAGTCGCCATGTTTGAAATGGCGAGACCACATTCTTGAAGGTATCAAAGGTGCTTCACAGTAATGGGGAGGTGACAGAGAGGTTCTTTCAAGCCAGGACCCATGCATTAAAAATGCTAATGCTAATAGTCAAACATTTCCACTATTCTGTAAGAAAGGTTCTTACAATCAGTGCTTAATTTGTTTTAAAAAAAATCGTCAGTGGCCACCGCGGCCGCACCACACATTGCCCCTGTCATACAGTCAATTATAGTAAAAACACAGCTACTAACCCTCCTACAAGTGTGACAATTCAGACTATTCCAGGACCCCAAAGCTATAAGAATGCTTTGGTGGCAGGTATGAGTCATTGTTAATGTATATTGAATTAATAATTAACAGTTGTTGTGAACTTCTTTAAATTAGCCAGACTGACACAAGCACCGGTGTTGGCAATTAAGTTCCAGTGACAGCACTGTTGACCACCGGCTCAAATTAAGCACTGCTTTTACATACAAGCTAAAGTGCCCGCTACGGTGAGAGCTCTCAGGGGGCCTGGGTCCTAGTTTAAGAGCCCCTTACGGCCTTGCACCTCTTGTGATAATGTCTGCAGCAGAAGCAGAGTGTGTGCGAAAAGGAATCCTCTGTTCTGGCGCCCCTCTTGCCAGCTGCTACTGTGGCTCCCTTCTCCAGGTGCCCTGGCACATTGGCCCCAAGGTAGTCCTGATTGGTTGATCTAAGCTGGGCTGACCAATCAAAATCCTCTGAGGTCCACACCCCTTCATTTGAAATTCATGGCACTCTTTTGATGGGCATCATGGTGCTCCCAATCTCTATTTCTGGCTGCGACCCCTTCCTCTGCTGTCTCTTTTTCACATCATGGGGTGCTCCACCTGAGCTTCTAGGCACTAAGCCAGGTTGCAGCCTCCGATGCCCCCTATGTGGGCAGGCCTTAGCCATATCCATCAATGAGAACGCCAATCCCAGAAGTCTCCAATCATTTAGACCTCTAATTCCTTCTGGATCGGTTTTTTCTAACTTGTCCTGGTTAGTGTGTTTTCCTACTTGTAAGAGGATGCTTCTCTGTGCAGACTGGGCTGGCTGGAGCTCCCTACTGGTAGCCAATCAGCATGAGCAAAACTATCATCATTCCAGGTAGGCCATTGAGGTCTGGTTGTTTACCAGCAGGGAAATTCTTTGTGGTGCTTGTGAAATCTTGGCACAAAACCTGTTGCCGCACCATCAAATGAAAACGTTATTCTTTTTCAAAACAGCACAGCAATAAAGACAGGAACTTTATTTTCAGCTCAACATTAGTATGACAGTGAAATGCAGCCAGATGCTCTATCTATTGAAGGATTCATTATAATAGGGTTGCCCTGTGTCCCTCAGAACCTATGCTCTATCTATTGAAGCCTCACATCTGCCAATGCCCCTCAACCTTCAGAGCACATGTGAATGCTTCCAGGGTGTATGGCCAAATACAAATAAAAGCACTTCTCTTAAATATAACAAAAACTGAAGTTAGAATAGTAACTTATCCACTCGTCGAATATTTAAGATTATTTCTATGCATCTCCTCAGAGGTCAGGGGAAGCTTAGAAATGCTAGTACTTCCAGGAGGCACAGGGAGACCGGGGCAGCTTCAACTGTTAGAATACTGGGGTCCTATACTACAAGGTGTCCTGGCAGCAGCCATTTGAACCCCATGTTTGTGTCCGGGGCACTTTGATATTACAGAAGCAGCTACAGATACGCGTGCCTCCCTTTCTGTAACAGGGCATTCCGTGATTTGTATGAAGGCGTGCCCCGTTCAACTAAAGGGATCCTTTGATTGCTGCCCGCACCACATTTCAGATTCAGGCACATCAGCAGGAAAGGTGTCCCTTCCTGAACAAAAACAATCATCCCCACAACACAGGCACCCTTGCAAGATAAGGCAAGGCTGTCTGCATTGGCACACAGCTGTTTATTATGATCAGGCAAAAAGAACATGAACGTGCCGTATCTTGTAGATACAGCACATTCCTGCCCTTTTCTTTGGATGCACGGTAGCGCAGCAGGAAGGCCTGCAGCACTGCAGTGCATCAAAAGTTTTTAAATGAGGCCCTTAGTTTAGTGTGTGCCAATTGCCAAACAGGAACAGTGCGCCTGACATATAATTCAGGCCCGGAGATCTTTCCTCTTCTGTGGTTGGCTGCAAGGGTTGGCCCTGACCTCTCCTCATCGGTTCCAATTCAAATGTCTGCTGAAATAAGCAAGTCAAGGGTGCAAAACTCTTTTGCCTCACAGGATGTACGACAAGAGTGGACGATGGCAGTGGCATAGCTGGGGGGCTCCACCCGTTCGTCGTAGTCTGGTGACTCCAGCCCCCGCTCGTTGTCTGTCTCCCTCCTACTCTCAGCCTTACCTCCACTAGCCATCCCTGGGCGTCAAACTCTGAGATTGCCTCGGGCGACAAAAGCGCTAGCTACGCCACTGGATGTCGGTGGACAGAGTCCCAGCATGAGTTTTAGCGATGGGTCGCTGCCCCCTGTGCCCGAGGCTGAAGGAAACTCAGATGTGTCCCTTATATTACATTTAATAACTTTTTTAATTCTGAAGTATTTATGTTTTATTATTGTGCTTGTACATATTTTATTGCACTTTTATGGTCTTTGACCGAAATAAAGTTATCAAAGTAAAAAGTATATAATATAGAGACCTGGGCAGTTACCTTGTATTTTCAAAATTGGTTCCAAAAGGCAAGGGTATGCCTTTGCATGTTCTTGGAATGTGAACCACAGACCTATGCCCACTCAAGAAAAGCTCAGGGTGAAGTAAATTAAATGTGAACAACTGAGCCGAACTGAGCGACCCATTCCTTCACAGGGCCGGTAATGTTGTGGTTTATTGTCTGATGCTGTTAAAAATAACAAACAGCAGGATCCAAGCAGATAGCTCCAGACGATCTCCTCTTTACAACACATACACCAAGCAGCTTCTATTCATTCATCGAAAATGGCAGTTTTTGTATTCACATAAGAAGTGTCTTTAAAAATGCTGAGACTTGGGGGGATATGTTAAATGAAGTGGCGGAGTGAGCCGTTAGCCGTCATGGCTTAACCCCTCACTACGCCACTTCAGAAATGCAAGGCTGCACCAAATTTACAAGGATGTGGTGTAGCTTTGTATTTCCCCCTGTGATGGCGCTACACTTAACAGTCGCAGTCTGGATGACCAACAGCTGCCTGAAGCTCAACGCCGAGAAGACAGAAGTACTCGTCCTCGGTACCAACCCTTCAGCGTGGGGCAGCACCTCTGGCCCTCGGAAGCCCACCTACCCCCTCAGACCACGCCAAGAACCTCAGCATCGTACTCGACTCATCACTCACCATGAATCAACAAGTTAACACCTTCACCTCCAGCTGCGTCAACACCCTACGCATCCTCCGCAAGACCTTCGAGTGGATCCCCCTGAGTCAAGGAAGACAGTCACCCATGCACTCATCACCAGCAGACTGGACTATGGAAACGCACTCTACGCCGGCATCAACAAGTCCCCACTCTGCAAACTCCAGACAAAAATCCTCACTCATGCCTACAAATGCCTACACAACAACGGACCCAAATAGCTCAACAACAGAATCAACTACCATGTACCCAAAAGAAACCTCCGATCTTCCAACCTCGCACTGGCCAAAACCCCGCACAGCCACAGAGCCAGGGCAGGCGGGAGATCCTTCTCTCACATTGCAGTCAAGACCTGGGGCCTCATTTATGAGAAATGACGCATCACTGCGTGAAAGCAGCGATACGTCACTTCTAATTGCGCACTCCTTGCGACATTCCTGATGCGTCATATTTAATGTATGACACATCATGTCGCAAGGAGTTACAGATACGTCAGTATTTCTGACGTATCTGTAAGCGCTAAATTGACGCATTGCTGGAGTGTATCACAAAAGTGACGCAACTCCAGCAATGCGTCCTTTCACATGGGGAAAGCCCCATGTGAAAGGGCTTGCGTCAGTCTTACGCCTGCTGTGAGGCAGGCACAAGATTTTGACGCAACAGCGTCCTAAAGGTGACGCAGTGAAATCTCATAGATTTCACTGCGACACTTCTATGACCCTTCCTTGCGTCAATATGCCCCCCTTGCATACATTATATCTGACGCAGGTATAATGTGGCGCAGGGGTTTACAAAGTGACGCATCTACCTAGGTGCGTCACTTTGTAAATATGGCGCAACAAGGCGCATTTTTTAGGCCACTGGTGCATCACAAAAAGTGACGCACCGGTGGTGTAAAAGTGACGCAAAGGCTCATAAATGAGGCCCCTGGAACGCAATACTGGCAGACATCAGACGCGCCCCCTCCCTGAACACCTTCAGTGGGACCCTCAAGACCTGGCTCTTTGGCTAAACAGATCTGCGCCACTCCCTTCAGCGCCTTGAGACCCTGACAGGTGAATAGTGTGCTTACAATTCCCGATTGATTGATTGATTGGCATCTAAGACTGGAGCATTGGTAGCACTGTAGAGCATTCTCTAGTGCACAGTTCCCTACTACACAATCAGGTTACCTAATGTTTCTGAGCTAATATATTTACTTGAGTAACCTAACACAACATGCTCAACATCCCTAACCCCACCCGATGTGAGCATGGGCATCATTTAGGGGTCGCCAGGGGTCACAGCTGCAACCCTTGGCTTGCCCATTGTGACTCCTGGCACTCCCTTTACAGCCCCTGGCATCAGAGGAGGCAAAATCAGCACCAACAAGACAGAGGCAGCTCTCCCTTATGGGTGCTGTGCTCCACCTTTGTTTTCAGCTTATCGCAGCTCATTATTCACTATTAGTGTAATAAAAAAAATGGAACACCAGGAGCTAGAACGAGACCTTCAGTGGCAGATGCTGTAAGTAAAGAAATGTTTTGAAATGTATGTGGTGTGTGTGCTTGTGGGTAAGAGTGTGTGTGCGTGCAAGAGAGCATGTGTCGGTGAGCATGTGTCTGTATGTGTGAGCATGTATACGGGTGAATGAAAGGGAATGAAAGTCAGTGACGGGTAATGAGTGGGAATCAGTGACAGTTAGTGAGTGATAATAAGTGAGATTGATTGTCAGCGAATATGAGTAAAACAGAATGAGTGATAAGAGTGAGGTACATGATTGAGAAGGCATGAGGGAGTGAGAGAGTGAATGTGCATGCAGTGGGGGTGAATGAAGGAGAGAGAATGAGTGTGTGAGAGTAACTGAGCATGAATGAGAATGACAGAGTTAGTGCTAGTGAGTACGAGTAAGTATTATTGAGTCAGAGTAAGAATGAGTGAAAGTTAGAGCGAGTGAGTGATAATAAATGAGTGGAAGTGGGAATAAATGATGGAGTGTGAGTGAGAATGAGGGTGAATGAGTGAATGTAAGTGAGCATGAGTGAGACTGTTGAGGTATTCAAGCTAGTCTGCCATTGGCCCCCCTGGAAAAATTCTGCAACTGGCACAATGGAGCAGATTTTCTGCATAATGGGGGTATTGGTAGCACATTCTGAAAGCAACAGTGTAAACTCCTTGTGAGCATCAGGTTTCATTGACTTGGCACACCTTCAAAGGACTTGAATGTGAATAAGTGCCCTTTCAGAGCTTATGACTTTTTAGCACATTTTGGTGAAAATTGTGTTTTTAATGCACTTTTTAAAAAGAAATCGTAAACATTTTCTCTGTGAAAATTGAGTTGACCTAGAAGAGGCCTGGCTCACTGCAAATCAGGGTAAATATTACATCCCACCACTTTCAAAGATCACCTCAGCATACATAGGTGGTTAATAGAGAACTTCACCAATGTCAATCATTTCAATGTAATATATGCTTGTCATAGAGAGGGTCTACCTTTTATTTCAGTTTTGGAATCTCATAACCCCCTGCTATGACTTAGCAACAGTTGATAACAAAACTCGTTACCCACTGTTGTGATGTCATAAAAGCCTTCCAGGGAAGGCTGACAGCCCTCCCTAGCCAGTTAGCGCAGCCTGCTTTGACTGAAAGCAGAAGCTACAGCTGCAGGAGGGGGTAGGCAGGAAAGGTGGTAGGGTTTGATCAAGGAGAGCAGGTATTTTCTTTTACCTTTGGAACAGGGGTACGTAACAGAAGCCACGTTATTTATGGCTCCCCCAATGCCCCCAATACTCCTTTGTCTCTGCATAGCAGTTGAAATCAGGGGTAGAAAGTTTGAGGGTTATAAATAACATAAGATTATAGATGGCGAAAAAGTGAATTATGAGGATGAGTTCCACCTCTGGGTTCGGAGTGACATACTAGACAACTCGAGCATCGATCTCATTGTCTATTTGATGTCACTCAGAACCCCTTGGTGAAAAACACACCCGTAATTTACTGTTACCCATCTATGATTCTATATCTTCAAGGTTATGTGATACCACTTCCTGTAGACATTTAGCATCAAAGGTCATATGATGTCACTTCCTGTGATATTAAGGTCAAGGGTGTGGGATGTCACTCCCGCTTCCCCTGCCTTTTATGTGTATTGGTGTCCATGAACGTGAGGTCAGGGAGGGATTCCCAGTGATGAGGACACTCACAACACTCTGTGAGGCTGTCTGAAGAGGCCTCCTCTTCATTTTCAATCAGCTTGGAGCCTCAAGAGATCTCAGCACTCCTGTCTTGCAGCAGGGTCTTCTTCCCTTCTTGCTAACAGCTATCGCCGCCTAGTGGCCAGCAACTAGTACTGCGGGAACCTGAAACACCATTACACGCTGTCACACCCACTTTGTCAGGGTTTATTAAAAGAGAGCTCCGGCTGGTAACTGGCAGCTGCTATTAACAGGAGATGCGGCCACAAGACCCCAATCCCCGCCAGACCGAAGGACGCCATGCACTCATCGCTTTAAGACTTTAATAAATGATATTCCTGATGCCTCACAGACAGAGAGTGACAGATGAACCGAGCATACAGAAAGGGTACCTACAAGGGGGAGGGATGCACATTCCCCTCAAAACAACACACCACAACCTTTCATGGCCAAATAATTCTCTTTTTTTATTTGCCCGAGTTCTACCTAGAAAACATTATTTAGCAATTTATACTTCAATAATACTTTATAACAATGATCATAGCGTGGGGTGAAACATGCAGTAGCCTGTGATAGCTTTCCATCGTGCTTAAACCCCCAGATCGAATGATTGACAGCTTTATGGTGCTTGAGGAAGAGAGGGAGGCATATGAGAGGATGATGCTTGCTTCACCATTCATAATGCATATAGCACTTGAATGGATTTTTAATGTTTCGTGAAAGGCAACATGTTTTGAATCATTTGGTAAATTTAAAAATGTCACTTTGTTAATGGAAAATTGCTTTTATTGGATGTTTCGATTATTAAATGGTTTGACATTTTGCGGCAAATTTAAGGAATGTACAGTGCCAGCGTTCTCACCCTGGGGATCAAGTCCCTGTGCCACCACACACCTTACTTGCCAACACTTTCCTAACAACCGGAAAAGTGCCAACCAAACTCAAATGCTCACTCAATCATCACCCTAGGAGGTGTGATCATGGCGAGTTAGTGTGATGGTTATTCATTTATTTATTTGGTTTTTATTGCAAGCAAGTACCACAAAATTAAAATGAAGAAAAAAAACTAGCTTGTAAACATGGTTGCTGCATTTTCAATAACAATTTTAACTAAAAAAATGAACCACTGCAAATAATTTTAATAGAACATTGTGGTGCTTCCTAGTTGGCTGGTGAACTTAGTACAGGCATATAAACCCTCTTTTGATCAACATCAAAGGAATACACAACTTGTATTTGTGCAAAGAAAAGGTACTGTGATTTAAAGATTAAAAAAGGTAATAATTCAGGATGACTTCAACACAAAGGGGTATATTCAAAAGAATGTGTGATAACTACCGCAAGAGTAGCGTAACGCAACTTTCAACATCGCAGCCCATTGCGGGAAAACAACCCTGTGTCAACGTGGAATTCACAACAAGGCGTAGCATGCGATAGACACCAGACAATGCAGCAAATGTCCGCGTGAAGATGAACACCACGCAGCAAATATAGGATACGCGAACGCAAAAAACATGCGATGAGGCCAACCGCGGTACAAGAAGTAGCAAAAAGCGGCCTTAGGCCTGCAAATCCCATGCATCTGGCGGGACAATGCACCATAAATAACCCGGTAAAAATACACCAGAGACAAGCCAAAGCATGTAGCAACATGGATGCACCCTGACCCAGCACAGAGGCCAACTCGAACCCCACAACCCCCACAGATTACCAGCAAGGAACAATGGGGTCGGGGAAGGCCAAGGAGAAGAGGGAGAGGAAGACGGGGTGCAGACCGCAGGAAAACAAGACCAGCGTCACGGAGGTGACAGAACACTGCCTGCAACTGTGTCACAAGCAGAGGAATCCAGCACCCCCAAAACAGACACAATGTACACAGCCATACAGTCTGCATGCAAACTAGCACAATGCGCCAACATATATGCCAACACAAAGGCAACATGCACCTCCCCTTCACATCGTAGAGGGGCACACAACACCTGCAGCAGAGCACATACTACAACGCATTAGTGATGCCAGAGAGGACCACCACACCGTCGACACCAAAGCCCTACAACAGCCCATGGATATCCCACACAACCCCCACCAGAGCACGGGCAGCCAACACAATTCACCCACCCACACATGGCACCCCAATGGCATGTGTCAGCATGCCAAAAGGAGGTGCCCCAACAAGTGTAGGAGGGAACCAAACCCATGGAATGCGAACCAGGACACATACGTAGGGGTCTATCACCCAACAGGGCCCACCCACACCCCACAAGGGAGACCCACACTGCCATGGAGACATGTGCAGATGCATATGCACAGCACAGAACCACGCCTAGTGGCACGCAACTAGCAGTTACACACCCATGTAGGCTGTGCGTATGATGGCCCTGGCCAATCCCCTGATAAATGGAGTGGGTGACGACAAAGCTAGATGTCCAAGCCCCAACCCGCTGCCTCCGGTGACATGTCTGCATCCATGGTACACCACACAATGTAAAGTTGTGGGGCCCAGGGCCCACATGCATACTACAAGACCTCAAGGACACACGCAGAGATCATGTTGAACTGGCTACAGGCATGTGCCCCCGGCCCCTTTATTGGCAGGGCTACATGCACAGTGATGCCTGTGCTGCATGTGTGTGGGGTGAGTGTAAGCCATTCTGCACGGAATATCTGGTGTTGGCAACCACTTGGACATTGGACACTAGTGCAATGCAAACAGAAAACACATGCAATACAGAGTCAACTGATGAGCAACATGGGGTCATCCGGATAAAGTCCAGAGGACAGCCAGCATGCAAACAGAAGTGTCCGTGAGTTGCAGTGCACTGGGCTGTGGACACTAGGGATGAGCGCGCTTATGTGCAGAAAAAGTCTCGGATTGTGTCCCTACGATTCATTCCTGATGCAGATGCAGTGGGATGTGTCAGACCTGCAACATCTTCACCATCAACGTCTCAGGGCCCCCACACTGTTTGAGGTGACATACCTGCGCAACCGCTCCACAGCACAAAACAGAATCAGCTACGGAGAATGGCCAGCGGTGCAGTGAGTCACTGGGCACCTGGAGTGCTGAGCAGGAAAACAGGCCAATGATGAGCAACCACGAAGTCTGTTAGGACCATCGCTTCAACTCTGGCAGATGGTGCTTGGAGGTGGTCCTTGCGGTGGTGGCGTGTGCCTCCTGCCGTGATGCGTCGTCCGAGCCGGACTGGACTCACTTTGGTGTGTGAGCCCTGGTGGGACGCATTTGGGCCTGGAGGCTGCATACAGCGCAAGGCCACTGAGTCATGGCATTGATGATCCCAACGCCCACGCCTCAGGGGCCAGCCTATGTCTCCAGAAAAGGGGTCCCGGACTTGACCAGCACAGAGTTAGTGGCCCCGGATGCACTGCGGCCGGCACAGGCACACAGCCACGGGACGGTGACTTGCGGTGCAGTCAGATGGGCCATGCCACCTGAGCGGGCAATCATCATTTTCCGAGGTGTATGTTTTGGAGTGTTTGGGGGGACAGTGGAAGGTGCCAAAAGGTTTGATTTTATCAGGAAGCAGCAAATGGAGGAATGGAATGTGACTGCCTCTTGCCACCACCAATTTAGTATCAGCTAAATGGGGTGAAAACTGCCCTCTAGTCCATAGTGACAGAGAGTGTCCATGAATGTCGGGGAACAGACTTAGTGGCACCAGGGCTGAGAGGGGATGCAGACTGCGATGATGCCGGTACACTGATATGGATTCCTCCATTGCTGAATCATAACTCTGTGACCTACTGGACCGCCATATAGGCCATAGGCAGCGGTCAGCAGTGGGCCACAGCCACATGACTTTGGCTCATGATGCACAGGGCGTGTGACACCAGGGCAGTTATTGGTAATGTACGATAACCTCCCTAACGATGATCCTTTCTTCTCTGCTAAGTTGCAAGGCGACATCCTCTTAGGCCTCACCTTGCGTGCAATGATGTGTAATCAGCCTTTGCATACTCGAAGTTCTATTCCAAATCTGTGGCCTACTCGAGCACAGTCTAGGCTGAGAGCAGTGTAGGCCGGAGGCAGCGGACAGCACGGTCATTCACCTAGTGTCTCCGGCATAGGTTGGTGGCCCCACCTGCTGCACAGTTCAGGTTCAGTGGCACCACGTGTCCGGCTATCATCCAGACTGGGCCACATCTTCCTCTTATTCCTCTCCATGTGTCCACTGGTGTGAACTCAGCCAATCGTGATTCGTGACTAGATGCTGGTTGTGAGACCTAATGGTCCGTAGGGTTGTTCTGGTCCCTCATCCACTGCTTGCCGGATGGCGTTGAGCAGGGTTTGTGGAGCACAGCTCGCCGGATGGCGTTGGACAGGGTTTGTGGCAGCACGGCTTGCCGGATGGCATTGGACAGGGTTAGTGGCAGCACTGCTCACCGGATGGTGTTTGACAGGGTTTGTGGCAGGAAGTGTCGCAAGAAGCACATATGGCACTATGCTTCACGGATCGAAGGGAGTCTTGGGCTTGGAGCTTACACTGGCACGTGGTGGGCCCTTCATGACACACGCGGTGTTGGATGCTGATCCGTGTGGCTGCCTGTGTCGGGTCGGCCCTGACGGGTTTGTGGTCCAGCGGGCCGGGGTATGGCAGGCGCACAGGATCTCAGGCAACTCCGCTAATAAAGACGGCGTCAGCCTCGTGGCGGGGTGGGAGGTGCCACCCTGGCAGAGACATTGGGCTTTCCAGAAGAGGAACATGCCCAGGGCACGTGCTTCTTATTCACACCTCTACGCTGGCCTGGCGTACGCCGGCCCATCCCACTCTGCTCACGCTTACGGGTGGGGCGTAACAGGCAACATTTCCGCAAGGACCCCCACTGGGTGGGGGGACAGGGTTGCGTCCATTGTCCACTGCACTCCATTCACCTGAGATGTATGTCACCGTGGATTTGGGTGTGTTCTGCATACTGCGGGTTGTTCAGCACTTCGCCACCACTCTTGTCATTGTGTACTTTCCCAATCATGGCTCTACTGCATCCTTCACATATGCTTGGTTGCCATTTCTCCCAACATTCGTCATTTGTGTGGCTGAGTTGCCATGCCGTAGATTGGCCAGGTTCACAGCTTGCCCAGGTTAACATTGTGAGTTGTTCTATCGTGTCTGGTGGGTGGGCATGTTGTTGTGCATCTTTGTGATGGACTTGTGACTTGTGCATTGCCAGAGTTGTGGATTGCATGGTGTGGAGTTGAGGTGAGTGGAGTGTTAATTGGGAAGTTGCCAAGGGGCTGTGCATTTCCCTTTGTGCCATCCTGGGACGGCTGGTTGCTGTTGGACTGTCGGAGGGAGAAGGGATCACCCACACTGGCTGTGTATTTGGAGACGACATTGGTGAAGGTCCCACGGTGTTAGGATGTTGCCTGCACATTGATGTGTGACATGTGCTTCCTGTTGTGCAGATTGTGTGCTGTGTCACCAGGGGGCACAGGTGGGACATGTGTGCATTGCATTGCCCCCAACATGTGCGTACATCTGGCTATGGCGTGTTGTCTTTGCTTGGTCTGCAGCAGTTCCTGCGCATTATATTGGTCGTACGGGGACTGGGGGCAAGGACAGGCATGGGGGTCTTGGATGGGGCTGGCTGTGAGACTCCGCCCACTCCGGTGGGTGTTGTTTGGGGTGTGCCAGGGGCCAACAGGTGGTGCACAGCCAGCAGCTTGGTGTGGGGTGGGATCTTGGTTGTCCGCTGTGTTGGTGCTGTAGGCCTGTTAGGTGATGATCGCCAGGATGCGTAGGATGGTTGTCCCTTTCAGCCTGTAGTGGACTTCCTATTGTGGTGCAGGCTTTCTTCCGACTTTACACCAGGTCAGAGTAGGTGTAAAAATTCCTACTGCTAACGCGCCTTATCGCGTGTTTTGTGTTCTTATCGCCAATCTGCCTGGTAGTTGTGAATGTTGAGGTGTGGTGTTGTCGTGGCTTTTGTCACGGGAACGCCTACTCTGCATCTCATTAGCGATAGTTGTGGGGGACCTTGTGGCGATGTTTTTTGCGGCTACTATCGCGGGAAAAGTTGTGCTGTGGGATGTTAGCACCTGCTTGTGAATGGTGGGGTAAATTTATCACGACTTTGGCTGCGATAAAGTGCAATTAATTCCGCAATAACTCCTTGTGAATATGCCCCAAAGATGTTTAAGAGAATGTTAACTACAAAATATATAAATATGACTAAAAAAATAGAAAACAAACAAAAGGCTGAATAAAAATATAAAAAGTGATTAATAATGGAAAGAAAAAGGCAAAATATTGACCTCTCAGCCCTGGCACTGAAGTGCATTTCTCCTTGGGGTGAAGTAGGCATCAGATCATACAAGATGTTGCTCCTCGCAGTTCAAGAGAGACAGCGGAGGCTGAAGTGGAATGACACACTGCCCCCTGCTGTATGCTGTGGTGGGCGGAAGGAAAATGTGAATGGCAGTGGAACAGATCAATGAATGAAGAGGGTTGACCCCAAACCCCTTTATGTGTATTTTTTTAATTTATAAATATTTTTGATTACTTTAGACTTTCAAGACTAGCTGGGTCTCTAATCTTAAGTTAGAGACACTCCTCGGAGGTGTCCTGGTCTCTAATGTAAAGTTAGAGACACTCCATTGAGGTGGCTGAGTCTCAAATGCAAAGTTAGACACACTCCATCGAGGGGGTTGTGTCTCCATTGTAAAGTTAGACACATTCCTAATGGGTCGATGGATCTATAATGTAAAGTTAGGAACACTCCTTAGAGGTGGTTGGGTTTCCAGTGTAATCCTTTGATGTTGCTTGGTCTATAAAGTAAAGTTAGGAACACTCCTTTGAATATGGGACAATAGGAGTTTGGAGAGTACTGAAGGGTGCAGAACAAGAATTCTGTGGTCTAAATATTGATGGACAAAATATAATGTTATTAATATAACTCACACAAATTTTGCCATACTGGAGTAAATAACTGAAAATCTTCATCAAATGGAGCAATATTTTTAAGACAGTATTTACACCATAAAATTTAAGTTACACAGTAACTTTGTTATCCATATTCTGACTCGCAAGCGTTTGAAAGTTCCGGCAGTATATAGTTCTTGCTCCACAGCAGCCGCCTGCTGTGCATTGCTTTGACTCTATTAATTTACTTGCATTGCCCACTGCCTCCACGATGATGAGGATTCTCCGGCTCCTTGTACATTGATCGCTTGGGCGAGTAGGATGAGAGAAGTCATGGTACACTGGCCCTGCTTCGGCTGCTGGATGTCTGGAGAGAAGCCACAGACTAGTTATTCAACAGGCTGTGCATACTGAATGGATAAAGGCTTATGAAGTGTGTGATTTGCCTGTTGATGCTAAACCTAAATCAAGGGAAAGATGATGTAAATTGGTCAACAAGGATAACGCCGCACCACGGACTGCCCAGAACAGCATTAATAGTAAGATGGGCATCCCTTCCGTGGGTTATTACTCTTGTTTGATACATACATCGAGCAGCAGCTAGCAAATGACCACAAGCATGTATTCAATTTGCCTGGAGGAGGATGCATTGACCTTGAATGAGGCTAAAGCTGTTAGAGGCTGATTTTCAATGTACCCTTCCATATGACCTACCATATATGAACATATTAACGGTGTTGACGTTCATGTGAGAAACAAAATGATTCAGTATAGATTTCTTACCAGTAGATACCTGAGTCCAAACACTGTTCATATATTTCTTCCAGAGTTTGATCTGGGTGTCTCAGGGTCAACAACTTCCATTTAGTTTGGGAATACCCTGAGGTCATGAGCTTTGGCGGCAGTGTCCCAAAAGTCATGCCGTAGTGGGTGTTTGGCTTCCACTTTGCCCAGAGGGGAGTGTTTTAGCTCAGCTTCCTAAAATTCAAGGCAAAAGTAGAATAACTTTGCCATTGATCAAATGTTACCCTGCAGGCAATATTTTAAGGACTTAAAAAGATCTGGCACTGTGGGCCCGATTCACAGAACTAACTTAAGACAAAATCCTAAACGTACTACTTTTGGTATTCACAGAAGTTAGGATTTTGTCTTAAGTTTGTCTTAAGACAGACAGACTTAAGTTAGGATTTTGTCTTAAGTCTGTCTTAAGTCTGTCTTAAGTTTGTCTTAAAACAAACTTAAGACAAAATCCTAACTTCTGTGAATACCAAAAGTAGTAAGTTTAGAATTTTGTCTTAAGTTAGTTCTGTGAATCGGCCCCAGAGTAATTAGTATGAAGAATGTCATTGACACATTGTTCACCCAATGCAAGAACAAAAGACATTTGAGGAGCTATAGAATTGTTATGAATACAGCTAAGATAAATGTAGTGAGTGAGTCTGAGGAGGGTGGATAAGAATAGATTGGATTTCATGAGGATGTGACATGCACTCAATCTCTAAATATGGCAAAATATCATGAATTCCGCTAATGAATCATGGCATTGTCTTCTCAGCACAGTGTCCTTCCTAAGCTACTGCAAACTCTACCTAAATCTTGAGGTGTTCTATGCAATCCATCAGATTATAAATAAAGTTGTGAAAAGAAAATGTGAGAACTTGTCATGGCTAGAGTAGAGGACTGCACAGATTATCCACCAGAATCTTAACTTCTAACGCAGTCACCCCTTTTGTACTGCAGAAGTTATAGGTCTAGAATATGGGGTAACAGGGTAGGGTACGCAGAGGAAACACTGTTGTGCCTCTGCTCTGGTAAGTAAGTAAGGAGAACAGAGCAATTCCCTGCTCCCTGGCCAGTTGTCTGCTGGGCTGGTTCCCCATATCTCCAAGACCAGCAAATTTCAAGATTTAGGCTTTCCTTTGGCAAAAAGGGAAATTATGAGGCATTGGAAGGCCCATGGGGGAACTTGAGTAACCGGATTGAAGAGGGAATTGGAGAGAAGAGGGGAGTACTGCTAAGAGAGGCTAGACGAAGGATTGGTCTCCTTTCCTTGATGTGGGCAGGCCTGGGAAACTCTAGCAGACAGCTTAAAGGACCCAGAACTTGGCTCCTCGGAGCCCTCACTAAGGGGCCAACCTGCACCTGTAAGTCCTTAGCAGTTATTGCACTCTTCCATAGGGCGCCCTCTATGTCCTGATAAGGGGTGAAGCCTATAGGTTCCTTCCATGAATAACACCCTTGACTGGGACTAACTGAACAAGAGACACTGACATAGCAACAGGAACATACACAGTTGTGACTCATGAAGGGGGGGGGGTTACAGTTAATAAATGTTGGGTAGAGGGACAGTGGACTTTTAGTAAGAATGACTATGGAATAGAATATTATAGACATCTAACAAGAAATGTATATGTGTTTTGTACTGCATTGCACTATAAAACTCAATAAAATGTGTTTACAAAAATAAGTAAGGGGCACAGCACTTCATGTAAATCAATTCATTAATATCACTTTAATCACTTAATAGTATTCTTGGTAACACAAAAGCAGGTACCACTATCACCATTAACTCTGAGGCAACCTGAACCAGGTGCCAGCTGAGGTTTGGTACCTACAGGTAGCGCCGCAAGAGCATGTTGGAGGAGATCTAGCCCAGTGTTTGAGCTGCTGCCCTTGAAACCCCAGGACCCAGGTTTGAAGCCTGCCTTTGGAGCTAGACTGACCTTCATCTGATCCAGGGCAAATCACTTATTCTGCCTGTGCCAACAAGTTTGAAATGTATCTATGTAGTTTTTACTTGATGTTCATGATCTTGTAGATCATCCCCCATCCTCTCATTTAATGTAGAGTGCTCTGTTGCTTTGCACATAGTTAGCTAACACATGGTGGATCTTTGTATCTATTTTTGTAGCAGAATTCTTAAGTGGAGCATTTAACAATTTACTCATTTTTTAAAAGGATAAAAATAGCACATAGGTAATGCAGTCACTGGCCTTTGGCAGCAGTGCAGCAGCTGTAGTTTGTGCCAGTTGCAGTGGGCTCCCGAGAAGCTCTTTGGGCCCTGGCACTAGATTTCTTTTTACAACCAAAGCACTGATGAGACCCAACTATTCTACTGAGGAAACATTAAAAAAACCTAAGTCTAATGTCCAGATTCCCCAATCAGCACCCCAACACTCCGGCCCTTATCAATGCCCAGGCAGTGGCACACTGCCAAAGATAATCCTCTGGGCAAGCAGAAGACAAGCACCATGTATCCTGTCATTCTACCACCATATGACCACTCACTGTCTGCAGGGGAAAAAAAAAGATTTGCCCAGCCACCCGCAACAGCCTCCACCTTCGGGCTCAATCAGGAGCTCTGCACCCTGAGTGCTGTGCTGATGTGGCCCCCTGCTGGGGCCTGTGTTACGCCCCTGCATATAGTGGAGGCGGTATGCAACCGTTACAGCGCAACTTTTACAACGCATACTGTTTCAACGCACACCATTACAACGCAGGATCCTTTACAACAAATGCCTTTACAACCCATGACATTACATATCAGATGCTATTACAACGCATGCCATTACAACTTAAGTATAGGTAAGTATATCATTTTATTTAACCTTTTTTTTTATTACAAAAATATTAAAAATAAATTAAATTAATTAATTGAAGTAATTTTATATATATAGTTTGGGTTATGGGGTACTGGCGCATTTTTAGGGTTCAAGGCTAGGTTTGGGTTTTGGGGTACAGGGGTATTTTTAGGGTTCAGGGCTGGGTTTGGGTTTTGGGGTACAGGGGTATTTTTAGGGTTCAGGGCTGGGTTTGGGTTTTGGGGTACAGGGGTATTTTTTAGGGTTCAGGGCTGGGTTTGCGTTTAGGGGTACTGGGGTATTTTTAGGGTTCAGGGTTGGGTTTGGGTTTTGGGGTACAGGGGTATTTTTAGGGTTCAGGGTTGGGTTTGGGTTTTGGGGTACAGGGGTATTTTAAGGGTTCAGGCTGGATTTGGGTTTTGGGGTAAAGGGGTACTTTTAGGGTTCAGGGCTGGGTTTGGGTTTTGGGGTACAGGGGTATTTTTAGGGTTCAGGGCTGGGTTTGGGTTTTGGGGTACAGGGGTATTTTTAGGATTCAGGGCTGGGTTTGGGTTTTGGGGTACAAGGGTATTTTTAGGGTTCAGGGCTGGGTTTGGGTTTTGGGGTACAGGGGTATTTTTAGGGTTCAGGGCTGGGTTTGGGTTTTGGGGTACAGGGGTATTATTAGGGTTCAGGGCTGGGTTTGGATGTTGGGGTACAGGGGTATATTTAGGGTTTTGGGGAACTGGGGTATTTTTAGGGTTCAGTTTTTAAATAAATAATTTAAATTCATTAAAAAAATGTATTTTAATAATTTTATTATTTATTAATAAAAGTTATTTATTAATAATAGTTCTTTTAAAAATAAACTTAAATTAAGTTTTTTACCCTACACTATCCAGCACTTACCCTACTATTACACTCCCCTGGTGTTAGATTTTTATTTTTAAAAACCTAAACTATTTTTTTATATATATATATATATATATATATGTACAAATTAATTATTTAAAAATAATTTAATTTATTAAATTAATTAAATTTTAATTAATTACATTTTTTTATAAAATAATATACTTTCCTATACTTACATTGTAATGGCATGTGTTGTAATAGCATCTGCTATGTAATGTCATGCGTTGTAAAGGCATTCGTTGTAAATGAATCTGCGTTGTAAAAATTGCGTTGTAACGGTGTGCGTTGTAAACGTTTGCGATGTAACGGCATACATCCAGTGGAGGCTGTTGTGCGGTGACAGGGAAAAGACTGAGGGTCTGATTTAGAAGTCGGGGAGGGAATATTCCATAATAATCCACCGTATTACGATCCCAATAGGATAGAATGGGATTATAATAGGGCAGACGAGATAGCCGTCACATTTTTTCCCCACCTGAAACATTGCAAAAAATGGTTGCTGATCCATCAACATACACCTTCCTTACTCTCCCATATATTGTGATACATACAGCTCAGACCACAGCTTTCTTGTGGACAAACACATGACAAAAATGACAAGGGTTTTACATGTGCAGTATGGCAAAGGTCTTCACTGAGTGTAACTACTTAGGACTGGTTCACAGACTCTATTTTGTCCTATTAAAGTAGTATAGTAGTACTACTTATTGAACACAAAACACAATTCACAAACCTGTGTAGGGTATGTTTTTTTTTTATTTTGCTTAAAATTCACATTTATAAAATAAATTGCTATATTTAAATGATTTAGTTATTATTAAATATTTATTTTGAAGGTGTAATGCACTCTAACATTTTATTTTAAACATAATTATTTTAATTCATTTTACATTTATATTTTACCCTAAAATAAATATAATATATCTTTGTTTAAAAAAATTAATACATTTTAATAGTTTTCCCTATTCTTTCCCATACGGAGATGTCCACCAAGTTGGTGGAGATCTTCACATACACATGAAAAGTTGCAAGTAGTAACTTTATGGTCATAAATGTGACTCAACTCCCTCGTTGGAGTAAATTTATATTCAGAAATGAAGAATAGCCAAAAGAAGTAAATTTACTCCAAAGTGTAAGACTAAATTTAGACGTGTAAATTTGCTCATGTGTAAGTTTATCTTTGTGAATAGACCCTATAGCGTTAGATTTTATTTTTTACGTTTAGAGTTATTTATGATGTACTTTGAAATAATAGGCTGTTTAGTAATTACAGCTCTGAGATTCTATTGTGATATGTGTTGACTGATGTATTTGTTTATCTATCTATCTAATTTATTTAAAATTAACTTGCCACTCATAACATTTCAAAAATGATTGTTTTACCAAAGAAGGTATACAGGTACATGGTAATTAACTGGATGGGTGGTTAACACAAATCATTTTTAGAATCTATGGTGACAGTAAACTATTGGAGAATAGACAACTATGTATGACAGACATGCTTATAGAAACAAAACTGTAGCTTAGAAGAGGCTATGTTTATCAATATATACGTCTATGAATTAAGGGCTACAAAAGCAGAAATCAGCTTTTGCCTTCAAGGACCACAGATGGTTTTAAAGCCTGTTTGGAACTCCTGAATTGAGGAGTTGGCTCTGATGGCTGGCAGAGTGGAGTTCCGGTGAAGGGGGGCTAGTGGAAAGAAGAACTGTTATCTCGATGATGGTACAGTGCAGTCTGTGTGAGACTAGGAGTTTCTATTAGAATTGGCTGGCCACTGACATGGACAGTTTTATGACAGATCAGTGTGGTAGAAAGAGAAAGAGACTGGCAATAGGCAGCTTTAAAAACAAGCAAGCATCAGTAATGTGTGATATGCCCCATTTTTTATCATAGAGCTAGTGATAGTGAGCTTCTAGGTGCCAGGTTGAGATGGGACAGTGCCTGGGGAGCTAGCGAAGCATTCCTGTGGGGATGCTAAGAGGACAAAGGATTACTGAGGGAGACTTTTGGAAATCACCCCTTCTACAGGGCTATTCCCATACCATTTTGTTGAATTTGTTTTTGTTGGCCCTAGGACTCTGTTCACTTTATGACTGGTAACCAGTTCTAAAGTGCGTGTGCTGACTCCCCTAAACATTGTTTGATGGCATATACCTAATTAGCATATTTAATGGACCTGTAAGTCCTTTGTAGAATGGGACACCATATACCCAAGGCTTGTAAATTAAATGCTACCCTTGGGCAGCACTTATTGTGGCTCCCACCTAAGAGGCACTCTAAAACTTGCCCCAGACATGCCATTGCAGCCTGAATGCAGTGTCCCACAGCCATGTCGACTTCACATTTAAAACCCCTTGCCAAGCCGTTAACTCCCCTTTTCTCACACATGTCACCCTTAAGGTAAACCCTAGGAAGCCCATAGGGCAGGGTGCTGTGTAATGATAAGGTAGGACATGTACTTTTAAGTTTTACATGTCCTGGTAGTGAAAAACTCTCAAACTCTTTTTTCTCTATTGTCCTTCTCATAGGATAATATCGGGGATTCCTTATTTTATTTACTAAGTTGTAATTCGTAATTGAGAGAAGGTATATCTGTCATGTTTAGTACCTATGGACAGTGCCAGCTTTAGCACTGGTGGCACCCTGGATGGAAATGTTTGTTGGTGCCCCCGATGACCACCTCCACCACAGATTCCCTCACAACCATTATTTGACAGTGCCCCTCAAGTCCCCATTACCACTGTCTCTTAGAATTATTTAATTTTATAGCGCCACTCATGCCAGTTTAAGATGTAAGAAAACTTTAAATCATCCACACATTGCACAGAGGCAATCACTCATTGCTGTGAAAATCAGTATATATATTTATGTTTATGTTTATGTTTAGGCAACTTATATAGCGCGCAAATACCCTGGGGTGTCTCGGCGCTGTAGGAGAAATTCAGAGGATAATCGCTTGAGAGTGGGACTACTGGGAGAAAAGCCAGGTCTTTAATTGTTTCCTGAATATGATAAGTGTGGGGCTAGTCTTTATAGGAAGTGGGAGGGTGTTCCAGAGTCTGGCTGTGGCGACTAGGAAACGTCGGTCTCCCCAAGAGGCCTTCTTGGTGCGGGGAACCGGAAGTTGATGTGTTAAGGAGGATCGTAGTGGTCTCTTAGGGGTGTATAGACTTAGAGATTGTGTTAGGAACTGTGGTCCAGTATTATTGATTGCCTTGTATGCAATGTATAGTGCCTTGAATTTTGTCCGGCTTCTGAAGGGCAACCAGTGAAGGTGACGGGTGGTGGGTGAGATGGAGTGGAACTTGGGGATGCCTGTTGAAATTCTAGCTGCCGAGTTCTGGACCAGTTGTAACTTATTGAGGACTTTCTGTTGTGCATTCAACAGGAGTGAGTTGCAGTAGTCTATTTTTGAGAATATTAATGTGGACATCAGGGTTTTGCCTGCGGAGAATGGGAGGAAGGGGAGTAATTTCTTAATTTTTTTTTTAGGTTGTAGAAGGAGGAGGAGACGACTGAGTTGGCGTGGTGAATAAACAAAAGTTTATCATCAAACATAATCCCTAGGTTTCTGACCTTTGTGATGGGTTGACGGAAGGGGTCCTAGCTCGTTAGGCCTCCAGGTGGGGGACCAACCTGGGGTGAGGGATCCGAAGGTCATTACCTCCGTCTTGTTGGAATTTAACTTCAAGCAGTTGCTCAACATCCAGGCGCTGATGGCTAGCATTGCCTCCTGGAATCTTGCTGCCACTGCTTTGCCTTTGTTGTGCACTGCTAACACCAATTAGGTGTCATCAGCATATGAGGTTAGCCTCATCCCATGAGTTTTGATGATCCTGGTTAAGTCTGACATATAGATGTTAAATAAGGTCGGACTTAGCGAGGATCCTTGTGGAACTCCACATGGGAGCATGAACACTGGGGAGTAAAAGGTACCTATTTTTACTGAATAGGAACGGTCGGCAAAGAAAGAAGCCAGGAGGGCCCTTGCAGTGTGGTTGATGCCCAGGGAGGAGACACGGTCGATAAGAGTGGCGTGGTCGAACGTGTCAAAAGCGGCGGACAGATCCAATAGTATGAGGACTGCCGCGCCGCCTTGATACAGGATCATCTTGATCTCATTGGTTGCCTTGATGAGAGCTGAGTGTCGTCCAATAGGTGGTTGTGCTCAATGAACTCTGATAGTTGACTATTCATTATTTTTTGAAAAGTTTTCGAAGGGAATGGTAGGCAGGCAATGGGTCTGTAATTTTCCGAGGTTGCAGGGTCAAGGGTAGGTTTTTTAAGCAGGGGTTTCATGATAGCTTTTTTCCAGACTGAGGGATAGGAGCCCGTATTGAACATTGAGTTGCAGATGTTGGTGAGGGAAGCAGTTATGGAATGAGGGAAGAGTTTTAAAATGGATGGTGGGCAAGGGTCAAGAGGAGATCCTGATTTTATAGTGGAGATAAGTTCAGTCATTTGTTGGGGGAAAACTTGGGTGAAGTTGGAAAACGTGAGGGAAGAGGAGATGAGGGGGGAGGTATTGGTGGGTTTGGGGGAGGCGTGCAAGGTGAAACTGGAGTAGATGGCAGTTACTTTGTCTCAGAAGAAGTTAGCAAGGGAGTTAGAGAGGGTTTGGGAGGTGTCTGTGCTGGAACCTGCGGGATGATTGGATAGTTTGTTTACTACCTTAAACAGCTGTTTGGAGGAGTGTTGGGCGGCTTGTATCTGTGATAGGTAAAAGTTGCTTTTTCTGTGATGATAAGCTGTTTGTATTTAGCTAGAGCTTCCTTGTATTTTATTTTGTCGATAGTGTTGTAGTGTTTGCGCCAGTGTCTTTCAAGGTTTCTGCAGTGTTGCTTTTGGAGTCTGAGCGTCTCTGAAAACCAGGGTGCAGAGGGGTTGATTCTGTTAGTAAAGATGTTTTTTGGCGGAGCAAAGGTGTTGAAGGCACTGTGTAACCATTGTGAGTAGTTATTGGAGGTTAGGTCTGGATCAGTGGTGGGAGTGTCTTGAGTATTGGAGTGGGTATTTGTGAGTAGGTGAATGTCAATGTTTTTCCATGCTGTGGTGCTTTTGGGAATACGGGTGTTGGGATAGGGGAGGTTGGATTTTTGGATTTGGATAGTGAAAAGAGCAGCCGAGTGGTCTGTCCATACAAGGGGTATGGCTGAGGCAAAGGCAATATTGCTGTTGCTGGTGAACAGACCATCAAGGGTGTGTCCCGCCAGATGGGTGGGTTTAGTCACCACCTGAAGGAGCCCTGCTGCTAGCAGGTTAGTAGTTAGGGAGGAAGTGTCTTTATCCGTGACGTATTCTAAGTGAAAATTGAAATCTCCTAAAAATGGTGTAGTCGGGGGCTCCCGCAATGGGCTCTATCAGGCTGTCAAGAGCTGTGAGAAAGTGAGTTGGAGGGCCTGGCGGCGATAGATAAGGGTGCCTTTAATGGATTGGTTTTTAGAAAGAAGGATAGAGAAGCTAAGTGCTTCACAAACTGGGGAGTTTAAGGGTTCTATTTTGGTAGGATAGAGTTCTCGATGGATAATGGCTAGGCCACCTCCCTTTTTGATAAGTCTATCCTGTCTGAGTACAAAGTAGCCCTCTGGCAAAGCAGCACAGAAATCTGGTCCTGAGGTAGGACCACCCCAGGTTTCAGTAATAAAAAGGAGGTCTAGATTATGGCTGGTGAGTAGCTCTAGGATCTCATATTTGAGCTTGGGGAGGGAACGTGCATTTATGAGAGCAGATGAGATGTATGGAGATGGTGGCGGACTGGGAGAAGGGGGGGGAGTGAAAGAGAAGGCCGGTTTGAAAGTGCAGGTGGGACACTGTGTGGGAAGGTTATCGGTATTAGGGTCGAGGAAAGGGCGGGAACAGTGGAGGTACTTAGTGGTGTTGTAGATGTCCCTAAACTGAGTACGGGAGTATGTTAGGATTTTACGGTTTGGTGCGGAGTTGGAAGGACCAGGGGGTATGGCCCTGGGCCCGGTCCCGACGCGGACGGGCAAGACAGGCTTGCCTTTGGTTGCCTTCGGCGCGTCAGCGGCGAGCGTAGGGGGGGCATGGTCCTTTATGGTGGTGGAGGTGAACAGCTAGCCTGCTAACCTCTGTTACGACCGGAAGTGAGAGGGGGACACTTCCGGCTCTGGCTATTTATCCCTCCACTCAATCTGAAGTATCAGTGGTGGACGGGGGAACACATCATGGCACAGGAAGCGGTGGTGAGTTTAAAATCGTTGAAAATGGTAGAGCTAAGTTGTGAGGAACTTTAAAATAGCGTGCAAATGAAAAGCGATTTTACCAGGCGCTAGGAGGCCTATTAATCAGGCGTTTCCATCAGCGCGAGAAAGGTGCTGTTGTTACCTCTGGTGGGCAGGAACTCGCCCTGATGATTTGCAGAGAGGGTTTTGGGGACCGATAGGGAAGCCTTTTCCCCGGTGCTTGGCTTCCCGTGCCTGCGTGCTCAGCGCGATTAAGGACTGAATTGTAGGGAATGTTTTATAAGATAGAGGCCTACAAGGGGTAGGGGTCACATGTCAGCCATCCATTCTTTAATAATAAGAATTGATTTCTACTCAAATGAGCCCCTTTTGCAACATTAGGACAACAAAAGTCTGCTCAAAAAATATATAGCTCTAATATTTTCCTTGAAGTTTGCATGCAGCTCTTTGATGGCAGTTATTCGCTCACTGCTCTATATTAAGATTCTAACTTGTAAACTGCAAGTAAGAAAAGGATCTCTGACAAAACCTGTAACCCATTGACCTATTTATATTATATGCACTTTCTTAATGGGACACGTTCTTTGCAGCAGGCATGTTAACCCTCTGCCCTAAGATCAGTCACAACTTTCAATAGACAAATCTCCGTACTCTCTCCAGGAAGTTTATTAATCACTGGAGTTGTCATTTTTTATTGTGGGGACAAAGAACATGGCATCAGGTGCTTTTAAAGAGATGAACATGGCGCCCCTATCCCGAGTCAGCGCCCGGTGCAGTGGCACTGATCGCACCGCCCTAGAGCCTGCCTGCCCTGCCTATGGAATTGTAATGATAAATCCTTTTTATTGGCAATGTCGAATTTATTGTTATAATTTTGAAAATGCCACTTTTAGATAGTTGGCAATTTCCTGCTCTTAGCCCTGTATGCCTGCAACCTGTCTCTAAGACACTTCTGGGGAGTGTGACAGTTCGGCTTTGTGCATTCCCTCTAGATTACTACAAATAAAGGGAGCTTAGGTGTCACTTGATGGGCCATCCCCATCCTGATGGGCCATCCTGGGCAGGTTGGGAGGGAGGAGATGGGCACTGTCTCACAATTACACATGCTGTGTTCTATTCCAGCACAAAGGACTACTTAGCCCCCTGTAGTGAATCTGACGCCAGGACACGAAGGGAGGACCTCTGTGCACTTCAAATCCCTTTTTTGAAGTCTCCCCCACTTCAAAGGCACCACTGGTTATAAGAAATGGACTTGTGACTCTACCACTTCAGTACACTTCTGGACCTGTGGATACTGTGCCAGGAAGAAGGGCTACTGTGCTGCTAAAGGGCGGTCACTCTATATGGACTGCTGCTGTGGAAGAACTGTTTTCATGCTATGCTGACCTGCCTGCTGCCCTCCTTATTTAGGTCAGAAGGACTGGACCTGCATCACTTGAACCCAGAGTGACTCCAAGGACTTGCAGCCTTGCCTCCTTTTCTGATTCTCAGTGACATCAAAGACTTCTAATTCATCCTACTGCAGCAAATGGACTCTGCCATTTGTCTAGCCTTGTCAAGTGGTGCCAACCCAGTCCTGGACCCTTGGAAATGGATCAAAAGTGCTGCTCTAGCAAAAATCCATGTGTTGACTCTGTTGCGCCTCTTGGAACCAGTGCATCTCCATTGATGATGGTGCATCGCCTCTGCTGCAAGCACCACATGCCTCGCATCACCGACTGTGTGCCGCATCGCCTACTTTTTAGGGGTGGGCGGACATTTCCGTTCCGCCCACGGAATGTGTTGTAATTTGCCCCTTCTGCCTTCCGCAAAGAAGGCGGAAAAACGGGGCAAATTTTCACACACTCAGGGGCGGAACGGAAGTTGGCCGCCCTCCGCCCACCCGCCGCCCGTCCGCCTCCGGACCGCAATATTAAAAAGATTAAAGCCAAAATAAGATTTAAAACACTTACCCTATATCGGGCACATCTCGTCCGGGTCTATCTCGCCTTCTTCTTGAAACTGTGCATGCGCGGGAGCCTGCGCATGCGCATTCCTGGCGAGGAATGCACCATCATGGTAATCATTAAAAAATTCAAGGCAGTTTATCAGAGAGTGGCTGGATTTGCCTCTCTTTATGTGACCATACACCTGAACCCAGGGCCGGTGCTAGGCATGGGCAGCGTGGGCAGCTGTCCAGGGCCTCGCACTCTGCCCACCAGCATGGGCCCCGCACCAATACTGTGGCCTGTTGTTTCCCTGTCTCCTTGCAATTAGGGTCCATGGGAGGGGTCCCCACCCTGGGCCTCTCAGGGATGGTGTTGGGAGGCCTAGGGGAGATAGACGCTTTCCCTTGTCCTAATTGCAAGGAGACCATTCAGAGACAATGCGGGAGGCCCATTGTACAGAATTTTAGCGCCCCCACAGTGCTAACTCCCCACGAGTAATTCTTACACTTATCAGGTTGAAGGTGTGAGAATTGCTGTGGGATCAAAGTTAAAACTGTGGGGGCACTAAAATTCTGTACTATGGGACCCCCGCAGTGTCTCTGAATGGTTTCCTTGCAATAGGTCACTAAAGTAAATTAGAGGGGCCTCGCAAATTCACTTTTGGCCCAAGGGCCCTTGAACCTGTATTATCGACCCTCCCTCCTATGCTGCAGTCCACCCCTCCCAGCCGCTGATAGTTATCTCTTTCACAGTTCATAAAAGACTGAAAGAATGAGAGTTGCTTGTCCTTTTTGAGGGTTACAATTGTTGGGGAATTAAAATGTGGCATAAAGGGCATCCCACAGTCTCTCACTGCAGGCAGTGGTACTGAGGCCTCAATTTTAGGACAAACCTGCACGCACGCGCACACACACAGATCCACTGAGCGTCAGCCAGGGGACCAAAAGCAGCACTCGGAAATGTTGCCCGACCATGCATACTGCATGAAACGAGGAAGAACAACAAGGGACTTGACCACTGCAAACAGGTTTAACCACCTCCCCCTAAATACAATTAAAAAAAAAATGCAAATATTGTTGGAATTGGGAGTCTGAAAATAAATCAGGGCTCATTTAGATTATATTTAACAAGTAAACATTATAAAGTCTGGGCGCAAATGCAGGCCTCTCAGGTATATACTATTTTCATGTTTTATGAGATGTGATACACGAGAAGTGCTCCCCGATATAGTGCTCATGGAAAGGTTCCACTCAGTCTCTTAAGGCTTGACTGAGTGGAAGCAAGGAAAGCTAGACGCGGTTCCCTGAAGCCTGACATCCTCCCTGATTGGGTGCGACATTCAGCTGCACGCAAAACCACTGGTTGAAGTGGGCGGAATCAATTGGAATCAGCCATTCCCAATATTTTTTTAATTTTATGTTCACAGTTCCCATACTTCTTGTTGCCTTGCCCTCAAATTTACTGACCACACTCCCGTTTCCCTCAACCTATTTCACACACTTTTTTGTATGCACTTTAAACTCAGCGCAAAACAGCTTTGGGCGGGCCCAATTATGAGTTTGGCTGTGTGGGAGTGGGCCACCATGCTACTGCCTCGCTCCCACATCGCCAAACAGGACCGCCACCGACTAGTCAGATTACGAGTATTATCATAGTCTGGTGGGCGGGCGGCGTGGCGTGCAGTTTAACGGCTCATATGTGAACCTTAAACGGCACCGCTGCGGGACCACCTGTGCACGGGGTGCACAACATGTGCCCCCTGCATGCCCCCCTGTGCACAGAGCCAAGATGGAGCCCTGTAGGGCCCGCTTTCTTTCCTCAATGCCAGTAGTTCCATGGATTATGAACCTCCATGAGACCGCTGGTGGCGAGGAAAGTCGTAACATGCTTGGCAGTGCCGCAGGGCACCACCAAGCATATTGCGGCCCTCAGAAAGAAGTGCCAATACCATTTCTGATCCCTGGCGGTTGCAGCAGTACCATGGTGGGCCAACCGCCCAAGATGTAATCAGCGGTACAACCACCAGTGCAGTGGTGGCCGTACAGCCATTGCTGTACCACCATGAGTTTGACAGTCCTCGGACTGCCAAACTTGTAATTAGACCTTTGACTTGACCACGTCAGAGCAGGGCTAACCAGGAAACGTTGCTTCTCTTAATGAACGGAGAAATTTCCAAATTTCACTGACTTGCTGTCGAAGTTCATACTTCTCACAGCCCTAATTAACACCCTGTAAGGGTCGCTGTAAAATAAAAAAATATATAATTTGCAACTTTATTTATAGAAATCAAACTTATTTGTGAGTTTATAGAAACGTAATCCGTAGCACCTGTCTGAATTACCAAGTATGATGCATCTGCGTTTAATTATTTTCTGTCCTTCTCACTCATGTGTGCTGAGATCTTTTTCTACTCCTATCAACTCCCTGTTCAAGCTACCAGATGCATTCAGAATGCGCCTGTAATAAGAAAATTCAGAAAGTGCCTGTAATGAGGAAGTGACATCACGTGATACCTGTAAAGATAACAGATGAAGAGTGATGAATAGCGACACACTGATGGCCAATGCCCTATTGAGAGGGTTTATACAAAATGCGTGCCTGCTTTCTCTGGAGGGCCAGAGCTCACGTACCCTCCGAGCCCCGTCAGTCGGGTAATGTGAAGTGTCTGTCGGATTTCACTTGGTATTTTTACATGCCCACACTGACAAAAACGCACAAGGGGCATATGTACGAGGAAGTGGCAGAGTGAGTTGTTAGCCGTCATGTCTTAAGGCCTCAATCCACCACTTCTGAAATGCAAGGCTGTACCATATTTACAAGGATAGGATATGGTGCAGCCTTGCGTTTCCCCCTCCCTCTGCTACACTTAGGAGTGTAGCGCCAACGCAGGCACTCTTGCACCATAGATCATGGGTGTCTGCATGCAGGGAAGGATTGTTTATGTGTAGCAAGATGCCCCTTCCTGCACATAAACAATCCTAAAATGTCATTTTGTCACTTTTATGTGTGCTGCTTCATGCACTACACATAAAAGTCACAAATCACATTTTTTGTTTTTTACAGATTGTTTACATACTCGAAGGGGGACCTTCCTGTACATAAATAATCCATGGCAGTTTGCTTTTCCCATGTGTGCTGCACAAAGCAACACACATGGAGAAAGCAACAATGAAGAGAAATAATGCATTTATCCTTGTTTCGCCAAGTTAAGACCAGGATTTCCCTGGTCTTAGTTTTGGCACTGCCTCCTAATTACGCTCCCCTTGTAAATAGAAGGCAGCGTCAAAATCAATGGGTTTTGCGGTGGAACGCTCACAGCAACACCCACTGCCCACCCCTTTCACACTAACCATAGAGTGAAAGGGTGCCTTATTATCAAGGGGGCCTTAAGCCACGTTAAGTAACTTAATACTGCCTTGTAACTAGAGCTAAGCACCAATCGCCACCACAACGTCATAAAAAGTGATGTTCTGGTTGCAATAGGGGCTTGTACATATTCCTCACATTCTCTCTCATCAATGTTGTGAAGGTCTTATACAATGTTGATTAGTTAGAAAATATTGTGTTTTAAGTGCCCTTAACAATCTCCACTCCTCTCTCTTTCCACTGCCCCTTAAGCCCCCTCATGCCCTGCTTTTAATATAATGTGTTATAACAAGATGTCCCGGGAGGGGGTTGGGGGGGGGGGGGGGGGTATGACGCATCAAGATGTGGGTCGCACTCTAAGATTACTCTGGAGCTTTACATCATCCGCGCCACGATCAACTATTCCCAGCAGCTATCCATCCCCCATTCCAGCAACCAACGCTGCACTACGTCCCGAGGCTTCTGATTAACCCGGAAGTTCCTTTGATGCGGCCAGAGATTTTACTCTTTGTCATTGCGGTTCCCACCTGGTGTTACCGCTGTAATTATCAGACGGACAACATCCTACTCGACCGCAGATTCCAAGTCCATAACCACGAAGATTTGCACGGGACTGTAAACGCCATTCAGGTCACGGCTTCTCCGCTCCACCGGACAGAGTTGACACCCTGGAACACCCCCTCTTATCCGACAGCACTGCTCTATTCTACAACCCTGTCCTGAGGATGATCCAAACTTGATTAGATCGAAACGTCGTCAACTCCCCAGCCCATTCAAAAGGCGCTATCTACAATGTGACCGATCTTGAAAACTAAAAATAATATTGTTCCTATGTTAGGGTCTAGTCACACTGTTTACTATAACTGTAAATATTGTACACTTCTTTCATTTGCGCCGTTCACGCTGGGCACGTTTGTCACTTGCGTCGCTTCGTGCACATCACTTGCACCTTGTTTGCACCAAGTACAACTTGGGTTGTCTAATGTTACATTCCAGTGCTGATAGTACTGTCCTTTTTAAATTGTTTGTGTAACTTTGATGCCAATGGCACATAAAAACGGATATACTGAGTCTCTTAGTCTTGTCTCTGATAATGTTTTTACATATCTTTGTAATTGTCTAATTGAATGATACCTGTTGGGATATTCTTTGTTTAATGCACTACAACTGTGGACGTAAACTCAAGGCGGCAATTCCCATCAGAACCCCGCATTCCCACACCACCCAGATCACCCCGCATCCCCGCCTCACAAAATGAGGGCGCCTGCTGTCCAGACCATGAAGCTATAACCCACTTCACCAAGAGGGGACCACGACCCATACTTGAGCAGCTGGTGGCCCGGTTCGAACACGGGGACCGGAGACCCGGCAGCACGGGCAGTCATCTTCGTGTGGTGGACTTGTGGCCGCTCACTCGTGGCCTGACAGATTGGCCTCTCACACGTCCCGAGAGGGAAGCCTTCTCTCCTGGTGGGATCCCAGGATCACAGGTCTTGTGGGCCGCAGCTGGAGCTCCCCTATCCTGCCACCGCCTGACGAACAACACCGGTGGGGGTGACGTCCAGAAGAGCTGGGTGCCCAGGTAGCCCGATGGCCATCCGGAGGAGGAGCCAGTGGGATCTGTGGCTCACCCCTTGCGTGTGTTGAGGGTCAAAGGTGCGGCATACGGCCACAAATGGAGTCCCTGTACTTGGAGGTGGCCTGACGCTGTAGGCCGCGCTGCATCGGGACAGGAATCGGACACCATTTCGGGTGGCAGAGAGCAGGTCTGTGGTGCCGCCAGCCCCTCCCACCGCCTTTCCAAAGCCTGAATGTGTCTGCTGACTGGCGGCGCCTCACCCCATTCGACACGACTCCTGAGGTTCTTGTAATACCAGGTGCGCGCGTTCTCTTAACTCCGTGTGCTGCCCGCTGGGGGTGGAGACGGCTACATCCATCTAGCAGCATGGGGCCCTGGGTGCGGGACCCCTCCACCGGTCCCCCTTTTCTGCTCCTGTAGTGTCTCCTGTGGGCTTCTCTGGCCGTCAATCATCTGGGCCCACAATACCTGGTTTGAACCACTTCCCGCAGTCTTGTCCGCCATCTCTGGCGTGAGAGAACAAGGTCACCGTGGTGTCTTTGGCTCCCCTTTCTCCCGCTGCCCCAGCCAGATTCAGATCATGGCTGCTACTCGGTGGCACCCCAATCCATTGTGCGTGACCCCTGTGGACTGCAAAATCCTTCAGCTTCTGTGATACCCGGTGAAGATGGTGGTGGTGGAGGGAGGTGCTGCGACTCAGCTGGAGCGACACTCCCAGTGCAGCGGGGCTGCTTGCTGGGGGGTGGAACCAGCTGCATTCATCGAGCAGTGAGCGGTCCTGGGTGAGGGCCCCCTCCACCGTTCCCCCTTCACCTGCTCCTGTGGTGCCTCCTCCGGGCCTTGCTGATGTCGGTCCCCCTGGGCCCGCACTGCCTAACTTGTAACAAGCCTGGTATATACACTGACATACTCACCCTTGGCGCTGATCACCGTCACCCGCCCTGGTGGATACCCACAGGCCATTGAACAATCAGCCGCAGCCTCTGAGAAGGCACCATCCCTGGGTCCGTGACCTCAGACCTGGCAGACTTCTGACTCGTAATCAGAAGCACCCAATCGACCATGGCCTGTAGAATCCCTTCAGACCTGCCTTAACTCTGACCCTCCGCCAGTGCCCCCTCATCACCCATCATGGGGAAGGATCGGGGCTCCAAATCCTCAGCCACCCATACACAAACCAAAATTGACCAATTCACCACAGTTGACCATGAATTCACAGGGCAGGGTGTTGACAGAACTCCTCTTCAGTGTAAAGACTTGGCCACTATCTTGCAGGCAATGAGCGCATCCCAGGCCTCAGTGGAGGGAAAAATTGGCGAGGTCAGGGCGGACGTGTCCCTTATTCAACAGGATCTGCGCAACGTCACACAGAGGCCGAATCTTGTCTCTAAACGGCGGAGGACAACATCCACCAGTTAAAAGAGCAGGTGGCCCACTTGCAGTCCCATACCAAGGAGCTCCACAGATGCGCCGAAGATGCAGAGAACTGTTCATGCCGCAACAATCTCTGCCTGGTGGGGTTTCCTGAGGGTGTCGCCAAAGAACAGATGTCCACCTTAATCGAATTCTGGTTCTCCCCCTGAATGGGCTTTGTTGTGGGGTCAGTGGGACACTGGCCCCATCCTAGTATGCACACTGTATTCCCTCTGTGGTTTGCAGAGGTTTCAACAAATACTTTCAAGAGATGTTTGCAATCATGATTTTTTATTCATCATTTTTCTTTAGTGCGTTATTGGCATTTTTTTAAATCATTCGTCTTTGGTATAATGTGGTACAATCCTTATGAGCATCCAATGCATTTCGGGGTATTAAACACCCCTATCCAATGCATTTCGGGGTATTAAACACCCCTTCATCAGGGAAAGGACTCTGTAAACATAAAATGTACGAATCATAAATATTGTAAAAAAACATAAACAAAAGGGGCAGGATGTGCATGCATCTAAATCATGTGTTGCCGTGACGCGTGAGGGCTGTTTATGATGTGCACCTTTCTGTGACCCTGTTACACCCAAGTGCGGTGTGCGCGAAGCCGGTAATAAACTCTAAATTGCTTACTTGTACCGTTCGCGAGTTGTAACGTGTTCCTGTAAAGGGAAGACGTTAGGGAGCGTGTTAGTTGAATGTTACAGGTATAGTGTATTCAAGCGTGTTAGTACTGCTTCCTGACTAAAACTAACCTTGGAGTTTGTGGGTGGTATCCTCCTTTCTTAGTCGCTGGTTCTGGCGGAACGCCATTGACCGCGTTTGACTTCGTTATAGTGAGCGTGATCACGTGGGTTAGTGGAAGGGAGGTGGGAGTGGTTTGACTATCGTTAAGGGGATAGTCAAACCACTCCCACCTCCCTTCCACTAACCCACGTGATCACGCTCACTATAACGAAGTCAAACGCGGTCAATGGCGTTCCGCCAGAACCAGCGACTAAGAAAGGAGGATACCACCCACAAACTCCAAGGTTAGTTTTAGTCAGGAAGCAGTACTAACACGCTTGAATACACTATACCTGTAACATTCAACTAACACGCTCCCTAACGTCTTCCCTTTACAGGAACACGTTACAACTCGCGAACGGTACAAGTAAGCAATTTAGAGTTTATTACCGGCTTCGCGCACACCGCACTTGGGTGTAACAGGGTCACAGAAAGGTGCACATCATAAACAGCCCTCACGCGTCACGGCAACACATGATTTAGATGCATGCACATCCTGCCCCTTTTGTTTATGTTTTTTTACAATATTTATGATTCGTACATTTTATGTTTACAGAGTCCTTTCCCTGATGAAGGGGTGTTTAATACCCCGAAATGCATTGGATGCTCATAAGGATTGTACCACATTACACCAAAGACGAATGATTTAAAAAAATGCCAATAACGCACTAAAGAAAAATGATGAATAAAAAATCATGATTGCAAACATCTCTTGAAAGTATTTGTTGAAACCTCTGCAAACCACAGAGGGAATACAGTGTGCATACTAGGATGGGGCCAGTGTCCCACTGACCCCACAACAAAGCCTGTTACATTGGATGTCGAGGGACGCCTGACATCACTCGTATAGCACCTAAAACCAAGGATTAATTCGGGTACAAAAATCGCTGTGCGCCAGCCCTACCCACATTTCTCTCCCCCTGAATGCCCAGGGACGCGATCTCCGCATGGTTTGCGGTGGAGAGAGCCCATCAGTCCCTCGCGCCTAAGCTGCCACCTGGGGCCCCTCCCCCTACCGACATAGCCCAGATGCTCAACTTTAAGGACAGGGACGCAATTCTGCGTGAGTCACGGTCCCTGGGACCCCTTAAGTTCCAAAACTACACCATCATGATCTTTTCTGATTATACTGCAGAGGTACAGGACCAACGCCGCTCAAACATGGATGTAAAGAAGAAACTATGGACTCTTGGCCTTCAATATCGACTCCGATTCCCGGCCTGCCTTCGTGTCATCTTCCAGAGCAAGACGTGGTTATTCGGCTCGCCCCAAGCAGCCTGGACTTGGTTGACTGTGGAAAGTCCCCTTGGATCCCGGCAGAACTCGTCTCCTATGCCTCCGGGCCGTCAGTCCACGTGACCTTGATCCCCCAAGCAGCAGCGCCGATGGCGTACACAGTCCCGCACGGGGCGTCAGTCTCACTGAGAGGTACCCAGATCGTTGAGCCTGGTGGCTGGTGGGCCCAGAGGCTGCCCTAGCTCCTTGGGGTCCCCATCTTGTCACAGATATCACTCGACCAACGGATCATCCGGGGAGCCTCTCCCACTGCACCATCAGGACCTGGTTGCAGCGGACTCAGACTTGTCCTGTAGCCCAATCATCTGACAACCCCTAGAGAAGGGACCGTGATCAGGGAGGTTGGCGCTGCCTCTCAGTTTGATGTAGGGTCGGTGTATTGTCCCACAATGAATTCGGAGTGCAGGCAAGTGGCTTTCCTGAGGTCAGTACTGGCCTTAGCGCTGCAGAGTCAGCCAACTTGGACCTCCCATCACCTGTGATGAAATGAATGAAGCAATAACACATATCTCGTCAGGCAAGACCCCTGGTCCAGATGGGTTCACGCAGGAATTTTACGCAGCATACTGGGAGACTCTCAATCCACACCTCGCGGATATCTTTGAAGAGGCTCTAGAGAAAGGCTCCTTCCCGCCTAGGACAGACTTGGCCACTATTGTTGGTCTCCCTAAAACACAACCCAAGTCAACCTGGTGTGTAGACTACCACTCAATTTCTCTTATAAATACTGAGGTTAAATTATTTGCTACAATTCTTTCCCAGCGGATGAAGTTCCACCTCAACAAACTGGTCCACCCCAATCAATGCGGGTTTATGCCCATGCGGGGGACAAGACACTGCATCCATCATCTCCATCTGGCCCTGACACACCGCCATTTGCTCACTCCTTATTTGGCACTTCTTCTTGAATTTGAGAAAGCCTTTGATTTGGTGACTGGCACTACCTGGAAGACGTACTAGTGGAGATGGGGTTTGGCCCACACTTTGGCAATCTAGTGAAGGTTCTCTATGCCTGGCCTCAAGCATGGGTACTAGATAACGGGGTACTATCAGAGGCATTCCCCATTCGTAGAAGAAGAAGACAGGGATGCTCTCTCTCACCCCTCCTCTTCGCCTTGGCGATGGAGCCCCTGGCGAGTCCTATTTGGTCAGAGGACTGCATCCAGGGATCGAAGTGGCCCAACTTGGAAGTCGACAAAATTGCCCTGTACGCAGATGACATCTTAATTTTCCTTGCAGATCCAGCCCTATCCGGTCCTCACTGTCTCCAGATACTACACTCCTTTGGGCAGGCCTCTGGTCTCTGATGTAACCCCAGTAAGTCAGTGTTGGTCCGTCTATATTTAGCAAGGGATTGCTTTGATTGGCAATCCACAAAACCCCTCAGGCGACAATCATTGAACTACTTAGTGATCTGGGCAGCCCTGCTCCCTGACCTCGCCTGGTCCCTCAGCATAACTCCACTAGTGAAAAAAACGAAAGCAGACCTCTGCAAATTGCAGATGCTCCCCCTAAATCTTCTGTTGAGGGTCACCCTGTTTAAAATGATGATTCTCCCCAGATTCCTTTACGTCCTTCAAAACACCCCCTTCAGTTTCCGGTTTTAGGAGCTGGACAGCACAGCCACCAAGGGCCAGATGTAGGTAAAAAAACATTTACCGATTTTAAAATACCGAATTGTACCGATTCGGTATTTCAAAATCGGTAAATGGTATGTAGGTCCCAACATCTGGATTCGTTACCGAATCCTTAACAATTCTTTAATTACCGATTCGGTAAATACCGAATCGGTAATGCCCATTCATTCCTATGGGCTTTGAAGCCCATAGGAATGATTAGGCATTAACGATTCGGTATTTACCGAATCTGTAATTAAAGAATTCACAAGGGTGCAGGGGGTGTCACTTTGACACCCTCTGGCACCCCCAAAACAGGCACAGGTGCCATGTGGCAGGCATACCTGCCCTAAGGGCGGGTCTGCCTGTCACATGACATAGGTGTGCATGCACACATGTGCATGCCCACCGGAATCCGTATTTTACCATCAAATTGGTTTTGATGATAAAATACCGATTCGTTAAGGCTCCTGGTACTCTGAAGAGTCCCACCTACATATGGGTGGCTTCAAATCGGTAAATTTACCGATGTTTTATTTTACCGAATCGGTAAAATTACCGATTCGGTAATTTTACCGATTCGGTAAAATATTGCCCCCTACATGCCAAATCTTGTAAACCAGTCGGTAACGGCCGAAAATACCGATTTTCGGCCATTACCGACCGACCTACATCTGGCCCCAAATTCCTCTTGGGCTTGGGGGACGGTCGGAGGCCCCGCATAGCTTTAGCTCACTGCCGGATCCCACCCTTCAATGGGGCATGGGGATGACCAATTTATGTTTATATTACTTGGCGACCCGCCTCCTCATGTTGTATGATTGGTTCAACAGGGGTCTTATCCGGACTACAGGCTCAAACTAAGTGAGCTGGACCTACCCCGTATACAATCTATGATGTACGGAGGATCCATACCGTACACTTTACCAGAGGTGACATGCACCGTGCTTCTGGCCTGGCGAGCATCCCTGCGTTACACTCAATGGACACAGATGCTAACCTATCACACTCCTCTCTGTCATGATTCATGGCTTAAGGATGTTAGTGGGCTGAGGGATTTCGCTCTTGGGACCTTATAGGGATCTCTCAGCTCAGAGATGTGTGGGCCAGCAGCCACACATGCTCATTGAAAGATTTACAAACCAGGTACTCCCTACACCAGTCACAATTCTACAAATACCTGCAGCTGCATCATACTCGCCAGTCGCCACTCACACATATCAGACGGCACAACATTACCAGAATATAACCCAACCGAGGCGCCGATTATGCTGGGGAACCTGGAGAAGGGGGGCATCTTCCATATTTACTGGACATTAACCAACAACACTCCATCCACAATGGACCGGCGGAGACGCCAATGGAAATAATGGGTGGGTCCACTGGAGGCGGAGGATTGGAGGGATGCACTAATGGCACCTAAGATGGTTACTGCATCGGCGCGACTCCGCTTGATTCAACTGTACTACTTGCATGCCACCTACTTAACCCCGGCTGAGCTAACTCCAGCTTTAAGCCTGTGGTCATTGGGATATTCACAGATCGCTATAAAAGGTGCATTGGCCCACTAAGAATTGTAGGTGTTGCCTGTGATAGTGAAAGGTGCTTGCAGCCTGCCTACTGCTTACAATTTATTTATTATTTATTTATTTTGAGAATTTGTAAAGCGCGACTGACACCTTGCAGGCTTCCTGGCGCTGGAAATTACTCTGTTGACAGTTAACCGGGAGAACAGTCAGACGGACAATTTATTTGGGGAAGAGCCAGGTCTTGATACGTCTCCTGAATGGAAGAAGCTGTGATATCTGACGTATGTCAGTGGGCAGGCTGTTCCACAGCTTGGCCGCTGCAACACTGAAGGATCTGCCCCCTGTTCTGGTTCTGTTGAATCTGGGTACCTTTACCAGACAGGCAGAGGATGAGCGTAGGTCTCTGGCAGGAGTGTACCACAGAAACAGGGCTTGCAGAGGTTTGGGTCCAAGTCCGTGCAGAGCCTTAAAGACAATGCAGAGGGACTTGAAGGCCACTCGTTGTTTTAAGGGTAGCCAGTGTAGCTCAGCCAGAGCTGCTGTGGCCGAGGCCCTCCTCGTCCAGCCAAGAGCCAGCTTGGCGGCGGCAGATTGAATTCGCTGTAGTCGGTCCATCATCGTGACTGGAGACTCCAGGAGCAGGGCGTTGCAATAGTCAAGGCGACTGAGTATTGTGCACCTGACTATCGACGCCCTGGCTTGTGCCGGGAGAAGAGGCATAATTTTCCGCAGTGATCGAAGCAGGGCTGTGCAGATCCCCACAGTTTTCGTCACCTGGGTTTCCATACTTAATTTGTTGTTCAGCATGGCTCCCAGGTTGCGCACCGAAGGAACTGGCAGAGGTTTGTCTCTAAACTCCGGGGGCCAAAATTCATTCGGAAACTGACGGGGTATCTTAGTGCCTGAGCAAAACAGGACCTCCGTTTTAGCGGAGTTGAACTGGAGGGAATTTCTGTGTAGCCATCCAGCCGTCTCTCTTAGGCAGTCGTGGAAGGTTGAGAAAGGAATAGCATCTTCACCTTCCCACGAGAGGATGAGCTGTGTGTCATCCGCGTAATTTATTGTTTTGACCCCAAAGGATTGGATCAGTTTGATTAGCGGGATGAGGTACACATTAAAAAGGATGGGGCTAATGGAGGAGCCCTGAGGGACTCCCTGGGGTACTGGTGCAAAAGTGGATTGAAAAGGGGGAAGAGAGACAGCCTGTCTTCTGTCCCGAAGATAGGAATGAAACCAGAGCAATGCAGTGCCTTCCACTCCCACTTCACCAAGTCTCTGCAGCAACCTACCATGGTTGACCGTGTCGAATGCGGCAGACAGGTCCAACAGTATCAATGCCACTGGCTGGCCCCTGTCTGCACGCATGCGAAGATCCTCCATGGCAGTTAAGACTGCTGTTTCGGTGCCGTGGGCAGGACGGAACCCGAACTGGTGATCGTCAAGAAGGTTGTTTTGTTCTAGGTGGGCGGACAGGCACGAACTGACCCAATGTTCGGCGACCTTCGCTGGGAAAGGCAGCAGAGAGATGGGTCGGTAGTTGGAAAGACAGTCTGGGCTCAGGGAGGGTTTCTTTAAGAGAGGGGTGATTAGTGCCTGTTTCCAAGGGGTTGGGACAAAGCCACTGTGCAAAGACTGGTTGCATATTAGGTGCATGGTGTCAAAAAGTTCATTACCAAAATTTTTCCAGACTTTTGGAGGTAGGGGGTCGAGTGGAGAACCCGAGGTGATACCAAGCGCAAGTCTTTCAAACTCGAAGGCCGGGATTGGAGGAAATTCCCACAGTCTAGCCAAAAGGACAGAGCCTGGAGATGACAAGTTTCGCGAGCTAGTGTCTGGTCTCCGCGTGTTAGAAGTTTCTGAAGAGGGAGGTGTTTTCAGGTTGTGAATAATGGTGTTTATTTTATTAATGAAAAACACTGCAAGATTGTCGCAGAGGGCTTGGGTAGGAGGCTGTGTAGAGGTGACACAGTCCGGGTTGGTCAGGTTTTTGAGTATTTGAAAAATACTTTTTGAGCTGTTCGTGGCGTTGGTTATGATGGAGCAATAATGTTTGGCCTTATTTTGGGCGATGGCAGTTTTATACTCCCGGAGGTTTTCTTTCCAGAGGGTTTTGTGAGAGTCAGAGTAACCCTGCCTCCATTTTCTCTCTGCTTGTCTGCATGCTAGTTTGAGAGCTCTTAAGGAGTCATCAAACCATGGGGCCGGCGCTCGTCTCTGTGGTTTGCCCTTTTTCAGAGGGACGAGGCGTTCCGAGGTGCTGGAAATCCTTGTACAAAGGGATAGGTAATTGGCCTCAACTGGTTGAGTAATGGAGAAACTGTCTTCTACTTCAAATACTGGGCCATTCAGTCTGAGTTTGTCCAGAGCCTTCCAGTCTCTGTACGGGGGTACATGGCCGTGGAATGCCGGTCTGCAAGACCTGCTACCTACTATATGAAATTTGATGAGTGCATGATCAGTCCAGCACATTGGCAGAATGTCGCTCAGAAGTGCTAGCTGGGGGGAGGAGAAGATTAAATCGAGCTGGTGCCCTGCTGCGTGTGTGGGTTTGTTCACTAGCTGGGAAAGTCCCATTCCTTCACAGGAGAGTAGGAGATTGTTGAGTGCAGAATCTAGGCTGCCGTTGGGCCAAAGGTTGAAATCGCCCAAAACAATCAGGTTGTTGTGAGAGGTAGCCATATTGGTGAGGGTGGTGAGGAGCGACTGCTGCTGAGTAGAATTTTAATAGCTCCCGGCGGGCGGTAGCAAATCACCGCCGTAAAGGTAGTACCAAGGTGACAGTCGATGGAGAGGCCAAGTATTTCGGTCCCGACCACTGGGTCCATAGCAATAGTTTTTGCTGACCAGGACGCTCTATAGATTACACCGACACCACCGCCCCGCCCCTTAGGTCGTGGGAGATGCAGGATTTTGAAGTCTTGTGGGCAAGCCCAGTCCAGTTCTATATTGCAGTCAGAGTGGGTCCATGTTTCCGTCAGGAATAAAGCATCAAGATGATGATTATCTATGAGCTGGGCGATTTCGTGAGCGTGTTTGGGCAGGGACCTCACATTCAGCAATCCACCTGTAAATAAGCCTTTGCGCGCAAAATCGTGCAGAGGATAGGCGGTGTCTTGGAAGGACAATTGTCCTTTATGAGCGAAGTCTCTAAGGAGGAGTAGAGCCTCACGCGTCAAGTGTGGAGAGCTACTGGTGGACGGGGGGATCGAGGCCGCGGGTGGCGCACCGGGCGCTGCCGAGGCGCGGACGAGCGCAGACGAGCTTGCCTTAAGCGCGCCTTCGGCGCGCAAACGGCGCTCCCGCTGCGCTTGTGTGGCCGACACATTTATGGCAATGTTGTGGGCGTGGCCTCGCAGGGGGCGTGGCTCGCCTTCGAACCGCGAATTTGTTGGCTTCATTGTCACTCTCATTATCTGCCTTCTAATTGGCCAGCACATGCTGGCTACACTCCCTCTTCTTCCGCCTAGGGTATGGACCAAGTACTGATTGCTTCAGCTTGATTCTGTCCCTCAATTGATCACACTACGATTAAGGTACCATTTTTTTTATTTTTTCTTCTTTCCTCTTCTGCCCCACCGGCGTTGTCAGTGTTACCTCTTCCCCATCTGCCCCATTCCTCCATTATCCGCGTTGCTTCTTCCCACTCTCACTCCTGTTGTTCTTGTTTCTTCTTCCCACTACCACCCCCTTTCTCCATGTTTCTTCTTCCCCTTCCAACGCCCATCCTCTTATTGACTGTTACCCACCTGCCGTGAGAAAAAAGTGCTATGACACAGTCATCACTGGCCTCATCATAATGCTTTTTTTGCCTTTTTGCGCTTTTCTTCCTGCCCTCCCTCTTTTAGTCAGTGCTGCCTGTTCATTCCTACCATCATTCCAATTAGCCATGTTGCCCACCTTCAGTTGCCATAAGGAAAAAAAGCACTATGACTCTCTGTTCTACCCAGTGCTTAGTTTGAACCTGTGCTTTCGGTGCTTGGCACCTGCACTTTATTGTCAACATAGTGGCACTGTCTGTCTAGTTTAGAATTGAGCACAACAACAGTTACTTATTAATTGATTATAAATTAAAAGGGACTAATACCTGCCACCAAAGCCATTCTTATAACTTTGGGAGCTTGGAATAATCTGAATTATCACACTTCGAGTGTGATGGTTAGTAGTTCTGTTGGTGCTGTCATTGACAACGCTGCCAGAGGCAATGGGTAGTGCAACCTTCTGATGAAGGCCCTGGCACGTCCTTTTTTTTTTTTTTTTACAAATTAAGCATTAGTTCTACCACATGATTAAAAGACATTGGCAAATGTTTGTTTTACTGTGTTGGAAAATGTGACCCTCAAGCGACGCATGGTGCATCTGACAAACGGCATCAAACCAGCTGAACTTAGCAACAGGTTTAGGCAGGGCCACCAGAATTATGCGGCAGGGGAGGGCAAAATTATGCAGCAAGAAAAGGCAAATTATGCAGCATAATATAGCACATTTTGTAATAGTATTACTTCAATAATTTTTCATTTTTACATTTGCCAGCACTGTGTAGACATTGGCTACACAGCATTAGTACCAGTTGAACCCTCATATATAGCAATAAGCAATAGAAAGGTGACCCGAGGACATTTACAAAAAAGCTTTCAGTGCGCAGCAAGACAAGTTGCTGCGTTTTTAGTAACTTTTGAGCAATGAGCTAGAAATTATTATTTTTTTGTTAAAATATGTAGATTATGCAGCAGATAAAGGATTGTGTGGCAAATGTGGCAAATCTATACTTATGCAAAAAACACAGCGATGGCACAAGCCCATAATTACAATTGCCCTTGTTATTGGGACTGTTAACGTACTGTCAGCTGTACAGAGATACCTGGGTACTACAAGCCTCCATTAACATGTCAGGGAGATTTTTTCTTTAAGCAGAAGAATTAAAGTCCCTCAAAAATAATAAAAATACTTCGTATTCTTTCCGTAGTCAACCCAGCAGTACCGCTTTTGAGTCATGCTAAATCTAGTTTGTATTAGAGCGTGTCAGACTAGTGTAACCAGACTGCCATCTAGTGGCCATTTACATGTACTAGCAGTCTTTAGATGGTACTTCACAGGAAAATACGGGGAAATGCAACAGAGAAGTAGAGTTTTGTGTGACTGAAGTTAGCCTTTGTTAACATCATGTACTAATAGTAAGTTCGATAGATTTCACACTCATTGGGTGCTCTGAGTCTGTCGTCAGTATTGAAGTTGGACTTAATCGGAGTATACAAAGAAATACACAGGTATGTTAGAAGGTTTGGGGGAGCAGGTTTTAGTTTAGCCATTCAGCCTGATTGAGCCCAACAATCATCGTGACTACGCATGCAACCCCATGTCCGGACCATACCTTATGTGTGACATTTTCATAATTTCAGTGTAATTATAAGTGATATTCAATGACTATGAGAGTACATTTTTCGTGAGCAAAGTCAATCAATGAAGACGAGGGAAACGTAAATAGCAGCGAATATACTCATTTGAGCAACAAGAAACTCTAAGAAGATCTTAAAACTGCTACAAAGCACCAGAAATGGAACCAAGCAGTTAAAAATCACCTGAATGTAGAAACGCTACACTGCAGGTAATGTGACCCAGGGTACCTGTATTCAGAAGGGTTATCAGGGAGCTGTGTGTAAGATCCGTCTCAGCAAACAGCTGTGTGAAGTGCAGACAGCTACGAGGTGCCAAATATATGTAAGGGCATCCAGAGGTGTAACACACAAAAAGATACTGTTGTGTCCTTAGTGGAAAGACACCAGGAGCTAGGATGTATATTCTAGACTAGTTTATTCAGTCTTCAGTTCAGGTTACATCTTAGATGACTCCAGCCAGCCTAGTGTGGTACCAGCCCCACCAGGAGCAGCCTCCATAGCTGCTCAGCCCATCTCCAACTGCCACATTCATCCCACTCAGACACCCAGGCATTCCACGCATCACAGGCACAGCAACATTCTAATACCAAGACACACTCTGGCTGAGCAGCTAGAGGCAGCAGGGCTAGAAAACATGTTATATAAATATGTAGGATATAACATTACCTCTTCTTAACAAATCTCAAAGATGCAGCAAATGGACAAAGCATCAAAGAAGATGGAATCATAAAAGAGGAGAAAATCAATAACAGCACAAATCACAAATCTCTAGTATGCAGCAATGACAACTAAGCATCAAAAGAGAAAAATATACGGAAAAGGAAGGATGGAAAAGATTAATACATATAAATAGCAGAATCCCCCATCCCCCTTAAAAAGAGAAACTTTCATACATATTTCAGTACATAGAACTTAGAAACTCTTACTGAAACGAGAAGTACTACAAATCAATGGGTAAAGGAAGAATACCCTGCGACTACAATCCCAAGAGCAAGGGAAACAAGAACAAATGGGTCGTCACCCAAAACACCAACCAAAAAGGGTAAGTACTAATGTACTGCGCGCAACTGTAACAGGGAATCAAACCCTCCTCCAACCCCGCGTAGGGGATCACCTAGGTACATACTAATGGGAACTGATATATGAGCCCACAACCAACCCCGCGTAGGAGTAACACACTGTCCCATTGAAAACATCCAATATGGAAACTGACTCATGTACTGAACCCCTTGAAGAGGATACACAGACTTATGTAGGAGTAACTGAACCTACGACCATCCCTCAAGTAAGGGAACTGTGAAAACCACCCTTTAGAAACTAAACTAAGAAAGCCCACCCTTAGACGAACTTTAACCTGTGGCATCACTACTTAAAAAGGTTGTACAAGAAACACCTTACACTCTAATAAATATTTATACAAGAGCATTTGGACACCTAACAATAGACACACTGGAACACGCCGGTGAGCGATCTCTCACCCGAGTTGTGGCAAAACACTTTCCCTGCAGTAGAGAAACAAACAGCACAAAGCAAAAAGCTAGACATGTATTTACCACACCTGTGAAAAATTACATTACAATAAAAGCCCAAGACACATTGCAGTGTAAACTAAAATGTCGTGAAAATGATCCTACACCCAAAGTAATACCTAACAGTGCGATCTGTAATTACTCATAGTTCTTGTACAGACATGACTTGTGTTTCCTAAAGTGCTTACAGATGACAAGCTCTCCGAGTGAAGAACAATGTACAATGCAGGAAAGAAAATGAAAACATTACAATAAAACACATTTGTACCTGCGAACCCTCGAGTAAACAATAACAATGTCCTCAGTTCAACATCAAAGGAGCAAGTGAATTTTAACTTTTGTAGTGACTGGTGTAGAAATACTCGAGTAAAATAAACCGGGTAAAATAAACCCGTTTACAAAGTAATCCAAAAGACATGACTGCTCTGTACGAGAAAATGGACATACAGTGAGTATGCCTAAAATAGACTGCCTCCAACCTACTTGAATCCACAAGAGTGTGTCGAAAAGAAACCAGACACAATGCAAATGCATAGTGCTCATGCTTCACGAGGCCTGAGTTGAAAGCCCCAATCTCCTAAGCACAGCTCAGTGTGTGGCATGATGTTAATTAGGCAGCGTGGTTGGGATAATGCGATGAACACCACCAGCGTACAGGTGGCGGCACGTTGCAGACGTCCCGCCGGATGGCTCCAGGCACGTCTGTGCTTACGCGGCATCAACAAAAAGCAGAACACTGGAAGACCGCCACCTGCGTCACAAAGATCCAAGATGACATGAAGAGTGCAGGTAAGATAGCGCGTGGGCTAGAGACTGCGCCGTTGTGAGAGACACGTGCCCCCAGTATTTGAAATTCTCACGGCAGTTTGAAATCCACTAGGCAGCGCCCGCTGTGAGAGACTCATGCCCCCGGTATTAGAAACACACTCGGCAGTTTAAAATTCACTCGGTAGTTCACAGAGGCAGTACACAGAATAAATCACCAGCACTCCTAAATAGAGAAACCACTTTCCATGAATCTCAAGCACTCCGAAATTTAGCAAGCTCCTTCCTGCACTATCGATTGTTTCAATATTTTCTTTGTGTAGGTCTGCCCATCTTTTCACATGAAAGTACTTTAATGTGCCCAGCAAGATTTCGCAGAGGTCCCCGCTGTGAGACCGAATTTGGTGTGGTTTAAAAGGCACTACAGTTTACTGCAACTGTCATTTAAGCACCATACAGCAAACAATTTCTGTGCAGCCATTGCACATTGTAAAGTCTTACTTCTACAAGACTATGAATCCCAAATAGTGCCATAAACTTAAAGACACTGAAGGCTCTGTAGAGCGCATTGACTGGAACATAAACAACTGGTGCTTTTTGCAAAGGACATCCCAAAACTGTGCCTTGACCATCATTCTGTCACTTTACTAAAAAGGCACTCTTCACACTTTAGCGTGATGTGGCTGGTACACCTACACCTGGTTGTAGAGACGCTACCCATCCAACTCACAGTCATTCTTGTACATTACCAAGTGGCTGGAACTCCAGATGAGGCTGTAGTTGAACTACTCAACCAACTCACTGTTCACTGCTGTGGCTGGACCACCCAAAATCGGTTGTAGTTGCACTACTCCACCAGCTCACAGTTGCAGATGTATTCCCAGGCTGAAGTGTCAGTTGGTGGTTACACTGCTCGTTTGGGCTGTCCATAGGATGGACATTTACATGTTATATAAATATGTAGGATATAACAGATACCATGTGAAACAGTACCTTCAGGCCTGTCCAAGGTAGCGAATCACGGTCGGGTGAGATAGGAAAAAGGCAGGATGGTCTAATGGGAGTCCGAGAGATGGCCTGTCAGGTGACCTCGCTTGCCGAGGTAACAGTTGCGGCTCGCAGGGGTAACGCAGTGGGGCAGTGAGACGGAGCGCGGCGGGGCTGGTTGGGTGGGGTAGTAGTGGAGTCCGACATACAAAGGCAAAGGTGAACGTAAATAAATAAATAAATATCTGCCGTCGTATCTAGGACTCCACCACCCCCCCATCCAGTCCCACCCCGCTCCGCCTCACCGCCCAATAGCGTTACCTCTGCGAGCCACCACAGCGAGGTAATGTAAAATTTGAATGCACAGTGTGCACCATGACAAGCGGTATCAGATGTCCTTTGCCGCCATATTGGCATAGATTGTAGAGAGTCATGCGGCATTCACCCATGTAAGTCGTGGTCAGGTGGAAGCTACCATATACTGATCACGTGGTGCACCCAAAGTAGTGGCGGCAGTATTAACTGGAAGGAGCTCCTTTATGGCGAGTAGGCACAGTCCAAATTAACTCTAATGGAAATGTTAATAAGAGAGGAAGGGGAGTGGGAGAAAAAAGTTCTGGAGCGTCATTTGTGCCATTATTATGAAGGTGCATAGCGAGACAGGAAAGAGACTGATCAAAAATGACTAATTGAGGCTCTTTTGCAAGTAATAGCATGCAGAGCGATTGCGGAAACAGGCTGGTATACGGCTTATGAACCACTGTGGCTCATACCCAGGGCTCGAGTCGGGGTACCACGCGGGTGGACGGCATCCCTCCACTTATTTTACCGGGAGCTCGAAAACAAACTACTGCCTGAGTCTAATGTGCGTGCTTGTTCACGGCCGTAGTGACACCTCCTTTGATCTGTAAAATACAGTACACATGAAGTGTCTTAGCTGTATGTCACGAGCTCACTTCTCTGATGCAATCGCATCTAAGGAGTGAGCGAGAGGAGGCAATGAGTCTGAAGGTGCAAGCCACCTTTCGTGACGTCACTTCCTGTTGTGACGTCAGCATCCCCCCACTTCTTTTTTTAAGACTTGTGCCCTGCTCATACCGAATGGTATGTGTACAATTTATATTTTTAAACTCTATGTTGGCGGGTACCAAAAAAGTGGAAAAAACAGTAGATAACTCAGGTGGCCAGGATCCAGGGAGAGAAGGCAGGCATGGCCTCATGAAGAGTTAGTGGGTGTGGAGGGAGGGGGTAATTAAGGACAGGAACATGAAGCCAATCTCATGTACTGACTCGGAGTACGGAATCTGCCCAGCCCGTCGAAGCACCAAGCAAGCCACGTGGTGCCTCAGGAGCGAGACTGAGATGCTGAGGCAGGCGGGGCACACACAAAAGTAATTTTAAATACCAGTGGCTTGACACAGTGACACTTACTGATCTGTGCCTCGTCTAGTCTCTTCTAGCAAGCGCTGCGACTGGGCCGACCAGCCCTGTGATCAGTGGAGTAACAAAAGTTGAGGGAGCCCCCCTCAAGGTACATGGAGGGGCCCCTGCTCTGGATTTAATCCGGCGCTCTCAGGCCTGAGTACTATGCTGAGGGGGCCCCCTGTAGCTCGGGGGCCCCCCTGCACCATTGGGGATGTGGGGGCTGTGTTACGTCCCTGCCAGTGATAACAGACTTCCCCCTGGCTGGGCAGTGCACAGGCTGCGAACAGTCCAGGACTCTTGACGTGCTGTGGACTGCAGACAGTGCAGGCTCAGTTGAGGCACCACTAAGGTGGCGGGGTCCAAAAATTCAAGTACTATACACCGCATGGTGCGAGCAGCAGCAGGAGCTGTCTGAATTGTTTCAAACTTGTACAGAGCACTGCAATGCCCCACCTGCTTGTGCACCGCTGCCTATAGGTGTGTCTCTCTGTGACACATGACTCAGTCCTTGCTGTGTCATTGGGCAAAATCAGTCTGTGACATCAGCGCTGATGCCGCACTGGGTGAATGGGTTACATTGTAGTCTAAGAAAGAGCAAGCTCAGTTTAGCCAGCCCCCAAGCCTGCCTACCATATGCAGCGTGTACCGCAGCTGCCGCAAGATTGCTGCCACACAGTGGTAAGAGGGCTCCGGGCCGGACAGCTGAGGAGGAGCTCTAAATGCGTGACTTTGCATTTCAGTGTGGTGATGTGGACCACCACACTGAAATGCGTTAGTCTAACACCTAATGCGTGGTACTTGACAGGGCTGCCGGGCTCAGCCATGAGGTGTAATAAATGCGATCAAGAAATAGAAACACTGTGAGTTGAACTGTATTGGCATTGCTGAGGAAGGCCTTCATGTGGCGCCACAGCACACTCCAGATCAAATCGGATTCCAGTGAACTCCACCGTCCGGCGCTGACAGCCGTCGGCACCTCTCCCTAAGATCAGAACAGCACACATGGGGCAGCGCCGCAAGACCAAGGTGGCTCCAGACCAGGCCCGGTTGTAGCAGGTGGGCGAGGCTAACCCAAACTTGACCTTTGGCCCACCCAGTAACGGGTGAAGAGACCACGGAGAAGGCACCTGTTAAGTGCTTCCTCCATGTAAACCTATTTCCCTGTCTTTACTTTAATTATCAGCCAGTGGTCATTAAGGAACCCCTAGAACACATTTACAAGCTTGTTGTCTGTATATTTAGTACTTCAAGTAAAGTACTAAAAGGGGAGAAAATACTGGCTTTATATGATTTTCCCTGGTTTTGTACTGGCTGACACATTATAATACTGGTCATGTTAAATTACTGGTCATGACCTACCTAAACTTCATCTACCAGCTTGGACTACCTTACTGCAATGTTGGTTAAAAAAAACGTCAAGTTGCAGGTCTCTCGACTGCTATTGAGCGGTGTTTTGGGAGAGCGGTGGGCGAGCAACAAATAAACAGGAAGAAGCAAGCCAGAGCCGAGCTAAGGGTCTGACTTGGCTCTTAGACCAAGGGTCTGGCTTGGCTACCCATCCAACTCACAGTCATTCTTGTACATTACCAAGTGGCTGGAACTCCAGATGAGGCTGTAGTTGAACTACTCAACCAACTCACTGTTCACTGCTGTGGCTGGACCACCCAAAATCGGTTGTAGTTGCACTACTCCACCAGCTCACAGTTGCAGATGTATTCCCAGGCTGAAGTGTCAGTTGGTGGTTACACTGCTCGTTTGGGCTGTCCATAGGATGGACATTTACATGTTATATAAATATGTAGGATATAACAGATACCATGTGAAACAGTACCTTCAGGCCTGTCCAAGGTAGCGAATCACGGTCGGGTGAGATAGGAAAAAGGCAGGATGGTCTAATGGGAGTCCGAGAGATGGCCTGTCAGGTGACCTCGCTTGCCGAGGTAACAGTTGCGGCTCGCAGGGGTAACGCAGTGGGGCAGTGAGACGGAGCGCGGCGGGGCTGGTTGGGTGGGGTAGTAGTGGAGTCCGACATACAAAGGCAAAGGTGAACGTAAATAAATAAATAAATATCTGCCGTCGTATCTAGGACTCCACCACCCCCCCATCCAGTCCCACCCCGCTCCGCCTCACCGCCCAATAGCGTTACCTCTGCGAGCCACCACAGCGAGGTAATGTAAAATTTGAATGCACAGTGTGCACCATGACAAGCGGTATCAGATGTCCTTTGCCGCCATATTGGCATAGATTGTAGAGAGTCATGCGGCATTCACCCATGTAAGTCGTGGTCAGGTGGAAGCTACCATATACTGATCACGTGGTGCACCCAAAGTAGTGGCGGCAGTATTAACTGGAAGGAGCTCCTTTATGGCGAGTAGGCACAGTCCAAATTAACTCTAATGGAAATGTTAATAAGAGAGGAAGGGGAGTGGGAGAAAAAAGTTCTGGAGCGTCATTTGTGCCATTATTATGAAGGTGCATAGCGAGACAGGAAAGAGACTGATCAAAAATGACTAATTGAGGCTCTTTTGCAAGTAATAGCATGCAGAGCGATTGCGGAAACAGGCTGGTATACGGCTTATGAACCACTGTGGCTCATACCCAGGGCTCGAGTCGGGGTACCACGCGGGTGGACGGCATCCCTCCACTTATTTTACCGGGAGCTCGAAAACAAACTACTGCCTGAGTCTAATGTGCGTGCTTGTTCACGGCCGTAGTGACACCTCCTTTGATCTGTAAAATACAGTACACATGAAGTGTCTTAGCTGTATGTCACGAGCTCACTTCTCTGATGCAATCGCATCTAAGGAGTGAGCGAGAGGAGGCAATGAGTCTGAAGGTGCAAGCCACCTTTCGTGACGTCACTTCCTGTTGTGACGTCAGCATCCCCCCACTTCTTTTTTTAAGACTTGTGCCCTGCTCATACCGAATGGTATGTGTACAATTTATATTTTTAAACTCTATGTTGGCGGGTACCAAAAAAGTGGAAAAAACAGTAGATAACTCAGGTGGCCAGGATCCAGGGAGAGAAGGCAGGCATGGCCTCATGAAGAGTTAGTGGGTGTGGAGGGAGGGGGTAATTAAGGACAGGAACATGAAGCCAATCTCATGTACTGACTCGGAGTACGGAATCTGCCCAGCCCGTCGAAGCACCAAGCAAGCCACGTGGTGCCTCAGGAGCGAGACTGAGATGCTGAGGCAGGCGGGGCACACACAAAAGTAATTTTAAATACCAGTGGCTTGACACAGTGACACTTACTGATCTGTGCCTCGTCTAGTCTCTTCTAGCAAGCGCTGCGACTGGGCCGACCAGCCCTGTGATCAGTGGAGTAACAAAAGTTGAGGGAGCCCCCCTCAAGGTACATGGAGGGGCCCCTGCTCTGGATTTAATCCGGCGCTCTCAGGCCTGAGTACTATGCTGAGGGGGCCCCCTGTAGCTCGGGGGCCCCCCTGCACCATTGGGGATGTGGGGGCTGTGTTACGTCCCTGCCAGTGATAACAGACTTCCCCCTGGCTGGGCAGTGCACAGGCTGCGAACAGTCCAGGACTCTTGACGTGCTGTGGACTGCAGACAGTGCAGGCTCAGTTGAGGCACCACTAAGGTGGCGGGGTCCAAAAATTCAAGTACTATACACCGCATGGTGCGAGCAGCAGCAGGAGCTGTCTGAATTGTTTCAAACTTGTACAGAGCACTGCAATGCCCCACCTGCTTGTGCACCGCTGCCTATAGGTGTGTCTCTCTGTGACACATGACTCAGTCCTTGCTGTGTCATTGGGCAAAATCAGTCTGTGACATCAGCGCTGATGCCGCACTGGGTGAATGGGTTACATTGTAGTCTAAGAAAGAGCAAGCTCAGTTTAGCCAGCCCCCAAGCCTGCCTACCATATGCAGCGTGTACCGCAGCTGCCGCAAGATTGCTGCCACACAGTGGTAAGAGGGCTCCGGGCCGGACAGCTGAGGAGGAGCTCTAAATGCGTGACTTTGCATTTCAGTGTGGTGATGTGGACCACCACACTGAAATGCGTTAGTCTAACACCTAATGCGTGGTACTTGACAGGGCTGCCGGGCTCAGCCATGAGGTGTAATAAATGCGATCAAGAAATAGAAACACTGTGAGTTGAACTGTATTGGCATTGCTGAGGAAGGCCTTCATGTGGCGCCACAGCACACTCCAGATCAAATCGGATTCCAGTGAACTCCACCGTCCGGCGCTGACAGCCGTCGGCACCTCTCCCTAAGATCAGAACAGCACACATGGGGCAGCGCCGCAAGACCAAGGTGGCTCCAGACCAGGCCCGGTTGTAGCAGGTGGGCGAGGCTAACCCAAACTTGACCTTTGGCCCACCCAGTAACGGGTGAAGAGACCACGGAGAAGGCACCTGTTAAGTGCTTCCTCCATGTAAACCTATTTCCCTGTCTTTACTTTAATTATCAGCCAGTGGTCATTAAGGAACCCCTAGAACACATTTACAAGCTTGTTGTCTGTATATTTAGTACTTCAAGTAAAGTACTAAAAGGGGAGAAAATACTGGCTTTATATGATTTTCCCTGGTTTTGTACTGGCTGACACATTATAATACTGGTCATGTTAAATTACTGGTCATGACCTACCTAAACTTCATCTACCAGCTTGGACTACCTTACTGCAATGTTGGTTAAAAAAAACGTCAAGTTGCAGGTCTCTCGACTGCTATTGAGCGGTGTTTTGGGAGAGCGGTGGGCGAGCAACAAATAAACAGGAAGAAGCAAGCCAGAGCCGAGCTAAGGGTCTGACTTGGCTCTTAGACCAAGGGTCTGGCTTGGCTACCCATCCAACTCACAGTCATTCTTGTACATTACCAAGTGGCTGGAACTCCAGATGAGGCTGTAGTTGAACTACTCAACCAACTCACTGTTCACTGCTGTGGCTGGACCACCCAAAATCGGTTGTAGTTGCACTACTCCACCAGCTCACAGTTGCAGATGTATTCCCAGGCTGAAGTGTCAGTTGGTGGTTACACTGCTCGTTTGGGCTGTCCATAGGATGGACATTTACATGTTATATAAATATGTAGGATATAACAGATACCATGTGAAACAGTACCTTCAGGCCTGTCCAAGGTAGCGAATCACGGTCGGGTGAGATAGGAAAAAGGCAGGATGGTCTAATGGGAGTCCGAGAGATGGCCTGTCAGGTGACCTCGCTTGCCGAGGTAACAGTTGCGGCTCGCAGGGGTAACGCAGTGGGGCAGTGAGACGGAGCGCGGCGGGGCTGGTTGGGTGGGGTAGTAGTGGAGTCCGACATACAAAGGCAAAGGTGAACGTAAATAAATAAATAAATATCTGCCGTCGTATCTAGGACTCCACCACCCCCCCATCCAGTCCCACCCCGCTCCGCCTCACCGCCCAATAGCGTTACCTCTGCGAGCCACCACAGCGAGGTAATGTAAAATTTGAATGCACAGTGTGCACCATGACAAGCGGTATCAGATGTCCTTTGCCGCCATATTGGCATAGATTGTAGAGAGTCATGCGGCATTCACCCATGTAAGTCGTGGTCAGGTGGAAGCTACCATATACTGATCACGTGGTGCACCCAAAGTAGTGGCGGCAGTATTAACTGGAAGGAGCTCCTTTATGGCGAGTAGGCACAGTCCAAATTAACTCTAATGGAAATGTTAATAAGAGAGGAAGGGGAGTGGGAGAAAAAAGTTCTGGAGCGTCATTTGTGCCATTATTATGAAGGTGCATAGCGAGACAGGAAAGAGACTGATCAAAAATGACTAATTGAGGCTCTTTTGCAAGTAATAGCATGCAGAGCGATTGCGGAAACAGGCTGGTATACGGCTTATGAACCACTGTGGCTCATACCCAGGGCTCGAGTCGGGGTACCACGCGGGTGGACGGCATCCCTCCACTTATTTTACCGGGAGCTCGAAAACAAACTACTGCCTGAGTCTAATGTGCGTGCTTGTTCACGGCCGTAGTGACACCTCCTTTGATCTGTAAAATACAGTACACATGAAGTGTCTTAGCTGTATGTCACGAGCTCACTTCTCTGATGCAATCGCATCTAAGGAGTGAGCGAGAGGAGGCAATGAGTCTGAAGGTGCAAGCCACCTTTCGTGACGTCACTTCCTGTTGTGACGTCAGCATCCCCCCACTTCTTTTTTTAAGACTTGTGCCCTGCTCATACCGAATGGTATGTGTACAATTTATATTTTTAAACTCTATGTTGGCGGGTACCAAAAAAGTGGAAAAAACAGTAGATAACTCAGGTGGCCAGGATCCAGGGAGAGAAGGCAGGCATGGCCTCATGAAGAGTTAGTGGGTGTGGAGGGAGGGGGTAATTAAGGACAGGAACATGAAGCCAATCTCATGTACTGACTCGGAGTACGGAATCTGCCCAGCCCGTCGAAGCACCAAGCAAGCCACGTGGTGCCTCAGGAGCGAGACTGAGATGCTGAGGCAGGCGGGGCACACACAAAAGTAATTTTAAATACCAGTGGCTTGACACAGTGACACTTACTGATCTGTGCCTCGTCTAGTCTCTTCTAGCAAGCGCTGCGACTGGGCCGACCAGCCCTGTGATCAGTGGAGTAACAAAAGTTGAGGGAGCCCCCCTCAAGGTACATGGAGGGGCCCCTGCTCTGGATTTAATCCGGCGCTCTCAGGCCTGAGTACTATGCTGAGGGGGCCCCCTGTAGCTCGGGGGCCCCCCTGCACCATTGGGGATGTGGGGGCTGTGTTACGTCCCTGCCAGTGATAACAGACTTCCCCCTGGCTGGGCAGTGCACAGGCTGCGAACAGTCCAGGACTCTTGACGTGCTGTGGACTGCAGACAGTGCAGGCTCAGTTGAGGCACCACTAAGGTGGCGGGGTCCAAAAATTCAAGTACTATACACCGCATGGTGCGAGCAGCAGCAGGAGCTGTCTGAATTGTTTCAAACTTGTACAGAGCACTGCAATGCCCCACCTGCTTGTGCACCGCTGCCTATAGGTGTGTCTCTCTGTGACACATGACTCAGTCCTTGCTGTGTCATTGGGCAAAATCAGTCTGTGACATCAGCGCTGATGCCGCACTGGGTGAATGGGTTACATTGTAGTCTAAGAAAGAGCAAGCTCAGTTTAGCCAGCCCCCAAGCCTGCCTACCATATGCAGCGTGTACCGCAGCTGCCGCAAGATTGCTGCCACACAGTGGTAAGAGGGCTCCGGGCCGGACAGCTGAGGAGGAGCTCTAAATGCGTGACTTTGCATTTCAGTGTGGTGATGTGGACCACCACACTGAAATGCGTTAGTCTAACACCTAATGCGTGGTACTTGACAGGGCTGCCGGGCTCAGCCATGAGGTGTAATAAATGCGATCAAGAAATAGAAACACTGTGAGTTGAACTGTATTGGCATTGCTGAGGAAGGCCTTCATGTGGCGCCACAGCACACTCCAGATCAAATCGGATTCCAGTGAACTCCACCGTCCGGCGCTGACAGCCGTCGGCACCTCTCCCTAAGATCAGAACAGCACACATGGGGCAGCGCCGCAAGACCAAGGTGGCTCCAGACCAGGCCCGGTTGTAGCAGGTGGGCGAGGCTAACCCAAACTTGACCTTTGGCCCACCCAGTAACGGGTGAAGAGACCACGGAGAAGGCACCTGTTAAGTGCTTCCTCCATGTAAACCTATTTCCCTGTCTTTACTTTAATTATCAGCCAGTGGTCATTAAGGAACCCCTAGAACACATTTACAAGCTTGTTGTCTGTATATTTAGTACTTCAAGTAAAGTACTAAAAGGGGAGAAAATACTGGCTTTATATGATTTTCCCTGGTTTTGTACTGGCTGACACATTATAATACTGGTCATGTTAAATTACTGGTCATGACCTACCTAAACTTCATCTACCAGCTTGGACTACCTTACTGCAATGTTGGTTAAAAAAAACGTCAAGTTGCAGGTCTCTCGACTGCTATTGAGCGGTGTTTTGGGAGAGCGGTGGGCGAGCAACAAATAAACAGGAAGAAGCAAGCCAGAGCCGAGCTAAGGGTCTGACTTGGCTCTTAGACCAAGGGTCTGGCTTGGCTACCCATCCAACTCACAGTCATTCTTGTACATTACCAAGTGGCTGGAACTCCAGATGAGGCTGTAGTTGAACTACTCAACCAACTCACTGTTCACTGCTGTGGCTGGACCACCCAAAATCGGTTGTAGTTGCACTACTCCACCAGCTCACAGTTGCAGATGTATTCCCAGGCTGAAGTGTCAGTTGGTGGTTACACTGCTCGTTTGGGCTGTCCATAGGATGGACATTTACATGTTATATAAATATGTAGGATATAACAGATACCATGTGAAACAGTACCTTCAGGCCTGTCCAAGGTAGCGAATCACGGTCGGGTGAGATAGGAAAAAGGCAGGATGGTCTAATGGGAGTCCGAGAGATGGCCTGTCAGGTGACCTCGCTTGCCGAGGTAACAGTTGCGGCTCGCAGGGGTAACGCAGTGGGGCAGTGAGACGGAGCGCGGCGGGGCTGGTTGGGTGGGGTAGTAGTGGAGTCCGACATACAAAGGCAAAGGTGAACGTAAATAAATAAATAAATATCTGCCGTCGTATCTAGGACTCCACCACCCCCCCATCCAGTCCCACCCCGCTCCGCCTCACCGCCCAATAGCGTTACCTCTGCGAGCCACCACAGCGAGGTAATGTAAAATTTGAATGCACAGTGTGCACCATGACAAGCGGTATCAGATGTCCTTTGCCGCCATATTGGCATAGATTGTAGAGAGTCATGCGGCATTCACCCATGTAAGTCGTGGTCAGGTGGAAGCTACCATATACTGATCACGTGGTGCACCCAAAGTAGTGGCGGCAGTATTAACTGGAAGGAGCTCCTTTATGGCGAGTAGGCACAGTCCAAATTAACTCTAATGGAAATGTTAATAAGAGAGGAAGGGGAGTGGGAGAAAAAAGTTCTGGAGCGTCATTTGTGCCATTATTATGAAGGTGCATAGCGAGACAGGAAAGAGACTGATCAAAAATGACTAATTGAGGCTCTTTTGCAAGTAATAGCATGCAGAGCGATTGCGGAAACAGGCTGGTATACGGCTTATGAACCACTGTGGCTCATACCCAGGGCTCGAGTCGGGGTACCACGCGGGTGGACGGCATCCCTCCACTTATTTTACCGGGAGCTCGAAAACAAACTACTGCCTGAGTCTAATGTGCGTGCTTGTTCACGGCCGTAGTGACACCTCCTTTGATCTGTAAAATACAGTACACATGAAGTGTCTTAGCTGTATGTCACGAGCTCACTTCTCTGATGCAATCGCATCTAAGGAGTGAGCGAGAGGAGGCAATGAGTCTGAAGGTGCAAGCCACCTTTCGTGACGTCACTTCCTGTTGTGACGTCAGCATCCCCCCACTTCTTTTTTTAAGACTTGTGCCCTGCTCATACCGAATGGTATGTGTACAATTTATATTTTTAAACTCTATGTTGGCGGGTACCAAAAAAGTGGAAAAAACAGTAGATAACTCAGGTGGCCAGGATCCAGGGAGAGAAGGCAGGCATGGCCTCATGAAGAGTTAGTGGGTGTGGAGGGAGGGGGTAATTAAGGACAGGAACATGAAGCCAATCTCATGTACTGACTCGGAGTACGGAATCTGCCCAGCCCGTCGAAGCACCAAGCAAGCCACGTGGTGCCTCAGGAGCGAGACTGAGATGCTGAGGCAGGCGGGGCACACACAAAAGTAATTTTAAATACCAGTGGCTTGACACAGTGACACTTACTGATCTGTGCCTCGTCTAGTCTCTTCTAGCAAGCGCTGCGACTGGGCCGACCAGCCCTGTGATCAGTGGAGTAACAAAAGTTGAGGGAGCCCCCCTCAAGGTACATGGAGGGGCCCCTGCTCTGGATTTAATCCGGCGCTCTCAGGCCTGAGTACTATGCTGAGGGGGCCCCCTGTAGCTCGGGGGCCCCCCTGCACCATTGGGGATGTGGGGGCTGTGTTACGTCCCTGCCAGTGATAACAGACTTCCCCCTGGCTGGGCAGTGCACAGGCTGCGAACAGTCCAGGACTCTTGACGTGCTGTGGACTGCAGACAGTGCAGGCTCAGTTGAGGCACCACTAAGGTGGCGGGGTCCAAAAATTCAAGTACTATACACCGCATGGTGCGAGCAGCAGCAGGAGCTGTCTGAATTGTTTCAAACTTGTACAGAGCACTGCAATGCCCCACCTGCTTGTGCACCGCTGCCTATAGGTGTGTCTCTCTGTGACACATGACTCAGTCCTTGCTGTGTCATTGGGCAAAATCAGTCTGTGACATCAGCGCTGATGCCGCACTGGGTGAATGGGTTACATTGTAGTCTAAGAAAGAGCAAGCTCAGTTTAGCCAGCCCCCAAGCCTGCCTACCATATGCAGCGTGTACCGCAGCTGCCGCAAGATTGCTGCCACACAGTGGTAAGAGGGCTCCGGGCCGGACAGCTGAGGAGGAGCTCTAAATGCGTGACTTTGCATTTCAGTGTGGTGATGTGGACCACCACACTGAAATGCGTTAGTCTAACACCTAATGCGTGGTACTTGACAGGGCTGCCGGGCTCAGCCATGAGGTGTAATAAATGCGATCAAGAAATAGAAACACTGTGAGTTGAACTGTATTGGCATTGCTGAGGAAGGCCTTCATGTGGCGCCACAGCACACTCCAGATCAAATCGGATTCCAGTGAACTCCACCGTCCGGCGCTGACAGCCGTCGGCACCTCTCCCTAAGATCAGAACAGCACACATGGGGCAGCGCCGCAAGACCAAGGTGGCTCCAGACCAGGCCCGGTTGTAGCAGGTGGGCGAGGCTAACCCAAACTTGACCTTTGGCCCACCCAGTAACGGGTGAAGAGACCACGGAGAAGGCACCTGTTAAGTGCTTCCTCCATGTAAACCTATTTCCCTGTCTTTACTTTAATTATCAGCCAGTGGTCATTAAGGAACCCCTAGAACACATTTACAAGCTTGTTGTCTGTATATTTAGTACTTCAAGTAAAGTACTAAAAGGGGAGAAAATACTGGCTTTATATGATTTTCCCTGGTTTTGTACTGGCTGACACATTATAATACTGGTCATGTTAAATTACTGGTCATGACCTACCTAAACTTCATCTACCAGCTTGGACTACCTTACTGCAATGTTGGTTAAAAAAAACGTCAAGTTGCAGGTCTCTCGACTGCTATTGAGCGGTGTTTTGGGAGAGCGGTGGGCGAGCAACAAATAAACAGGAAGAAGCAAGCCAGAGCCGAGCTAAGGGTCTGACTTGGCTCTTAGACCAAGGGTCTGGCTTGGCTACCCATCCAACTCACAGTCATTCTTGTACATTACCAAGTGGCTGGAACTCCAGATGAGGCTGTAGTTGAACTACTCAACCAACTCACTGTTCACTGCTGTGGCTGGACCACCCAAAATCGGTTGTAGTTGCACTACTCCACCAGCTCACAGTTGCAGATGTATTCCCAGGCTGAAGTGTCAGTTGGTGGTTACACTGCTCGTTTGGGCTGTCCATAGGATGGACATTTACATGTTATATAAATATGTAGGATATAACAGATACCATGTGAAACAGTACCTTCAGGCCTGTCCAAGGTAGCGAATCACGGTCGGGTGAGATAGGAAAAAGGCAGGATGGTCTAATGGGAGTCCGAGAGATGGCCTGTCAGGTGACCTCGCTTGCCGAGGTAACAGTTGCGGCTCGCAGGGGTAACGCAGTGGGGCAGTGAGACGGAGCGCGGCGGGGCTGGTTGGGTGGGGTAGTAGTGGAGTCCGACATACAAAGGCAAAGGTGAACGTAAATAAATAAATAAATATCTGCCGTCGTATCTAGGACTCCACCACCCCCCCATCCAGTCCCACCCCGCTCCGCCTCACCGCCCAATAGCGTTACCTCTGCGAGCCACCACAGCGAGGTAATGTAAAATTTGAATGCACAGTGTGCACCATGACAAGCGGTATCAGATGTCCTTTGCCGCCATATTGGCATAGATTGTAGAGAGTCATGCGGCATTCACCCATGTAAGTCGTGGTCAGGTGGAAGCTACCATATACTGATCACGTGGTGCACCCAAAGTAGTGGCGGCAGTATTAACTGGAAGGAGCTCCTTTATGGCGAGTAGGCACAGTCCAAATTAACTCTAATGGAAATGTTAATAAGAGAGGAAGGGGAGTGGGAGAAAAAAGTTCTGGAGCGTCATTTGTGCCATTATTATGAAGGTGCATAGCGAGACAGGAAAGAGACTGATCAAAAATGACTAATTGAGGCTCTTTTGCAAGTAATAGCATGCAGAGCGATTGCGGAAACAGGCTGGTATACGGCTTATGAACCACTGTGGCTCATACCCAGGGCTCGAGTCGGGGTACCACGCGGGTGGACGGCATCCCTCCACTTATTTTACCGGGAGCTCGAAAACAAACTACTGCCTGAGTCTAATGTGCGTGCTTGTTCACGGCCGTAGTGACACCTCCTTTGATCTGTAAAATACAGTACACATGAAGTGTCTTAGCTGTATGTCACGAGCTCACTTCTCTGATGCAATCGCATCTAAGGAGTGAGCGAGAGGAGGCAATGAGTCTGAAGGTGCAAGCCACCTTTCGTGACGTCACTTCCTGTTGTGACGTCAGCATCCCCCCACTTCTTTTTTTAAGACTTGTGCCCTGCTCATACCGAATGGTATGTGTACAATTTATATTTTTAAACTCTATGTTGGCGGGTACCAAAAAAGTGGAAAAAACAGTAGATAACTCAGGTGGCCAGGATCCAGGGAGAGAAGGCAGGCATGGCCTCATGAAGAGTTAGTGGGTGTGGAGGGAGGGGGTAATTAAGGACAGGAACATGAAGCCAATCTCATGTACTGACTCGGAGTACGGAATCTGCCCAGCCCGTCGAAGCACCAAGCAAGCCACGTGGTGCCTCAGGAGCGAGACTGAGATGCTGAGGCAGGCGGGGCACACACAAAAGTAATTTTAAATACCAGTGGCTTGACACAGTGACACTTACTGATCTGTGCCTCGTCTAGTCTCTTCTAGCAAGCGCTGCGACTGGGCCGACCAGCCCTGTGATCAGTGGAGTAACAAAAGTTGAGGGAGCCCCCCTCAAGGTACATGGAGGGGCCCCTGCTCTGGATTTAATCCGGCGCTCTCAGGCCTGAGTACTATGCTGAGGGGGCCCCCTGTAGCTCGGGGGCCCCCCTGCACCATTGGGGATGTGGGGGCTGTGTTACGTCCCTGCCAGTGATAACAGACTTCCCCCTGGCTGGGCAGTGCACAGGCTGCGAACAGTCCAGGACTCTTGACGTGCTGTGGACTGCAGACAGTGCAGGCTCAGTTGAGGCACCACTAAGGTGGCGGGGTCCAAAAATTCAAGTACTATACACCGCATGGTGCGAGCAGCAGCAGGAGCTGTCTGAATTGTTTCAAACTTGTACAGAGCACTGCAATGCCCCACCTGCTTGTGCACCGCTGCCTATAGGTGTGTCTCTCTGTGACACATGACTCAGTCCTTGCTGTGTCATTGGGCAAAATCAGTCTGTGACATCAGCGCTGATGCCGCACTGGGTGAATGGGTTACATTGTAGTCTAAGAAAGAGCAAGCTCAGTTTAGCCAGCCCCCAAGCCTGCCTACCATATGCAGCGTGTACCGCAGCTGCCGCAAGATTGCTGCCACACAGTGGTAAGAGGGCTCCGGGCCGGACAGCTGAGGAGGAGCTCTAAATGCGTGACTTTGCATTTCAGTGTGGTGATGTGGACCACCACACTGAAATGCGTTAGTCTAACACCTAATGCGTGGTACTTGACAGGGCTGCCGGGCTCAGCCATGAGGTGTAATAAATGCGATCAAGAAATAGAAACACTGTGAGTTGAACTGTATTGGCATTGCTGAGGAAGGCCTTCATGTGGCGCCACAGCACACTCCAGATCAAATCGGATTCCAGTGAACTCCACCGTCCGGCGCTGACAGCCGTCGGCACCTCTCCCTAAGATCAGAACAGCACACATGGGGCAGCGCCGCAAGACCAAGGTGGCTCCAGACCAGGCCCGGTTGTAGCAGGTGGGCGAGGCTAACCCAAACTTGACCTTTGGCCCACCCAGTAACGGGTGAAGAGACCACGGAGAAGGCACCTGTTAAGTGCTTCCTCCATGTAAACCTATTTCCCTGTCTTTACTTTAATTATCAGCCAGTGGTCATTAAGGAACCCCTAGAACACATTTACAAGCTTGTTGTCTGTATATTTAGTACTTCAAGTAAAGTACTAAAAGGGGAGAAAATACTGGCTTTATATGATTTTCCCTGGTTTTGTACTGGCTGACACATTATAATACTGGTCATGTTAAATTACTGGTCATGACCTACCTAAACTTCATCTACCAGCTTGGACTACCTTACTGCAATGTTGGTTAAAAAAAACGTCAAGTTGCAGGTCTCTCGACTGCTATTGAGCGGTGTTTTGGGAGAGCGGTGGGCGAGCAACAAATAAACAGGAAGAAGCAAGCCAGAGCCGAGCTAAGGGTCTGACTTGGCTCTTAGACCAAGGGTCTGGCTTGGCTCTTAGACCAAGGGTGTGGCTTGGCTCTTAGAACCCTTGCATAAGCTGAGCCCTGAAAATGTTTGCTATGTAAATCATACAACAAACATCACATACATTATGATAAAGGCTTTAAAATTCAAAAAGTGTTATTTCTTTAACACATGAAAGCTTTGACTACTATGTTGCATTATAGTCCTGCACTGAGACGTATTTATTAAAAGTGAGCGTTTTTATACATGAACTTACAGTTATTCCTGCCTCAGTCCACACACTGACGATGGTGCCATTAGTGAACCAAGAGGCAAGAGAGTTGTCATGTGGATCCTGTATGTGTCAGGGATTATTATAGAGCAGCATTAGTCTATTAATGCAAACACAATATGTTTTTGTATAGTTGGTTTTCTGATTCATGTATTTGAATGTGCTTTCATGTGCAAATATGAAGCAAAACGGGTTTTTGTGAAATTAAATATTGGCCAATGGTTACACAATTTAAGTGGGGAATCTGCAATTTATCTAGGTTTTATGGTTTCACTTTGTACAAATTAGCCACTAAACAGATATTTCTGTGTCTCTCCTTTTATGTTAATGCTTTGTTTTTACCTCTTTGTGCAGTTTTCATATAGTGCAAACTCGACCTGGAGGTATTAAGTGCTTTGCATGAACACCAGTTACATTACACAAGGTCACATTCATTTCTTTTAGTCACCGGAGATTTGCCCAGAATCACAGGATGTTAAGCCCATGCTGAGACTCAAACCTGGCAGGTTTATTTATTTATTTATTTTTGAGATTTATAAAGCGCTCAAATACCCAAGGGTGTCTCGGCGCTACGGACAACAGGCAGAAATATTATTGAGCAAATAATTGATTGAACAGCCAGGTCTTCATCATCTTTCTAAAAATTAGCAGGGACTGACAGGATCTGATCTCCACCGGAAGAGTGTTCCAATGTTTTGCCACGGTGACAACAAAGCGCCTGCCGCCCCAGGAAACAGTTTTGGTGCGAGGTACTGTTAGATGAAATGCAGTGGATGATCAGAGTGTCCTGTTCGGAATATAGGTAGTTAATAACCCTGGGCGAAGCACTACGCTACGCTCGCGGAGTTTGCGAAGTTTGCGCAACTTCGCACTACGCGAGCTGCACGTAGCACAGTGCGAACACGCGTAGTGCAGCGTAGCGTAGTGCAGCGCTCATTTTTTGCTTGTTCGCGGTCCTGAACGTCATGTTCGCGACCGCGAGCAAGCAAAATTACATCCCGGCGAGATTCTCAACGCGGGGAGGTAAGGTTTCTCATTGTGAGTGGTTGCGCATGCTCGGGACCGCTCTCAATGAGAAACTACCAGTTCACGTTGAGAAAGCTGCAGCTCGAGTAATAATCTACTCGAGCAGCAGAAAACTACAGCTCGCACTGTGCGAGGTGCCGTTTTCAATGATTGCACAGTGCCGGATGCTTGTCCGCACTGTGCAATCATTGAAAACACATCTTGCACAGTGCGAACATGCCACTACGCAGCTCGCGTAGTGCTACGTGAAGTTCGTGTAGTGCAAAGTGCACTTCGCGTAGCTTCGCGTAGCGCTACTTCGCGAACTACGCCCACCCTTAGTAGTTAAGCGATTTATTAGAAACTGGGGACCTGTCTTGGGGGAGGCTTTATAGGCAATACATAATGCCTTGAACTTTATCCGATTTTTCACAGACAACCAGTGGTACCTCTTGATGACATGAAAAATGGACTTGAACCTAGGAGTTCCGAACAGCATTCTAGCTGCCTCGTTCTGAACGGATTGAAGTTTTTGAATGACAATACTCTGTGCATTAGCAAGCAGCTCATTGCAGTAGTCTATGGATAACATAACCAATGTGCTGACCAAGGTTTTTCCCGCATTCAGTGGAAGAAATGGTAAAATCTTTTTGATCACTCGGAGTTTATAAAAAGAGGCAGAGACCACCGAATTGGCCTGGGGTGCAAAGGTCAATCTGTCGCCAAATATGGCGCCCAGATTCCTGACCTTGGTGACTGGAATCGGTGGGGGGCCTAGAGCAGGCGGCCACCAAGAGCTAGACCAGATGGGGGATAGCTTGCCAAAGATCATGACCTCCGTTTTGTCAGAGTAAAATTTGAGGCAATTGCTGGCCATCCAGCTACTGATGGCCAGCATGCCCTTTTGGAAGCTGGCTGCTACCCTTTCTCCGTTATTGTTTATTGCGAGCACCAGCTGGGTGTTGTCGGCATATGATGTGAGACCCATCCTGTGTGCCTTGATGACTCTGGCTAAGTCCGACACATAGATGTTAAAAGTGTCGGACTTAGGGATGAACCTTGCGGAACACCGCACGGTAGGGTCAGTTGGGCAGAATGGAAAGTGCCCAAAGTTACCACCTGGGTCCGATTGGTGAGAAAGGATAGCAGCAGGTCTTTTGCCTTATCTTGGATGCCCATTGTAGTGACACGGTCGATCAGAGTAGTGTGATCGACCGTGTCAAAAGCAGCTTAGAGGTCCAGCAGTATAAGTACTGCTGTTCCTCCCTGGTCTAGAATGATTCTGATGTCTTCCGACGCCTTAATTAGTGTGGTCTCTTTTCCATGGCCCTTGCGAAAACCAAATTGGGTGTCATCTAACAGATGATGGTCTTCTATGTATTTGGAGAGTTGACTATTCATCACTTTTTCAACTAATTTGTCCGGGAAAGGCAGGCTGGCAATGGGCCTATAGTTTTTGGTGTCAGCCGGATTCAAATGAGATTTATTTAATAATGGTTTTAAAATAGTTTTCTTCCATGCAGTGGGATATATACCTGAGGAGAACTTTGTGTTGCAGATCTCCGCTAGGACAGGAGCCACCTGTTCAGTGACTGGTACGAGGACAGCTGGCAGACAGGGATCACTAGCTGAGCCAGATTTGATAGTGGGCATTAGGTTGGCAATTTTGTCCAGAGTAATGTTTTCGAATTGCGCAAAAAATGACCTGAGGGATCATTGGATATAGACTGATTGACTACATTTGTTTGTGCTGTAATATTCGGAGTATATATTATTTACTTTTTCATAGAAATAGTCCGCTAAGAAATTGCAAAGAGAGTGTGAGGGAACAGAGACTGCCACAGAGGCATGACCTGATAGCTTAGTAGCTACTTGGTAAAGCTGTTTGTTTGAATTTTTAGCAGATTCAATCTGAGTTACATAGTATTTACTTTTTTCTTGTGCAATCATACGTTTGAATTTGGCAAGTCCATCCTTGTAAATAAGTTTTCATAAGCATAGAATTTGCGCCAGTGTTTTCGCGATTTCTGCATAATTTCTTTTGCTCCCTGAGTGATTCTGTGAACCAGGGGGCTGACGGAAGGTTCAGATTTTTAGAAATTGTTTTGTTTGGCACCAAAAAATAGAAAGCATTGAACAACCAGTTTGCATAGTTTGTTGAGGCTATGTTTGGATCTGAGGAAACATCAGGTTGGGTAGGTGACAGATGTGTCTTGAGAAGTTGATGATCTATATGTTTCCATGCTTTGAATACAACCGGGCTATTTATAGTAGTATTACAGGAAGAGTTGTTGTCAAGTAGAATGCTAAATATGATTGCCTGATGATCGGTACAAACTAGAGGTAATATTTCATTTAAGAAGATATTTTTAGAATTGGAAAAGAGGCCATCCAATGTGTGGCCAGCTGTATGAGTGAATTTAAAGACTAGCTGTGATAAACCCACTGTTTCCAAATCTGCTAGTAGTGTGCTGGTGTCCTTGTCACGATCATTCCCAAGATGAAAGTTAAAATCACCTAAAATAGAGAAGGTGTGTTCGACTGCTATATATTCCACCAGGTTACTGAAAGTGGAAAGAAATTCTGTCCTGGATCCTGGAGGTCGGTAGAGTAAAAATACCTTTAAAGGTTTCGGAGGGGGTAAGCAAGATAGAAAAATATATTACTTCACAGGTTAGGGAGGGAACATGGGATATTTTAGTTGTCACTTGTCAGATTACTGCGAGAGATTATCGCCAGCCCAACCCCTTTTTTATTTAATCTATCCTGTCTCAGGGTGGTATAGCTTTCAGGGGTGGCTGCTGCAAGATCTGGTTGAGATACAGGATCTGTCCATGTTTCGGTTATAAACAGGACATCAATACTGTGGTCAATAAGCAAGTCTGCTATCTCTTCGTTGTGTTTGCCTAATGAGCGAGCATTAATGAGAGCTGCTGTGACTTTTTTTTAATTGTAAGTACATTGTTTGATGGTGGCATCTCAGTTTAAAGACCCAGAGCCAGGCTTTAGGCTCAAGCCCGGCTCGAGCTTTCAGTGGGAATCCCATCTCTAGATAGAGGTTTAGCCGCCAATGATGAAGCAGGCACAGTGAAACCTGAGTCCAAGCCTGTGAACTGCCTTCCGCACCTCAATTATTGTGTGTGGGGAGGGGGGGTCCTGAGAGTGTGCTGTGTATTTTAATATGTGTAAGCTGCGCACAGTAATACTGTGTAGGATGTGGCATGTAGTATACTATTTAGACAGTGGCAGTGCATGCCTCATTAGATGAGCAGCCAGAAGGGCGAGGGAATCATAAAGGTCCCCTAATTACCTAAGAATTCATATGGAATTACAAGGCCTAATAGAGTAAGGGCCTGATTCACAAAGGTAAACTTGCACTTTTGTGTAAGTTTACAATTTTTTTGTATTTAGGAACTATGATTTTATTTTTACTAATAGTAACGTTATGACTCAGGAGATGCCGCAGTTGGTGGTGGAGAGCTCTGCACATAAAAAAGTCTATCTTTCTACATTCAGTCTCTTCTAATAGTGTGGATTCTCTGCAGTCGTAAAATTACATTTGTAAAATGAAACTTGTAGTTTATGAATACCAAAAAATAGTTACATTACACAGAAATGTAAGTTTACCTTTGTGAATTAGGCACTAAGCGTCTGTCTGTTTTCTCCAAGATGCTGTGGTAAAATAAATAACTGTGGGGCATATTACCAAGGGCCTTATCGCCGCTTTAGCGGGAATTTTTCCTGCTAAAGCGGCGATAATTTAATCGCCCTATAACCTAGCTGTTGCTAACACCAGTTAGCGACAGCTAGTAGGAGATAGCGATCATCTTGGGGCCCACTTTGCATGTCAGCGATAACTATCGCTAATGACATGCAAAGTGGGTGTGCCAAGATGTTAGCGACTGGAAACAGTCGCTAACATCGCTATCTCCTATTACCTACTTTTGGAAATATTCGCGCTAAGCGCGAATATCTCCAAAAGCTAACGCCTGCCCAGAGCAGTTCTTAGCCATGTTATCCAATGGTAAGTGGATAAAATGGCTAATAGCATTAGCTCAGTAATGCATGAATATCGCTGACTTTTCAGCGATATTCATACATTTCGGCCGATTTTTATCGCTTAGGAGATAAACCTTGATAATAGCAAGGCTTCTAAGCAATAAAAATCGGCGGAGCACGGCGATAATATTATTGCCGCTAAGCCAACATAGCGATAATTATCGCTAGTTGTTGGTAATATGCCCCTGTGTTATCTCAAGTAAGCTATTGTTTTGGGCTGGATGTATTCTCACCAGTATGGCAGAGTTACAAATGTGAGCATTTAATATTCTGATATCTTGTTACAGCACATTGCAGATTCTCAGGTTATGGCCAGGGATACTGGAATTATCCAATTTTATGGCTGGGGTCTTTTCTGAAAAGTTATGGAAGTGTTGCATTTGCCACATAATCTATCATCTGCTGCATATCCTGCAGATAATAATAAAAGATTCTAGCTCAAAGGCATAAAAAGTTATCAGAAAATGCTGCAATACATATTGCAGTGCAATTGAAGACCCTTTTCAAATGTTGGCTGGTTAACTTTCAGTTGGGTATGGCAATACTTGTGTGTTAAACTTGTACTAATGAGATGCAACTCAGGCCCAGACAGGGTTAACAAGAGTAAAACAAATAACAGAATTGTTAAATAATGCTATTACAAAATGTTGCCGCATTACACAACATAATTGACCTTTTCTTGTTGCGGCATAATTTGGCCCTCCTCTACCGTATAAATTCAGTGGACCTGGTTATAGTGATACTTTTTGTCTAACTATATCTACTTGAAATTGGACTAATCATAATTCAGTTCAATAAAGGGCTACACCAGGTTATGCAATATGGCATGATATACACATGGCAGTATTAATGCTAATTACCTATACTTACCTCAGAACTAAATAGCCTACTCCTAGAACTTTGGACCGTCATCGACTGCAAACTCAACTTCACTGCTTAAGGCAATGTGAACATTGCCTTATGATTTCACACATGTCGTTTTTCACCTTTTGACTGAATGGTGGGTTTTCTCTGAAAATTCCTCCACGGCCCGATTACAAGTTTGATGGAGTGGTGGCTGGACCAACCTGCCGCCACATAGCCAAACCCATGTGAGGACTGCCCGCCCTATAATTATATTTTGTCATTGGCCTAAATTTCCTTTGCTGTTACCACAACGGTGCCTATAAAATTGAAACCGCAATGGGAACGTCAAAGGAAGTTCTAGCTCAGCATGGATAAAAAAGTCTATACCGTGCTGGAACCTTTGTACATGAACACAGGGGTAAACATGTTGTGCCCCCGTGTGCATCCACAAGTCATGATGCAGAAGCCTTTCTTTCCTCACTGCCACTGTTTTCATGGAGGAAAGACCTCCAAGAAATCAGCGGCAGTGATGAAAGTTGTAATATGAAAGGCAAGCAAATAGATGCCTTAGGACCACCGCGCCACCCGAAGGGAATGGTGATTCCCGTGCAGAGTTGGTGCTCCCAAAGTGACATGACCACTCGGGTCATAATGTGGTGGGCGCAAGATTGCCACCACCAAGACTCCATGAGTCTGACGGTCCTCAGCCGCCAAAACTTGTAATCGGACCCTAAGTGTTGAACTGTCTTGTACTGCAACAGAAAGTAACTTAGGGCCTAATTACAATGTCTGGCGGACTTAAGTCCGCCATATATAATTTGGTTACTGGAACTGACTGACCGACCTCCTGTCGGCAGTCCTGACCGACCAATTAGGATGCAACCGAACACTGTTCAGTCACAGTCTTATTCTTTACAATGGGGGCATGCATTCCGACCGGGATGCATGCTCTCATTGTAAAATGAATTGGTGCAGTACATCCCTGCACCCCGTTGCAGGCACTTTGAGGTGACTGCCAAGGGATGCAGAGATCAGTACCCCCTCGGCCTTCACCCGGAGGCCTTGCACCCATGAGAGCCCTGCTGGGTGCCCCCAAAGTCGACTTCTCACAGATGTCTGTGTCGGAAAGGCCAGCACAGAAAGGCTGTCGGATTCTGACATTGTACTCCCTCGGGCAGAAAAAGCTGCCCTTGGTATTTCTGAAATCATTCCAACTGGCAGACAGGCTCTCCGAGCCCATTGAAAGCCAGTCAGAATGACTGGTCAGATTCCTTTCCAACCAACACCATCATAATGGGTCGGTTGGAAAGGAATCCAACCGTCTGATTTCAATGCGTTAGGACGTTGGTCGGTGCCGTTTCCTAACGCATTTTAATCAGCCTCTTATTGCCTTCACAAGAGTTAACCTGTTTCTCAATGTCCTGTGTTGCTTGAACCTTGTTAGGAGTGTGTTTCATGCTAAACTAGAAAAGTAATCATGAAGTAATCCAAAGGTAATTTAAAAGCAATTTTAAGTGTTTTTGAACAGTTTACAAATCGTTTTCTCAACTGCAAAAGTAATGTGTATGTTCCTGCAAATCCAGTGTTCACTGTCTTTCTAAAAGTAACATTGTATGAAGAGTTTAACTCACCTGCTACTAAGTAAATCTTGTTTCTGGAAAAAATACCTTTTTATACAAACAATCGGTCTGGATTCAGTCTTTGAGTGTGTGACATCATTTCTTGCCTGATTGTGTACAACAAATGTTTAACACTACCCTCTGATAAGCCTGACTCCACAACCACACTACCACAAAAGAGAGGAAGGTATTATCTACTTTAGGCTCTGCTATACCTCTGGGCATCCACTGGACTCTGTGCACACTATATCTTACTTTGGTATAGTATATACAGAGCCAGCTCCCTACAAATGGGCAATCAAAGATCATCTGGGAATCACCCAGCTCTAGACACCAAGCATGCGGTCTGCCCTAACCAGCCAAAAATCTACACTAATTAACATTTTTCAAAGGAGGCTGGCACTGTGCTCTTATGAAGCAATGAAAAACGTACTGGACCACAAACTTCTTTAATATCCTCCCCTCCTTCTGCTTCGACTATCAACACGTAAACAAAACTCGGGTCTTCTCCCCTTGTCCGCAACTTCTGATCAACCGGTAACTCCAACTCTTGCCCTGTCATCAAGTACTACTGCAAAGCCTGCACAGAATAGTGACGAGGGAAGCAGGAAACTGACAGGGTTGTTGACCTCCCCAAGCAAGGGAGAGTCCAATTTAGGCACTCCACAAGATTATCATGGGGAGCACAACTGGAGCCTTCCCTGCACACAAGTAAGCAGCAGAAGACATGCACCCTCTTGCTCAAACATGGCCTTCAAGGGCAGTCCACTAGCTACCAGCAGTGCAGAAAATTTTAATAGCACTTTAAATTCCAACCCCGAATGGGCAACACAGGAACCTCAACTAGAGGACTTTCCAGAGCCCAAGAAGAAATTGAAGAGAAAGATAGCAAGGCACTCTTGTACTTAAAAAATGCCTGAATGGGATGAAATACTAGCAACTTATTCACAGGTCCTGAGAAACCACCTCGGACCCCTTGGCAACTAAGTTTTCAATACAGCCCTGATAGCAGAAAATGTATGGCAATCGTAAAACAACAACCTCTTTTGAACAATGCATGGATGTCTCTGCAGAACAAGGTACAGCTATCCACAGAAGCCCAAAAGCATCAGTCGAATAAGATGGACATTCAGCACTCACTTTTCATCTCTTTGGCACTCTATGTGGCCAGGGTCGACGGCAATCTAAAAGAGGTAAACTCTGTGATGAAATGGGTACAAGACAACACTTCTTTCTCCCAAATAAATTGTCCATGTGAGGAAATAGAAATTTCTATGCAGCCAGAATGTCCCCTACATGCGCCCTATGTATGTACAGAAACCCCATGTATGTGCATGACACTCATGCATTTTCCCTCTATGGCCACAATAATGATGCCTCTGCATTTGCGTCCTGCATTAGGATGCCAGTCATCAAGACTTTCATGAAAGAAACGTGAATTCTGCACTGAGGCCCACGTTGCCCATGTGTTTGTAAAGTGCACGTTTAAAGTCGAGATGAACCCGTTTCTGTGGCTCAGCTAGAGCCAGGGCCCGAATTAAGGTTTTCATGCCTCACTCTGAATGCTGCAGCTCAGCTACGCATCCCTGACCTCTCACATACTTCTGGCACAGCCGAGAAGAGGCCCCGCACGGAGTGCCAAGACAGTTATTTACAAAACAGTTATCTGCTTGCTATACAGAATCACATTCCTTCCTGGTGAAAGAAAGAAAACAGAACCCATCCGCAGAGATAGAGCCCAGCCTTTCTGTCTCAGTTTAAGTGATTTACCGAGCACAGATCCATAGAAAGCCCAAAGCCCCCACGTAATGCACGATGAAATATATGCCCACACTGGCTCATGGTGATGAGCGACCTTTTGCTTCAGATAATACATCCCCGGACCTAAGATATCAGATATCAGATAATACTAGATGTACAGGTCGCCCTGACACTGAAGGCCTCCCTACTAGAACGAAAGTCAGCTTCCCCCAGTTACACGTCAATTGCACGTCATGACCAAGTTGCGCACACAAGTAGGGCAAAGGTTCCAGCTGGCCATGCAAACCCCCTCCATGTATCCACCCACCTATGACACCCCTATGACTCCTCAAAGTGCACGCCCACATGCTCTTATCTCTTTCTCCAGCTCCGCCTGAAGTTCTCCTCTTTTCTCTATGTACAAGAATGAATGTATAAATATTGTACTCTGTGAATAAACTTCAGATGACGACCCTTCCTGAACCTTAGTGGTGATGGAACCCAATTCTCCCTTAACTGCAGTTATTGAAATAAAGCCCTTTTGAATCGGATACCACGGACTCTGCCTCTCATTTAATGCATGACCCTTTGTTTAAGTATAGAAATTATGACAGGGTAATATTTTATTTACCACATTAATTTGGCGCCCGAATAGGGACTAATCCCCTTCCCCACTCGCCGGCGATGTAGGTCCAGCCCCTGCCCCCCCCTGCTACAGCCGTGACGGACTTCAAAGTGCACGCCAGCGGGGGACTTCCCGCTTACTCCCTCAGGCTCACGAGGAGGACGGACTGCGACCAGGCATCCACACGAGGCGGTGAGGATTGCGGATCATCCCAACCAGAGCCCAACCTGTGAGAGAGCAAGGTCCGAGGTTTCCAGAGGCCCACCTGTTCCAAGGCGCATGCGCAGTATCAAGTTTCCGAGGCCTTCAAGTTCTGCTTCCCGGTAGGTACCACTATGGGGAATGCATAAAGTTAAAGACGGGTCCACTTCGGTGGGCACTGTAAAGACGGGTCCACTTCGGTGGACACGGTAAAGACGGGTCCACTTCGGTGGGCACGGTAAAGACGGGTCCACTTCGGTGGGCACGGTAAAGACGGGTCCACTTCGGTGGGCACGGTAGAGACGTGTCTCTTTACGAGACCGGTATGGCTGTGCTGTATTCCAGTGCATAAAGTTAACTGTTTCCAAGTTCATGTTTTTCCCCATGTATTAGTTAGAATGAATCTGTTTTAATGTTTTAGTGTTGTAGTGTGAATGATTGTTTCAGTCAGAGTATTTTTGTGTGTATTGTGTTTTCATTGAGTTAGTTTCAACATGCCATTGTTTTCTAAGTTACGTCAGATAGGGACCAGGAAAGGAATACTAGAAGAGTCAGTTAACATTCCGCCTAGAGACACAGCTGGTCATTACAAGTACAACAAGCACGGGCTAGATGCCATATTGTTTTTAGACTTATGGGTAGATTACACGAAGGATTTAGAGGAGAAGTACAGATGGCCTATCTCGGGAACATGGGATTCTGAATGCATTATGAGAGTAGAGGAAGCGCTATGGAAAAAGAAATCAAGACCCTCTCAGAAAGATGCCATTGAATTATAGCGCCTTGCATATATTCCTTGTGAAAAGCATGTCATTTTTTTGGGACTTGTTGATTTTCTTGTAAATATGGCTTGTGAATAGCGCCATGTGGTTATGGCTTGGACAGGGCATGTTATCATTACGTTAGGCAGGACAGCATGGTCACATCTTGTATGGATAGAGAGCAGTGTTTATTTAACTTTCTATTTGAACTTCGTCCACAAATTTGTGTGGGTTTGCCTTGGAATACATGATTTAATGTGTTTTGACTCGGTGGTCGGTAAGTTATAAATAAACCAGTCGGATTGAGATAAGGGTTTGCACGGAGGGTGCTTTAATGCTTTCGCGGTTGAGAAGAAGATATGACACAGACCCATCATAGAATGTGCTTTTAATTAGTGAAATGCAACCGTGTGGTTTTATAAAAATAATATTATAGAAAATATATATGGATATTTTCCAATGCAAGCTGAACCTTTTTCAAATGCAAATGTTTCTGATATGTAGCAGACCATTGTGTGAGTACACCCACTCAGTTAAAACAAATGACTATTTGATAAAATGATGAATCTGGCCCTTTTAATAGATAGAATAGAAAGGCTTGCACACTAAATGATGCTGCAATGCAAAATTACATGTTGCCCCTAGTTTAAATAAAAAACAATGATGAAATGTGTCTGCATGATGTTAGTGTTTATAGTCAGGGTGGAGCAGAATATATATTGTTCTATTTTTTAATAGAAATGATGACTATAATACACTACCATCTTAATGCATTGCTATGTGTCCCCTATTTTAGTTTAATTTGCATTTAGTTTCAAGGCTCGCCTATGTACTTTGACAGGCTGGTGATAGAAAGGTAATATCTTGCACGGTAAAAGGAGTGTTCATTAAACATGCTGCCTGATATATGTTCACCAGCCTTTGAAAATAGGATTTATTCAGATAAGCATTTAGTGGAGAAATTTCAATTGATATGTGCAGAGAAATATTAAACACAACAGTCCATGATAATTAGTTTTTTCAAATGCAAAATGCATAAGACTTGTGTGCAGAAGCAAATTGCCCCTTTTTGTGTGTTAATCTGCATGCTAAATAAATGCCCATGTTTCTGAATTAGTTAGACAAAAGTGTTTTTTAGAAAGTGGAGCTTTTAAGTAGCAGTACATTGTAACAGATTTTTTTTAAAATGCCAGCATATAGCAAAAAATATGTCCTTATTAATTACTGATTTTAGGATGCTTTATATCACGTTTTAAATTTCCTTCAGTTAGTTTGAGAATAGTGGTTCTGGCCTGGGAACAGTTTTTGTTTTGAGTTCCAAAGAATGTGTTTTTCGACCTTGAAGGTAGCCTGGCTCCCAGCGAAATCTGTTTTGTAAAGGGAGGGCTTTTCCCTCTTGGAGCGCCGAGCAGTGCCTGTCTTGTTATCCTTGGCCATTCTCCAATTCTTTTCCGCGAACACTTGTTTATGTAAAGGGAGGGCTACAGTCCTCCAACTGGCTCAGGCTTCCTTCGCATGAAGATGAAGGATGCTTGCAATTTGGCCAAACCCTCTCTTCGGTAACTTGGCAGCTGTTCTCAGCTCTAGAGAAAAAACTTGATGAGCCGCAGAGAAATGTTTATATAAGGGGGGGTCAAGTTGCTCTTCCTTACAGTCAGTACTGAAAGCTTCATTGACTTCAGATAAGGCAGGCTTGCAAATGAATAGTTTTTCCCTCAGTAGTGTAAACAGAATAATTGGCAGTAGTTTTGCTCCTGCAATGAGATCCGCATTTGGCAGTGATTCAAAATTACATCGCACTATAGCTTTTTATGATTGGAGCGGATTCAAAACTCTGAGAGCGAACATCTTTCTAGAGGGAGGGGCTGCTTCTCAAAGGAGTAAGGAGTAGTCCCCAGCCCTTCTGTCTATGCAAGAAAAATTTAGATTTTATTCAAATGCATTTAGAGAACATATTGTAGGTAGTATGGTCATACTATTCCCAAGATTTAGAGTAGGATTTTTTTTATAAATTACAGAGCTTTTGGAAAGAGGTTTACCCAAAATAAAAATTGTGCTTATGAATTGAAAATTTATTTTTGCTAGATTGATGACAGAGAGTCCTAGCATTTACAGTCAAGCATTGAAAAGACAGCTGGACAGTATTTGCATTCCTACCAACACTGCACTGCTCCAGTACGTAGACAACATCCTGATTACAGCACGATCAGAAACAGACTGCGAACATGCATCGCTGACAGTTTTACACTTTCTGGCGGACAAGGGGCACAAAGTGTCCCCTTCAAAGTTACAATTCTGTGCACAGCAAGTGGTGTGACACTTGCTGTCCAAGAGGGGTAGACAGCTGACACAAGAACGTATTCAGTTAATTTCTAACCTTACACAGCCCAAGACACAAAAGGAAGTACGTGCCTTCATTGGCCTCACTTCATACTGCAGACAATGGATTCCCCAGTATGCCTATCTAGCCAAACCACTCATACAGTTGACAACACAGGAGGCAGCGTCTTCGACTGTCCTCCCTTGGACACAAGAACATACCTTGGCATTTGAAGAATTAAAAAGAGCCTTATGTCAAGCACCAGTTTTAGCAACTCCTTGTTACAGCAAACCTTTTATGCTTTTTGTGACCGAGCGAGAGGGAACAGCACTATCTGTCCTCACACAAGATCAAGCAGGAAAACACAAGCCTTGTGCTTATTTTTCTAGTACACTGGATCCAGTGGCACAGGCTCTGCCTGCATGCCTGAAATCAGTTGCAGCAACATCTCTAGCAATAAGACAGAGTGATGCCATAGTATTAGGACATCCTCTGACAGTACAGGTACCACATGCAGTGGAAGTTCTTCTGAACAGAACACAGACACAACACTTGACTGTAGCGAGACTGACAGGATATGAACTGACATTATTTCAGCCACACATAGAGATCAGACGATGCAACATTCTTAACCCTGCTACACTTTTGCCCACAAGTACAGTAGACACTGCACCACATGACTGTGTGGAAGTAATGAATATAGTGGCGAAACCAAGACAAGACCTGACAGATGTGGCACTTCCAGACCCTGACCTGACACTTTATGTTGATGGTTCATGCATGAGAACAAGCACAGGAGAGCTAGTAGCCGCATATGCCGTGACCACTGCTACTGAAGTCATAGAAACTCACAGAATAGACACACTGTCAGCATAAGCAGCAGAGCGATGAAGAGCCAAGAACTTGAAAGTGAACATTTATACAGACTCACAGTACGCTTTTGGCGTAGTTCATGACTTCGGAGCTCTCTGGAGAGAGAGAGGTTTCTTGACCTCTCATGGGACTTAAATTCAGCACGGCCCGCTCATTCAGGCCCTGTTAGAAGCAATACATTTACCTACAACCATAGCTATCCTGAAATGCAAAGCACATACTAAAGTTACAGACACCATTTCCCAGGGTAATGACCTGGCAGACCGAACAGCTAAACTTACAGCACAGACACCAACAGACACGACTAAGACAGAGGTACCGATACTGACAAAAAACATGACAGTCAGGGATCCTTCTCAAGATGTACTCGACATACAGACACATGCCACTTCAGATGAAATAAAGAAATGGACTGAACAAGGAGGGGTCCAGACTGACAAAGGTTGGATGACAAAAGGCAAAGCTACATGGTTTCTCCCTGATTCCATGGTACAAGTAATCATAAACACAGCACATAGTCCAGCACACTTGGGAGAAAAGGCAATGCTAGACAGCTTACAGAATATCTGGTTTAACAAGCACCTGCGTGCAGCAGCGAAACAGAAAGTGCGTACCTGCATGATCTGTTGCCAGTTCAATCCAGGTAAAGGCATTCCGGTGGAACAAGGCGGATTTCATCCTCCTGACCATCCTTTTGAAGTCCTTCAGATGGATTATATCCAGATGGACAGATGTAGAGGTTACAAGTATGTCCTGGTAGTAGTATGTGCACTAACTAGATGGACAGAAGCATACCCAGTCTCAGATTATACTGCTGTGACAACCGCCAGGCAATTGTTGCGCGATTTTTTTCCCAGATACGGATTGCCCCGTGTCGTGTACTCAGATAACGGTCAGCCTTTCTCTTCTGAATTAATGAAACAAGTATCCCTACTGTTAGGATATAGTTGGAAGTTTCATTGTGTACGACACCCTGAGGCAGCTGGCCTCGTCGAGCGCCACAACCAGACTCTCAAGACAAAGTTAGCAAAGATCTGTGCAGAAAAAGGCGTGGATTGGATGGTAGCCTTGCCAGTTGCTCTCTTTTACATGCGTATGGTAGCTCATTCCAGAACAGGCCTATCTCCTTATGAAGTGGTCTTCGGTAGACCACCAAATATGTGGGGTACGCCTATGCCCAAGAAAATTACAGATGTTGACAGTAATATGCTGACAGATTACATGGCTTCCTTGATGTCTGCACTACTCTCTTGTCGTTCACAGGTTGCCGCCGCTTTCCCAGACAACACCCAGGTTAAGGACCACGTCATCATCCCTGGAGACCTAGTCCTGGTGAGAAATTTTGATCGGTCAAGCCCCCTGGAGCCACGTTGGAAGTCGCCGAAGCTTGTGCTACTGACCACGAGGACGGCTATCAAAGTGGAAGGACGAAAGGGCTGGATCCATGCCCAACACTGCAAGCGATTTTACGGGACCCCAAGGAACTTTAATAAAGACAAAGGACAATACCGATAGTACTAAAGATAGTACGGACTTTAAGCCCCCTTTGCTAGAAAAGACTCCGCTGCAGGAGTACAAATTAAAGTTACGGTCTAGTAAGTCAGACAGCGTTTAATTGTTTAAGTCCCCCTCGGGTGAAGCGGTTAGACAGGTTCCTGACATGTATAAGATCGTAGACCCAAGTAGACAGAGAGATAGGCGGAGAGATGACAAGGAGAAATATTACAAGAACTTTCGCAGCAGATGCATAGTAACTCTGATCATAATGTTTTTTCTAAGTATATCGATTATATGTATAAGCTTGACGCTACATGTTTTCTTTCCTCCTCTTGGTTCACATGTACATTCTTCTTTCAATGACACTGTAGAGCACACATTCAGTGATCTGCCACCCCATGAACTGTCATATCGACTAGCCCTGCACAACAATACATTCATTCGAATGTTGCACCGTTCCCATCAGACCAGCAATGCAACTAATTGCTGGGTATGTGGCCAACTCCCGCCTTATCAAAAGACAAAGGGAGTCCTGCCCTTCTTCCCCTTACCGTTCTCCCACAATGGTTCATGCGGAGCATGGTTTGCTTTAATGACATCACTAGACAACAAGTCCATAGGTGACCAGGATGAATGGATATATGGAAATTTTTCATAAAGTTATGAATGAGGCATGTTTTCCAGACGATAACGGACTCCCTCAAAGGAAGGGGACCGATCTAGAGAATGAAGAGTACGAGCAAGGAAATGCTTCCCTTAGCTTTATGATTCTGAATGTTCAGCCCAAGCAAAATACAGGTCCACCATTTATTTCAGTCCTACCAGCAAAAGGTGATTTGTGCGTTAGAAAGAAAGGATCCATACCATTAGGACACAGCGAGTGTAATGCTGTAGTCGAGTTTAATGATAAGGGAAAGTCTTCTTTCAAAGCATCACGCCATTCCTATTTCATATGCGGTCAGACAGCCTATGTACATCTGCCCTTAGACTGGGGTGGAACATGCTATATAGCGTTCCTTCTGCCCCCTGTCTTTCTGGCCCCATCCCATTATCATCGAGATTCACGACTAGATCATGTTAGACACCGGAGAGAGAGCGATTCCTCCGTGATTGATCAGACTGAGACAGCTTGGGAACAATATACAGATTTCAATAGAGGATTCTTTTTCTTCATAGGTCCCATCCAAAACAGTAAACTCATACGCAGGTTAACAGGAACCCTCGAAGCAGTAGTGAATGAGATTGCATCTGCCCTGGCTAACTTGACCCAGGAACAGTCTGCTATGAGACTCGTTGTTCTTCAGAACCGCCTTTTTCTTGACGTCATCCTGGCGGATAGGGGCGGGGCTTGTAGATTGATTGGCTCTAGTTGTTGCGTTTTCATTCCGAATAACGCACCATCTGTGTATGCAGCAATAACAAGGCTCCACAGGATTGCTCATGATATACATCAAGACCCAGGCACATGGACTTGGTCCGGTTGGCTCTGGGGTGTGATATCAGCATGGGGATGGAAAGTGTTGTCGTTCCTAGGAATGATATTACTTATGATATTCGGCTGCTGTCTCTGTCTGCAATGTGGCCCGGCGATTTGCAGCCTGTGTGCCACTGCCTGTATTCCCCATCCAAGTATGCAAAAGAAAAAAGACGAGCAAATGATGCTGTATGATCAGATATATGGTATCATGAATATCGATGTGTCCTAAAGGGAACAGTAGGGTACAAGGAGGGAATGAGGAAATAGAAATTTCTATGTAGCCAGAATGTCCCCTACATGCGCCCTATGTATGTACAGAAACCCCATGTATGTGCATGACACTCATGCATTTTCCCTCTATGGCCACAATAATGATGCCTCTGCATTTGCGTCCTGCATTAGGATGCCAGTCATCAAGACTTTCATGAAAGAAACGTGAATTCTGCACTGAGGCCCACGTTGCCCATGTGTTTGTAAAGTGCACGTTTAAAGTAGAGATGAACCCGTTTCTGTGGCTCAGCTAGAGCCAGGGCCCGAATTAAGGTTTTCATGCCTCACTCTGAATGCTGCAGCTCAGCTACGCATCCCTGACCTCTCACATACTTCTGGCACAGCCGAGAAGAGGCCCCGCACGGAGTGCCAAGACAGTTATTTACAAAACAGTTATCTGCTTGCTATACAGAATCACATTCCTTCCTGGTGAAAGAAAGAAAACAGAACCCATCCGCAGAGATAGAGCCCAGCCTTTCTGTCTCAGTTTAAGTGATTTACAGAGCTCACATCCATAGAAAGCCCAAAGCCCCCACGTAATGCACGATGAAATATATGCCCACACTGGCTCATGGTGATGAGCGACCTTTTGCTTCAGATAATACATCCCCGGACCTAAGATATCAGATATCAGATATTACTAGATGTACAGGTCACCCTGACACTGAAGGCCTCCCTACTAGAACGAAAGTCAGCTTCCCCAGTTACACGTCAATTGCACGTCATGACCAAGTTGCGCACACAAGTAGGGAAAAGGTTCCAGCTGGCCACGCAAACCCCCTCCATGTATCCACCCACCTATGACACCCCTATGACTCCTCAAAGTGCACGCCCACATGCTCTTATCTCTTTCTCCTGCTCCGCCTGAAGTCCTCCTCTTTTCTCTATGTACAAGAATGAATGTATAAATATTGTACTCTGTGAATAAACTTCAGATGACGACCCTTCCTGAACCTTAGTGGTGATGGAACCCGATTCTCCCTTAACTGCAGTTATTGAAATAAAGCCCTTTTGAATCGGACACCACGGACTCTGCCTCTCATTTAATGCATGACCCTTTGTTTAAGTATAGAAATTATGACAGGGTAATATTTTATTTACCACACATGCACCAACATTGATGAACAGCTGTCAACCGTCCCACAATGTTGAACAATCTCTTAACTGATCTCAATCAAAATTCAAAGACTCAGGATGACAAACAAACTGGGAAGGAACCACAAAACCAAGGCAAAACCACCCCTGGGGACCTTACAGGCCTTCCCCCAACCACAGAAGGTGCAAGCAGGTGCAGAGATCAAGTTTAAGAAACAGCAATAAACTCAGTAACTACGGGGGTTTGAAAGAGACCCCACCATAATTCGATGGGGAAGCATCAAGCATTACCAGGAATCCCTTGATATTAGAGAAGCAGCCAGGCATCACAACCCCCCAAACTGGTCCAAGTGGGCTAGGGAACATAAAGAACAACGTCAAATACAGATGGGCACAAAGTAGAAAGGGATGCAATAAAAAGCCCATTGGCGAACAGCAAACTTACTCCCTCTTCAACTTAAAAACAAGACCGGTCAAAATCGTAGACCAAATTTTCCTTCAAGTAAAGGGAGACGAGCAAACCGCAGGACAGACTCATGCCGAGTTGAATCATATTGGGCTAAGCAAATAGCCTTCCGAGTCCATCTGCAGTTTTCCACTCCAGGAGCAAATCTGCCATACAAATTGCCTGGACAGGCTTCCACGTCAAACACCAACCCTAAAAAGCCTGAGTCACCACAAAGGGTGGTGGATGAGGATTTCACCGTCCCAACTACCATGAACTTTCCACAGATAGGGCAAATTGTCTTCGAATTGCTAAACGAAACCTCAAAGAATATACGGCCTGATTCATCAAGCTTAATTGCGCTCGCAAAGGGCCAGATTCTGAGAATCTGGCCATTTGCGAGTGCAATTTTTGCATTTGAGATTCATCCCAAATGCAAAATTTGCTAATAAAGAATTCGCACATTTGCTAGGAATTGCATTTAAGGAATCTCTATTTGAGATTCCTTAAATGCAATTCATGAACCATTTTAAAATTGCGAAATCCCAATTTTGGGCCGCTATTTACCGCGAGGTCAAACCTCGTAGTAAATAGCGAAAACTTAGAAAAATGCATTTAAATGCATTTTTCTAAGTTGCATGTTACACACACACACATGTCCTTTGGACATGTGTGTGCGCAACACCAATGTAGATTACATTTCAGGGGTGCTGGCACCCTTGAAATCGCATCCTTATTTGCGATTAGCAAATTGCTAATCGCAAATAAGGAATAACTCCCCATTCATTCCTATGGGCCTTTAGCCCATAGGAATGAATGGGGAGTTATTCCTTATTTGCGATTAGCAATTTGCTAATCGCAAATAAGGAATGTGTAGGAATCGCAATTTATTTAGCGATTCCTACATGAATCACGTTTTGCAAGTCCTTAATAGCGATTCCTTAATAATCGCTATTAAGGACTCGCAAAACGGGACCATGATGAATCTGGCTGAAAGTGAGAACAATTAGATGCTCTCAAACGACAGTGTGACTGCGAACGGTCCAGGAGTCATCAGACCGAGCCAACACCTGTTCACTACACACGTGCTCCTGGAATATAAATGTCCTTAACACAAAGCTAAAAAAAAAAAACTTGCACAACTATTTCAGGTCCTTCAATATCATCTCCCTGCAGCATACCTGTCTGGCTGACCCTGTCTACATGCAGGGCTACACAAACTTTTCAACCCCAGCTGCGAAATTGGTAAAACATGGACATCTCTCAGGCGGCTTGGCAAATTACATTTCAATAGCTAGCATAGCCTCTGCAACAACATTGGACATTAAATCCTCAGGAATGAATGCAACAAAATGTACCTTATTAAGTAAAACTGCAGCAGTTGACATAATCTTTATTAACATCTACGTTCATCCCAAGAGTAAGACCAAAGACTGCAGAAAAATAGTGCAAGAACTAATGAGGTTAGCATGGCAGGAGAGAAAGACTCTATGCACTTTGAAGTATCTGGGGACTTCAACTTACACCTACTAGGCGCATCCACCAGAGACGTAGAAATAGCCCAAACCGTGCTATTGGAAATACCTGACTAATGTAAATACACACTTGGATTTCAAACAAAAATCAGAATCCGTCTGCTGGACAGCCTTGAACATCTAAGCCTTGGGGCACTGAATGACAGGTTCCTAGGACAAAATCCCCCAGCCACCACATATCACTCCAACAGAACCAGCACAAGGCAGAACTATGCCTTTGTGTCTCTCTCAATATTTCAACACATTCATTCATTCCAAATCAAAGACAGACCCTGTAGTGACCACCTCCCACCGAAGGTACTATTTTCTTCAAGCCTAACCACCTCAAAACACATGGTGGAGACAATGGATAAAACGTACCCCATAAATTTCAAACTCATCACCTGACAGAGCTTCCACAAGCTTGGAATTCCCATGCTCCTAAATTAGGCAGCAAGGCAATAGCCAGCTTCCTCTATGCCACGACATGGAGTCGGTCAGCCGCACCTGAGTGGGGTTACAATGGCTGTTTGTTAACACGAAGACCTACTCTCTTACCATCGGCTTGATGATCAAGTTTAGCAAAACAAAAGCCATGGTTTTACAACAACAAGAAAACTCCGGCACAGACAAGATTCAAAAGTCTGAAGAAAAAATTGGCCAGACCTTCTTTGATGCCCCTTCTCAAAGTAGTTCAAGCGCAACCCCTGCTGATGATCAACTATGGGAGTGAATCTCTAAGAGGCCAGGACATGAGCATATTAGATGCTACAGTGGTTCATGCTTACAGAATCATCTTTGCACTGTCACCGGGTCAGATGAGGTTGGGATTCAGTCTGATGGAATAGGCACTAGTCAGACACGGAGCATATTTAACATGTTGGAACACGATTGGGAAAGCAGAACCAAATACATTGAACCACATATTATGGAAAGAGTCACAGTGTCAAGACACATCGCCGGTAAGAGCCTACGTGCAAGAATCACTCCACCTCATAGACCTCACTCAACTTTGGGACATGGGTGGATGACTCTTAACAATTACAAAACTTTTGCTCTTCAAAAATACCTAGTCTCGCAAGTGGGTCGATCGTGGTCCAAACTGCTCAGTCTAGCCCCCCTGCCCCATTTGCTATCTGCCAGCTTTGACCTGAGGAATTCAGTGGATGACAGCTACTCTTCCTTCTGCCGGTCTATTACCGAGTCCCTCGATAACATCGTGCCACTTCGGAAAGCAAGAGCGAGGGTGAATCGGGCCTTTCCCTGGTATACGGTGGAGCTACAACATCTGAAGTTGAGCTGTAAACGGGCAGAGAGAGCATGGAGAAGGGAGTATTCGCCCTCGGCTAAAGCCTTGTTTAGACTTGCACTGAGAGGTTATAAGGAGCAGATCAAGCAGGCCAAGGCGACCTTTATACAAACATCCTTATTACAGGCGCCTAATAAATCTCAAGCCCTATTTAAAATTGTTAAGGACTTGTCCCACCCGGTCTGTGCAGCTAACTCAGTGCGGGCCTCTCAGGCTCTATGCGACTCGCTGGCGTTGGCCTTTGAGGAGAAGACCGCCAAGATCTTGGCTGGCTTAACACTTCCTGCAACTGAGGAGGTTCGCCCTGCCAGCCTTGCGGACAGGGGGTGTGGAATCCAAGGCAGCTCACCCAGTCGACCCCAGCCGGTTGGTATGGGAGCTCCGGAGGAGCAGTCCAGTCGACCCCAACCGGTTACTGGCGTTTTTGATCTGGGAGCTCCGGGCAGCTCACCCAGTCGACCCCAGCCGGTTGGTATGGGAGCTCCGGGGGAGCAGCCCAGTCGACCCCAGATGGTCACTGGTGCTTTCGATCTGGGAGCTCCGGGCAGCTCACCCAGTCGACCCCAGCCAGTTGGTGTGGGAGCTCCGGGGGAGCAGTCCAGTCGACCCCAGACGCACACTGGAGTCTCTGATCTGGGAGCTCCGGGCAGCTCACCCAGTCGACCCCAGCCGGTCAGTGTGGGAGCTCCGGGGGAGCAGTCCAGTCGACCTCAGACGCACATTGAAGTCTCTGATCTGGGAGCTCCGGGCTGCTCACCCAGTCGACCCCAGACGGCCGTCTTGGCATCTGGGTCGGGGGACTTAGGAACCTCACCCAGTCCACCACGGTTGAACTCTTTCCCCCTCCCGTCCTTTGAAGAATTTTGTAAAACGGCCTTCATGGTGTCATCTGGTTCCCCGCTTGACCCACTGCCCCCCAAATTTTGGAAAACTTTTCATGAAGAATTGTTCCCGCCTTTGTTTTCAATCTGTCTGCAATCTTTGAAATCGGCATCTGTCCCAGATTGCTGGAAGCTAGCAGTGGTGTCGCCTCTGCTAAAAAAGCCAACCTTGGATCCAGCCGGCCTCTCTAATTATAGGCCGATCTCCTTACTTCCCTTTCCCATTAAGATCTTAGAGAAGTGGGTAACTCGCTCTCTTTCCGGCTACCTGGAACAAATTGGGTGGTTCGATGAGGACCAGTTTGGCTTCCGACCTGGTCATGGGACGGAGACCGCACTTGTGACCGTGTTGGACAACCTGCGTTCGCGTGTCGACAGTGGTCGGGCAGCCTTTTTGGTGCTGCTCGACATGTCGGCCGCGTTCGACACGGTCTGCCATCGGACCCTGGTTCGGAGGCTGGAAGAGTGCGGGATCTGCGAGGGAGCCAGAGACTGGCTGATCTCATATCTTGAGGGCAGGCAACAGCTGGTGTCACTTCCACCTTTCAGCTCGGAGCCAAGGAAAATTGGACAGGGGGTGCCACAGGGCTCGGCCATCAGCCCGATATTGTTCAATCTGTACCTTCGTCCACTTATCCAGCTAATAAAATCTTTTGGGGTCTCGGCATTTAATTATGCCGATGACACTCAGCTGGTGTTTTCCTTAGACGGGAACAATGCGATTTCGCTGAGCACCTTCCATCGCTGTATGGCAGCTACGGCGGACTGGCTTCGAGCAAACTCTCTGCAATTTAATAGCGCGAAGACAGAGGTGCTCCACTGTTCCACTGATCGGATCCCGCGGCCTCTACCCACTGATTTCTGGCCCAGCACCTTTTCTGAACCAGTGTTGGCATCGGAGTCAGCTCGTAATTTAGGGGTCATGTTTGGCCCTAACTTACAATTAGACCTACATGTCAATAAAACCACGGGAACATGTATGATGCTGCTCCGTATGCTACGCAGAGTTCTGCCTTTGCTCCCCGCCCAGGCCAGGCCGGAAATAGTCCGCAGGACTATTTTAAGCCGGCTGGATTACTGTAATGGTCTTCTCCTGGGGGCCCCCAAAAACTTGATAGGGAAGCTGCAGAGGGTGCAGAATATGGCTGCTAAACTGGCCCTCTCACGACCCAGATCCAGCTCTTCTACTCTTGCGCTCCGCGATCTACACTGGCTTCCGGTAGATCTACGGGTCCAATTTAAAGCGGCCTGTTTGGTGTTTAGAGCGGTATACCGCCTAGGCCCTATCCCATTACAAAACATGTTTGCATGGTATTCTGCCCCACGTCTTTTGCGGTCGTCATCGGCTCACCTTTTGGTGGTGCCTAGGTTTCAAAGAGTGAGGATGGGCGGCCGCTCATTCAGAGTGGCGGCAGCCAAATTGTGGAATTCTCTCCCACTCACTCTTAGGAGCCACCAGGACTATCTTCCATTCCGGAAGGCTTTAAAGACCTATCTATTTCCCAAGTAATGGTTGTGCGTCTGCGCTGTTTAGTGTGGGGGTTTTCTGATCAAAGCGCCAGGATGCCCTCTGGGTGACAGGTATGCGCTCTATAAGTATGCTAAATAAATAAATAAATAAATAAATAAACTTAAGACAAAATCCTAACTTCTGTGAATACCATAAGTAGTAAGTTTAGGATTTTGTCTTAAGTTAGTTCTGTGAATCAGGCCCAAGGGCATTAAACCAAGGGGGAATTCATTTGAGAAGGTGGGGAATCTTGGCCTGCTTTGACCCAGGGGAAATCCAGCTGAACTGTTGTTTCATCAAATTCTTGCTGAAGGTTGAGAAAAGACTGCTTCACAGCACAACCCCTTCAAGCTTGCTGAGTCAACCTCCCACCTAGGGTCCAAGGACGAACCACTTTCCCTCATAAAAACAACCTAATATAATTCAGGCTGCACATTCTGTCTCTGTATTAGGAAACAGTGTGGCCTTCCAATAAGGTGACATCGAGACAGAAGCAGGTCATGAAATTTGAAAAGTCTCATTGATTAACAAACTGTTATTCTTAATATGTATTTAAACATCAAATTTTAAATCATGGATTTTGAATGTTTATGTTGTAATACGGCTTTTAAAAATGACCAGAGCATCACAGCTTAAATTGATTTTATGAATATAACGCTGCAGCACTGTAGGATTTAATAATTTCAAGCATTGAGTCCGACTTTTCTTAACAAAGAACATGGTAAAACGATTATGGGGCATATTACCAACAACTAGCGATAATTTTTGTCTCTAACTTATTTAGAGACAAAAATTATCGCCGCAAATCGCCGATTTTTATCGCAGAGAAACCTTGCTATTAGCAAGGTTTATCGCAAATGCGATAAAAAACGGCCGCAATGCATGAATATCGCTGAAAAGTCAGCGATATTCATGCATTATCGAGCAAATGCTCTTAGCCATGCTATCCACTTCCCATTGGATAACATGGCTAAGAACTGCTCAGGGCAGGTGTTAGCTTTTGGAGATATTTGCGCTTAGCGCGAATATCTCCAAAAGTTGGTAATAGGAGATAGCGATGTTAGGGACTGTTTCCAGTCGCTAACATCTTGGCACGCCCACTTTGCATGTCATTAGTGATAAATATCACTGACATGCAAAGCGGGGCCCAAGATGGTCGCTATCTCCTATTAGCTGTCGCTAACTGGTGTTAGCGACAGCTTGGTAATAGGGAGATAATTTTATCTCCGCTTTCTTGGCTTTTAAAGCCAAAAAAGCGGAGATAAACCCCCTTGATAATATGCCTCACATTACCTGTTTGGTAAAGTATTTAAGAGCAACCTCGACCCGTGGAGGGAGTTTCGGTGAGGCGGAGAGGCGGGGCGGGGGAGGGGCAGGGTGGTGGGTACTAAAAACTGGAGTATGGAAAATTGAAGGTAAGTAAACAATTTAATAAATAAAACGAATTTTGTAGCGCGCCCTGCATCGCAAAATGCGATGCATGGTGTGCTACGAAATTCGTTTTATTTATTCATTTGTTTTATTTATTTATTCATAGCGCACCCTGCATCGCAAAATGCGATGCAGGGTGCGCCAGGAAATTCGTTTTATTTATTAAATTGTGTACTTACCTTCAATTATCCATACTCCAGTTTTTAGCACCCCCCACCCTGCCCCTCCCCTGCCCCACCGAAACTCCCTCCACGGGCTGAGGCTGTTTAAGAGAGCATATGTTTTAGGAGCCCGAGTCACTGTGACTGCGCCCGCCTGCGGAACTCCACGGAATTCTGCAGAGTGAAACTCTGCAAACTCCGCCCAGGCCTACCAATTATCATGTCCTCCATATAGTGCATTGGGCAGCTCACTGCTAGGTCACTTCTATTTTGTTGCACAGGAGTGCATAAGGAAGACGCGTTTTGTTTGGCTTGGTGGGCACAGTTTTATTTTGTGAGCCAGAGAGCATGTAAATAAAGATCTTGCAGATGAAGATGTGTTCTATTTGTTATGTATTTGTTTATTGATGTCCATTAACATATAACTGTACATGGCTCTTGCAGTTCTTCATGTAGTAAATCTGAAAATGTTTTGACTATTATAACTTCATAACTACTTCATAACATCACATCATTGCAGATATAAAAAAAACATTGAGGCACTATAATGTATATTCATGTCAAATGTAATCAAAAGTAATTCAGCTACGTTGAATACAAAGGTTTATGGAAAATACATTGGGGGAAATAATCTGTTTTGGCACCCCCTCCTTTTTTCTGTGCACCCCCTTAACGATTCACCACAAAAAATTCAGTCATCACAAAATGTAGAAAATGCTATAGGTCTAGAACTTTTGTGGTGATATGTGAAACGGGTAGAAAGTTTTTAGGGAGCAACAATCCAAGGAAGTCCTATTGTGTGTGTGTGTGTTTCTGGGTAGTCCCCAAGTTTTAGGTGGAGAGCTGCTCCTTATATGCATTTAAACATCCCTGCAGAGTGTGGCAGGCACCATGCAGTGCGTGCCACACGGTGCAGGGATGTTTAGGGGGCACCTCAGGTGCCCTCAGGTCCCCATAGCGGAAGGCCAGGGGGAAAGGGACCCTGCTAGGACCCCCCGAAGTCTCTTTCTGCCTGTATTTTCCGGCGGGGGGACCGCCATAAAAGGCCAAGCGAAAAGAGACATTGTAATCCCGACAGCGGAGCTCAGGCTGGATCTGCTACCATTTTGGGATTGCAATTCCACCCACCGCCCGGCAGGCTCCATGAGCCGGTCGGACGTATGACGAAATTCCCCAGAGGCTTTGCCTCCGACCGCAAGTATGATAATAATAATAATATTAATGTATAAATGTATTTATTACATTTTTTTTAAACATTCAAGTTAACAAATTAAACTTAAATAAATAAAAAACTATTACAAATGTACTTAATAAATAGCCAATTAAATATTTAATTTACAGTTGAAATTCATTAACATTAAAAATCAATCGACATCGGTTTCTTTACGGAAACCTATATAAACCAAACCTCAGCCACGGACATCGCAACCGCCATCTTTGATAGCTACAACATTGTCCACAAGGACCGCGTCAACCAACCAGGAGAAAGCATCGTCATCATACACAAAAATACCCTCCGCCTCACAACCAGTTCCGATGACCACTCACCCAACATGGAGGACCTCCACCTCCACTTCCAGATCCAGATCAACCTGAATGCCACCCTCCACATTACCCTCATCTACAGACTTCCCGGACCCACCGCCCCCTTCAGCGAAGCCATTGCCAAATTCATTGCTCACCGCGCTCTCACCTCAAAGGACTGCATCCTCCTCGGTGCCCTCATTTTCCACCTGGACAACTTCGACAACCACAACACCTCATACCTAATTGGGAACCTCGCCACCATCTGGCTCAAACAACTGGTCACATCCACAACCGCCTCAGCTGGACACACGCTCAACCCCATCTTCTCTGCAAGCAACAACATCTCCGTCAGCCACAACTCCGAGCCACAATGGACTAGTCACCACTGCATCCACTTCTCCTTCACCAAACCCACTGTACGCCATCACACCCACCATGATTCTCGCTGAAGCAGGAACAAGGTCGCCAAGAACCAGCTCACCACCTCCCTCAGCAAAACGCCACAACCGACATCCACAGACGCCAACAACTCAGCACACAATGTCCACTATTGGATCTCGGACTGCACCAACACATTGGCTCCCCTCAGGAACTCACAGACCCGCAGCCCTTAAAGATAGTCCACTGGTTCTCCCCCACCCTCCAGGAGTCTAGGCGCACCTGCAGATGGCTCAAGAAAAGATGGAGGAGCAGCAAGATCGTGGCAGACCTCACAGCCTTCAGAACCACCATCACAGCACACCACCACCCCATCAGAACAACAAAGAAAGCAGCCATAAAGGAGCGCATCAACACCAACTCACACAGCAGCAAAGAACTCTTTGCCATGGTCAAAGAATTTGCCAAACCCAGGACATAGACAGAAGACATTCCCCCCTTTCAAGACCTCTGCGACAACCTCGTCACCTTCTTCCACCAAAAGATCAAGGCGATCTACAATAGCTTCACGACCCAAGACCCACCCACCCTACCTGCAACCACCGCATCCAATGGCTCACGACCCCAGCAGACCTTTTCAACCTGGACCACCCTCATCTCTGACGATACCCTCAGGATCATGAAGAGCATACACTCCAGAGCACCTTTGGTTCCCTGCCCTCACCACATATTAAGCAGAGTCTCTCCATCACACCTGAACTCTGCTGCACCATCAACTGCTCCATCAAATCCACCACCTTCCCTGAAGACTGGAAGCATGCAGAGATCAACCCCTGCTAAAGAAACCCTCTGGCAAACCGATGGACCTCAAAAACTACAGACCCATCTCTCTGCTCCCCTTCCTAGCCAAAGTCATTGAGAAAGCCATCAACGTCCAACTCTCCAAGTTCATTTAAATGAACCACACCCTGGGCCTCTCCAAATCAGGCTTCAGAAGCAAGCACAGCACCAAGACCACTCTCCTCACCTCTAGAGACAATATCTGAACCCTCCTCATTCAAGGTAAAACTGCTGCCCTTCTCCTCCTGGACTTCTCAGTCACATCAACACCGTTTCCCACTGCACCCTTTGCGCAATATTCCACAACGCAGGCATATGCAACAGAGCCATAGAATGGATCCCCTCCTCCCTCAAGGCCAAACACAGAGAGTCAGAATTCCACTGTTCAACACAGAACCCACAATCTGTGGAGTGCCTCAGGGATCCTTCCTGAGCCCTACCCTCTTCAACATCTACATGAGCCCACTTGCAGTTATCATTAGAAGCCACTGACTCAACATTGTCTCCCACGACGACGAAAATTGCAAAAAACACAGTTGATGGACAGAATGCAGAAAATGTCTTACATTCACCCCAGTACAAAGATCTGGGCCTAAATCCATCGTTTTTTTGCACTCCACACCACCCTAGGTCAGACAATGGCTATATGCAAATCAGCCTTGACCCTGTGCCTCATGGGAACAGTCCAGCCCGAACTACCAAGCCATGTCTTTCCTAGACCGGAATCAAGCATCCAAGGACCGGTTTCTGGCTATCACCGCTATCAGCCTTCTTCAGCCTGGATAGCTTGACTCCAGTGATGTGGAGAGCCTGGGACTCACGTCTGAGCATACCCAGCCCACTCGGGGTGAAAATGGCAAAAAAAACAGTTGATGGACAGAATGCAGAACAATGTCTTACATTCACCCCAGTACAAAGATCTGGGCCTAAATCCATCGTTTTTTTGCACTCCACACCACCCTAGGTCAGACAATAGCTATATGCAAATCAGCCTTGACCCTGTGCCTCATGGGAACAGTCCAGCCCGAACTACCAAGCCATGTCTTTCCAAGACCGGAATCAAGCATCCAAGGACCGGTTTCTGGCTATCAGCCTTCTTCAGCCTGGATAGCTTGACTCCAGTGATGTGGAGAGCCTGGTACTCACGTCTGAGCATACCCAGCCCACTCGGGGTGAAAATTGCAAAAAACACAGTTGATGGACAGAATGCAGAACAATGTCTTACATTCACCCCAGTACAAAGATCTGGGCCTAAATCCATCGTTTTTTTGCACTCCACTCCACCCTAGGTCAGACAATGTCTATATGCAAATCAGCCTTGACCCTGTGCCTCATGGGAACAGTCCAGCCCGAACTACCAAGCCATGTCTTTCCTAGACCGGAATCAAGCATCCAAGGACCGGTTTCTGACTATCAGCCTTCTTCAGCCTGTATAGCTTGACTCCAGTGATGTGGAGAGCCTGGGACTCACGTCTGAGCATACCCAGCCCACTCGGGGTGAAAATTGCATAAAACACAGTTGATGGACAGAATGCAGAACACTGTCTTACATGCACCCCAGTACAAAGATCTGGGCCTAAATCCATCGTTTTTTTGCACTCCACACCGCCCTAGGTCAGACAATGGCTATATGCAAATTAGCCTTGACCCTGTGCCTCATGGGAACAGTCCAGCCCGAACTACCAAGCCATGTCTTTCCTAGACCGGAATCATGCATCCAAGGACCGGTTTCTGGCTATCAGCCTTCTTCAGCCTGGATAGCTTGACTCCAGTGATGTGGAGAGCCTCGGACTCACGTCTGAGCATACCCAGCCCACTCGGGGTGAAAATTGCAAAAAACACAGTTGATGGACAGAATGCAGAACGCCGACGAAATCCAGCGATTCTCTCCCTCACAGATGAACCCAAAGCTGCCAAGAGCAACTTCCACAACTGGATGAAGGAAGTCACCACCTGGATGAAGGACAGCTGCCTCAAGATTAACTCACAGGGAAGAACAAGGGAAACCCTACTCACAACGGAACCAGGGCGTCATATTATAACAAAGAACAACGGTTCCTGTGGTATGATATTTGTATAAGTAATTCAAATATTTGCTTAATAGCAATTTAACATGACACAGAAAGGTAGATGTCGAAAAGAGGTGCAAGGACAAGTTACAATCAGTCTCAGTAATGTTTATATTTCAAAACATACGTTGTTCAATTATACAATCAATAGATAGTTTGTCACAAAAACATGTGAAAAGCACAACACAAACTTTACGGGTGCACAGTGTCCCAAGTGTATACATATGAAACCAAAGAAAATGTTTTAGACAACACACAAATAAACATACAATTAGCGGTTTCTTATAGGATGACCAATTAAAGGAAAGTGACCTAAATATTGATAGAAAATTTTAACTAGTGACTATATCTAGTCATAGACACTGTATTGTAGGTTCAATTCCTTATAGCGTCGACGGCGTTTCAACCCTTGAGAATATGGGTCTCATCAGGACAGGACAAATGGGGACATCTACAATTAAAACGGAGTGAGAGATAAGTATGGGAAGTGACAAATTCATAATTTAATCAATGTATATTGGGGATCAATGTACCTGTTTCGAGACTTGTAATCACCCATGCGTGGTAGAAAGGATAAAATTGACTTACAGGTAGCCCAGCCGGGTACTGTTGTCATGTGTAGGACAAAAATTAGGGGTTAGCGTCAAGGAAACAAGGTAGTACTCATTCATTTACATTTTGTGTGAATGATTGTAGAAAACACACACTACTCACCACTGTCGTGGTCAGCGATTCTGGGTAATGAATTCCGCTCTCCAGAGAGTTTTTTATTGTGGTAGGCTACAGGACAATGCCTGGAAAAATGCGTGAGCACCCAATGGTGCTCGAATCGGCAGCAAGGTACTGGGTTCTTGTTTCCTGCAGGACGATGCCTGGTGAGGAAAACGAACATCGTGTGAGTAACACGATGTACTCAGTGACAAGGATACGGTTGGCAAAAGATCAAGGGAGAGGTATCTTACCTGAAAGGGTCTACAACCGCTCGATGGCGTCTCCGTGAATCGGTAGTGCGGAGGCTGACTGCACTTCCGGGTTTAGACGCTTCCAGACCTGACGGGGAGAGTAACGAAAACTCGATCCGCCGCAAGGTCTTGTAATAGAATGTCGAGTTAGTTGAAGGGGTGTATGGGCTAATATAACGTTCGTGTAAAAGCCCTTGGACATAGCTAAATTAGCTGTGAGGCATATTTATGGAATAGCGTTCGGGGACAGTATACTGGCTAATACTCCCTTATATGTAGTATAGCATTCTTATGTTCAGAATATTACATTATTTTATATACAATCCAGTAGACAATTATATTTTCACATATGACAATTCACAATGAATATATAACACAAGATGACTTCTCATTACTGATATACAACGTGCAATCATGTACATAAGAGCAGGTAATGTAAGACCCAATAAAGAAATTATGTCAAAGCTGCAATGGAAAAGACAGCCTGAATAGTCTATACAGAGAGACAGGCCATAGTGATATATTCACAAGAAAAACGGGGAGCAATGTCTACAGCTTAGTTTCTGATACTGGATACATATCCTCGCCATTCATCCGCTGAATTCAAACCATGATTAATGGAGTCAATTCTTTCAATCCAGTGACATTCCCTGCGTTGTAGGATTTGTGCGATATCACCTCCTCTGTCAGGCATGGTTATGGTATCAATCACTTGCCATTTGATTTGATCTGCAGTGTGATTGTGATCTTTGAAATGTGTAACTAGTGGTGCTGTCAAAACTAGTTTCCTGATACGGCTTCTATGTTGGCCTACCCTTGCTTTAATTGGCTGTTGTGTCTGACCAACATAGGGAAGGCCACACGGACACCATATACAATACACGACGTTGCGCGTGTTACAATTTGAGAATGTTCCCAATGTGTGTGTTATATCGCCATGTTGGAACGTAGTGGTTTTGGACGTGAAGGGACATACCACACAGCTGCCACATGGGTAATGTCCAACCACCGGTGGTAAACGCCATGCTGTCTCTAATGTAGCTGATGCTGCTTTTATTTTTTCATTAGAGGAGTTTACTAAGTGATCCTTTAGATTCCTTGCTCTTTTATAGGCAAAGAGAGGAACCTCCAATGATGTATCAATGCCCCTTAGAATGTGCCAGTTTTTTGTTATTAAACTGCGAATTTTGTTGGTATGTATACCAAAGGTAGTTACGCAAACAATTTTCTGCATATCTTTTTTTGGTCGTTTCAATAGAAGTTCTTCCCGTGGACAGTACCACGCACGTTTTAATGATCTCTTTACCAACTTGTTGGGATATCCTCTGTTCAATAACTTCAATTTGAGAATTTCTGCTTCTCTTTTATAGTCATCCCTTCGGGCACAGTTGCGACGAATGCGCAAAAACTGCCCGAAGGGAAGGCCGTCTCTTAGGGCTCTGGGGTGATGACTTTTGTACGATAGTAATGTATTTCTTTCTGTGTCTTTTCTATGCAGCGATGTGATCAACTTGTCTCCCTCATGTATAATATTCAAGTCTAGAAAGGCAATGTGGTCCTTTAAGATCGTGGATGTGAATGTCAGATGTTTCTGTATGTTATTTAAATGTGTGACAAAGGCATGAAAGTTTTCTATTGTGCCACTCCAAACTAAAAAAATGTCATCTATATATCGATACCAACATTTAATGTTGGTACGATACGGGTTGGAATCATGGATGGCGTAGGTGCGTTCAAGTTGGTCCATATAGATATTCGCCAGGTTGGGAGCAAAAATTGCTCCCATGCTGGTCCCACAGCACTGTTGATAGTATACACCTTTATGCACGAAATAATTCCTTTGGAGGGCAATTCTCAATAAAGAGATTATGAATGAGGTGGGTACATTCATAGGCCTAGGTCTAGTATCCAAAAGACATTCAATAACACTAATGCTGTCCTCCTGTGGTATATTCGTATATAGCGCTGAGATATCTAGGGTAGCCAAAAAATCAGTCTCTACATTAAATCTCACGGTATCCAACAGATTTATCATATGCATTGTATCTCGGACGTAGCTAGGTTGGATGGATACATAGTCTCGGATAAAGAAGTCTATATATTTACCTATAGGCTCTAGAATCGAGCCGCAACCTGATAGAATTGGTCTGCCCGGGGGATGTGTGATGCTTTTATGGATCTTAGGTAAGGTGTAGAGGACCGGAGTCCTGGGGTTCTCTGAGTTTAAAAATTCAAACTCATGTTTGCTTAGGAAGCCGCAACAAACACTATCAGTGGGGACCACAACCCTATTAGACCAATCCCCATGCCCACAAAACATCGATATCATACCGATTTTCAATTTATCCGATCATATTTTGTCTACGGCTGAAATATCTTTACTTAGTAAAGGCCTATCATTTGTGGTAACAGGAAAAACCAATTTTTTTAATCTGAAGTCCGAGTTATTCCAGTTCTTCAGAAAAATTCGGTTGAACATATTCTTCAAAGACAGGCCGTACTCTGCAAAAGAATCAGTAACAGGGCTTAGACCTCCATCAATTTTTTACCCTAATAATAGCATGATGCCGCCAGAAATGATTACATTTGAAAAGGTAATTTTACAAAATGTAGAAAGTATGAAGAATAGCAGACAGTTCACTCCATACAATATCACACTTATGGAACGTCAGGCTTTGAATAATCTGAAACGTGATTCTTCGATAATACTAAAACCAGCCGACAAAGGCGGAGGAATCGTAGTCCAAAACCGTTCTGATTATGAGACTACTATAAACACGCAAATTTCCGATCCAAAACATTATTGTAAATTGACCCATAATCCTCTCGGTGACATCAAAGACGAAATCTTGAACATCACTAGAAATGGATTAGACCTTGGCTTCCTAAGCAAACATGAGTTTGAATTTTTAAACTCAGAGAACCCCAGGACTCCGGTCCTCTACACCTTACCTAAGATCCATAAAAGCATCACACATCCCCCGGGCAGACCAATTCTATCAGGTTGCGGCTCGATTCTAGAGCCTATAGGTAAATATATAGACTTCTTTATCCGAGACTATGTATCCATCCAACCTAGCTACGTCCGAGATACAATGCATATGATAAATCTGTTGGATACCGTGAGATTTAATGTAGAGACTGATTTTTTGGCTACCCTAGATATCTCAGCGCTATATACGAATATACCACAGGAGGACAGCATTAGTGTTATTGAATGTCTTTTGGATACTAGACCTAGGCCTATGAATGTACCCACCTCATTCATAATCTCTTTATTGAGAATTGCCCTCCAAAGGAATTATTTCGTGCATAAAGGTGTATACTATCAACAGTGCTGTGGGACCAGCATGGGAGCAATTTTTGCTCCCAACCTGGCGAATATCTATATGGACCAACTTGAACGCACCTACGCCATCCATGATTCCAACCCGTATCGTACCAACATTAAATGTTGGTATCGATATATAGATGACATTTTTTTAGTTTGGAGTGGCACAATAGAAAACTTTCATGCCTTTGTCACACATTTAAATAACATACAGAAACATCTGACATTCACATCCACGATCTTAAAGGACCACATTGCCTTTCTAGACTTGAATATTATACATGAGGGAGACAAGTTGATCACATCGCTGCATAGAAAAGACACAGAAAGAAATACATTACTATCGTACAAAAGTCATCACCCCAGAGCCCTAAGAGACGGCCTTCCCTTCGGGCAGTTTTTGCGCATTCGTCGCAACTGTGCCCGAAGGGATGACTATAAAAGAGAAGCAGAAATTCTCAAATTGAAGTTATTGAACAGAGGATATCCCAACAAGTTGGTAAAGAGATCATTAAAACGTGCGTGGTACTGTCCACGGGAAGAACTTCTATTGAAACGACCAAAAAAAGATATGCAGAAAATTGTTTGCGTAACTACCTTTGGTATACATACCAACAAAATTCGCAGTTTAATAACAAAAAACTGGCACATTCTAAGGGGCATTGATACATCATTGGAGGTTCCTCTCTTTGCCTATAAAAGAGCAAGGAATCTAAAGGATCACTTAGTAAACTCCTCTAATGAAAAAATAAAAGCAGCATCAGCTACATTAGAGACAGCATGGCGTTTACCACCGGTGGTTGGACATTACCCATGTGGCAGCTGTGTGGTATGTCCCTTCACGTCCAAAACCACTACGTTCCAACATGGCGATATAACACACACATTGGGAACATTCTCAAATTGTAACACGCGCAACGTCGTGTATTGTATATGGTGTCCGTGTGGCCTTCCCTATGTTGGTCAGACACAACAGCCAATTAAAGCAAGGGTAGGCCAACATAGAAGCCGTATCAGGAAACTAGTTTTGACAGCACCACTAGTTACACATTTCAAAGATCACAATCACACTGCAGATCAAATCAAATGGCAAGTGATTGATACCATAACCATGCCTGACAGAGGAGGTGATATCGCACAAATCCTACAACGCAGGGAATGTCACTGGATTGAAAGAATTGACTCCATTAATCATGGTTTGAATTCAGCGGATGAATGGCGAGGTTATGTATCCAGTATCAGAAACTAAGCTGTAGACATTGCTCCCCGTTTTTCTTGTGAATATATCACTATGGCCTGTCTCTCTGTATAGACTATTCAGGCTGTCTTTTCCATTGCAGCTTTGATATAATTTCTTTATTGGGTCTTACATTACCTGCTCTTATGTACATGATTGCACGTTGTATATCAGTAATGAGAAGTCATCTTGTGTTATATATTCATTGTGAATTGTCATATGTGAAAATATAATTGTCTACTGGATTGTATATAAAATAATGTAATATTCTGAACATAAGAATGCTATACTACATATAAGGGAGTATTAGCCAGTATACTGTCCCCGAACGCTATTCCATAAATATGCCTCACAGCTAATTTAGCTATGTCCAAGGGCTTTTACACGAACGTTATATTAGCCCATACACCCCTTCAACTAACTCGACATTCTATTACAAGACCTTGCGGCGGATCGAGTTTTCGTTACTCTCCCCGTCAGGTCTGGAAGCGTCTAAACCCGGAAGTGCAGTCAGCCTCCGCACTACCGATTCACGGAGACGCCATCGAGCGGTTGTAGACCCTTTCAGGTAAGATACCTCTCCCTTGATCTTTTGCCAACCGTATCCTTGTCACTGAGTACATCGTGTTACTCACACGATGTTCGTTTTCCTCACCAGGCATCGTCCTGCAGGAAACAAGAACCCAGTACCTTGCTGCCAATTCGAGCACCATTGGGTGCTCACGCATTTTTCCAGGCATTGTCCTGTAGCCTACCACAATAAAAAACTCTCTGGAGAGCGGAATTCATTACCCAGAATCGCTGACCACGACAGTGGTGAGTAGTGTGTGTTTTCTACAATCATTCACACAAAATGTAAATGAATGAGTACTACCTTGTTTCCTTGACGCTAACCCCTAATTTTTGTCCTACACATGACAACAGTACCCGGCTGGGCTACCTGTAAGTCAATTTTATCCTTTCTACCACGCATGGGTGATTACAAGTCTCGAAACAGGTACATTGATCCCCAATATACATTGATTAAATTATGAATTTGTCACTTCCCATACTTATCTCTCACTCCGTTTTAATTGTAGATGTCCCCATTTGTCCTGTCCTGATGAGACCCATATTCTCAAGGGTTGAAACGCCGTCGACGCTATAAGGAATTGAACCTACAATACAGTGTCTATGACTAGATATAGTCACTAGTTAAAATTTTCTATCAATATTTAGGTCACTTTCCTTTAATTGGTCATCCTATAAGAAACCGCTAATTGTATGTTTATTTGTGTGTTGTCTAAAACATTTTCTTTGGTTTCATATGTATACACTTGGGACACTGTGCACCCGTAAAGTTTGTGTTGTGCTTTTCACATGTTTTTGTGACAAACTATCTATTGATTGTATAATTGAACAACGTATGTTTTGAAATATAAACATTACTGAGACTGATTGTAACTTGTCCTTGCACCTCTTTTCGACATCTACCTTTCTGTGTCATGTTAAATTGCTATTAAGCAAATATTTGAATTACTTATACAAATATCATACCACAGGAACCGTTGTTCTTTGTTATCAAGATTAACTCAGACAAGACCGAAGTCTGAAGTCCTCGCTTCACCCCCTCTGCCTGGGATTACTATTGGTGTCCCACAGGGCTCGGAACTCCCCCCCACACCTATGGGCCACGCACGAAAACTGAAGCATCATCCAGAAATGCTCTATCACAATGAACCACCAAAACAACGCCGTCTCGTCCTCCTGCTTCCACATGCTCCACCTGCTTGATAAGATCTTCAAGATGATTCCCACTGAGTCCAGGAAAATGGTCAACCATGCGCTCGTCAGCAGCAGGCTAGACTATGGCAATGCAATCTATGCCAACACTGCCCAGAAACCCCTAAAGATATTGCAGAACATCTAGAACACCTCAGCCGGACTCCTCCTGAACATCCCAGGCCGCAGCCACATCACAGACCACCTGAGAGACCTTCACATCCAGTTCAAGTCCTTGTGAGTAGCGCATAAAATTCTATCTCAGCAAGGCCCTCCGATATTAGCAGATCTGCTGGTTCAGAACATCCCGAACCGTGCCCTTCGCTCCACCATCTTGGGATTGGTGTGTATCCCCCTATTTTAAAGAGCCAGGGCTGGTGGTCAATCTTTTAAGGTCCAGGGGGCCCACATCTGCAACTCCCTCCCGCTCTCTATCTGAGGACTTCAGAATCATCTGACCTTTTGTAAAGCTTTAAAGACCTGGCTCTTTCCAGCTTAACTGTTCAGGTTTGTTAGAGTGGCTTTTGGAATCTGTCTCTTACGTAGCGCTGGGATGCCCTGTTGCTGGGGCAGCTATGTGCTGTACAAATCGATAAATAAAATAAATAATAAATAAACTGCCTATTTATCAACAAAAGAATTGCCTACAAGTTCCTCACACATGCCCTCAAAGCCCTGTGCAACGCTGGACCTGCAAGCCTTTACCACCGCCCCTCCTTCTACACTCCCACAAGACATCTCAGCTCCCCCTATCTGGCCCTGGCCACCAACTCACATAATAATGATAATAATAATAATTATAATAATATCTTTATTTGTGGGATTTTTTTAAACCATTGCAACAGTAAAACAACAACATCAAATTTCTCCATGTGGTAAGACCATAATTAAAATTAGGTTAAAATCTTTAAATTAGTAAAACAGTAATAGTCAAATTTTCGGAGTCAAAAGCCTTTATTTGTATGCAGCAATTTGCAGTTAGATTTAGCCGAAGTAGCATTCTGACGGTGTTAAAAGGATTCGTTGAAATCCAAAGAGTCAAGAACTACAGTACAACTGAAAAACAAGATGGTTGGCAATGTTTGGAGCCTGCAAAGTACATGTTTTCCCTCCTAGGTAGCACGTTCTGGGACCACAGAGAGTTAAGTGGGGCTCCCAACAGGTAAAGCCGGCAAGGTGCAAAATCAGCGGCGAATGAGGTGACTCTCTTGGTTGCTGAAACAGTAGTGGCTGACCCTTAGAAGCCTATTGTGAGAGCTCATATTGGTCAGCTAAGTACTGGTGTTTAACATTTTTTCCTCTATACCCATACATTGGACCAGACAGCTGGACATCCATGCCTTCAAAGCATGCTTTCACTGCCTGCCTGCAAGTTCTTATCCCCTTGATCTTTAGGGCAGGTTTTAATATAAGCCTGTATTCCTTGTTTAGTCTCCTGCATATGCACAGTAAATGTAGCATATCCTGTTTTGACTCTCCACATAATCAACTCTTGGTTGTTATCTGTGGTTGTTTCCATGGGGGCAAATGGAGTAATGATGGTAGGATACCGAGCCGCAGGCGAAGATATTTTTCCTTTGATGCTTTCGTAAAGCCTGCACCTAAGTAGAATTGAGGGGAAGCTCTGAAGTAGCTCTGTAAAACAAACCAGCCGTGTGTCATTTTCATTAATGCAGCTTTGTCCTCCACTAGGGCCATCATTTTTTTACTGTTTTATTTGCCATTTCTTTGAAGCTTTTATGGGACCCAGCTCTCTCCCAGAGATCTCATAGGGTCAGGCAGTTTATTGAGTCTTGCAGACAGATCATAGGCGCCCTGCCACCATCTCACGGATCCGCAAGACCCTGGCTGGAAGAAGATCCTTCTCCTACCTCGCTGCGAAGACCTGGAACTCCCTATATCTGCACCTCAGGCAATCACCATCGCTGCCTCAATTCAGGAAGGGGATCTCAAGACCTACCTTTTCGACTGAACCGCAGATCCACCCCCCCCCAAACCCCCCCCCCCCATGCCCCCCCCCCCCCGGGCTGAGTAGTCGTGCTTTATAAGAAACCTGATTGATTGATTGATTGATTACTATATTATAAAATAATAATTACATTAAAACAAATTAAATTGGGCATTTAAAATTGCACCTACATTTGAAAACATTCATAACAAATATACAAAAAAACTAACACGTAAAATGTATTTACAAACATATGTTATATTAATTAAAAACTATGGGGCAGATCTACAAGGAAGTACCGCAGCGTGGCACCACAAGCCCTTTGGCTGCGCCACGCTGCGGCCCTTCCGAAGCACAGGGATGCAACATATTTACAAGAATATGTCGCATCTCTGTGCTTCCCCCTGTGCTGGCGCACAAACTGCAGCCATGCGCTGACGCAGGCACCCTTGCACCATGACGCAAGGATGCGTGCGTCATGGGTAGATTGTTTTTGTGCAGGAAGGGGCACCTTCATGGACAAAAACAATCACTACAGGCATTTTCCTCTGTCAATGCATACTGTAAAATTCAGCACACATTGAAAGAGGAAAAAACAAGGAGAAATCAAATATTTTCTCCTCGTTGCGCCTCGCTACCCCACCTCTAGGGTGGCGCAGCATTCAGACACGTCTTGTTCCATGGGTGTTGCGTGGGAACACCCACAGCAAAACACATGGAACGCCCCTTCAATGCAAAGTGCTGCGTGTGAAGGGGCCGTAGTTACAAGGAGAGGAGAAGTCACGCACAGTGGCTTTCCTGTCCTTGTGAATATGGAGGAGCCCACTGCGCCACCAGTACGTCATGAAAAGTGACGCACTGGTGGCGCAGGGGGCTTGTAAATCTGCCCCTATATTTATGACAACTATATTACAGTACATATTAAATACACACAAAAAATTAAAATCATATATATATATATATAAATATAAAAACTCCAAAGTACTCCCCAGCAACTCGCTTCCAGCGCCTGTACGGGTAAGGCTGAACACCGCACTTCCATGTGCTTACAGTCCTTGTGTCAGAAATCACAGCCTGACGCGTTTCTGGGCTCTTGCCCTCATCAGAGGCTTGACAACAGGGATGTGCGTATGGACACACCCACATTTATTCATAATTAACCGCCCTCAGATGGGCTACACAGGTGAGTAAAACGCTATGTCTTATGGGACTGGCGCTGCATGTCACAATTACTCCTTCCTGAATGGATGCACAATAATAGTTACTGCCACTTTAAAGCCCTCAATGGGCCTCGAAATGCGGATTCAGCCACCAATCCCTTCGTTGCTGGTCCACTTCCAGGACTCCGAAAATTCAAAAACCCCGTGGCCTCCAGTCCTCAAGGGGTGGTGCGAACCGTCGCGGCAACAAAGGGATTGATGGCTGAATCCGCATTTCGTTGTGCAATAGCAGTCATTTTTTACATCCGTAAAAGCACTTGATAGGCACTGATTTATCAGCCATTGTTAAATGTTTTACCAGGTTTTGAGTCTGTAACCCCACACCACCTTCCTGATTAAATCTTGGATGCTCAACTTCGCTACCCCGAAGTTGAAGTGCTGAATGCACGTAATTTGTGTCAGTGGCGGCTCCTCTGCTAAGGAGGAGGAGCGCCGCCCCATTGCTCTTTGAGCAGTGGGAAAAGGAAAAATACAATTATAATATCAGAAAGTTATTATCATTTTATTTTTCCGAGGCAGTTTTACAGGGCCGGGCTGGGTTGTTGCCACGGCCAGCAGGGGGAGGTGTGGTTGGGGCACTTAAGTTGGCATGACAGTTAGGCTGGTCGTCTTGGACCGGCTAAACAGTCATGTGCACTTAGCATGTTCTCCACCGGGCTGTAATACATAGCATGGGCGGAGAATGTGCACAGGCTCCGACTCCCTCTCTGAGCCCCCAACCACAGCGCTCAGATCAATAACGATGCTGCTGTCATACTGATGGCAGCAGCGTCGTGATTGGCTTAGAGAAGCCTGTGTGCTTACTCCTTCCGGTCCAGGAGGAACAGAAGAGGACAGAGGAGAGGTGGCGTCCGGCAGCCAGGTAAGTGACATTTTATATTTTTTCTCCCACCCCGCCTTACCCATACTACACTGTTGCAGCCGCCACTTCTTTGTGCTCAGGTTTGGGGCCAGCACCAAGGTAAAGCAACAGGACAGCAGTGGTGAAAGGCTTTTGCTATTACAGTTTTGAGCCCAGTCTGTCCTAGGATGTCTGTAAAATTTTCAACACTAACACACAAAAGTACTCAATTGAATGCCTAATCAGTGTTTTAGTTTAATAACAAGAAAAGTGTTTTAGTACGCATACAGTACACTAAATGCTACACATAAGCAGATAGAAAGAAAACCAGAACACTCATGCTCCTTCCTAACCAGAGATCAGACCCCAAATGTTATAGTAGCTCCTGTGCTAAGTTCAATAGGCAGGGCTGGAATAAATGTTCAAAACATCCACACTCCCTTGTTCTCTTGTGCAATCTCTCTCTTTCTATCCATCCATTCTCTCTCTCTCTCCTTCTCCCCTCCCTCTCTGATCAATTTTCTCTGTACCTTCCCCCCACCCTCCCTCTTTTCTCTCTCTCTTGAAGCCTCCCTGTGCCTATTGCAATGATCCTCATGGAGGTTGGGGAAGTGACAGAGGCACCAGGAGTAGCCCTAGTCTTTCAAAGACATCCAATTCACTGGGTAAATTCTTGGTCTGTCTAACCCTGTCACTAGGTTCCTTAAACGGGCACTGGGGGATTAGGGTCACTGTTAAGTCAATGGAATTGCGTACGATCATTTCACAACATCATGAGCCTAGACCCAAGGCTCACATATTGATGTCAATTTACATCAATGGACCTGTCCATGTTGTGGGCAGCGACAGTCAAAAGTGCAACGCACACTCACAGCCTTCCATTGCATACAGTCAGGGGCAACTTAAGAATCTTAGCGGCCCTGGACCAAATGTATTTTGGGTGCCCCTGTTCAGAACAGCTTCAAATTTATGATCCAATTTTTGCATTTTAATGCCCTCTTTGACCAGGTCACTGACAGTACACATGCACACTTGTCCAAATTGGGGTTGATTCCAATGTCATTCCCAAGGGCTCCAAATTGGAAGCAGGTTTGCAGAATCCGATCCAGAACCCTTGTTGCTGCCTGAATCCGACTCACTTCCCAACGACCAAGTGCAATGCCAATTGGTTCTGAAAGGCATTCAAACAGGTTGCATCTTTCGGAGCCGAATCATACAGCTCTATGAACCTGGGGCCTCATTTATGAAAAGGGACGCATCGCTACATGAAAACAGCGATACGTTACTTTTCATTGCGCCCTCCTTGCGACACCAATGATGTGTCATATTTACATTATGACGCATCATTGCGCAAGGAGTTACAGATACGTCAGTATTTCTGACGTATCTGTAAGCGCAAAAGTGACACATTGCTGGAGCCCCATGTGAAAGGGCCTGCGTCAGTCTTACGCCTGCTGTGAGGCAGGCGCAAGATTTTGACGCAACGGCGTCCTAGAAGTGACGCAGTGAAATCTTATAGCTTTCACTGCGTCACTTCTACGACCCTTTCTTGCGTCAATACGCCCCCCTTGCATACATTATACCTGGCGTAGGTATAATGTGGCGCAGGGGTTTACAAAGTGACACATCTATCTAGATGCGTCACTTTGTAAATATGGCGCAACAAGGCGCATTTTTTTACACCACTGGTGCGTCACAAAAAGTGACGCACCGGCGGCGTAAAAGTGACGCAAGGGCTCATAAATGAGGCCCCTGGTTCCTGAGCACGCCTGTGCGGTGACAGACTTGGACACCGGTTCCGATTCGGTTTCTCTGGAATGAATCGGCTGCCAGAATCTGTCTTTGTGGGCCTGTAGCCGGCTTCCCTTCACCCGGGGCCTTCCGAATAGTCCCAATGGGGGTACCCAAGGGACCCCCCCTTTCCAACCATGCGCATTGTGGCTATGCACAGGGACACCAAATGTGCCTCCAGTGCAGACATCAAAGAACCCACCCAGCCCCAATACACTAAAGCCTGTCTGGGAGGTGGTTACACCTCCTTGTGACAGGAAGCCAATAGTCAAGCCTTCCTCTGCTCGAGCTTGGCTCAGCAGCAGGAGGGCAAACTCATGTCTGTGGCTGGCGGCATCCATTTTGTGATGCCCAAGTAGAGAAAGCTGATAACAGGTGTACCGGTGTGTGTCGCATATTGTCCATTTAGGATGGTGGAATCATACCTCCTCCGCCACTTAGTGGTGGGAGGTATGATTCCAAGGTGTTTGACAGCAAACACGACATGTTTCTAAGCATCCGTTTTAAAGTTAGCATTTACCACAAGGTTATAATGCACTTAAAAGTATATGGTTGGCTGCATCACAAACAACCCTGGAAAATAGGTTCCGAAGGCTGCAGAGGTGCTCTGCTCATGCATAGGCACCCTCTCACATAAAACCCAGTACTCTGCCTTCAGGATGATTGATAAGGCCTGCTATAGGGGTGACTGATAGGTTTACATGTGCAGTGATATAAGGTATATATAGTGAACCTCTATCTAAGTAAGGGATGCATGCATCACCTTACACGGGCTGCAGTAGCAGACCTGTGGTGTCAGTTTGAATGGTCTCTCAGGATTGGCATAACACATGCTGCAGCCCCTGGGAGGCCTCTGGGGTACCCATGCCTTGGCTATATAGTATACCATGTACGAGGGACTTATAAGGGTACCCCAGAATCCAATCGGGAGTGTACCTAAAGTACATGCAATCAATTTAGAGGAGATAGCCGATAACTTGGGGTCCTGATTAGCAGTATCCCAGTCAGACTAGTCAAAAACCAGCAAAACACCAGGAAAAAAGTGGGGGTAACCATGCAGTCAGATTCCGCTTTTCTACATAACCTCCCCCAAACGAAAGGAGATAAGGCTAACCTTGTCCAGTTGAGACTTTATTGACTAAGGGCCATATGTAGGTAAAACATGAATACCGATTCCTTAATACCGAATTTTACCGATTCGGTATTAAGGAATCGGAAAATGCGATGTAGATAAAAAAATACGGTAAATTTTACCAAATCGGTAAAAATCGGTAAAAAATACAGATTCTGAGCGAATCGGTAAAAAAAAGAAATACCGAAACACCAATACCAAATCGGAATTACCGAATTCATTACCGAATTGGTAAATACCGATTCGGTAATTCAAAAAATCGTAATTGGATGAATCAGCCAATCCTGTGTTACCCAATCACCTCCCAAACAGGAAGTGGCCACACCCAGGCATCTGCACAGAACCTGGAGCTTACTGTGAGGAAGGCAGGTGAGTTGAGGAGCCAGGAGCAACAGAGCCTCACAGCTACAAACCAAAAAAAAAACTGTTTGGAAATGGCGAGCCAGGTCAGAGAGAAGGAGGGAAGTGAAAGGAAAAGAAAGCTGAAGTTCAGCGAAAAGGAGCTGGAGGTACTGATCCAGGATGTGAGTCAGGACCATGACAGGCTTTTTGGTAAGCAGTCCCACCATGTGCCGAAGTCTCAAAAGAGACAGATCTGGATTGGGATACAGGACAAAATATTGCCATTGGTGTGACCCAGCGTACCATTGAGGACATCAAGAAGAGGTGGTACAACTTCAGGAAGACGGCGAAGGCAAGGATGGCAGAGAGGCAGAGGCAGGCTGGCAAAACTGGTGGAGGAAAGAACAGAGCACCAGCACCAACACCACTGGAACTGATGGTAGAGTCCACCCTCCAGACGGAGAGTGTGAGTGGCATGGGAGATGCAGACAGCTCTGCCAGAGCAGCAAGGAAACAAGGTAAGATGCATGCCCAGCATGCTGTGCTACCCCCTCCCCAACCCCAATCCCCATAGTGGCATAGGGGCTCCCAATCCACTCCATGTCTTACTCGTTACCTGCTATGCATTGTGGGAGATGTAGTTCGAGGGAACTGATGTATAGGACAGTCAGGCTAGCAAGCACAATAGCATGTGAAAGTAATTGGCAATCTCAGGACAGTCACTGTGATCTGTAGGCATGATGTTTAATGCAATTCAAATGCAGACAGAGCATTGAGTTATCTACATTGTGTCATTACAGGCGAGACATCTCGCAGTGCTGCAGAGGGGATCAGAGCAAAGACAGCCAGGCCAGAGGGGAGGCAACATGAGGAAGAGAGTATGCCTGCAGGGACCACAAGCTCCGCACAACCACCACCACCAACTACTCTATCACAGGCATCACCACAGCGGCAGGGAACGCCGCCATCCCCTCATACCCAGTCCCCACTGCGACGATCACTAACACCACCACCACCACGGTCAGGCAGTAGGCATGCCGGGCCACCCTCCAGCAGATGGAGGAGTCGTCGGAGGAGGGCACAGGGGGCCAACAGTCTCCAGTCCATGAGGAGGGCAACAGAGAGAGGGCTGGTACTCCATCTGAGGGCGCCCACAGTTCATCCAGACGCCGCAGGGCAAGGCCGGCCAGTCCTGAAGCATCCAAACAGGGTGAAAGTGTGTTTGCTGGACTGGAAGGCAACATGCTCAAGGTCCAGCACCTGCAATGGAGAGAAATGCGATCACTGCATACAGAGGTGGCCCACATTAACAAACACATGCACAGGATGGAAAAGGGCATCAGTGCAATGGGAGACAACATGTGTGAGGGAATGCAGAGAGTTGCAACCTCTGTGGACAACCTCTGCAGCCAGTTGGAGCAGGACCGTCTTGGCAGGCGTATGGAGAGGCAGACACTCCAGGCCTATACCAAGGCAGTGAACCGGCTGGCCACTGCAACCTCCCTAATGTGTCGAAGGTCCATCGCCATGCAGGAGGAGATGGTGCATTGTAGCAGGGATGTGGCCAGGGGCATGGTATCAATGACCTCTGCATTAGAACTGCTGCAGAATGCGAAGGCGGCCACAATGGAAGGGGGGGGACAGTGAGGAGGCTACCAGCCGTGGTAGCATTACGCCCTCTCCCACCGAGGGCAGGAGGCGCAGCGAACGCCACAGCGCTGCGCAGGAACAGTCTGACACTACAGACAGTGTTGGCAGGGAACGTGCACATGCAGCATATGGATGCAGGAAATAGGTACTACTGCCAATTGGCAAACATTAGATGGGTGATGTAACCCATGTCCAAATGGACACTGCTTACAATACTGGTGGTGTGCTTATTAAACACCATTACAAAATACTGTTACTGGCTCTGTCTCGTTACTCACTCAGAAATAGTTTGACATTATCTATGCCCGTCTCTGTCTCCCATCATGTTCAACTGCAACACCAGCTGCGCAGGGCTCTGGCTGGGAGTTGTCCTCGTGCTCGACCTCAGAGTCAGTTAGTTCCACTGCTGTTCCTTTTTTTGTGGCCAGATTGTGTAGCATTGCACATGTAGCAATTATTTTGCAACATTTGATGGGACTGTACTGACGTGCACCTCCACTTTTGTGGAGGCAACGGAATCTGCTTTTAAACAGTCCAAACGTGCGCTCCACCACGTTGCGTGTGCTCTTATGTGCCACATTGTATCTCCTCTCCCTTGGTGTGGATGGGTTGAGATATGGTGTGAGTAGGTAAGGCCGGAGGGTATATGCGCTGTCACCTAAATAAAAAAGAAAGTGCCATTAATTTGTGTCACCAATAGCTTGAGCCAAGGTGTACATCAGGGTGTGTCACATTGATTTACCTAGTAGGTATCCTTCTCCAAAGTCACCAGCGGCCAGACGTGTATGGATGCGACTGTTCCGGAATATGTACGAGTCGTGGGTACTCCCTGGGAATTTGGCCACGATGTTAGTTATGATGAACTTGGCATCACATATCACCTGCACATTAATGGAGTGGGTAGATTTGCGGTTGCGGTAAATGTATTCAGTTGCTGCAGGTGGGCAGATTGGTATATGGGTCACATCGATGCAGCCAATGACGTGTGGGAACTGCGCCAGTTGGTAGAAATCCAGCTTGGTCTTCTGCAGCTCCGCCTGTGTACTGGGGAAGGTTATGTGATGATCCATTCTGTCCAGCATGGCATCCAGGAATGTGTTGAAGAAACGGGACAGACAGCTCTGTGACACACCACCTACTGCGGCTATCACACCCTGGTAACTTCCTGATGCCAGGAGGTGCAGGCAACAGAGTACCTGGACATGGGTGGGTATTGCGTGCGCCCTTGGTGTCTAATGCTCAAGATATGATTTGAGGTCCCCGTATTAGGTCAAGGATGGTGTGTGGGTGCAGACTGTACCTTTCATGGATTTCTGGTTCAGTCAATTGAAACAATGTGATGCGCAGTCTGTACACCCGCTCTTCCGGTCTCCAGATCCTCACTCCTGCTGCTTCCAAGCGTAGCCGCCTTGCTATGAGGTAGAGGCCCGCCATTGTGTTCACACTGTTGCATTTTGGAGCTGTTTTTATGCATTGCACCTGATTACCACCTGCTCAGGATCAGTGGTAAATACTGAATCGTTAATACAGAATTTGATCAAATTCGGTAATACTGATTTTTGCTACATCGCATTTTGGGATTTTTACCGATTCGTTATTTACTGATTCGGTATTCATTGTTTCGGTGTTCACCGATCGGTAAATAAGGAATCGGTAATTATTTACCAAAACGTTATTACCAATGCCATTCGGTAATACGTACATCTCACAGGGCTAAATACCGGATGGTAAAGCCGAAATTTATAGAATTTCGGCTTTACCGACCGGTATTTGGCCACCTACATATGGCCCTAAGTGGTCATATAAGGAAGATCCTGCACTAGCATGGATACCCCATGTCTTATGGTCCTCTAAGGAGTCCCTACCCTTAAGGGTATTGGATTTTCTCAAAAAGTTGGGATTACTGCCTGTAGTGTGTTTTGGCGAAGTAAAAGGCTGTTGAGGTGTCTGAGTAGAGACGTGAGGCCCTAATAAAGTTGGTCTCAGCTTCCTCAGAGCACTGGTCACCAGGGAGGCCTTTCTTCCATGTCTGAGTTGTATATGGTCCTAAGGGTCAACCACTGGCTGTTGCAGCTGGGGGCTGGGTCCCTTTGGTTGGAACACTGGAGGGACATGGTAGGTTTGGAACCATTTGGTTCCAGGTTTGCCTTTGTCCAACAGAGTCCATCTGGGGGGGGTCCCTATCCAAGGGTAAGAGGGATCCCTGAGTGTGTTGAGGAGTTTTCACCTGGCTAGGGCTACTAGACGGGGTACCCCTAATCTATGGATGAGGGGGTTCCTCTGGACAGTGAGCCCTTAAGGCTCCATTGACCAAGGGTAGAGAGGGGCAGGATATCTTCTCCATACTGGGTACCATCTTGGAAGGGTCCCCTGCCATCACAGGTGTTGCCAGTACAGGCCTGACCACCTCTGGGGCTGTTCCATTCACTAGGGGTAGGATCAGTCCCCTGAGGAAGCTGACCCTTACCTATAGTCTAGGGGGAAGAAGACTTTTCTTCAACACTTCTGCTCTCTGGTGGAGTAGAGTGGGCCATTCATTCAGGCTACACCACTCCAAAATTTCCCTGAGGTTCGGTTAAAGCCCTACGGGTCCCACCAACTTTCTCAGGGAGGCCTAACATTCTTAAATGGGCCTGGTATTCAACTTCAGCCCAGGCTGAACTCTCTAGATCATTACCCAACAGGCAATATACAGCAAGTTGGGGAACACTGCCGCTTTCTTTGTGCCAGTGACCCTTCCCCAGCTGAGATTGGCTATGGCCATGGGATGATCTGTTCTGATACCATCAATGTTGGTCACCTGGTAATTACAATCAGGTAGAAGCTGTTGAGGGGGTACTAGGTTACCTGTCACCATGGTGACACTAGCCCCTGTGTCCCTAAAGGCCACCACCTTCTGACCATTTATTAGTGGTTCCTGCTTGTACTTGCCCAAAGAATTAGGACTGACAGTAAAAGTGGCAAATCCCATGCCACCATCACAGACTGAGGAGGCCTGTGAGGTGTACCTTTCTATACCATGGTCCACCCCAGTTCCCCATGAGAACCCACCTAACTTTTTGGGTGCACAACTACTACCTCCTGGGGGATTATTACTTGTAGTGCCAGGAGGAGTGGTAGTATTGCTGAGAGGAACATTTTCCTTATTGCTGGACTTGGGGCAAATGAGGTAATTTTTCCAGTGGCTAGGCTTCTTACAGACGTGACAATAAGGTTTCTTGGTAGGGGAGGAAGGAGTTTGAGACCCACCCCCAGAAGAGGATTGTTCGGGCCATGTATTGGATTTATCTTTTGATTTATCCCCACCTTTTTCTTGGTTCTTGGAACAATCTTTCTTCTGGTCACCACCCTGATTCTTTGGCTTTACTCTACTCTGGTTCTGACCCATTTATCTGCCTTCTTGCCCGATTCTTGGGGAGAAGTCGGATCTGAGTCCACCAGCTACTGGTGTAAAAGCTGGTGTTGACAACTATTAAGGATCGGCTCTCTCATAATCAAAGTGTACAATCCTAAAAAGTCATGCACCTTCCTGCCATGTATCCAACCTTCCACAGCCTTAGTAGCACAATCTACAAAGTCACCCCAGTCTTGAGTCTGTGCCTTCTGGGTGTCTCTGAACTTAATCCTGTATTGTTCAGTGGTTAAGCCAAACCCATCAATCAGAGCACTCTTCAAGACTTTGTAAGTATCAGCATCCTCTTCTCTTACAGTGATGAGCTTGTCTCTACCTTTGTCTGCAAAGGAAAGCCACAAGATAGCTGCCCACTGCTCTTGAGGGGCCCTCTGTAGTGCAGTTTTCCATTTGTAGATGTCATCCCCATTCTGATAGGGATGGACTATCTTGTTCAGGTTCCTATGGTCAAGAGTATATTCTATAACTCTAGGGACACTGTTGCTGCCACCATGGGGCTCTAGCCCCAACCTTCTGGAAGCTCTCTGGAGCTCTAGGGATTACCTGTCTAAGGCCAATTGTCCCCTCTTGATTCTGAGTTTGATCCTCTCATACTCAAGTAACTGGCACTTCTCATAAGAGGAGTCCTTTTTATGAGATGCAGAGGTCCCTACAGAAGTACCAGAATGATTATATTCCTTAGAAGGATATCTTGATCTTCTAGGTAAACTCTATACTCTCCCTGGCGGAGTAAAGAGAGGGCCACTGGGGCCTTTTCCCCCACCTGAAGGAAGAGTTGGATTTTCCAGGTTAGAATCATCTTGATGCTCCTGGCCAGAGTTTGAGTCCAGATCATAGAAGTGTTCACTTCCTGCTCTATCTTCATCTCCTGTCCCACCCAACCTACCTGCCTCATCAGACCCTGAAGTCTTTCTGAGGTCATCTAGAAGTAGTATCTCTATAAGACGTTGAGTACTAGCACCTCTCCCTGTCCTCAGCTTCCTAGATGCACACATATTTCTCAATTCCTGTAATGAAAGATGGTCATACTTAGTTGGCAAGGAGCCACTGGCTTCAGGCCTAGAAGACATGCTAGAGTTATGTGGTGTAGGCGCCTACCTAACCTAGTGAGAATTGAAACTCTCCTGAGTTGGAGAAAGAGTGTGCTAGAACCTTGACTACCCAACTCCAAGTTCACTAGAACTTACTTATTCTAGTCTTGATTTATATGTACCTAATATCTTTAGTGGTTTTCAGTTAATCACTCAATGAGATTTATCTGGTAAAACAATAGCAAGCTTGAATCCCAACCTCTGCACACCAGTGTGAGTAGTTGGCCTGGTATATGCTGTCCACTAATTAAAGTGGGCACCTTGCACCAGTCTAAATTACCCTTATTGATGATTAGGGTAAAGACAACCTTTATTGAAAGCTATCCTAGTGGTAGCTATGGATAGCAGCCTTCAGGCTAAGTCTCGAAGGAATGTAAAGCAGCTTGTTTTACCAGATCAGAACCTCCTGAATGATCAAATGAAAGGAGAACCACACAAGAGATGTAACAAATATATGTATGTATTACGAAACACTCTCTACTAACCTCTTTATGAGATTAGAGCACAAAGCATACAATATTAACTCACTAGAATGACAATAAATAGCACAATACACAGTGGGTTCCAGGGGGAGACCAAACCATATACTAAGAAAGTGGTTTAACAACCATGACTTGACTAGAAACAGTGCCTAGAGTACGTAGAATTGTGGGGACCCCAAGGAACCACCCAAAGTAGTGACACAGGGGACCCAGGGATTACGGGTGCATTGTGAGAACACAGACGCGAGCTCCGGAGAGGGCTTTGAGCAAACTCTTTCAAATATAGAAGGGTCTAAGGCCAGCGCCCTTGAGAGTACTGAGATACCTGTGTTACCTAACCAGGGGAGCGGGTGCATAGGCGTCAAGTAATGTTGGAAACCATCATCATTTTCAATGGCGTGATGTGAAAAAGTACTGCTGCCGGGAAGATGAAAAGTGTCCGGTGGAATCTAAGCCTGGATCTTAGGTGAGAAGAACCTGAAAGCAGAGGGGAAAGAGTCTGGATCACTTCACAGTGACCAGGAGCACGATAGACAAATACCCACCAATGTTGTTTCTTTTAATTGAGAAGAAGTGAAGCTTGACTCTGTAGCCAGGGGGACCAGGAGATGTCGACTATGACCAAAGTCTGGAGGTGAGCTGCCCCGTGAAGGATGTCGAGTGCTAGGGGGTCAGTGTCTGGATTGAACACCAATAAGCCTTGGCAACTGCAACCCACACAGGCAGAGGAAAGATGCTTCTGTGAGGAGCAGCAAGTTCCTGGGGACTCTCCGAGCTATGGAGCGTCAGGGCACATCTAGAGCAGCCAGGGAAGGCCACGGAAAGTCAAAGTTACCTTCACAGGGACCCACAGATCAATGGATCAGGGATCGCAAAGGGACCTCGAGCTGAATCACGAAATACCAGCCCACAGATCACTCGTGGAATGTAGGCCGGAAATATTTGGTGGAAACATTACTCAGGTCAGGACTAAAAGTAGCCCAAAGCACAGCCTCAGGGATCGCTGAAAAGCATATGCTGCTGCAAAAGTACACAGTGCACAGGGGTTCGGTTTGCATGGTCCCCATGTGGCATACGCCCATCGAAATTGCTGAGAGTGCAGATCAACCTCAAAGACCTCGGGAACCCACCTCCTGTGTTGCAGACATCTTTGGAGTCCTTAGGAGCTTGGAAGATGCAAACCGGTCAGATGCGTTAAAGGTGCCTGCCTTGCAGGGAGAAACGCCTTTCCTTTACTCCAAGGGAGATTCTTCAGTCATCCAGCGTAGTGTAGATCATTGAAGTACTTGGTTTCTGCTTGCAGAGTTTAGTTCAGGTAAAATGTAAAGTCCTGTAGTCAGGGGTTCCTACTTTATACCCAAGGAAGGGGTGGTACAAACTCTGGGGACCCGCCTACGGGAGGGTCAGCACAGAGGGGTAGTTACACCTTTGTCCAGTTTCGCACCAAAGCAGGAGTCAATGGCTTCTGCAACCGGTTTGAACTGGACTATGCACAGGGACACCAAATGTGCCCTAAGTGCAGACATCAAAGCACTCTCAGAACGCACCCACCCTGCCCCAATACACTATAGCCTGTCTGGGAGGTGGTTACACCTCCCTGTGACAAGAAACCTATTGTCAAGCCTTCCTCTGCTCGAGCTTGGCTCAGCAGCAGGAGGGCAGACTTGAGTCTGTGCCTGGCAGCATCCATTTTGTGATGCCCAGATTGAGAAAGCTGGTACCGGGTGTACCGATGTGTCGCATATGTCCCTTTAGGAGGTTTGAATCATTCCTCCTCCGGCAGTTACTGGTGAGGAGGTATGATTCCAAGGTGTTTGACACCAAACACGTCATGTTTCTAAGAGGCCGTTTTAAAGTTAGCATTTAGCGCAAGGTTATAATGCACTTAAAAGTATATGGTTGGCTGCATCACAAACAACCCCGGAAAATAGGTTCCGAAGGCTGCAGAGGGGCTCTGCTAATGCATGGGCACCCTCTCGCATAAAACCCAGCACCCTGCCTTCAGGATTGATAAGGCCTGCCATAGGGGTGACTGATAGGTTTATATGTGCAGTGATGTAAAGTAGATATAGTGAACCTATACCTAAGTAAGGGGTGCATGCACCACCTTACACAGGCTGCAGTAGCAGACCTATGGTGTCAGTTTGAATGGTCACTCAGGGGTGGCATAATACATGATACAGTCCCTGGGAGACCTCTGGGGTACCTATGCCCTGGGTACATAGCATACCATATATTAGGGACTTATAAGGGTACCCCAGAATCCAATCTGGAGTGTACCTAAAGTACATGCAATCAATTTAGAGGAGAAAGCAGATAAATTGGGGTCCTGATTAGCAGGATCCCAGTCAGACTATTTGAAAACCAGCAAAACACCAGGACAAAGGTGCGGGTAACCATGCAGTCAGAGTCCACCTTCCTACAGCTACTGCCAAGCATGTTCGAGTTTCCTTTCTGCAATGGTTTTCATGGTGGTTCCTACTCCATGAAAACTCTGGCAGAGAGGAAACAGAGGGGGCCCTACAGAGCCATGGGGTGCATGCAGGGTGTCACATGTTGTGCATGCACCCCAGTACCTGCATGGCATGGACTGCCCTTTTCATTTATCCTTTTCTTCCTACGCAGGTTTTAGTTCTTCCCATGTTTGTGTTGCCTGCTGTTTATGTTCTCCTGCCCAACATTAGTCTTCTTCTAGTAAGGAGTTCTTGCCCCTGATATATGGACAGATGAAAAGTCATGCCTATACCATTTTCTCAGCAGACACCCATCCTTTTGCATTGTTATCTCTAAGCTGAGTGTGTTTTGGAATTCGTCCTGTGGTTCATTAACTGTTCGCCTCCATCCGATTCCAGCGATGGACTCATGCATGGGCACCGGGGCCTTCCAGTGCTTCCAAGGTGAAGGTTCCACAGGTTTGAATGTCCTCCTCCCGCCCCGATGGTCTAGGGGGCCCCTGTGGGGCCGTATTATAGAATGTACCAGGGGGTTTAACGGGCATGTGCACCTGCAGTTTTGTATTACAGAAGCCGCCGCAGATGCTTGTGCCGCCCCTTATGTAATACAGTTATTGCTGGTGCACATGTAGTGCCATAGCTGTCTCAAGACGCGCGCGCTGCATCGCATTTTGCGATGTGGGGCGCGCTACGAAATTCGTTTTAGTTATTAAATTGTTTACTTACCTACAATTATCCATATTCTGGTTTTTAGCACCCCCCGCCCCGCCTTTCTGCCCCACCGGAACTCCCTCCACGGGCCGCGGCTGTCCAGACTTCCCTGCGAAGGCAGGTGCAGTCACTCATTGGACTTGCCTGCTAGGGAATCTCTCGCCCCGATTTAAAGAGTAGGCAGCATGCCACCTGCACCATAAAACACGGACCAGCTTGTAAATTTCTGCTCCGTATTTCACTTATTACGCTGCCTCAGGCTTAGGACCAGGCTCGGGTTTGCAGTGCAGCTGCCTTGAGGGCAGAGTATTATTTGGAATAAGGTGCTCTGTCCCTGTTTGTGCCTGGTGCACCTGTTTAAAGGTGTGCCATGAGGCAAACAAGGGCAGTGTGCCCTATCTGCAATATGGGCCCTGGAGTTCAAAATCTGATTATAAAGTCCCGATGGAATTTCGAGCCCATAATGAGCTGAGCTTTCATATGGCTTCTGCCAGCCACACTAACTCTACCTCGATCAACCAGGTGCCTTCGGTCTGCCTCGTGATTCTTCACAGACACCCCAGTTCCACTGAACGGACGCTCCTTCTCTAACCTGGCAGCCAAGACATAAAACTCCCTTCCCCTGCACCTAAGGACCACCCATCACTCCATTAAACCCTGCGCCGCAGGGCTAATTCCCCCGCGACGCAGGGGGGAGGGGGGCTGCGCGCGGCACCGCGGTGCTCGTGACGAGCTCAGCTCCTCATGCTGCACAGTGGCACTGTGCTCCTGATGAGCTGAGCTGATCATGACCACGCTTGTTTGATGGAACGGCCAGCACAGCAGGGGAATTATCCACGCGTGGGCGTTCCGCAACGGTCATGACGAGCTCAGCGCCACTGTGCCTCATGACGAGCTGTGCTCGTCATGAGCACTTAGTGGGTTAATTCATTAAACAACTGAAGGCCTAGATGTTCGAATGAGACACAACCTGCAGTGGCTACAAGTGCCTCAAGACCCTAATTGGTGAGTTGCCACACTAGATAAATTATTGATTGATTGGAAGTAAAAACAAAGCATTAACACAGATAAATAGGAGAGACAAATATCTACCCATTTAGGAGCTGTTTTGTTCAAAGTGAAACCAGAAAACCTGGATTAATCTCAGCTTTGCCCTTAAGCACACTGTGATTTTAGGTAAATATATCATTTTACTGTTCCTCCTTTTGCTTTACTATCACATACGAAGGCATTTTCAAATAAGTGAACTGTCTTCCCTCTTAGTTCACTAATGGCACTGTCACCAGAGTGGGGGTGGGAACAGGAATGGTTCTAAGTTCATCTTTAAAAAACTGTCACATTTAATAAGTATCTCTCAGTGCAGTCTATAATACAACATATTATTGTCAAAGCTTCTACATGTTAAATCAATACACTAATTTGATTGTTCAATCAATCAATCAATCAATCAGGGCTTTGTGTAGCATGCTACTCACCCGTGAGGGTCTCAAAGCGCTAGGGAGGGGGGCAGCTCCGGATCAGTCAAAAAGCCAGGTCTTGAGGTCCTTTCTGAATGCGTGCAGGGTAGGGGAGCATCTGATGTTCACTGGGAGCTCATTCCAGGTCTTGGCTGCGATGTAGGAGAAGGCTCTCCCACCCGTTCTGCTTCTGCGGATGCGGGGGATCTCAGCCAGGGCGAGGTCGACGAAGCGGAGGTTCCTCATAGGTACGTGGAAAGCTACTCTCTCGGTGAGATATTTGGGCCCACTATTGGGGAGGGATTTGTAGGCGTGGGTGAGGAGCTTGAAAGTGACTCTCTTCTCGACGGGGAGCCAGTGGAGGCTTCGTAGGTGTTGGGTCATGTGCTCGTGACGCGGGTTCCCGAGGACGAGTCTGGCTGCAGTGTTCTGGATGGTTTGAAGTTTGTGTAGAAGGGTCTTGTAGATTCTGGTGTAGAGGGCCTTGCCGTAGTCCAGTCTGCTGGTTATGAGCGCGTGGGTGATGGTCTTTCTGCAGTCGGGGGGATCCATTTGAAGGTCTTGTGGAGGATGCGCGGGCAGTTGAAGCTAGTGGAGGCCACAGCGTTGATCTGTCGGTTCATGAAGAGGGAGGAGTCAAGGATGATGCCAAGGTTTTGTGCATGGTCCGTTGGGGTGGGTGGGTTCCTGAGGGTGGAGGGCCATCAGGCGTTCTCCCAGGGGGAGGAGCAGGATCTGAGGATGAGGACCTCGGTCTTCTCTGAGTTGAGCTTCAAACAGCTGTCTTCCATCCATGCTGCCACGTTCTTCATTCCTTCCTGGAAGCAGAATCTGGTGTCTTCGGGTTTTTCGTGAGAGAGAGGATGAGCTGGGTGTTGTGGGCATAGGATACAAGGTTGAGGCTGTGCTGTCTGAGGATGGCGGCGAGGGAGGCCATGTAGATGATGAAGAGCGTGGGGCTGAGTAAAGATCCCTGGGGTACTCCGAAGTTGATCTTAGTGGGTTTGGAGAGGAATGGAGGGAGCCTGATCTGCTGGGTTCTTCGGGTGAGGAAGGATTGGATCCAGTCGAGGACGGTTCCTTGTATCCCTGTGTGGTGAAGTCTGGCTGCGAGAGTGCGATATGAGATGGTGTCGAAGGCTGCGGAGAGGGCTAGAAGGGTGAGGGCTGTGGTATGTCCCTGGATGAGTAGCCGGTGGATGTCGCCAGTGGTGGCGAGGAGGCCGGTCTTGATGCTGTGGTTACTGCTGAATCCAGACTGGGAGGCATCTAGGATGGAGTTATCTTTGATAAAGGCGGCCAGCTTGGCGTTTACGAGTCTCTCTGTGACTTTCACCGAGAAGGGGAGGAGAGAGATGGGCTGGTAGTTCTTCAGGTCTGTAGGGTCGGCTGTTGGTTTCTTGAGTAGGGGTTTTACCTCCGCCCGCTTCCAGTCATCAGGGCAGATTCCGGATCTGAAGGAGGCATTGATGGTACATCCTAGTTTGGGTGCAATGGCGGCGGAGGCTCTGTGGAATATGTGTGGTGGGCAGGGTCCGTTGGGCTCCTGAGTGGGTTTTCTTCATGGTCGCAGTGGTGTGTTCGACGGTGACGGGGTCCCAGGTCATAATGGTAATTTAACAGCAGCGGTGGGTGGGAGGGTGGTGTCCGGTACTGGTTCACTGAAGTTGTCGTAAAGGGCCTTGATCTTCAGGTAGAAGTAGGAGCCAAGTTTGTTGCAGAGTTCCGGGGAGGGTGCAATGTCCATGGCTTGGCTGGCGGACTTTGCGAACTGCTGTATTGAAGTGGGGGGAGAAGAGAATTTATAATATTTAACATGATGTTTGTTGCATGACTCACATCGGCTCAGCTTGTGCACTGGTTCTAAGAGACAAGCAAAACCCTTTGGCTCAGCTCTATTTCTTGCACAAGGATCTTGCATTGATCAGAAGGCACAACAGGTGGTTGTAAATGCTAACAGAACGTAAGGTGGTTCATGAGACTTTTTGTTGGTGAGGTTACAGAGGTTGTGGGGCCGTCTCGACATTAATAAAATTATGTTGTCCCCCATAGTCCTCTATACTATTTCTAATATTCCAGTATCCATTCCTTCTAAATTTTTTAAAAAGATTAACTCCATTTTGATGTCCTTTCTTTGGAATAGGAAAAAAACCCAGAATGTCCCTTGCTCGATTGATTCGCCCTAAAGCGGAGGGTGGAGTCAATTTCCCAGACTTCCCTGCTTACCACAAGGCGTTTTTATTACGACAAGCTTCCTTCTGGCTGCAAGACCCTAGCACTCCCTGTCCTTTATGGGCTAAATTTGAGCGCCTTCTTCTTTCTCCTTTTTCTTTTGCTGAATATCTCTCTTTCTCCCGTAAACCCTCTTCCATTCCTACTCCCATTCACAAGTTCACTACTAAATTGCTCCTATCTTCCTCTCCCTCACCCCCTACGACTATTGCTGATTTTCTTTCTTCTACCATTTGGCGTAATACCGCCCTACTTATTCTTAACAAACCCTTCTTTTGGAAGGCATGGCGTCGCAGAGGGCTGATATGGATTTCTCAACTCTTCTCTCAATCTTCCTTCTTACCTTTCATTACTCTCCGTTCCCTTTATGGTTTACCTGCCTCCTTTACCCGTAACTACCACTTACTCAGAGAGGCCGCATTGACAACCTATAATCGTCTCTCTCAGCTACATTCCTCTCCCATCTCTCCCACTCCCACCTCCTCACTTCACTCCTTTTTGCGTACTACTCCCAAGGCTTCCTCCATTTACAAATACCTTCACACTATTGACTCTGTTAGGCCTAAATCTAAAGTGGAGGAAAGCTGGGAACATGATCTCACCACGTCCTGGCCAATTTCGTTATGGGACAAGATATGGAATAAGATCCGTTAATTCATCTAGAGCGCCGACTTTAACACAGTCCTTGTTCTTTATTCATGACAGACTTCTCTACACACCCTTTGACCTTCGTAAGCGTTTTCCAAACACTCCTCATACATGTTGTTCTTGCTCCTCCCCACAGGCAACTTTGCTTCACATGTTGTTCTTATGTACATCTGTTCATGACTTTTGGTTACAGGTTTGGGCTCAAATCAATGTGATTTTTCATACGTGTATTCCTTTCTCTCATGCTAACATTTTTTTAGGCAGTCTTTCCCCTTGTTGGGACGATGTTGACCTAAAGCCTCAGATTATTGATTTATTGTTAGCTGCTGCATTTCAACAGATAACGGTTAATTGGAAGGACTTCTCCAATATTTCCTTTAAGGCGTGATGGTTTAACGTTTGCCATAACCACAGACTTGACGCTGCTTTTGTTTTCCCGGCTCACATGGCTGCAAAACGTATGGACCTATGGCTCCCTATCATGCTTTACTTAGATGCCTGTGCTAATCGTCTGTTTCGCCCCACTGCCTTCGCAGCAAGAAGTCCTTAAACCTCCTTAAATGCTCATTACATTCCATCTTTTCTTTATTGTACTATTTTTATACTCCCCCTAGGTATTTTCATGTTTTTATAACTAATGTTTTTCCTTCCTTTTCTTCTTTTAACTCTATTGCCCGGATTTTCCTCTTGTTACTATTTATAACTTTATTGCTTGCACTGTTTACCACAGTTTTCAATATTTTACACTTTTACTGTATTTTGTATTGACACCTTGTTTTTCTTTTTATATCAAATAAAAAATTTCTTGAACTTATAAAAGGTTACAGAGGTTGAAACAAAAAAAGCTGTGGGCTTCCCAGGATCTGCAGTCTCGGTTTGCCGCTACCAGTTGGCTTCTCTTGCAACTGTGTTGATGATTCTGATGGCTGGATTGGCTGAAGACAAACAAAAGGTTGAATATTCATTAGAGTCCCTTGTCTAAGAATATGGCTCATTACATTGCAATCTATTACATGATGTTGCATGCTGACTTTACCATACCAGATGCCCTTGTTCCCGATTGAAAGAGAAATTCATCGCACTGCATGACAGTGTGATCAAGTGGGGTAAATTGAAGCACTCGCTGTATTATCAGTAGTAGTACCAACACATATAAACATATCAAAGTATGTGAACATTGATGTCTGGGGACCCTTGAACATTCAAGGTATAGAAATCTAACAACATAAGGGGTTAATAACCCCTGATTCAATTGAAGGACGCAAACTTCAAGGGGAGTGCTCATCATGGCAAGGCATTGATGAAGTTGCCCAATAAAGAGAAATTCTCTGTTTTACCTAGAGGATCCACAAATAAAAAAAAGTTTGCTAGTCAACCTCTAGCATTGGGACCTACTGACTTATAAAATATCTTCCTGTACCCCTATAGCATATGAATTGAGAAGGTCCCGAAGAAGGTGGTTAAGATAAGGCTTATTCCACCGAAATGTGCGTCGATCTAGTCATATGCGCTCAGCCCATGATATGGTCACAGATAATTCAAACACCGCTGTCCCCGTCTGACCCGGATGTATATGTGGTCCAGGGCTGATTGTTAGTGTGTATGGTACGAGTGAGAATGAATGTGGATATAGTTGAGTGATTTGATTTGCTGGTATGTATTTAGGGGTGCTCTGCATATTAATGTTTTGTATTGTTTAAAATGTAGAAAAAAGAGCCATATGATAAAAAGAATTTGTAACAATATGTACGTTTTTTAAGAAAATGATTTTTTATTCACCTTTTGCTATTATTGATGATAAAAAGTACAAAATATTTAGCATAACCAATAATAAAACATATTTTTGATCTAATGTTGGTGTTGAGTAGATAATGTCTCATAATAAAAAAAAATTCTAAGATGAGCCCATATGAACAGATTTAGCCCTATTGTCAAAGAAATAGAGGTCAAGTGGGAGGTTGTACAATAGTACTTTTGTAGTGGTTGTTCCCCCTTTTCTCCCAGACCATACGCATCTTTAGAGGGGGTCCCTTCTATGGAGTCTGCAGTCTCAGTCTGCCACTACCAGTTGGACTCTCTAGCAACAGCGTTGATGATTCTGATGGCTGGATTGTCTGAAGAGAAACAAAAGGTTGAATATTCACTGATGGCCCTTGTCTAAGAATGTGGCTCATTAAAATGTGATGTATTACATTGCGTGCTTTTACAACGTGGTCATTACAATGCCCGTGTTCTTAGTACGCGATGCATTTACATCGCAAGTCATTACAACGACTTGCACTAGGGCGCGCGCTAGACTTAGGAATAGTACTAATTACTATTCCTACTCCAGATTGTGCAACAGTAGGGAAGGTGTTGGAATTCATTTCCAATACCTCAGCGCCCCACAGTGCAAAGTTGTTGTAATTACTTGCAATGTAAATGCATCGCGTACTAACAACACTGTAGTTTTAACGGCCGCTTTGTAATAGTAGCGTGATGTAATGACAGCGTTGTAAACGCTGTTTCCCTTGTCTAAGAGCCCTCAATGGTTGTGAACGGAGGACTGCCGGATCTCAGCATCTGAAGTCTTGAATTACTATTGGTAGCCTGGCCTCGCTGGTGATTGGTCGGGCCATAGCAGCACCAGATGCTGTGAGTGGAGAGGCTAAAGTTGGATGCTAAGAGGTTGCGGTGTTGTTTCCTCACAACTTTGTGGCAGCAGACTTTGAGATCAGTGAGGAATAGTTGAGTGGTTTGTCAGTTGCCCTGGTGATTGCTCTGTCCACTTTGACCACAGAGTGTGAACAGAGAAGGAGATGCAAGATTTATGATGCTGGAGCTGGAGAGGGAGTGAGGGCAATAGGCAGAGTAGGACATGGAGGATTAGAGATACCCAGGGCCACTCGAATTATGCAGCAGGGGAGGGCCAAGTTATTTGGCAGGGTTGACTAAATTATTCAGCAAGAAAAGGCAGATTATTCTACCTAATGAGGAAAATGTTGTTATATTAACACTTCATTATTTTGTCATCATTACACATGGTAATGTTTTTGGAAAAACTCTCACCTTATTAGTGCAGGTTTAATACCCAAAAACTGTAGTAAGTAACTGAAAGATGACAAGTCAACCTTTGCGAAGGGACTTCTACTGCACTGCAATACATGTCATGTGTGTTTAGGAACTTTTGATCTGTTTTTGATCAAAACAAAACATGTTTTTAGGTGAAATCTACTCATTATGGTGCCGATGATGGATTATGTTGACTTAGGGCCAGACGTAGGAGCCCAAATACCGGTCGGTAACAGCCGAATTTGGCAGTTACCGACCGGTATTTGGTGATTGGGATGTAGGGGCATCGTTTTACAGAATCGGTAAATTTACCGAATCGGTAAATTTACCGATTCTGTAAAATACCAAATCGGTAATTTTAACAATTCGGTAAAACCCAGATGTAGGTGGGACTCTTCTGAGTCCCAAAGGCCATTCTGATTCGGTATTTTACCACCCAATCCAATTGGGTGGTAAAATACTGAATCCTGGTGTGCATGCACATGTGTGCATGCTCACCTATTCCATGTGACAGACAGACATGCCCTTAGGGCATGTCTGTGTGCCACATGGCACACATGCCTGTATTTGGGGTGCTAGAGGGTGTCAAAGTGACACCTCCTGCACCCTTGCAGGATTCGGTATTTACCGATTCGGTAAATACCGAATCGGTATTGCCCATTGATTCCTATGGGCTTCATGGCCCATAGGAATCAATGGGCAATACCGATTCGGTATTTACCGAATCGTTAAATACCGAATCCTACCGATTCGGTAATTCTGAAAATCGAATTACCTACATCTCCGCCCTTCATATTTACCGACTCTTAAATACCGAATCGGTAAAATTCGGTATTTAAGAGTCGGTAAATATAAATTACCTACATCTGGCCCTAAAACAGCAATTCCGTAATTATATGGAAATAGCCTCAGCCATAGACTTGCATAATTCCAATGGCCCTGGGGATAGCTTATGCTCTCTATGGTCTCTGATAGTGTGAGCAATGAGGGATAGTTGTTCCCTTGGCCAGTTCCCATGGTGATTGCACTTGCCGGTGTGGATGGAGAAGTTTGACCCAAAGGAGACAGGCAAGAGTAGCAGTGTAACCGGAGAGAGGCAACAGAGAGATGCGGGCTGAGTGGCGTTGGTCCAGGGTAGTGCAGGAATGGTGGATGGTTGTTGTGACTTTTGCTCCAGTGTTTGTTGTACCCTGTTTTAGTGGTCGAAATGGGCTGGATCTGAGGGGCATGATTTGCCCATACTATTTTAATTTAAGAAAAACTATTCCCCATACATTTAATGAAAGACAACAAAACAAGCAGGCAGGTAAACAAGCCTTCTTGCCAGGGTGCCTACTGCCTGAAAGAAATGTAAACGTGTGCAGCTTGTCAATGTGCACATGTAAATGATACTTGGCAACCAGTATTGGCTTTTATTAATAGAATCACTTGAAGCTTCCTGATGACATAGATGAATTCTTTTCGAGTGGTAGTGCAAGGGAGTTACCAGCTGGGCTTTTATGGGACAGTTATATAAACAAGCATTTGCAATGCAATAGGTCTCGCATTAGGAAAGTTTGAGCTATTGGTATTGTAAATGACAAATTTTGTATTTATGTGTTGGTTTTGAAAATAGCTAAATTAATAGCTTTGTCATTTACAATGCCAATAGTTTTAACTTTCGCAAATGTGACACTGATAGCATTCGTAATGCAATATGTGTTGTATTTATGTGACTTAGATGTATTGATATTACAAATAACAATGGCTTTTTTAAAATAATTAATACGTAAATAAAAGTTATTGTAATTTATAATGGCAATAGCCTAAACGTTGGTAAATAACTTTTGTGAAGATTATGTTCAGTGTATTTTTTGTAACGAAAATCCAGGAACAGAAGTGAAATAAATTTCAGTTTACCCATTATTACTGTTTTTAATCCAACTGCTGCAAATGGGCTGTTTTGACATTAAAGTAAAAGTAACCAGCAAAAATTGTGAAATGTTACTAGTCAAATGAAAATATTTATTGAAACCAGGAGACATAATTTGACACCAATTAAGAACATCTAATGGCATTTCGAAAACTAGCGCTCCAAGATGCAAAAGGAATACCCTATGGAGACTGTAAGAATACATGTGCTTTTCAATGATCTTGAATCGTGAGGAGTGTTTGTACATGCTTTGTCCACTCCAGGAGGATGTTCAGGGCGAATTGCTGTCACTGGTAGACAGAGGGACAGCAGTTTACTGATAATCCCTCGATATACCCGAATGGAATGGGTTGGGCTCAAATGAGATTTAGGGAATGGACATTTTTCAAAAATAATAAGTCCAGTGATGGATCAGTTTTCCCCTTCCACTGCGCATTTGCCAAGACTGCCCTATGTCCTTTTGTGAGGACTCTGCGCTGCCCCCTCACCCCACTTGGCTGTGGTTACCGCTCATTTCACCCCCATGCTCGTCTACTGTATGCCTCTGACCTTTTATGCTTGTTTTATTTGTCTTCTCTCGTTTGCGGTGCGCTGCGCATAGAACCTGGACCCCGGGCGCTTGTTACGCATTACAAGCCCTAAACAATCATGGATGAACCAGTAGGTGGCAGCGGAGCGCGTGTCGTAGCACAAGGGATACTCCTGGCACATCTAAACCCTGTTCCCTGCTAGCGCCGCACAGGGGCCCCAAAACACTGCGGAAGAACGAGTGCATGCCATCTAGGAAACTTGCGCATCTTGTTTGCGGATGGTGGGCCTCCGCACTCACTGTGGAGCCTGTGACATATTCATCACCACACTTGGACCCACAGCAAGAGAGAGGCAGAAAGGGAAAGGCAGGGAAGCAGTGACACAAGACGATAGAAGGGGTGAAAAAGAACCCACAAAAGTGAAATCGAAAGGCAGGGCGTGAGGTCATGCAAGGTGGAATCAACACTAGGCAGCGGCCTGTTGATCGGCAACGCAGGCATTGGGCCCGGCCTGCGGGGGCTCCACGGAACCCTTCTGCACCCGGAATTCCTTCATTTGTACACATGAAGAACTGTCTTTAGGCACTTTCAAACTTCGTAGAATAGTCGGTTTTATACACAGCGCACGAAGCCGGGTCTTCTTCCCGAGCGCTCCCAACTTTACCAACAAGAGTGTCCACCGAGTTCAGTTAATCGCATTCCACGCGCGTCGCTCTCCGTTATTTCAATAACGTTAACTATGAAGAAACATCGTGTTCTCTGAAAGAGCTATCTGTACAGACTTGGCGTCGTCCACTGCAGTAGCAACCTAATATTTTAAAGGGACTCCTGTGCAATAACACCCCTCTCAGATGAATTCGAGACTGATTGAAACATCATCTACCTATACTACTCACTGCTTCCAGGTCCAACTTCAAATGGGGAAGGAAGGAAATCGCTACTTTAAAAGAACACGTTCATTAAGGAGTGCCGCCGTGCTGGCCGCGGCGACCCGGAAGCTCTTGGCCGGCCGGCGAATCCGGTCGCGGCCGGCCGGAAGTCCCGCCTCCCGAGGTCCGCGAGCCCGATTGAGAAGAGGAGACGAGACGCGCCGCGCCGTGAGGAGCCCGCCGGAAGAGCGCAATCGGTGAGTGGGGCCCGGGGCTGAAGTGAAGTGCGTGCGTGCCTGTGTGTATGCCTGGGAGGGGTGGGGGAGTGTGTGCGCACGTGTGTGCGTGAAGGAATGTGTGTGCGCATGCGTGACTGTGTGTGATTGAGAGAGAATGCGAGGTAGGGGATAGTGTGCCTGTATGTGTGTCGTATGCCTGCGTGTGCATGCGCGCGCCTGTGTGTGTGTGCGTGCGTGCATGCAGAGGGGTGGGGGCTGCCTGTGTGTATGAGAGCAAGGGATTTGCTTCGCGCATGCGCAGCTACCAGACGCTCGCTCCCGAGGTGAAATCTGACCTCGTCAAAGCGCGCGTCTGGTAGCTGTCCACATTCCTAAATACGGGCCACAATAGGTCTGAAGCAGACACCTCAATGCTCACGCATTGAGGGTTAGGTCTGCTCGACCTAAAAAAATGGTACTATGTACAGTCTGGGTATTACTAAAATCTAACTTTCGGAAGCACTTTTTTATCTTAAACTTTTTAATGCATTTTGTAACCACCTATCTTATACTGTGTGAAATGCAATTTTAACAATTATTTACATGTTTACAGTGCTTTCTGTCACAGTCTGGGACCTTGTAGACCTAAACATACACAAGTCACTATTCTCCACTGCAGCAACCAGGATTCGGTTCTGTCGCTTTCTGCTTACGCAAATAGACCTCTGCAGTGCATTAACTAATAGAGGTTTCATAATTTACGATAGTGCATTTCCCACTGATCAACTTAACTTACATTTGTTTTTCCTGTATGCTGTGTGTTATTTTATATGTAGTTACCTGGCGGTGAAAGACCCGAAAAGTTGCAGAATATTCAGGGGCAGGATCGACAGGTAATTCCCTCCCTGCGCCACCACAAGTGTGTTGCATTGACAATGCGGCACACCGTGGCGCAAGGAGAGGGCGATGCGTGTTGCATCCTGTGGTGTAAGGGCGGCGCATTGCTGGAGTTCTGTCGCAAGCGCGACGCAGCACCAGCACTGCTCAGGGGCGCCCTATGCCTAACATGCTGCGTCACTCCTTACACCTGCTTCAAGCAGGCGCAGGGTATTAACACAGCTTGGACGTAAAAGTGACTCAGTGAAATATTGTAGGTTTCACTGTGTCACTTTTCCCAGGCGTTTCTGCGACGGAATGCCCACCCTGCGCAGGAACGCTCACATGAAACCTAACGCAGGTTTCAAGTGGCGCAGGGCTTTACAACGTGATCTATCTCCCTAGATGCGTCACATTGTAAATAAGGCGCAACATGGCGCATGGTTCACGCCACCGCTGAGTCACAGAAGTGACACAACAGCGGCATATATGTGGCGCAAGGGGCTTGCAAATCTGCCCCCTAGTTTTTTTAGCCAAGCCTTTGACCTCGCCCCCACGCTCACTCACCCTGCCCCCATTGCACGCAACATCACAGTTCCCATACCTTTTTTTAATACACTTTGACCACTTCCGTTTGCAGCAGTCTGTGTGCAAGGTATAACTGTAGTCTTGTCAACCTTGAGCAGGAAGGTAGGGAACAGAGATAACAGAGTTAGGATAACTAGGAGGAGAAGGTACCATACTGCTTTGGTTAAAACTATAAAAAATATGCCAGCTGACCCCAGGAATTGGCGTAACTTCATTATGACCGGGGATGTCGACTCCAAGAATGGCAGTCATGCAGTTCACAGGACGAGATGTGGCCTAACAATCAAAATTGCCGACTTTGAACTTGGGGTAAAGACAAGTCCAGTACCAGCGTTGGCTCAACATGCTGTGGCTCTGAGCAAATCACATAGGGCCATATGTATCATCAACCTGAATTGCGATTCTGAAATAGCGATTTTTTAGAAATCGCTATTTCAGAATCGCAAATTGGGATGTATGTACAAATTCGCAATTTTTTTGCGAATTCTTAGTATTCCTTAATTGCGATTAGCAAATTGCGAATCGCAATTAAGGAATACTTTCCCATTCATTTATATGGGCTAGGAGGCCCATAGGAATGAATGGAAAGATTTTCTTAATTTGCGATTCGCAATTTGAGAATCGCAAATTGAGAATAATTTCAAGGGTGCAGGGGTGTCCAAAGGACACCCTGTTGCACCTCTGAAATGAGCATGGGTGCACATGTGGCGCACATACATGCCCTAAGGGCATGTATGTGCGTCACATGGCACTTTGAAAAATGCAAAAATGTGCATTTTTCAAGGAATTCGCAACTTACCACCAAACTTACCACCAACTTCAAGTTGGTGGTAATTTGCGATTCCTTAAGGACAATTTGCATTTTTTTTTTGCTTCATACATTGCATTTAAGGAATCGCAAAATTTGTGTTTCCTTAAATGCAATTGCAAAATAAGGAATCTCAAATTTTGCGATTCCTTGTTTTGCACCAGATTTTCCTTTATACATACCATTTA